>NC_092714.1:100228347-100844768 GCF_047496885.1 Scyliorhinus torazame | reverse complement strand
CGGGATTCTCCCTTCCGGGGACTAAGTCCCCACGCCGGCGGGAAATCATGTGCCAACGTCTCCAGCGTCACCAGCTCCCAAGGTGAGGAATTCTCACCTGTCTCCGGGGCTAGGTGGATGCCGGAGGGGTTGGCGCCGCTCCAGCCGGTGCCGAAGGGACAGCCCGAGTTCGCGCATGCGCGGAACGGCCGTCGTGATCTCGTGCATGCGCGGAACCGCCGCCGGGATTCCATGCATGCGCAGACCGGCCGGCATATTTTGGCGCATGCACGGGAGCGGTTCTCTTCTCCGCGTTGGCCATGGTGGAGCTCTACAGGGGCCGACGCGGAAGGAAGAAGTGCCCCCACGGAACAAGCCCGCCCGCAGATTGGTGGGCCCCGATCGCGGCCAGGCCACCGTACGGCCCTCCCCGGGGTCGGATCCCCCCCAAGGCCCCCCAAGGACCACCCCCACCGACTTACCTGCCAGGTCCCGCCATGTGGGACCAAACATAACCCACGCCGGCGGGACTGGCCAAAAATGGACGGCCGCTCGGCCCATCGGGGCCCGGAGAATCATCGGGGAGGGCCGCTGCCAACTCCCCCCAACCGGCGTGGCATGAATCCCGCCCCCGCCTGAAAAACGGCACCGGAGAATATGGTAGCCGGTGGAGGGGCAGGATTTGCGCTGCCCCACGGGGATTCTCTGACCCGGCGGGGGGTCGGAGAATCCTGCCCCATGCCTATGCTGTAACCTGTTTAGATGTAGTATTCATAATCAAGTGTTAAGCAAGTGTTAAGGGTATGATTATAGTCTGTCTCACAACTAAGTACCACACCAAGAGTCCACAGAGAAAAGGACCATTTCAGAACTTTAAAAAGTTTGTTTTGTTTTAGTTTACTACAAAATCAACTAATGCACTGCACTATTTCTCGAAAAGTGTTTCTTCATAGATTCTTTTTAAAGGTGTGTGTTGCATGGGAGCTTTAATGAAAATTTAATAAGTCACCACTTCAGTAAGAACATGGCTGATCATGCAATTCAATACCTTTTCCCCACACAATATTCCCTTTATGTCATTGTTTTTTCAGAAATCTGCCAATCTCTGCTTCAAACACACACCGAGCTTTCATAGCCCTCTGGGGTAGAGAATTCCAAAGATTCAGAACCCTTCAGGTAAAAGAAAATCTCCTCATTTTTGTCCTGAATGGTTCCCTCCTTATTTTGAAACTGTCGCCGCATGTTCTGGACTCCCCAACCGAGGAAAACTTCTTGCCTGCCTCTACCCTGTTTATCCCCAGGTATCTTGTTGGTTTCAATGAGATCACCTCTCATTCTTCCAAACTCTGGAGAATATCAGCCCAGCTTCTTCCATCTCTCTTCACAGGACACTCCCGTCATCCCGGGAACAAGTCTGGTCAACATTCACTGTACTCACACAGGGCTAGAATATCCCTCCTAAACTAACAGGACAAAATCACAGTACTCCATGTGTGGTCTAACCGAGGTTCTATACAATTGAAGCAAGATTTTGCTGCTCCTGTATTCAATTCCTCTTGCAATAAAGACCAACATACCATAACCTTCCTAATTGTCTGCTGCACCAACATTTAGCTCGCAGTAACTTACTGAAGAGGACACTTAGATTCCTTTGTATATCTAGATTTTCTAATCTCTCAACATTCAAGAAACACTCCACGTCTCCTTTTTTAAAATCTTTATTGTCACAAGTAAGCTTACATTAACACTGTAATGAAGTTATTGTGAAAAGCCCCTAGTTGCCACATTCAGGAGCCTGTTCGGGTACACAGAGGGAGAAATCATAATGTCCAAATTACCTAACAAGCATGTCTTTCGGGACTTGTGGGAGGAAACCCGAGCAGACATAGGGAGAATGTGCAGACTCTACACAGCCAGTGACCCAAGCCAGGAATCAAACCTGGCACCCTGGCACTGTGAAGCTACAGTCCTAACCACTGTGCTACCATGCCACCCACTGTGCTAGCATGCTGCCCAAGATTCCCCAAGGCAATGTGCTACCGTGCCACCCGATTCCCCAAAGCTTGTACAACATTTTACAAGGCACAATTCAGGAGCGTGATCGAATACTCTCCACTTATTTGAATGAGTGCAGCTCCAGCAACACTTAAGAAGCTTGAAACCTCCCGGGACAAAGTAGCCCATTTGGTTGGCATCCCATCAACAAACATTCACTTCCTCCAATAATGAAGAACAGTGGCAACAGTATCTCCCACCTACAAGATGCACTGCAGGAACTCACCAAGGCTCCTGAGGCAGCACCTTCCAAACCCATGACCACTATCATCTGGAGGACCAAGGGTAGCAGACACATGGGAACACTTCCACTTGAAAATTCATGGCACTCACCATCCTTACTCGGAAATATATCGCCACTCCTTCACTGTCATTGGGTCAATAGCGGGGAATTCCCTCCATTACAGCACTGTGGTGTACCTACATCACATGGACTGTAGCAGTCAAGAAGGCAGCTCCCTACCATTTTCTCAAGGGCCCACTCATTAATCTGTCCAAATCCCCTTGAAGCCATTTTGCATCTTCCTTACAAAGCACATTCCCACCAAGTTTTGTGTTATCCGGAAACTTGGAATTATTATATTTTGTTCCCATATCCAAATCATTGATACATAATGTGAACAGCTGGGGCCCAAGTACTGATCCTGATGTGTACCTCACTAGCCACAGCCTGTCAATGTGAGAATGACCCACTTATTCCTACTCTGCGTGTCTGCTTGTTCACCAATCCTTAATCTATGCGATTATTACCTCCGAGTCCATGTGTTTTCATTTGCTAACCAACCGCCTGGGGACTAAATTGAAAGTCTCCTAAAGGTCCAAGTACAATCCGTTGGCCGACTCCCCCTTATCAATTCTGTCAGTAACATCCTCAAAAAAACTCCAACAGGTTCATCAAAATGATTTTCCATTCATAAATCCATGTTGACTCTGTTCAATGAGATCATTATTAGCTAAGTGTCCATTTGTCACATCCTTTATAACAGATTCCAGCGTTTTTCCTACTACAGATGTAAGGCTAACTGGTCTGTAGTTCCCTGTTTTTTCTCTCCCTACCTTCTTAAATAGTGGAGTGATACTTGCCATGTTCCAATGTGCAGGAACCATTCCAGAATCAATAGAATTTGGAAGATGGTTACCAGTGCATCCATTATCTCCATAGCTACCTATTTCAACACTCCGGAATGTAGACTATCATGTCCCGGGGACTTATCTACCTTCAGTCCCATTAATTTCTCCAAGCTAATCTGCTTACTAACACTAATTTCCTTTAATTACTCATTCTCCCTTGTCCTTTGGACCTCTAATTCTGGGCGATTTCTGGTATCTTCCTCACTGGAGTCAGAAAATGAATTATCATTTAGCTTTCCTGTCATTTCTTTATTCCCCATTACAAATTCTCCTGACTCAATGTGTAATGGACCCACATTTGTTTTAGCTAAACATTTCCTTTTTACATACCTTTAGAAGCTTTTACAGTCTGTTTTTCAGCTAGTTTACATTCATATTCTATTCTCCCATTCTTATCAGTTTTTTTGGTTCTTCCATGGTGTATTATAAAATGCTCCTGACCCTGAGGTTTACTCCTATTTCTGACAACTTACAGGCCTTTTCTTTTAATCTCAAACAAGCCTCAACCTCTTTTGACAGCATCTGTGGAGAAAAAAGGGACCGAATGTTTCGAGTCTAGATGATGCTTTGTCAAAGAGTCATCCAGGCTTGAAATGTTAGTTCCTTTTTCTCTCCACAGATGCTGTCAGACTTGCTAACATTGTCCAGTATTTTCTGTTTTTGTTTCAGAGTCTAGCAATTGTGGTAATTTGCTTTTACCTCAACTTCCTTTGTTAGCCAGGGTTGACTGAATTTTCTTTTGGGGTTTTTATGCCTTAAAGGAATGTATAATTGCTGTAAACTATGCAATAATTATTTAAAGAATAACCATTGCCTGAGTACCGTCATACCTTTTAATGTATTTTCCCAAGCCACTTCTTCTAACTTGCCCCTTTTCCTTTGTTCAAATTTAACACACTGGCTTCAGATTGAACCACCTCACTTTTAAACTATCTTCATATTCTCAGCAAATGTGGCTACAATCCAATTGGCCCCTTCATCCACGTCATGGAATGTAAAATTCTATCATATTATGGTCACTCATCCCTAAATGTTATTTTTATAACAAGATTATTAATTAGCCTTTCTCATGACATGAGGCCAGCTAGCCTAATGTTTATTTGGGAAAATTCTAAATCCCATTATTCATTAAAAAAAAAATTTAGAGTATCCAATTCATTTTTTCCAATAAAGGGGCAATTTAGCGTGGCCATCTACCTACCCTCCACATCTTTGGGTAGTGGGGGGTGAAACTCTCGCAACTACAGGGAGAATGTGCAAACTCCACTTGGACAGTGACCCAGAGCCGGGATCGAACCTGGGATCTCGGTGCCGTGAGGCTGCTGTGCTAACCACTGCACCACCGTGCTGTGCATAAATCCCATTATTAACAGGTAGTATTAAAGTATTATTAAAAAAATCATAATACAATCAGGCAGATTCAACGTGGTTTTGTGAAAGTTAAATTTTATTTGGCTAATTTATTATTAGAGTTCTTTGAAGATGTGACAAGCAGGACGAATAAAAGGGAACCAGTAGATGTGTTTCTGGATTTCCAAAGGTATTCCATAGGATGCCACATTAAACGTTACTACAAGAAAAAAACCACTTGTGGTGTTAGGGGTGATATAGTCACATGGATAACAAAGGAAGTTGAGGTAATAGTAAAAGGAGATTCAGGACAAATGGATCATTTTCAGGATGGCAAACGGTAACTAGTGGAGTTCACAGGGATCAGTGTTTCGACTTCAAAAATTTACGATCCATATTAATGACGTGGTGAAGGGACCAATTGGATTGTAGCCACATTTGCTGAGAATATGAAGACAGTTAGGAAGACAAATTGTGAGGAGGATACAAAGGATCTGCAAAAAGGTAAAGCCTGGAATTTTCCAGCTGTTCACCCAAGTGGGATCTTCCGGTCACACCAGCGGCTAATGGTGGGCCTCCTTGGCTTCCACAAAATACATGGTGGGTTGTGCAGAAAATCCAGCCCATAGATAGGTTAAGCACAACTTACCAGATGCAATCAGTATAATGTGGAAAAATGTGAGGTTGTCTACTTTGACAGGAAGAATAGAAAAACTAAATATTGTTTAAATGGGGAATTTAAACAATTCTCCAGAATTCTGCACAACAGAGGGATCTTGTGTGAATCGCAAAAAAGTCAGCGCAAAGGTACAGCAAGTAATTAGGAAGGCAAATTGAATGCTGGCTTTTAGCCAGGGCATTGGTGAGACCACACCTTGAGTACTATGTACTGTTTGTCCATCTTAGTTAAGGAGAGACATACTTGCATTGGAAGCAATTCAGAGAAATTCACTTGGTTGATTCCCTGGATGAGGTTTTTTTTTCTTCTGAGGAAAGGTTGAGCAGGTTTTATATTGGAGTTTAGAAGGATGAGATGTGAACTTATTGAAACATATACGATTCTGAGAGGGCTTGACAGGTGGATGCTGAAAACATGCTTCCTCTTGTGGGTGAATTTAGAACCAAAACTAGTTTAAAAATAAGGGATCTCGCACTTAAGACACAGATGAGGAGGAATTTCTTCTCTCAGAGGATCAATAGTGTTTGGAATTTTCTTCCCCAGTGAGCAGTAGAAACTGGGTCATGGAATGTATTCAAGGCTGAGTTAGACAGATGTTTGATTGATATGGGAGTCAAGGGTTATGGGGGAGGCAGGCAGGAAAGTACAGTTAAGGCAACTATCAGTAGGCTCAAGGGACCAAATGGCCTAGTCCTATTCCTATTTCTTAAGCTCTTACTTTAGAACACTGACAACCCTTCATGACAACTCCTTTTAGAAAACAGACAAATAATAGTCACTGAATTTTATTCCCAGGTACGGATTTACAAATTGTAAAATACGGTTTGTTCATAGAGGAATTAAGGAACAGCTACTGAACAGACATGAGCTTAGCATCAGCAGTGAATCTATTATCAAAATTGATAGATATGTAAATAAATCTAAATTATGAGACAGCTAGCGATGAGAACTGAAAATCATTAGACAAATGAGTCCAAGGCTAGCATGATATGCAAAACGACAATTAAAATGCGAAGCCCAATTATAGTGTTTCCACTATCAGCACATTTTCCACAGTTACCCAGCAATAGAAATGATTGTCTTTGGAATATTGATGCGCAAGTTCAAAGGAACAAGTTAGCCATAATTAAGTAGTATCATGGATAATCTATCCAATAATTTTTAACCAAACAATTTTTCACTGGAAGCATTGAAAAATGTTTTTATGTAGTGACTCAAACCCTTTCAAAAACAGCAATAGATGGTATATTATTTTTGAAATGTACTTAACAAACACCAAAATAAATGTAGTTTGCAAGTAATCTCCATTTCACCTATATCAAAATAACACAAAAGTACAAAATATACAAAATGAAATGTCTTAGAAACATTTTCTGTGCTGAAGTTATTTTACTTTTACAGCAGAATAGATGAGGATTTTACAATATTGCCTCAGTGATGATTGAGGGGCAAAGTGGCAATGGTTACAAGCTGGATTGACAAGGCTGGAAGGCACTATCAGGGTTGGCAAGTTGAGGGATAGGGGTAATGCTGGGAAGAGATGATACAGGTCATGGAAATGTTAGAGCAGAAGGAAAAATGGGCTGTGGGTCACATTTCACACACATACATACATAACACTCCACGTATGTAACTAGAGAGCATCTTGGAGCCAGTAATATAACCCGGTAAAGAATTTGTCATGTTAAACGAGTGGTTCCAGTCCAACTGTACAATGGTGGACAATCTTGTGTCTGAGAGAAAATAAATGAATACACGTGCAACGAAATATTAGTTGTTTATAAGGTCAGTACATTTGGCAAAGAGAAGGGAGGCATGGTGGCGCAATAGTTAGTACTGCTGCCTCACGGCGCTGAGGACCAGGATTCGATCCTGGCCCCGGGTCACTGTCCATGTGGAGTTTGCACATTCTCCCCGTGTCTGTGTGGGTCTCACACCTGAAACCCAAAGATATGCAGGATAGGTGGATTGGCCACGCTAAATTGCCCCTTAATTGAAAAAAAAAAGAATTGGGTATTCTGAATTTATTTTAATAAAGCATTTGGTAAAGAGAAAAATATTCATTCCAAAATTACTTTGTGTTCTCTAATCCTTTACATCAAAGTACAGCCTAAATTCTCATCAAAGTCTTTATACATTAAAATATAGTCTTGATTTGCCACACGGAAAGTTTGGCCACAAGTTGACACGTCGGGAAATTGGCAGGAATCTTTCTGCATGCCGAATTCCTTTACAGAAGATCAAATTTTACGCTCTAAATCAATGGATATGTTCTTTAAAGCTACTTTCACACACAATTGAATGGATAAGTCAGTGATAATAATCATTCAGATGAACAGATGTGATGTAAACAGTGCCACAAAGAATCTAAGTCAATAGATAGAAAGGCCAAAAAGAAAGGAGTTACCAAAGTAAAACTTGACTCGCTGCAAGACAGCTGAAACGATGCTCACAGAAGATGAACAATATTAATAATATTATCATAATAATATAATTACAATGGAAACACCAGAATGGAGCCCCAGCTTTAACTGGTAACTGGAGCTATAGTCTTCAATGATTTAAGGTGACATGACAGAAATGGCGAATCATTCCTACTTCACTTCTCCTGTGTAAGCAGGAAAACATTAGAACAAGCGGAATAGGTATCAAGGGGAAGAAACTTGACTTTCAACTCTGCAATCTGAGTTCGACATCCAGTTACTCAGAACAGAACAGAACAGAAGTCTCCATTTCCAGATATAATGATAGGATATGAAAGTGCGATGAGCATAATATGTTGGATGTCTGAACGCAGTCCCAGCTATTGAAGGCAGCAAACCAGCAAAGCCATAAAGCTGGGAAGTGGGCCAGGGAGAAGAAACATATTAGAAGCATCCTCATCATTGGAATGACTCAGACACAAAACATTTTAGCTTTAGTTTAAAATGAAAGTGCATAACTGCCACTTTATTATGAATTATTGAAGAATACAAATCATGTATAACTAATGTAAACAAATTAGTGTCACTTTAAAGTAGGCTTCCTTTGCAAAGACTGGATTGATGTAATAAATATTGTTTTGTTTTAAAAGTACTTTAGATCTCTGTTGCATCACACCTGTAGAGTGGGCCCTTGTGCTCTCCATAACCAAAAGTTGTGGGTCAGGTGAACTCCATGATACACTTTGGGGTTCGCTAAACACTAGCCCATAATAAAGGGAAGGCTGTGAAAAACACCTGGATCACCTGAAAAGCTAGAAACCCACTCCAGTGGAGGCGATTTCAGCAGAGACAATGTCCTTGATGCCTGTTGCGACTAAAATCGGCAAGGGCACTCAGCCTATGGGAGGCCCGGGAGTCATTCTCCCCGACGATGAAGATTCGGTGTCTGAAGTGGAGACTGAGGCGATTGATCCTCCACCGGAGGTCAGCACCGAAGACAAGCCTTCATCTTGGGCATGCCGGCACTCAAAAAGGAAGTGATAATCCTCAATCCACTTCGCACCCCCAGACCCGGCTCCACCTTCCAGCCGACTCGAGGCTTTGTGACAAACAACAAAAGAGGCCTCATTGTTGCGGGAGTGAAGGCATGATTTGAACTTGAGGGGGCAAGAGGGATGTGATAACCCTCACGAGGACCACAGGATCCATGAGTGTTTTCCCATGGGCTTTGTAGAATACAACTTCTTGTGGTGAGTGGGTGGAGGCCCACCCAGCTGGCACTCATTAGCAGGACGTTTAAATGTAGTTCCCAGGCCCCATTTGCAGTTCCGATAGTCCTGGGTTGGGACATTTGTCTTCTGTGTCATAGCAGTGGTTTTATTTTCAGTTTGAAATAAGCCAGTTTGGTCTTTCATTTCGCATTTTCTGGAAGTATTACAGCATTCCTTCTGATCCCACTTCCTTTCTCAATATGGAACGAAACACAAAATTCAACAGAAATCAGGTAGGGGCGCGATTCTCCGACCTCCCACCGGGTCGGAGAATCACCGGGGGCCGGTGTGAATCCCGCCCCCACCGTGTCCCGAATTCTCCGCCACCAGAGATTTGGTGGGGGCGGGAATCGCGCCGTGCCGGTCGGTGGAAATCCCCCGGCGATTCTCCGGTCCGCGATGGGCCGAAGTCCCGCCGCTGTCAACCCACGCCAGCCGGCGTGGATTGAACCACCATTCAAACGGCGGGACAATGCGGCGCGGGCGGGCTCCGGGGTCCTTGGGGGGGTGCGGGGCGATCTGGCCCCGGGGGCTGCCCCCACGGTGGCCTGGCCCGCGATCGGGACCCACCGATCCGCGGGCGGGCCTGTGCCGCGGGGGCACTCTTTTACTTCTGCCTTCACCATGGTCTTCACTATGGCGGAGGCGGAAGAGACCCCCTCCACTGCGCATGCGTGAGGATGCCGTGAGCGGCTGCTGACGCTCCCGCGCATGCGCCGCACGGCAAAGTCATTTCCGCGCCAGCTGGCGGGGCACCAAAGGCCTTTCCCGCCAATTGGCGGGGCGGAAATCAGTCCGGCGCGGGCCTAGCCCCTCAAGGTGAGGGCTCGGCCCCTCAAGATGCGAAGAATTCCGCACCTTTGGGGCGGCGCGATGCTGGACTGATTCGCGCCGTTTTTGGCGCCGGTCGGCGGACATCCCGCCCCATATTTCTTTTTTAGTTCATGAACATTCGCGCCAAGAGTACTGACACATTATCTTGCTGGCTGAACCTATCTCTGAATGGACCAAGGAGCAAATCTGATATCCTCCAGTTCTCTGGAACCAAACATATTATATGTTTCTATCCGTCCTGATGTATCATTTGGACAATTATCTCCCTTCTTCATCTTTCACTTAGTACATCTCAGAAACGGATTGTAAAATTAAATCGGGGCTTTCGCAGACAGTTCATCAGTGAGAAGAATGCATGTCAATGTAAGCTAATGTTCTCCAGTTCGGATAGCACTTTATGCCAATCGCAATCTGTTTATTTGCTGGAAAATATTGGCCAAGAATCCATAATTTTATGTCATTTGGTAGTTACAGATAAAGCTCTGAATTCCCACCCAAAGAATTTTCGATTCACCATCTTCCTCCTGATTATAGAACTAGGGGCATTCTTGGTAAGCAGGATCGCGAACCCTCCAGGGCCAGATGGATGGATATATTCCAGGAGTTTAAAGGGAATAAATTAGAACATTGCAGATGCCCTAGCAATAATCTCAGATGAGAAAACTGTGAATAAAATCGCAAGAAGTAAATGCAGGAGTCGGTCATTTACCCCTTTGAGTGTGTTCTGCTATTCAATAAGATCATAGTTGACCTTCTAGCTTCACTCGCCTTTCTGCATTTTCCCTCTTTCCCTTTGTACTAAAAAATCTATGTACCTTTATCTTGAATATGCTCAGCAAATGAGTATTCACAGCTGTGAGAGCAAAGAATTCTCACAATTTTCAGCCATTTGAGTTGAAGAAATTTCTCATCTCATTCCTAAATGGAAGACCCTTTACTTTGAGACTGTGATCCTTAGTTCTAGACTTCTCAGCCTGAGGAAGCATCCAACCAACATCTACCCTGTCAATCCCAATAAGGATTATATATATTTCAATCAGATCCCCTCTCAATGTTCTAAATTATGGGGAATATATGTCTCCTCTACTTGATCATTCTTCAGAGGGCAATCCTCGTTCATTCCAGGAAACAATCTGGGAAACCTTTGTTCCACTCAATCTAAAGCAAGTCTATCCTACCTTAGGTAAGGAGACCAAAACTATCCACAGTATTGCATAGCATTGTGGTTTCACAAAGATACAATATAATTGTGGAAAACTTTACTCTTATATTTCAATCCAATTGTAACAAAAGCTGAGATATAATTTTTTGCTTGCTGTACCTGCCTGTTAACTTTCTGTTAGTGTGCAAGGACACCCAGGTCTAAATACCAACATTTCACAGTTTCTGCAATGACATCCTGCTATTTAAGAAAAGTGGAAGAGGGTCACCAAGGATTCATAGGCCAGTTAGCTTGACACCTGTTGTTGGAAAACTGAAAACCTAGAAATAAATGATAGGGTGACTGAACACATTGAACATTTTCAGCTGATCAGCAAGATGAATGATAGACCTTGCCACCAGAATCTGTTTGAATTTTTAAAATGGGAATGTTTATGGATATTATTCATATGGACTTCAAGAAGGCATTTGATAAAGTAGCTCAAGAAACTGTTAGCTAAAGTTGAAACTAATAAAATGGAGGCAAAATGATTAATGTGGCTAGGAAAGGTGTCGGTGAAATGGGTAGCTACTTCAAACGGCACAATGTAACTCATGATGTCCCACAAGGATTGTGTTTGAAACCCAACTATTCACTGTATCTTACTCAGTTAATGGAATAGAAATCGACACATCCAAATTTGACAAAGATACAAAATTATATTGTGAGCAGTGCAAGTAGATCAAATTACAAAGAGGTTTTTGATAGGTTCGGTGTCTGGATAAAACTGTGACAAATGAATTTAAATGTAGTCAAATCCAGGACATGTGTTTTGGATCTACAAAGCATAGAAAATGATGTATTCTAAATAGTGATAAACTAAAAATAAGGTTGGCTCCAAAGAGATTGGTTTTGTTGTTGGGGTGTGTGGGATAGGGGCATGTGAATAGATTATTAAAATGTCATGAATAGGAGCAGAAAATAATCAATAGCGAAAAAGTACTGATACTGGGACCAATGGCAGACCCCTGAACCTGATAGTCTATATCCTGGGATCTTAAAATTGTGTCTCCAGAGGTAATGGATGTAATCTTCCAAAATTCCCTAGATTCTGAAAAAGTCCCAGCAGATTGGAAAACTGAAAATATAACACCGTTATCCAAGAAAGGCGTGAGACAGGAAACTAGGCCAGCTAGCCTGACATCTGTCATTGGGAAAATGCTGGATTCCATTGTTCAGGAAGCAATGACAGGACATTTAGATAATCAGAATATAATCATGTTGATTATGCCTGATTGTATAAAAAGAAAAGTAAGTCAAAGAATCATAGAATTTACAGTGCAGAAGGAGGCCATTCGGCCCATCTTTGAAAGAGCACCCTACCCAAGCACACACCTCCACCCTATCCCCATAACCCAGTAACCTCACCCACCCAACACTAAGGGCAATTTTGAACACTAAGGTCAATTTAGCATGGCCATAGTAATCCAACATAGCAATCCAACTGACCTGCACATCTTTGGACAGTGCGAGGAAACCGGAGCACCCGGAGGAAACCCACGCACACACGGGGAGAATGTGCAGACTCCGCACAGTGAGCCAAGCCGGGAATCGAACCTGTGACCCTGGAGCTGTGAAGCAATTGTGCTAACCACTATGCGACCGTGCTGCCCGACAAGTGTTTATCAAATTTATTTGAATTCTTTGAGGATGTAACAAACAGGGTGAATAAAGGGGAACCAATTAATGTAGTTTATTTGGATTTCCAAAAAGCATTTGATAAGTTGATTAAAAAGTCATCACACAAGATAAGAGCTCAAAGTATTGTGGGTAATATATTAGCATTGATAGATAATTGGCTAAAACAGGAAAGTGAGAGTTGGGATAAATATATGCAGCAAGTAACTAAGAAGGCAAATAAAATGTTGGCTTTATTGCAGGGGGATGGAGTATACGCATCGGGAAATCTTGCTACAACTGTACACGGCTTGGGTGAGATCATACCTGGAATACTGCATACAGTTTTGGTCTCCATGCTTTCATTTTGGCAAACTATAACTCGAGGAGTAAGAGATCCGTGCTGAGGCCTCAAAAATTTACAATCTATATTGATGACTTGACTGAAGGGACCAAGTGTATTGTAGCCACATTTGCCGATTATGCAAACATAGGAGGAAAGAAAATTGTGAGGAAAATGCAAAGGGAAGGAAACTGCAGGGCGGTAGCCCATTCCTTTCCTAACTCCCCCCAACCGCCATGGCCCGTTTAAGACCAGCACGGGGTGTGCAAGAGCCGAGGACAGTCTTTCTGCCCATTGAGGCTAGGTGACTGATTTGAGTACCTGCGACAGGGTGGAACTATGCCATATGGGCAAGCTGCCACGTGTATGCTGGCTGCCCTGCCAATGGTTTGGAGTGGTGGTCCTGGGGGTTCCCACCTGCTCAGGCACCCTATGCCAACTGGAGGGACTCATCAAAGCCAAGCAACACCTTTGCGTTAAGACATTCCCCATGCCCTTTAAAGCAGCCCAACTGTTCCTTCTTGCAGGGTCCGCTTGACTGATCCCAGTTTGCATGCCCCATTTACCTATGTTCCAGGGCTCCATTGTTGTTTTTCATCCTGGGGCCCACTACAACACCAATGGTGCTGCTGGCGCTGTGGTAGCTCCTTGAGGTGGGACATCACCTTACAGGATTTGAGAATCCCAGTGCTGACCAGGTAGATGCTTGACTGACTATGCTGTACCGGTGGACCTAGGAATGATGAAGAAGAGATGCCACTTTCTCTCTGGTTGGTGGACAGCCCTATTGCCCCAACCATTAAATCCAGTCCAAAGAGTCTGCAAAGGGATATACAGATAGGTTAAGTGAGTGGGCAAAACTTTGGTAGATGATGTGTAATATGGAAAATGTGAAATCAAGTGCAGAACATTATTTAAATAGAGAGAGATTACAGAATGCTGCAGTGCAGAGAGATCTGGGTGGCCTCATACTTGAACCACAAAAAAAACATTAGCATGCTGGTACAGCAAGTAATTATGAAGGCAAATGGAATATTGACCTTTATTGCAAGGGGAATGGAGTATACAAGTAGGGAAGTCATGCTAAAACTATGCCGAACATTAGTGAGGCACACCTACAGTATTGTATAGAGTTTTGGTCTTTACTTATTGGAGTTTAGAAAAATGAGGGGATTTTATTTGAGTATATGAGATTCTGAGGGTACTTACTGAGATTCTGAGGCACTTTCTTCCTCTGGGGGAATCTAGAACTAAGGGGTTCAGTTTCAAAATAAGGGGTCTTCCATTTAAGATGGAGATGAGGAGGAGTTTCTTTTCTGAAGTCTTTGGAATTCGCTTGCCCAGAGAGAAGAAGATGCTGGGCCATTGAATATATTCAAACCTGAGTTAGCAGAAATTTGATCAAAGAGGGAGTCAAGGGTTCCAGTGTTTGGGTGTGGGGTTTGGAGGGTATGGGGTGGGTAGGGGGATGGGCAGGCATAAAAGTGGAGTTGAGGCGGAGATCAGATCAACCGTGATCCTATTGAATGGCAGACCAGGCTCAGGGGACTGTTCTTAATCAAAATGGCTCATGGAATGTTGAGTCTTATTCCCAGAGGAATAGGACACAAGGAATAAAAAGTCATGCCACAACTGTGGCATGCAGGTGGACTGGGTAAATAATGTTGCCAGTGGACCCAAAAAATGGGAATTCATTGAATGTTTACAGGAGAGCTTTTTGGAACAGTTTGTGATGGAGTCCACGAGGGATCAGGCCATTCTGGACTTAGTGTTATGTAATGAGCCAGACTTGATAAAAGATCTTAAAGTAAGGGAACACTTAGGAGGCTGTGATCATAATATGGTACAATTCAATCTCCAATTTGAAAGAAAGAAGGTAGAATCAGATGTAAAAGTGTTCCAGTTAAATAAAGGTAACTACAGGGGCATGAGGGAGGAACTGACGAAAATCGATTGGGAGCAGAGCCGAGTGAGAAAGACAGTAGAACAGCAATGGCAGGAGTTTATGGGAGTAATTGAGGACACAGTGCAGAGGTTCATCCCAAAGAAAAGAAAGGTTATCAGAGGGGGGATTAGGCAGCCATGGCTGACCAAGGAAGTCAGGGAATGCATCAAAGCAAAAGAGAAAGCCTATAATGTGGCAAAGAGTAGTGGGAAGTCAGAATATTGGGAAGGCTACAAAAACAAACAGAGGATAACAAAGAGAGAAACAAGGAAAGAGAGGATAAAATATGAAGGTAGGCTAGCCAGTAACATTAGGAATGATAGTAAAAGTTTATTTTAATAAATTAAAAACAAACGGGAGGCAAAAGTAGACATTGGGCCGCTCCAAAATGACGCTGGTAATCTAGTGATGGGAGACAAGGAAATAGCTGAGGAACTAAATAAGTACTTTGCGTCAGTGTTCACAGTAAAAGACATGAGTAATATCCCAACAATTCAGGAGAGTCAGGGGGCAGAGGTGAATATGGTAGCCATCACAAAGGAGAAAGTGCTAGAGAAACTAAGAGGTCTAAAAATTGATAAATCTCCAGGCCCAGATGGGCTACATCCGAGAGTTCTAAAGGAGATAGCTGAAGAATTAGTGGAGGCGTTAGTTATGATCTTTCAAAAGTCACTGGAGTCAGGGAAAGTCCCAGAGGATTGGAAAATCGCTTTTGTAACTCCCCTGTTCAAGAAGAGAACAAGAAAAAAGATGGAAAATTATAGGCCAATTAGCCTAACCTCGGTTGTTGGCAAGATTCTAGAATTCTTGGAAGTGCAGGGTCGGATTAGGACAAGTCAGCATGGATTTAGTAAGGGGAGGTCGTGCCTGACAAACCTGTTAAGAGTTCTTTGAAGAGATAACAAATAGGTTAGACCAAGGAGAGCCAATGGATGTTATCTATCTTGATTTCCAAAAGGCCTTTGATAAGGTGCCTCACGGGAGACTGCTGAGTAAAATAAGGGCCCATGGTATTTGAGGCAAGGTACTAACATGGATTGACGATTGGTTGTCAGGCAGAAGGCAGAGAGTTGGGATAAAAGGTTCTTTTTCGGAATGGCAACCGGTGACGAGTGCTGTCCCGCAGGGTTCAGTGTTGGGGCCACAGCTGTTCTCTTTATATATTAACGATCTAGATGACGGAACTGGGGGCATTCTGGCTAAGTTTGCCGATGATACAAAGATAGGTGGAGGGGCAGGTAGTATTGTGGAGGTGGGGAGGCTGCAGAAAGATTTTGACAGTTTAGGAGAGTGGTTCAAGAAATGGCTGATGAAATTCAACGTGGGCAAGTGTGAGGTCTTGCACTTTGGAAAAAAAGAATGGAGGCATGGACTATTTTCTAAACGGTGACAAAATTCATAATGCTGAAGTGCAAAGGGACTTGGGAGTCCTAGTCCAGGATTCTCTAAAGGTAAACTTGCAGGTTGAGTCCGTAATTAAGAAAGCAAATGCAATGTTGTCATTTATCTCAAGAGGCTTGGAATATAAAAGCAGGGATGCACTTCTGAAGCTTTAAAAAGCACTAGTTAGGCCCCATTTAGAATACTGTGAGCAATTTTGGGCCCCACACCTCAGGAAGGACATACTGGCACTGGAGCGGGTCCAGCGGAGATTCACACGGATGATCCCAGGAATGGTAGGCCTAACATACGATGAACGTCTGAGGATCCTGGGATTATATTCATTGGAGTTTAGGAGGTTGAGGGGAGATCTAATAGAAACTGACAAGATAATGAATGGCTTAGATAGGGTGGACGTAGGGAAGTTGTTTCCATTAGCAGGGTGATGTACGATCAATTACACACAAGACAAAGTGATTTCATAACTGAAGGCTTTCATCGGCGAGAACTTGTTCCCCAGCAGCTTTGGTACAGAAAGTGAAGGCTGCTGGGACGGCACCGGTTCTTATACGCGGAGCTACGTATCAACAGCCAATGGTAAACTCCTAGGTTTAACTAATGGTCATCAGCCTCTTAAGTACAGCAATACCTGATAATACCACATTCACCCCCTGTTAAAAAAGAGTCCGGGGGGGTGGTGGCCAGTGGTAACAGTCGCTTTTAACATGGTATGATCAGCTACGGAGGTACCGTGATACCTCCTTACAGAGCTGGCGAGAATATTTACAAAGTGTTCGTCCACGTTTAAAGTCACAGCGAAGCAATCAGTCGATCGGGTGGCCTGGTCGTCCTTCTGGATCGTCTGGGCTTCGGTGGTGATTCTGGTGGGGGTCCAGGTGGTTGCGACTCCAGGAGCGTGGTTTCGACCTCCCTGGCAGCTTTGTCACCCCTAGGCGGCGCTGTTGGGGCAAACGGTTGACACGGGGGTGGGGGGGGGCCTGTAGGGGGCATCGGTGGGTGGGCGGGCCTAGGCAGGAGTGGCAGGAGTACTGGCCCTCCAGTGAGGTGCTGTGGGGGGGGGGGGTAATGGTTTGGGTGCGCGTGGGGTTCTGGCGGGCGCCAGGTCCCGAAGCAGACCGTATCTTGCCGGCCGTCAGGCAACGCCACGTAGGCGTACTGGGGGTTAGCGTGCAGCAGGTGGACCCTCTCGACCATTGGGTCCGACTTGTACGCCCACACGTGCTTCCGAAGCAGGATGCGTCCGGGTGTCGCTAGCCAGGTTGGGAGCGAGGTCCCGGAGGAGGACTTCCTGGGGAAAACAAGGAGACGTTCATGAGGTGTCTGATTGGTAGTTTTACAGAGCAGCGACCGGATGGCGTGGAGGGCCTCCGGGAGGACTTCTTGCCAGCGGGAGACTGGGAGAGTGCTGGACCGTAGGGCTAGTAGGACGGTCTTCCAGACCGTTCCGTTCTCCCTCTCCACCTGTCCGTTTCCCCGGGGGTTGTAACTGGTCGTCCTGCTTGAGGCAATGCCCCTGCTGAGCAGGAATTGACGCAGATCGTCGCTCATAAAGAAGGACCCCCTATCACTAAGTATGTACGCGGTGAAACCGAACAGTGTAAAGATACCCTGGAGGGCCTTGATGACGGTGGTTGCGGTCATATCTGGGCAGGGCATGGCGAATGGGAACCGGGAGTACTCGTCAATCACGTTCAGGAAATACGTGTTGCGGTCGGTGGAGGGGAGGGGGCCTTTGAAATCCATGCTGAGGCGTTCAAAGGGACGGGAAGCCTTTATCAGGTGCGCCCTCTCTGGCCGGTAGAAGTGCGGTTTGCACTCTGCGCAGATTTGGCAGTCCCTGGTGACTGTCCTGACCTCCTCGATGGAGTAGGGCAGGTTGCGGGTCTTGATGAAGTGGAAGAAACGAGTGACCCCCAGGTGGCTGAGGTCCTCGTGAAGGGCTCGGAGGTGGTCCACCTGTGCAGTAGCACAGGTGCCGCGGGACAGGGCATCAGGAGGCTCGTTTAGCTTCCCCGGACGGTACAAGATCTCGTAGTTGAAGGTGGAGAGTTCTATCCTCCACTGCAAGATCTTGTCGTTTTTAATCTTGCCCCGCTGTGCATTGTCGAACATGAAAGCAACCGACCGTTGGTCCGTGAGGAGAGTGAATCTCCTGCCGGCCAGGTAATGACTCCAATGTCTCACAGCTTCAACTATGGCTTGTGCCTCTTTTTCGACCGAGGAATGGCGAATTTCGGAAGCATGGAGGGTACGGGAGAGGAAGGCCACGGGCCTGCCCGCTTGGTTGAGGGTGGCCGCCAGAGCTACGTCGGATGCATCGCTGTCGACCTGGAAGGGGAGGGACTCGTCGATGGCACGCATCGTGGCCTTTGCAACGTCTGCTTTGATGCGGCTGAAGGCTGTGGACTGAATTAGGGGTCGGGCTTTGTCTGCGGAGTTAGGAACCCACTGGGCGTACTAACTGAAAAACCCGAGGCAGCGCTTCAGGGCCTTGGCGCAGTGAGGGAGGGGGACCTCCATAAGGGGGCACATGCGTTCAGAGTTGGGGCCTATAACTCCATTTCGCACTATGTAGCCTAGAATGGCTAGACAGTCGGTGCTAAATACGCATTTATCCTTATTGTACGTTAAGTTAAGGATTTTCGCTGTCTGAAGAAATTTGCTGAGGTTGGTGTTGTGGTCTTTCTGGTCATGGCCGCAGATGGTGACGTTATCCAGATACAGGAACGTTGCGCGTAAGCCGTACCAGTCAACCATTCGGGCCATCTCTCGCTGGAAGACCGAGACCCCATTAGTGACACCAAAGGGAACTCTTAAAAAGTGGTAGAGCCGCCCATCTGCTTCGAAGGCAGTGTACTTGCGGTCACTATTACGGAGGGGTAGCTGGTGGTAGGCGGACTTGAGATCCACCGTGGTGAAAACCTTGTATTGCGCGATCCTGTTTACCAGGTCGGCTATACGGGGGAGAGGGTACGCGTCCAGCTGCGTAAACCTGTTGATGGTCTGACTGTAGTCAATGACCATCCTATGTTTCTCCCCGGTCTTTACCACCACTACTTGAGCTCTCCAGGGACTGTTGCTCGCTTCGATGACCCCTTCCCTCAGCAGCCTTTGGACCTCTGACCTGATGAAGGTCCGGTCCTGTGCACTGTACCGTCTGCTCCTGGTGGCGACGGGTTTGCAATCCGGGGTGAAGTTCGCAAACAGGGAAGGCGGGTCGACCTAAAGGGTCGCGAGGCTGCAGACAGTAAGGGGGGGTATAGGGCCGCCGAATTTAAAGGTCAGGCTTTGCAAGTTACATTGGAAGTCCAACCCCAGGAGTGTAGCCGCGCAGAGGTGCGGCAGGACATAAAGGCGGAAACTGTTGAATCTCCTGCCTTGGACAGTGAGGTTCGTGAGGCAGAACCCCTTTATCTCCACCAAGTGTGACCCGGAGGCCAGGGAGATCCTTTGGTTTACAGGGTGGGTAACAAGTGAACCCCGCCTTACCTTGTCGGGGTGAACAAAGCTTTCCGTGCTCCCAGAGTCAGGCAATACGTCTCGTCGTCGTTGATGAAGACCGTCGTTGTTGCTGTTGCGAGTGTCAGAGGTCGCCTTTGGTCCAGTGTCACCGAGGCCAGATGAAGCAGTTGCAAGTTCTGATTGTGCAGCGTGCAGTCGGCCGTGCTGGGGGCCTGGGGCCCCATCCATGGGTTGCACATGGTGGCCGGGGATGGACAAGATGGCGGCGGGGATGGACAAAATGGCGGAGCCCACCCGTCCAGTGTGCTGTCCGGGGGGCAAGACGGCCACACCCGTGGGTCGCACGTGGCCCGAGGATAGGGGGGTGGCGGTGAGCGCTGGCCGGTCGGGGCCTGAAGGGGGGGTTGCCGCGGCGGTCCGGAGTCGCTGGAGACTGCGGCCATGGCGCTGGCCTGGCAGACCCTCACAAAATGGCCCTTCTTGCCGCACCCTTTGCAGGTGGAGGTGTGGGCCGGGCAGCGCTGGCGGGGATGATTTGCCTGCCCGCAGAAGAAACGGCGAGGCTCGGCGGTATTAGCAGGCCATCTCTCAGCGCAGGCCTGCGGGGACACGGGGAAGGTCTGTGGGGCTGCCGCTGCGGAGTGCCATGCAGCCCAGGGAGGCCGCAGCGCAGTCGGGAGCATAGGACTGCGCGTTTTGGGAGGCTACGTCCATGGACCCTGCCAGGGCCCGTGCCTCTCTAAGTCCCAGGGTGTCCTTTTCTAGGAGTCTTTGGCGGATCTCTGAGGAGCTCATACCTGCTACGAAGGGGACTCTGATTAAAAGTTCCATGTGCTCGCTCCCGAAACTTGCGGGCAGCCACAGTTTCGGCCCAGCACCAGTAGCGCCTGGTAGAAATCATCCAACGATTCCCCGGGGCTTTGCCGTCTCGTTGCAAGCACGTGACGTGCGTCGACCTGAATTACAGGCGGATATAATGTCCTTTTAACAGTTCAATCGCGGCATCATAGTCCTCCGCCTCCTCGATAACGGTGTAGATCCCAGGGCTGACCCTTGAGTGCAGGAGTGTTAGGATGTAAAACCACCAAAGAAATGCAGGTTGTTGTCTCTTTAACAGCTGTCTAAGGTGTGTTAAACTAGCTGGGAAGAAATGCAATCCCGCTTACCCTTTATTAAATTAAATTTGCATTCTATGATAAAAAAAGGAGTCTGTTTAAATGTCAGCTCTGTAGACAAAACCCTATACCCTCCCATGGCTAGATTCTTCAATTACTTGGGTCACCCTGGCTTTTTTCAAGGCAATGAACTGCTGCTGGGGGCCAAAGTGGTTATTTTCTCTCAACTCACAAACACAATTAAATACCAGTAACATGGAACATTTGGTTACAGTGCCATCTTAAATCAAGAATAAAAAATGCTGCCAAAATAACTTGAATTCAAATGTTAATTCGATACTCTTAAGAAGGAAGTGTAGATTTGTCTGCAGGAAAAGTCTGCCTTTCAGGATTTGGGTGCATGGAAATTCGGTCACAGAAGCAACAGACCGCGAGAGTTCCCAGTAGGAGAGAAAGAGTCGAGCAATAGAGTGAGGCTTCTGGTCACATACAGAACTTAAAATTCTGCAGCAATGGTTGGTAAGACTTCCAGTTTTTAAGCATGCTTCTCACATGTCCTGTCACCATATCCCAAGCTGAAACCAATTTATACAATTTGCTTAAACTCAAGTCACTTTCCCCACCTGATTAAGGAGTTCTAGTTGAGGATACCCTTCAGGGATCCTCTGTTGCAAGCTACAAAGAAAGAATATTATCAATGGTCTAAATGCTGATCATGGAGGAGAAATCATTCACACTACTGCTTTTTGGTCAAACAGTTTTGTGGTTTTTAAAGTCAACATTTCTCATGAGCAACAATGTATACTTGCTGTGAATATTGCAAGTTTGGATGGAATATTACAAGTCAGAAATTGATGTTGCTTGTGAAATCAAAACAGTCTGACTTCAGTATGAGGTTACTTGCAGGATCAAAATCAAACATGTTGAATAAACTATGTGGTATGGCTTGTTAATAGAAATCAATCAGGATGCGGAACAGCTTCTTGTTCTACCTCCCAATATTAGCAAATTAATGTACAATATGGGGGTCTTGCAGTTGTGCATTGAGTGAGTCCTTCAGCTTGCTCAGCCTGGAATTTAAGATCCTGTGTTTTTGTTCAGTCATTCACAACAACTGATATTTACATGGTACCTATAACATCAAGAAATTTCACAGGAGCATTATAAAGCAGTGTATGACTGCGTGGTCGGGGAGAAGAAGGAAAATTGGACTGAGGCAACAGCTGATCTTTGCTTTGTAAACACCAACTGATTAGAGATACAATGACCATAAACTGAGTAAAACAGATTTCATATACACCCTTTTCACATCAGTAAGAAGCAGCACAAAGCATTTGTAATGTGTATCGTGCAACCAAACTGATGTGTTGGGTGTTCTGGATCACAAACAGGTCACCAACACTGGAAGTGGTGCAACTCTATTTTATTATAAGGTTAACTATATTAACATTCTTGAATTGTGGGTAAATGCAATACCAGCTCTAATTGTTGACCCTTGCCCAGTCCTAACCAGGTGATGCACTCAGCACATGGTGAATGTCTGTGTTGCAGGCTGTGAGCTCTGTGCTCCGAGCTGGCTGCTACTAGAATGAGCGGGAACTCTCCCGTCCCCTGTCTTTATAGTGCGTGTGCTCTCACTGGTGATTGGCTGCGGTGTTGTGTATGCTGATTGGTCCCACGGCATGTCCATCAGTTTGTGTGTGTGTCTGCGCCATGAGAAACTGGTGTATATTATGACACAAACAGCACCCATTTTGCAGTCAAAAAGATTCTATAAATAGAGGTTTAGCTATGTTGGTTTATGGGTGATGTATCGTGGGCCAAGTCGCTGAGACAACTCTATTCTTCTTTGCCTGTGGACAACATTCAACTAAATCATCAGAATGTGCAGAGTGAGCCTTCGTGTTATGCTGATTTAATGCAGAACTCTCTTAATATTATACATACCAATAATAAAAACGTGGCAGAAGGCAGTGCTGGAAAAAGGCTTTTTTTCCTCAGTCAACATGTTGATTTCTAAAATAAAACACCCTCTACATATACAATTACATTAAGATTTTTAAATGCTAATATTGCACAGTGTAATTGCTAGATTTCATAAGAAAAATAATCCTTCCTCTGTTGAATAGAGACCATCCAAACAAATAGCTGTCAAAGGATGAGATTGACAGAACTTTGTCTCCATCCACATTTTTATCTAGTTCTTCATTAGGGAATCTTTAGATTTTTGCACCATACTGAAGAACACACACATTTCTGTTAGGTTGGTCTCAATCTTAATGGATGATGATTGTCACAGCAGAAGATAAAGTGAAGATCACTTTACACCATTGTGCCTTTAAATCTTAGCGCTCTGCTCTGTAATTGAGAATTCAAATTTGAGGCGGTTCAAAATCTTATTTATATTTAGCTCTGTAGACTTTTAGATGAACTAGACAAGGAGGGTTTCATCAGTTTGGACCTCTATCTTGTATGTGTAAAATAATCAGAGTATTTTTCAAGAATTAACAACCTTTGAATTGGGCCCAGATACTAGAAGCAGGCTGGCTTGCAAAAGGAAGTTCTCCCTTCGTTCCATGCTTCTTCAAAAAGTGTAAGATGATAAACCACAGTTTATACACATTAGATTCTTTCTCAAGGCAACAGAATTACTGGGTTGGATTCTCCACAGCCCGACGCCCAAATCGCAGCCGGGGCAGAGAATCCAGTTTGATGCTATAATTGGACCCGGCGCCGGTTCGGCAATTCTCCAGGCACCGAAAATCAGCGTCAACAAGGTGTACGCCGCGCCGCCGAGGGGCCATTGCCAGAGACCCGCTCAGCAATCCTCCACTGCCGACTAGCTGAGTTCCCTTCGGCGTAGAACTAACCTGCTATTGCTGGTCCGGATGCTCAGTCTGCGGACTCATTCCGTGGCCACCCTGGTCGGTGACGGGCGGATCAGAGATCGGGAGAGCCTTATAGGCGGCCAGAGCATTAATGTGTTGGAGTTGAGACTAGAGCGCCGATCAGGGGTCTCTTTCTTCGGTGTGGCTCCGTGGTCCGAGTCCGCCATGGAGCACCGCGCGGCCGCTGGAGGCCACCGCCGTGAGCATGTGCGGCCTCTGACCCGGAAGTGCAGGGGCCCGTATCTGCAGCAAAAGCTGTGAGATTCACTCTGGGTCCCTGCTAGCCCCCTGCAGGGCTTGGAATTCGTTTAACTTTTTTGCAGGAATTTTAGGATTAAAATTCCACCGTTTAAGCCGGCGTGGGGACATAGTCTGAACAATGGAGAATCCAGCCCATGGTCTCTTCTATTAACAACTGTGAATTCAAAAGAACCTGTTCATTGCTGCATTGTGTGTTCCATTGTTGAAATCATTTTTCTGTGCAATTTATTTTTCATTTCAACAATTTCCAACACACCCATACTGTAGAATTCCTCTTAGAATGAACAAGATATAAGACATTTTCCATTTCAAGTGAATTGCAACTGCTCCTGTTCGCAATAGAAAAATCATTGGGAAGAAGAAATGCGCTGAGACGATCATGTCTTAGTGATAGCACACCAAATTACGCTAGGTCAAGCAAAGATGAAAAAATGCCTGCCCAATGCAGCCAATGATAGACAGTTTGGGGATTGCAAAACATCCAATTTATTGCAGAAGGAAGTGGGAAGTCTAGTTTTTGGATATACCAAAGCACTAGGGAGCACTGCAAGACTTTGGATTTCAGAATCTGCTATGACACTGGAGTATCCTTTAAGAACTATATTTATTAGCGTACAAGCTTTACAATATAACAATATAACTGGTTTAAATGTTCATATAATCATTTATGCTTATGTAAATAAGAATTTTATTTATTGCCCCTTACCACCAATAAGGAATGAATCTAAACTAAATCTGTTTACAAGCAGCAATTCATGAGTTACTGGCAAGTGAGAGTAAGAGAGTTATTACTTGTGAGCCCAGGAGATGTCTGGAAGCAAAATGAACTCTGAGGAAGGTTAGCTCTAAACTATGTCAGTCTATAGAGAAGTATGTTAACCAGACCACTTCTTCAAAGACTTTTATCGCAAGCTGGTTTATTCGTTAAGCGAATACATCACTGTCGAGAATTAGCTGGTGATAGTATGAAAATTTGCACTTAATATTTCAATACCCTTCGGTCGAAAAGTTCTTCATTAATAATTTGTTCATTTTATATTACACTATCCAAAGATGTGTACGTTAGGTGGATTGGCCATGATAAAATTGCTCCTTCGTGTCCAAAGATGTGCAGGTTGGGTGGGATTACAGGGATGGGGCGGGGTAGTGGGCCTGGTTAGGGTGCTCTTTCTGAGGGTTGGTGCAGACTCGATAGGCAGAATAACCTCCTTCTGCACTGAAGGGATTCTATCAAATTTGACTAACTTTGGCAGAAATTACAGCACAATGTTGCATCCATTCAACATTTAGAAAATGTAGCATCACATTTGATCCATGGGGTCAGAAGGAATTGAAAGCTCAGCACAATGAAGAACAAGGTTGGGGTAACTGATGATTAATATTTAGTTAATTACTGAAAAATCGAACAAAAGCCAAGTTGAATTATTGCTCCTGCGATGGATCACAGCATGATTTAGCATGTGAAAGATGACTTAAAAATGCAATTTGTGCTTCTTTGTGGGCCGTGCTGATGATGACTAGGCCACTCGAAAAAAAATGTTGAATAATATGTTGGGACAGTTTATGAATAGCTCCTGGAGTTAAATGTAACACTTTCGAATAGCTTGATAAGGTTAAGCTGAGTGGGATAGAAAAAGATACAGAGAACAGAATGACCTTTAGATCAACAATAAGGTGTTGTACAAGAATAAAGAGTTTGCTGAAAAAAGAGACATGATATCAAAGCTTTTCAGCTTGCACTCATCAGGACAGCTTGCAAGAAATTACCAACAGGAATGGGGGGGTCAATAATTTATACTGCATGAGGATGTTGATTCGTTGGCAAATGAAGTCCGATTGGTGGAGGCCTTGCAGAGGACAGCCCAGATGCTTGGAGGCAAGGGGTAATTGTCAAGTTGCCAAAGAAAGGGAACCTCAGTAACTGCAACAACTGGAGGACAAAACACTGTTGTCAATACTTTGCAAGGTCTTCAGTATGGTGCTCCTCGTGGATTGAATGCAGAAGTAGATGGCATTCTTCGTGGCGAACAGGCAGGCTTCAAGCATGGCACATCATGCAATGAGCAGATCTTTACACTCAGGAACATTATTGAGCAGGGCCTAGAGTCATCTGGGCTGTCCTCTGCAGTTCAGCAGGTCCATGAGCTCTGTTGTGATGGTATTCTTGCCAAGTTCAAACAACTTTATTGGTATCTCATCAATCCCAGATGCTCATTTTTCCTCAGGCTCTTGATGGCTCATTGGACCTTTGAAGAAGCAATTTCTCCCAAGTTGTCATTCAGCTACTGAGATTACGATGATCATTGAACCCGAACGTGGAGCTGGGGCTGGGCTTGTTGAGGATCTCCTGAAAGTTGTGTAAGAAGTGAGCACACAAACGTGCCCCAATGATGTTTCACAACCAAGTCTCTTTCCACTCTGTTGCTTATATTCCTTACCCTTGCAAGGTTTTCTTTTTCAGTCAATTATCTAATTTCCTTTTAAGTGAACTCATACTCTGCTTCAATTCTAGTATTCAGTAATGGAGAGGAGTTTACCATGAAGATGTAAATCAGACGCTCCCCGTTTAGTGTGTTATTAATCCTGGCAATACACTCAAGACAAAAAAACTTTGACACAAAACACAAGCTGCAGTTTTGTAAAACATGAAAAATGAAACTTGTGAGGAACATTGAGGCAGCAATTCAAAATTAGTTAAATTAGAAAGTTGGAGCAGGGAAGGAAAGCAGGCAAGAAAATGGAACCCAGGAGAGATCAATGTTGGAATGGAGAACAGGCAATGAGCTGATATGGACTTGGAATTAAAGAGAGATACACTGGAACCAGCCATCAGAACAGGTAGACATCAGAGGCTAAGAAAGGAGATAACTGAACAATAAAATGTCTTTATATGTGATGCAAGCAGTATAACAGTAGCTATTTATCAGTGTTTCATTTAACTTCAGGGAGCTGTTCATAACATGCCCCAACATCTATTTCCCTCAGTGTTACCCAAAAAGAAAAGCATGCATTTATATATGTCTATCGTGATCTAAAACATAGTGCTGCCCGCTCAATTCCATGATTATGGTATATAGGTCAGCAATAAAGTCAAGGTCCTTATCACGTTGTAGCCTAAGAGGGAATGCATCCATAGACCTCATGAGTGAGAGCA
Source organism: Scyliorhinus torazame (assembly GCF_047496885.1). Lineage (NCBI taxonomy): Eukaryota > Metazoa > Chordata > Chondrichthyes > Carcharhiniformes > Scyliorhinidae > Scyliorhinus > Scyliorhinus torazame. The sequence goes on along the minus strand of NC_092714.1, from coordinate 100,817,659 downwards.
ATATTCTGCTCACAGGACTTCAAGATACACTCAGTTCCTTGCTATAGTCCAGAACGACTCACTTTGCATTCAAAGACTTTATGGGGGATTTTGCATCCACGTTTACTGTGAGTGCAAATGACGACTTAGGCACAAAATCCCACGAGAGCTGGAAAATGAGACTCGCGCTGGCGAAATCTCGTTTTATGATTCCCACCATCCCCTAACAGTAAGTTAATGAGGGTCCCGGCCAGGAAAGTCGAGAACCTCATTTCCACACATTGGTTGACTCTTAAATCCCCTCTGAAATGGCCCAGCAAGCCACTCACTTATATTCAACCACTACGAAAAAACAAAAAAAGGAATGAAACCGAAGGACCACCCGGCATCAAACCAGGCGCCGGAAACGACAATGGCGAACCCAGCCCTGACGACCCTGCAAAGTCCTCCTTATGAAGAGCTGAGGGCTTGTGCCAAAGTTGGGAAAGCTGTCTCTCAACTAGTTAAGCAACAACCAACATAGTCATACTCACAGAATCATATCTCACAGACAATGTCCCAGACACCACTATCATCATTCCTGGGTATGTCCTGTCTCACCGACAGGACAGACCCAGCAGAGGTGATGGCACAATGGCATACATTCGGGAGGGAGTTGCCCTGGGAGTCCTCAACATCGACTCTGGACCACATGAAGTCCCATGGCTTCAGGTTAAACATGGGCAAGGAAACCTCCTGTTGATTACCACGTACCGGTCACTATCAGCTGATGAATCAGTACTCCTCCATGTTGAACACCACTTGGAGGAAGCACTGAGGGGGGGGTGGGGGGGGGACGTCAGTGTCCATTACCAAGAGTGGTTTGGTAGTGCCCCACAGACAGAGCTGGCCAGGTCCTAAAGGACATAGCTGCTAGACTGGGACTGCAGCAAGTGGTGAGGGAACCAACAAGAGGAAAAACATACTTGAACTCATCCTCACCAATCTGCCTTCTGTAGATGCATCTGTCCATGACTGTATCGACAGAAATGACCACCGTACAGTTCTTGTGGAGACAAAGTCCAGTCTTCATATTGAGGATATCCTCCATCGTGTTGTGTGGCACTACCACCGTGCTAAATGGAACAGACTTCAAACAGATCTAGCAACTCAAGACTGGGCATCCATGAGGCACTGTGGGCCATCAGCAGCAGCAGAATTGTATTCAAACACAATATTCAACCTCATGGCCCAGCATATCCCCCACTCTACCATTACCACTGTAGCGCACAAAGACTCCGTGAGACGAATAGAGTGAAGTCGATGAGGCTTTATTAAGCGTGTCTGTTCCCCCGCAGCTCGATAGTAGAATGGCCTGCGGGGGAGGACTCCGGCTTCTTATACTCCGTCTTCAGGGCGGAGCTAGAGGTCAACGGCCAACCAGGACCTGGGATCTGTCAGCCAATGATATTAGGGCTTCCAGTCCCACATGACCCCCAATACATACTACCACATTCACCCCTTGTCAAAAATGAACCCGGCGGGGTGATGCTTCGTATGGTGGTAAGGGTTTACAGGGCTGGTCCTGGGAGGAAAATAAAACATTCACATGGCAATACAGTATTGTACAATTTTGTCCTGTTTCAACTATTTACAGAGGGTATAGGGAGAAAAGCAAAATGTTCTTGTGAAAAGTCCATATTTTGATTTAGATCGACGCCACGAGTCGGTCGGGCGGTCTGGTCGTCCGTGTCGATCGCCTCGGCCCCGGTGGTGGTGGTGGTGCTTGTACCGGTGTTGTCGTCTCCGGGAGCCTTACGGTTTCAGCTTGGGCTTTATCCTTGGTCGGGCCTGAGGGGAGGGGAACCGATCCTCCTGGGAAGGGGGCGGTCGCGGGGTGCGGCGGTGGCAGGAAGGGGGGGGGGTTGGGTGAATGGTGTCGGGGGTGTGTGTGTGTTGCCGGCGGGCGCCAGATCCCGCAGGGAGACCGTGTCCTGTCGGCCGTCGGGGTACTCCACGTAAGTGTACTGCGGGTTCGCGTGGAGGAGGTGAACCCTTTCGACCAACGGGTCCGCCTTATGTGCCCGCACATGCTTTCGGAGCAAGATGGGTCCTGGGGCCGCCAGCCAGGTCGGCAGCGACGGTCCAGAGGAGGACCTCCTAGGGAAGACAAGGAGACGCTCATGAGGCGTTTGATTAGTGCTCGTACATAATAACGACCGGATGGAGTGGAGAGCGTCCGGGAGGACCTCCTGCCACCGTGAAACTGGGAGGTCCCTGGACCATAGGGCCAGTAGGTCGGTCTTCCAGACCGTGCCGTTCTCCCTCTCTACTTGCCCGTTCCCCCGGGGGTTGTAGCTGGTCGTCCTGCTTGAGGCGATGCCCTTACTGAGCAGGAACTGGCGCAGCTCGTCACTCATGAAAGAGGACCCCCTGTCGCTGTGGACGTATGCGGGGCAACCGAACAGTGTGAAGATGGTGTTCAGGGCTTTAATGACTGTGGCCGCGGTCATGTCAGAGCAGGGAATGGCGAATGGGAAGCGGGAGTATTCGTCCACCACATTAAGAAAATATGCGTTGCGGTCGGTGGAGGGGAGGGGCCCTTTGAAATCGAGACTAAGGCGTTCAAAGGGGCGGGAAGCCTTAATCAGGTGCGCACCATCCGGCCTGAAAAAATGCGGTTTGCATTCCGCGCAGATGTGGCAGTCCCTTGTGACTGTACGGACCTCCTCTAAAGAGTATGGGAGATTGCGGGACTTGATGAAGTGGCAAAACCGAGTGACCCCCTGGGTGGCAGAGGTCCTCGTGGAGGGTTTGGAGGCGGTTAATTTGTGCGTTGGCACATGTGCCGCGGGATAGGGCATCGGACGGCTCGTTCAGCTTTCCGGGACGATACAAAATCTCGTAGTTGAAGGTGGAGTGCTCGATCCTCCACCTTAAGATCTTGTCGTTTTTGATTTTGCCCCGCAGTGCATTATCGAACCGTTGGTCAGTGAGGAGAGTGAATCTCCTGCCGGCCAGGTAATGCCTCCAATGTCGCACAGCTTCCACTATGGCTTGGGCTTCCTTTTCCACTGAGGAGTGGCGGATTTCTGAGGCGTGGAGGGTCCGGGAGAAAAAGGCCACGGGTCTGCCCGCTTGGTTAGGGGTGGCCGCTAGAGCTACGTCGGAGGCGTCGCTCTCGACCTGGAAGGGGAGGGATTCGTCGATGGCGCGCATCGTGGCCTTTGCGATATCCGCTTTGATGCGGCTGAAGGCCTGGCAAGCCTCTGTCGACAGAGGGAAGGTCGTGGTCTGTATTAGGGGGCGGGCCTTGTCTGCGTACTGGGGGACCCACTGGGCGTAGTATGAAAAGAACCCCAGGCAGCGTTTCAGGGCTTTTGGGCAGTGCGGGAGGGGGAATTCCATGAGGGCGCGCATACGTTCGGGGTCGGGGCCTATTATCCCATTGCGCACTACGTAGCCCAGAATGGCTAGCCGATTGGTGCTAAAAACGCACTTGTCCTCGTTGTACGTGAGGTTCAAGGCTTTGGCGGTCTGGAGGAATTTTTGGAGGTTGGCGTCGTGGTCCTGCTGGTCGTGGCCGCAGATGGTTACATTGTCGAGATACGGGAACGTGGCCCGCAACCCATGTTGATCAACCATTCGGTCCATCTCCCGTTGGAAGACCGAGACCCCGTTTGTGACGCCAAATGGGACCCTTAGGAAATGGTATAATCGCCCGTCTGCCTCGAAGGCTGTGTACTTGCGGTCACTTGGGCGGATGGGGAGCTGATGGTAGGCGGACTTGAGGTCCACGGTGGAGAAGACTTTATATTGGGCAATCCGATTGACCATGTCGGATATGCGGGGGAGAGGGTACGCGTCTAGTTGTGTGTACCTATTGATGGTCTGGTTATAGTCTATGACCATCCTTTGTTTCTCCCCTGTCTTCACTACTACCACCTGCGCTCTCCAGGGACTATTGCTGGCCTGGATTATGCCCTCCTTTAGTAGCCGCTGGACTTCGGACCGAATGAAGGTCCGGTCCTGGGCGCTGTACCGTCTGCTCCTAGTGGCAATGGGTTTGCAATCCGGGGTGAGGTTCGCAAACAAGGACGGGGGTTGCACCTTGAGGGTTGCGAGGCCGCAGATAGTGAGTGGGGGTATTGGGCCGCCGAATTTGAACGTAAGGCTCTGTAGATTGCATTGGAAATCTAATCCCAGTAAGGTGGGGGCGCAGAGTTGGGGAAGGACATTTAGTTTGTAGTTTTTGAACTCCCTCCCCTGCACCGTTAGGGTAACTATGCAGAATCCTTGGATCTGTACGGAGTGGGATCCTGCAGCTAGGGAACTCTGTTGTGCGCTGGGGTAGGTGGTCAAGGAACAGCGTCTTACCGTGTCGGGGTGGATAAAGCTCTCCGTGCTCCCGGAGTCGACTAGGCATGGTGTCTCGTGGCCGTTTATTAGCACCGTTGTCGTCGTCGTCTGGAGTGTCCGGGGCCGAGCTTGATCGAGCGTAATTGAAGCGAACGTGGTTGTAGTAGTGGAGTGGGGTCCGTTGTTGACGTCCAAGATGGCGTCGGGGATGAACAAAATGGCCGCCCCCATACATCGCACGTGGCTGGGGGGGCCACAAGATGGCGGCAGGGGTGGACAAAATGGCCACCCCCACGCGTCGTAGAGGTTTGGGGTGGTCCAAGATGGCGGCGCCCTTCCTCCCCTCGTGGTGGCCGGGACCCAAAATGGCGGCGTCTGCAGATCGCACATGGGGCGCTGGGGGGGTTGGGTAGCGTTAGGACCGCGTGGGGCTCCCTCCTCTCCGGGGACAGCGGTGGTCGGGACCCAAGTTGGTAGCGCCGGCGGGTCAGACGTGGAGCGCGGGGGGGGGGGGGTTAGGGGGGCGTTAGAGACGGCCAGAACTCCCTCTTCTCCATGGGGAGTGGTGGTCGGGACCCAAAGTGGTAGCGCCGGCAGGTCATACATGGGGTGCGGGGGGGGGGTTGGGGAGCGTAAGCGGCGTGCAGGGCTCCCTGTTCTCCCGGGACCGCGGTGGTCGGGACCCAGAGCGGCTGTGCCAGCGGGTGGGGAGCGTAAACGGCTTGCAGGGCTCCCTGTTCTCCCGGGACAGCGACGACCTCGCGGGACCGGCACACAACCGCGAAATGGCCCTTTTTTCCGCAGCTCTTGCAAATTGCTGCGCGGGCTGGGCAGCGCTGCCGGGGGTGTTTCCCCAGCGGGCGCCCCCGGTGCGACTTGGCGTCTGAACCGCGCAAGCCTGTGGGGTGTCTGGGGGGGGGATGGGTTTGTCGCGACGGGTACGTACGGAGCCCAATGGGCTGCCGTGCGGTCGGGGCCGTAGGCGCGGGTATTACGCGCGGCTACGTCTAGGGAGGCTGCTAGGGCCCGGGCCTCTGAGCGTCCTAGCGACTCTCTTTCTAGAAGTCTTTGGCGGATTTGGGAGGAATTCATACCTGCCACAAAAGCATCGCGCATTAACATGTCCGTGTGTTCATTTGCGTTCACCGAAGGGCAGCTGCAGGCTCGTCCCAAAATCAGCAGCGCGGCGTAGAATTCGTCCATCGATTCTCCGGGACCTTGCCGTCTCGTCGCGAGCTGGTAGCGAGCGTAGATTTGGTTAACTGGGCGGACATAGAAACTTTTCAGTGCTGCGAACGCCGTCTGGAAATCCTCCGAGTCTTCGATGAGGGAGAAGATCTCCGTGCTCACCCTCGAGTGCAGGACCTGTAGTTTTTGGTCTTCTGTGACCCGGCCGGTGGCCGTTCTGAGGTAGGCCTCGAAGCAAGTCTGCCAGTGCTTGAAGGCTGCTGCCGCGTTCACTGCGTGGGGGCTGATCCTCAGGCATTCCGGAATGATCCTGAGATCCATAGTCCTTTTAAGGCACGCTTAATAAATTGTAGCGCACAAAGACTCCGTGAGACGAATAGAGTGAAGTCGATGAGGCTTTATTAAGCGTGTCTGTTCCCCCGCAGCTTGATAGTAGAATGGCCTGTGGGGGAGGACTCCGGCTTCTTATACTCCGCCTTCAGGGCGGAACAAGAGGTCAACGGCCAACCAGGACCCGAGATCTGTCAGCCAATGACATTAGGGCTTCCAGTCCCACATGACCCCCAATACATACTACCACAACCACAAAGCCAGGGGATCAACCCTGGTTCAATGAAGAGTGCAGGAGAGCATGTCAGGAGCAACATCAGGCATACCGGAAAATGAGGTGTCAACCAGGTGAAGCTACAATACAGGACTATTTGTGTGCCAAACAGCATAAGCAGCAAGTAATAGACAGAGCTAAGTAATTGCACATCGAATGCACCAAATCTAAGTTCTGCGAAGGAGGAGGAGGCTAAACAAATCTCTCCATCCTCAATGATGGAGGAGCCCAGCACATATGTGGAAAAGACAAGGCTGAGGCATTCGCAACAATCTTCAGCCACAAGTGCCGAGTGGATAATCCATCTCATCTCGGTCTCCTCTGAAGGTCCCCAGCATCACAGATGTTAATCTTCAGCCAATACGATTTCACTCCACATGATATCAAGAAATGGCTGAAGGCACTGGATACTGCAAAGGCTATGGACCCTGAAAATATCCCGGCAATAGTACTGAAGATTTGTGCTCCAGAACTTGCTGCACCCCGAGTCAAGTGTTCCAGGACACCTCCAGTACATACTCGCATCTACCCGGCAATGTGGAAAATTGCCCAGGTGTGTCCTGTATACAAAAAATAGGACAAATCCAACCCAGCCAATTACTGCCCTATCAGTTTACTCTTCATCATCAGCAAAGTGATGGAAGGAGTCATCAACAGCGCTATCAAGCAGTACTCGCTCAGCAATAACCTGCTCACGGACGCTCAGTTTGGGTTCCACCAGGGTCACTAAGCTCCTGACTTCATTACAGCATTTGTTCAAACATGGACAAAAGAACTGAATGCCAGACGTGAGGTGAGAGTGACTACACTTGACATCAAGGCAACATTGGACCGAGTGTTGCATCAAGGAGCCCTATCTAAACTGGAGTCAATGGGAATCAGGGGGAAAACTCGCCATTGATTGGAGTCACACCTGACACAAAGGAAGATGGTTGTGGTGTTTGGATGTCACTCATCTCAGCTCCTGGACATCACTACAGGAGTTCCTCAGGGTAGTGTCCTCGAGCCAACCATCTTCAGCTACTTCATCAGTGACCTCCCTTCCATCATAAGGTCAGAAGTGAAGATGTTTGCAGATGACTGCAAAATGTTCAGCACCATTTGCGACTCTTCAGATAATGAAGCAGTCCATGTCCAAATGCAGCGAGACCTGGAAAATATCCAGGCTTGGGCTGACAAGTGGCAAGTTACATTTACGCCACACAAGTTCCAAGCAATGACCATCTCCTACAAGAGTGGATCTAACCACTGCCCCATGACATTCATTGACATTACCATCGCTGAATCTCCCACAATCAACATCCTGGGGGTTACCATTGGTCAGAAATTGAACTGGACTAGCCATATTAATACTGTGGCTACCAGAGCAGGTCAAAGGCTAGGACTCCTATGGCGAGTAACTCACCTCCTGACCCCTCACAGCCCATCCACCATCTACAAGGCACAAGTCAGGTGTGTAATGGAATACTCCCCACTTGCCTGGCTGAGTGCAACTCCAACAACACTCAAGAAGCTCGACACCATCCAGGACAAAGGAACCCGCTTGATTGCTCCCCCTTCCACAAACATTCAAACCCTCCAACACCGACGCGCAGTGGCAGCCGTGTGTACCATCTACAAGACGCACTGCAGGAACTTAGCAAGGTTCCTTCAACAGCACCTTCCAAACCCACAACACTACCATTTAGAAGGACAAGAGCAGCAAATACTTGGAAACCCCACCACCTGGAGGTTCCCCTCCAAGTCACTCACCACCCTGACTTGGAAATATATCGCTGTTCCTGCCCTGTCGCTGGGACAAAATCCTGGAACTCTCTACCTAACAGCACAGTGGGTCCACCTACACCACAAGGACTGCAGCGGTTCAAGAAGGCAACTCACCACCACTTTTTGAAGTGTAACTAGGGATGGGCAATAAATGCTGACCTAACCAGCGACACCCACATCCCGTAAATGAAGATAAAAAAATTAACCAGCAGGACCACGACACCAACCTCCGCAAATTTCTCCAGACCGCAAAAATCCTCAACTTAACGTACAATAAGGATAAATGCGTGTTTAGCACCGACCGTCTAGCCATTCTAGGCTACGTAGTGCGAAATGGAGTTATAGGCCCCGACCGTGAGCGCACGCGCCCCCTTATGGAGTTCCCCCTCCCTCACTGCCCCAAGGTCCTGAAGCGCTGCCTCGGGTTTTTCAGTTATTATGCCCAATGGGTCCCTAACTACGCAGACAAAGCCCGACCCCTAATCCAGTCCACAACCTTCCCCCTGTCGACGGAGGCCCGCCAGGCCTTCAGCCGCATCAAAGCAGACATTGCAAAGGCCACGATGCACGCCATTGACGAGTCCCTCCCCTTCCAGGTCGAGAGCGATGCGTCCGACGTAGCTCTGGCGGCCACCCTCAACCAAGCGGGCAGGCCCGTGGCCTTCTTCTCCCGTACCCTCCATGCTTCCAAAATTCGCCATTCCTCGGTCGAAAAAGAGGCACAAGCCATAGTTGAAGCTGTGAGACATTGGAGGCATTACCTGGGCGGCAGGAGATTTACTCTCCTCATGGACCAACGGTCGGTTGCTTTCATGTTCGATAATGCACAGCAGGACAAGATTAAAAACGACATGATCTTGCGGTGGAGGATAGAACTCTCCACCTTCAACTACGAGATCTTGTTCCGTCCGAGGAAGCTAAACGAGCCTCCTGATGCCCTGTCCTGCGGCACTTGTGCCACTGCACAAGTGGTCTGCCTCCGAGCCCTCCACGAGGACCTCTACCACCCGGGGGTCACTCGTTTCTTCCACTTCATCAAGACCCGCAACCTGCCCTACTCCATCGAGGAGGTCAGGACAGTCACCAGGGACTGCCAAATCTGTGTGGAGTGCAACCGCACTTCTACCGGCCAGAGAGGGCGCACCTGATAAAGGCTTTCCGTCCCTTTGAACGCCTCAGCATGGATTTCAAAGGCCCCCTCCCCTCCACCGACCGCAACACGTATTTCCTGAACGTGATTGACGAGTACTCCCGGTTCCCATTCGCCATCCCCTGCCCAGACATGACCGCAACCACCGTCAGCAAGGCCCTCCAGGGTATCTTTACACTGTTCGGTTTCCCCGCGTACATACACAGTGATAGGGGGTCCTACTTTATGAGCGATGAACTGCTCAGCAGGGGCATTGCCTCAAGCAGGACGACCAGTTACAACCCCTGGGGAAACGGACAGGTGGAGAGGGAGAACGGAACGGTCTGGAAGACTGTTCTACTGGCCCTACGGTCCAGGAATCTCCCAGTCTCCCGCTGGCAAGAAGCACGTGCAGGCGCACAAATCGGACCCGTTGGTCGAGAGGGTCCACCTGCTGCACGCTAACCCCCAGTACGCCTACGTGGCGTTCCCTGATGGCCGGGAAGATACGGTCTCCCTACGGGACCTGGCGCCCGCCGGAACCCCACGCGCACCCAAACCATTACCCCCCCCCCCCGCCCCCACCCCCCACAGCACCTCACTGGAGGGCCAGTACTCCCGCCGCTCCTGCCGAGGCCCGCTCACCCACCCACCGACGCCCCCTACAGGCGCCCCCCCCCTGTGTCAACAGTTTGCCCCAACAGCGCCGCCTGGGGGTGACGAAGCTGCCAGGGAGGCCGAAACCACGCTCCCGGAGCCGCAACCACCTGGACCCCCACCAGAATAACCACCGAAGCCCAGACAATCCAGAAGGACGACCAGGCCACCCGATCGACTGATTGCTTCGCGGTGACTTTAACCGTGAACGAACACTTTGTAAATATTCTCGACAGCCCTGTAAGGAGGTATCACGGTACCTCCATAGCTGATCATACCATGTTAAAGGCAACTGTTAGCACTGGCCACCACCCCCGCCGGACTCTTTTTTTAACAGTGTGTGAATGTGGTATTATCAGGTATTGCGGTACCTAAGAGGCTGATGACCATTGGTTAAACCTAGGAGTTTACCATTGGCTGTTGATACGTAGCTCCGCCCTGACAGACGGAGTATATGAACCAGTGCCGTCCCAGCAGCCTTCACTTTCTGCACCGAAACTGCTGGGGAACAAGTTCTAGTCGATTAAAGCCTTCAGTTATGAAATCACTTCGTCTTGAGTGTAATTGATCGTGCATCAATATGCTACACTGTCACAGAGAATTGTGATTTTTACTGAGAGACATTTGGACACTGACAAAGGAAATTGCCACAAGGTTGATCACCTGCAGTGTGGGAAGGCCGAGGTAACAAGAAAATATTGGAGACATTTGGGATATTCAGCATTTAAAGGCAGCTGACAGGTGAGCCTATAGAAGGAGATAAAGAAGTAATGGGAAAGGTTAATCCAAAAATGACTTCAAAGGTAAATAGCAAGATAGGACAAAGGGATACACAGATTCAAATTTCGGAAATTCCAACTTAGAACTGATCAGCAAATTTAAATACAAAGGGTAAAGAAGGTGGCATATTGACACAGAACCAGGGACACGATTTCAATTCCGGCATTGGATGTGTGGAGTCTGTGTGGAGTTTGCACATTCTCCCCTTGTCTGCGTGGGTTTCCACCCACAGTCCAAAGAAGTGCAGGTTAGGTGGACTGGCCATGATCAATTGCCCGTTAGAGTCCAAGATGTGTAGGTTAGGTGGGTTACATGATTACAGGGATCGGGCAAGGAACTGAGCCGTGGTAAGGTGTTTTTTCAGCGGGTTGGTGCAGACTCGATGGGCTGAATGGCCTCCTTTTGCGCTGTAGGAAGTCTATGGTTTTAACACATGGGGTGGGATTCTCCGACCCTCCGCTGGGTTGGAGAATCGCCGGGGGGCGGCATGAATCTCGCCCTGCCGCTCCGGCGCCGGCTGACAATTTCTCCGCCGTCGGTTTTCGGGAGGGGGCGGGGATCGCGCCGCTCTGGTCAGCCCCCCCAGCAATTCCCAGGGGCCCTGATGGGCCAAGTGGACACCCGTTTTCGGCCAGTCCCATCAGCGTGAAATAAACATGGTTCATCCCGGCGGACCTGGCTTGGAGGGCGGCTTGCGGAGGCCTTGGGGGGGCGTGGGGGGAATCCAGCCCCGGGGGGACACCCACGGTGGCCTGGCCGGCGATCGGGTCCCACCGATCTGCGGGCGGGCCTGTGCCGTGGGGGCACTCTTTCCCTCTGCGCTGGCCTCGAGAAGAACGCCCCTGCGCATGTGCAGGAAACACGCCGGCAGTTCTGCGCATGCGCCAACTCGCGCCGGCCCACACTGGCCCTTCTCCGCCGGTTGGCGCGGCGCCAACCCCTCCAGCGCCAGAGGATTCCGCAACTTCCGGGCGGCCTGACGCCAGAGTGATTCGTGCCGCTCTTGGCGCGGGTACGGGCCGTTCCGCCAATTGCGGGAGAATCCCACCCATGATGTAGATTTTCAGTTGGAACACTGAAAATGAATGACCTTAAATTATTTAAACTCGATGTTCCAATGAGAAGACTTTAGGGTCTTTTAAGATAGACAAATTAAAATTGATCAGTGTCTTTCCGCATGGATATTTTGTGAACAGTGGAGGGACAAGTTTACTGTAGTCATCAATTTCAGGACTGCAAATACACAATGCCAATATAGAGGATTTTGTCAGCCATTTTCTTATCTTGCACCATTGAGTTCATATATAGATAGTACAGTAGCACAGTGGTTAGCACAGTTGCTTCACAGCTCCAGGGTCCCAGGTTCGATTCCCGGCTTGGGTCACTGTCTGTGAGGAGTCTGCACGTTCTTCCTGTGCCTGCGTGGGCTTCCTCCGGGTGCTCCGGTTTCAAAGTCCAAAGATGTGCAGGTTAGGTGGACTGGCTATGTTAAATTGCCCTTAGTGTCCAAAAAAGGTTAGATGGAGTTACGGGGAAAGGGTGGAGGTGTGCACTTAGGTAGGGTGCTCTTTCCAAGGGCCGGTGCAGACTCGATGTGTCCAATGACCTCCTTCTGCACTTTAAATTCTATGACTCCTCTATATGAAATTCATTGAGCTAAAACAGTGGGTGGAGAAGCTGTGTGGCCGATTTTCAGGTTTTCATGAAAATTAGGTGGCCAATTGCAACTGGCCAGCAGTATTGGTGGGGCGCTCCTCCCCCACTTTGGGTTACTTCATTTTAATCTGTGGGCCACAGACGTATTCAGACCTGCAGCACTTTAAAGGGAATTTTTTGTTTGTCGTGGTCATCACAGCAAAGGCATATTGTCAGAATCTAGCTCAGTGGTAGTACTCTCACCTCTGTGATGGGAGGCTGTGTGTTTAAGTCTCACAGATGTTTGAGCTCAAAATCCAGGCTGACAATCCAGTACAGTTCTCGAAACATTCGCACTGTTGGTGCTACTTTCTTTTGAATGAGACATTAAACCCAGTGGAGCCCGCTCATGTGGTCATAAAAGGTGACATGGCTCCATTCAAAAGTGACTTCTCCCAAATTTTCTGCTCAATGTTTATCCTGCAAACAAAGTCACTGAAACAGATTATCTGATCATTACCTCATTGCTGTATATGAGAGTTTGCTGTGGAAAAATTGGCTGCCTAATCTCCTATCTTTTTGCAACAGTGATGACAGGATGTCCTTCAGTGATCAAAATCCCTTTCTTTCTCTTGTGGATCTGCAGGGCGACAACTAGGGACAAAAAGAATTGCAGCTGGACCTGAGATTTGCAGATATAATTGTGGAGGAGATGGTGGAAAAGCTTGGTGGGTGGAGGGTGTGAAGATGAGTTGTTCATTGAGTTTTTAATGCAAGTAGCATTTCGAGCAGGACTTGGCTGGAATGCCAAACAGGAATTTCAAAATCACATCTCAAATGCTTTCTGTACACCTCCCTGCAGAATCCACCTTTTTGCCCTTGCACATTCAGTCCTTCTCTTCCCTTTGCCACACCTGTCCAAAACCCACCTTGGCAAATTTCACCGAACCTTCTCTGTGCTTTCACTTCCACCCACAAATGTTGCTTCAATGAGGGCGGCACGGTGGCACAGTGGTTAGCACTACTGCCCCACAGCGCCAGGGACCCAGGTACAATTCCGACCTTGGGTGACTGTGTGTGTGGAGTTTACACTTCCTCCCTGTGTCTGCGTGGGTTTCCTCCAGGTGCTCCAGTTTCCTCCCACAGGTTAGGTGGGGTTATGAAGTTACGGGATAGGGCAGGGGTGTGGGCCCAGGTTGAGTGCTCTTTCAGAGGGTCGGTGCATACACAATGGGCTGAATAGCTTCCTTTTGCACTGTAGGAATTCTATGGGTCTATGGTTTTAATTCTTGCTACTTCTTCCGGTCATCATACACTTTATGACACAGAAAAATGTACAAGCCGGAGATGAAGATTTTGTCTGAATGAGCTCTTTCAAAATTTATTTCTGATTATACTACATATTGAACTAGCTTGGATGTCTTCTAAACCTGCTTATTTGAGAGTGGGGAGGATGGGCGTGAAAACTAACAGTAAACAATCCACAATGTGGACAGTCAGGACAAACCTGAAAAATTGTTCAGAAGGAAAGAAAATGGCAGCAGGTCATATCCTCCCAGATTCTGCCTCAAAGAGGCAGCTGTAAAATCTGTAACTGCTAAGCTTAACCCAACCAACAACACAATTTGTCGCACAGTGCTGGAAACAATTGGGATAGTGCTCCATTTGGATTGTCAAAAAAAAATGGAAACAATTCAATCAAAAAAAGAAATCAAGCAAAAGAGCAAAAGCAGAAAAAAAACTGCCACTGTGCTGCAATTCTGGTTATTATACTCGAAGGACCAGTCAGGCAAAGCCAATAAATGAAGACTTAATTAGTTGAATGAGCACAGTGCACTCACTGAGGAAGGAAGATAGGGATCAATTGTAGTGACTGATCGTTCAGTCTGTATTGTTAATTTTCCTCGTACAAGGGACATTTTGAACTCTTCACACAATCTATTTGTGTATGGATGCGCTATATGTTTTCTGTTGTTACATAATCTGTTTAACTGTCTAACCTAATTAAATATTGAAAATCATCAGCTCGATCAGAAAATTATTATTGATCACGTTTTTCCTCAAATATTGAGATGAAGAGTCATTTCTTCATTCAGAGGGTGGTAAATCTTTGGAATTCTCTACACCATTGGGTTGTGGAAGTTAAGTCATTGACAGAAATCAATGAATTTCTAGATAGTAAAGACATCAAGGAATAAGACCATAAGACATAGGAGCAGAATTAGGCCATCTGGTCCATCAAGTCTACTCCGCCATTCAATCATGACTGATTAGTTTCTCATCCCCATTCTCCTACCTTCCCCCCATAACCCTTGATCCTCTTATTAATCAAGAAACTATCTATCTCTGTCATAATGACACTCAAAAAGTTGGCCTCCACAGCCTTCTGCGGCAAAGAGTTCCACAGATTCCCCATCCTTTGGCTGAAGAAATTCCTCCTCATCTCAGTTTTAACTGTCTGAGGCGGTGCCCTTCGTTTCTAGTTTCTCCTACTAGTGAAAACATGAGGATAGTGCAGGAAAATGGTGCTGAGGGAGAAGACCAGCCATAATCTAATTGAATGGTGGAGCAAGCTCAAGGGGCTGACCTCTTGCTCCTATTTCCTATGTTCTCATGTTCTAAATGAAGACATTTCTCACCATCTCAGTCCTGACACAGTATGTAGATAGGCCAACGAGAGGCGAGGCCATATTGGATTTGGTGGGTAATGAACCAGGACAGGGGTTAGATTTGGAGGTAGGTGAGCACTTTGGTGATAGTGACCACAATTCGATTACGTTTACTTTAGTGATGGAAAGGGATAGGTATATACTGCAGGGCAAGTGTTATATCTGGGGGAAAGGCAATTATGGTGCGATGAGGCAAGACTTAGGATGCATCGGATGGAGAGGAAAACTGCAGGAGATGGGCACAATGGAAATGTGGAGCTTGTTCAATGTGGAGCTTGTGTATGGATGCGATGGAGGGCACCATGGAAATGTGGAACAGCTACTGCGTGTCCTTGATAAGTATGTACCTGCCAGCCAGGGAGGAAGTGGTCGAGCAAGGGAACCGTGGTTTACTAAAGCAGTCAAAACACTTGTCAAGAGGAAGAAGGAGGCTTATGTAAAGATGAGACATGAAGGTTCAGTTAGGGCGCTCGAGTGTTACAAGTTAACTAGGAAGGACCTAAAGAGAGAGCTAAGAAGAGCCAGGAGGGGACATGAGAAGTCTTTGGCAGGTAGGATCAAGGATAACCCTAAATCTTTCGATAGATATGTCAGGAATAAACAAATGACTAGGGTAAGAGTAGGGCCAGTCAAGGACAGTCGTGGGAAGTTGTGCTTGGAGTCCGAGGAGGTAGGAGAGGTGCTAAATGAATATTTTTCGTCAGTATTCACACAGGAAAAAGACTGTCAAGGAGAATACTGAGATTCAGGCTACTAGACTAGAAGGGCTTGAGGTTCATAAGGAGGAGGTGTTAGCAATTCTGGAAAGTGTGAAAATAGATAAGTCCCCTGGGCCAGATGCGATTTATCCTAGGATTCTCTGGGAAGGTGGGGAGGAGATTGCTGAGCCTTTGGCTTTGATCTTTATGTCATCTTTGTCTACAGGAATAGTGCCAGAAGACTGGAGGATAGCAAATGTTGTCCCCTTGTTCAAGAAAGGGAGTATAGACAACCCCGGTAACTATAGATCAGTGAGCCTTACTTCTGTTGTGGGCAAAATCTTGGAAAGGTTTATAAGAGATTGGATGTATAATCATCTGGAAAGGAATAATTTGATTAGAGATAGTCAACACTGTTTTGTGAAGGGTAGGTCGTGCCTCAGAAACCTTATTGAGTTCTTTGAGAAAGTGACCAAACAGGTGGATGAGGGTAAAGCAGTTCATGTGGTGTATATTTCAGTAAAGCGTTTGATAAGGTTCCCCACGGTAGGCTACAGCAGAAAATACTGAGATATGGGATTCAGGGTGATTTAGCAGTTTGGATCAGAAATTGGCTAGCTGGAAGAAGACAAAGGGTGGTGGTTGATGGGAAATGTTCAGACCGGAGTCCAGTTACCAGTGGTGTACCACAAGGATCTGTTTTGGGGCCACTGCTGTTTGTCATTTTTATAAATGACCTGGAGGAGGGCGTAGAAGGATGGGTGAGTAAATTTGCAGATGACACCAAAGTCGGTGGAGTTGTGGACAGTGCGGATGGATGTTACAAGTTACAGAGGGACATAGATAAGCTGCAGCGCTGGGCTGAGAGGTGACAAATGGAGTTTAATGCAGAAAAGTGTGAGGTGATTCATTTTGGAAGGAATAACAGGAAGACAGAGTACTGGGCTAATGGTAAGATTCTTGGCAGTGTGGATGAGCAGAGAGTGTCCATGTACACAGATCCCTGAAAGTTGCCACTAAGGTTGAGAGGGTTGTTAAGAAGGCGTACGGTGTGTTAGCTTTTATTGGTGGAGGAATAGAGTTTCGCAGCCATGAGGTCATGTTGCAGCTGTACAAAACTCTGGTGCGGCCGAATTTGGAGTATTGCGTGCAATTCTGGTCGCCGCATTATAGGAAGGATGTGGAAGCATTGGAAAGGGTGCAGAGGAGATTTACTAGAATGTTGCCTGGTATGGAGGGAAGATCTTATGAGGAAAGGCTGAGGGACTTGAGGCTGTTTTCATTAGAGAGAAGAAGATTAAGAGGTAACTTAATTGAGGCATACAAGATAATCAGAGGATTGGATAGGGTGGACAGTTAGAGCCTTCTTCCTCGGATGGTGATGTCCAGCATGAGGGGACATAGCTTTAAATTGAGGAGAGATAGGTATAAGACAGATGTCAGAGGTAGGTTCTTTACTCAGAGAGTAGTAAGGGTGTGGAATGCCCTGCCTGCAACAGTAGTGTACTTGCCAACACTAAGGGCTTTCAAATGGTCATTGGATAGACATATGGGCGATAAGGGAATAGCGTAGATGGGCTTCAGAGTGATTTCACAGGTCGGCACAACATCGAGGGCCGAAGGGCCTGTCCTGCGCTGTAATGTTCTATGATTTATGTTTAAACAATCAGTCCCTTATCCTGAGACTGTGTCCTCTTGTTCTACATTCCCCCGCTTTGGGAAACAAACTCTCAGGCAAGGATTCTCCCTTCTGGGGACTAAGTCCACATGCCGGTGGGAGAACCGGCGCCAACCACTCCGGCGTCAACAGCCCCGAAAGTGCGGAATTCTCCGCATTTTTGGGGCCTAGGTGGACGGCGGAGGGGATGGCGCCGCTCCAGCGGGCGCCGAGGGGATGGCGTGAGTTCGCGCATGCGGCGAAGGGCCGGCGTGATCTCACGCATGCGTGGAACCGCCGGCATGGTTCCACGCATACGTAGACCGGTCGGCGTACTTTGTTGCATGCGCGGGGGTGGGTCTATTCTCCGCGCCTGCCATGGCGGAGCCCTACAGGGGCAGGTGCGGAAGGAAAAAGTACCCCCACGGAACAGGCCCACCCGCAGATCGGTGGGCCCCGTTTGCGGGCCAGGCCACTGTGCCCCCCCCCCACCCCTGGGGCCGGATCCCCCCACGTGCACCCGAGGACTGCACCCACTGACTTACCTGTCAGGTCCCGCTGGTACGTGAGTTGAGTGATTCACGCCGGCGGGACTGGCCAAAAACGCACAGCCACTCGGCCCATCGGGGCCAGGAGAATTGCCGGAGGGGGCCGCTGCCAATGGCTTCCGACCAGTGTGGCATGAGTCCTGCCCCGCCACCGGAGAATACGGCAGCTGGCGTCGGGGCGGGATTTGCACCGTCCCCCGGGGATTCTCCGACCCGGCAGGGGGTCGGAGAATCCCGCCTTCAGTGTCTACCCTATCAAGTTCCTTCAGAATTTTCTTTGTTGAAATGAGATCACCTCTCATTCTTCTAAAATGTCAAAGAATATACGGCCAATGTACCCAGCCTCTCATCATCGGACAGTTCTCTCATCCCAGAAAACATTCTAGTCAATCTATGCTGTGTCATCTGCAAGTACATAATTTCTTAAATATGGCAGCCAGAAATAGCACAGTACCCCGTCATCATATCCACTCATGTATATAATGAGATGCAGACAGGCAGTGATTGACACACAGGATAACCAATGAAAACACACGACACATAACAACCAATCACCAGACAGGACATCACCACTATAAATCACACAGGGCATTAACTCTCTCCCTCTCTCTACAGGACACAGCTACTGAGATAGTAAGAGTGCACAAGCCAGTGGGCACTATCACCATGAGGTAGAGAGTTAGTCTGGTCAAGCCAGTAGGAGGTTATCAGTTAGATTGATAGAGTGTCAACTCACAGCAGACTATGTACAGCAATCAGGAAGTTCAATAAAACATATTTGGATGTTGGACCATCTCCTGTGTCAGAAGCCTGTTTCTAGTTTCACTGCATCCAGTTGCAGTCAAAGTTGAACCAACTTACTTAACACATCATGGTACCAGAGTGCTATTAATCCTAATGAACCTACCTCGAGTGCACCTGCAACGACCAGCAAGCAGCCATCCAGCGGCATGGAAAACATCCAGCCTCCTTCGCAACTCCGGATCTCCGGCAACCTCGGCGCCAACTGGAAAGTCTTCAAACAGAAGTTCCCCCTGTACATCGAGGCCTCCGACCTCGAAGCAGCATCGGATGCCAGAACGATCTCGCTGTTCCTGTCGACTGTGGGGGTTCACGCCTCCACATCTATAACTCGCTTACGTTTGCCGATGGCGAAGACAAGACAAAGTTCAAGACAGTTCTGCTGAAGTTGGACAGCCACTGCGACATTGAGGTGAATGAGAGCTTTGAACAGTACGTTTTCCAACAGAGGCTTCAGGGTAAGGATGAACCTTTTCAGTCCTTCTTGATCTATCTCCGCATCCTAGCGCAGTCTTGTAATTATGACTCGATGGCTGATTCCATCATCCGGGATCAGATCGTTTTCGGGGTCCAGTCCGATTCTCTGCGGGAGCAGCTCCTCAAAATCAAACAGTTGACCCTCTCCGTCACCATCGAAACGTGCGTTGTCCATGAGCATGCCAGAAATCGCTACTCCCGCATCAGGGTGGCAGAAACTGCAAAACTGGCCTCCCACAAGGCAGAAAGGGTGCAGGCCATAGCGAAAGTGCAAGGCCTGAGCATCGAGGAGAGTGGCCGTTTCGCGCGCTATTCTCAGGTCCCCACGCATGCACTCAACGACCGGGTGGACGATGAGGCCGAAGACCCTGAGGCGCATGCGCGAACGTCGGCCGACGGCACTGCGCATGCGCGATGGCGTACAGACCGTGCTGACATCAGCGTCATGACGTGTCTGTATTGTGGCTCCGCCCATTTAAAGCGGCAATGTCCAGCCAAAGGCAGGCAATGTCTACAGTGTGGAAAGCCTGGCCACTACGCGGCCTTCTGCAGGTCCGCTCCACCGAACAACATCCAGCGATCCCAGCTGCAGCGCAGACGTGTCCACTGCGTACAACAAGGCATGCAGGATTCTGATCCAGACAGCCCAACGGACCCCGATGCCGACTGCCTTGAGTCTCCATATTGGGTGGACATCATCACCACACGCGAGTTGGTCTCTACCGTGCCTGCCAACCACCTTTCGATCCTCAGTGATCCTGACGACGAGTGGTGTGCCGTCATCACGGTCAACCAGTCTCGCATCCGATTTAAATTGGACACTGGCGCGTCTGCGAACCTCATATCACAGTCGGACCTCGACAGCATCCGACACCAACCTAGCATTCTTCCACCAGCCTGCCAGCTCCTTGACTACAATGGTAATGCCATAGCTGCCAATGGGTTGTGTTAGCTAGGTATCTCTCACAAGGCAATCAAGGCGACATTGAGATTCGAGATCGTCCAGCCTGACAAGGCATCCCTGCTCATTGCTCGCGCATGCAAACTCCTAAATCTGGTACAGCGAGGTCATGCCATGTCCTCGACACTGGCGACGGCCTCGCCCAATGCGAATCTCCAGGCTGAGATAGACGACATTCTCACACAATACCACAGTGTGTTTGATGGGATGGGCACGCTCCCATATCACTACAAGATATTGCTCAAGCCGAATGCCACCCCAGTCATCCATGCACCACACCGGGTGCCGGCTACTCTCAAGGATCATCTGAAAACGCAGCTACAAGAACTCCAAGACAAGGGCATCATCTCAAAGGTCACGAAACCCACAGATTGGGTCAGTTCCATGGTCTGCGTCAAGAAACCCTCTGGTGAACTCCGCATTTGCATTGTACCCAAAGACCTGAATCGCAACATCATGCGAGAGCATTACCCGATCCCGAAGCGTGAATTGCTACAACCGCATGCCTTTTGGTATATCAGCTTCCGAAGCATTTCGTCGCATAATGGAGCAAATGATGGAGGGCATCGAGGGGGTGCGAGTCGATGTGGATGACGTGATCATCTGGTCCACGATGCCCGAGGATCACATTGCTCGCCTCAAACAGGTTTTCCAAAGGATTCATGAAAATGGCCTTCAGCTCAACAGGGCCAAATGCTCATTTGGACGGTCCACTATCACGTTTTTAGGTGACCACATTTCACAGCAAGGTGTGCAATCTGACGCCGACAAGGTGCTGGCAATCAATACCATGAAGACACCAGAGGATAAAAAGACGGCCCTCCGCTTCCTCGGGATGGTAAATTTTCTCGGAAAATTCATTCCCAACATGGCATCCCACACCACGGCCCTCCAGCATCTCTTTAAAAAGTCAACAGTGTTTCAATGGCTTCCCGCACATCAAGTGGAGTGGCTTGAGCTGAAGGTGAAGCTTACCACAGCCCCAGTACTGGCGTTCTTTGACCCAACCAAGGATACCAAGATATCCACAGGCGCAAGCCAGGACGGCATTGGGGCGGTGCTCCTCCAGCGAGACGATTCCTTGTCCTGGGCTCCAGTGGCCTATGCCTCCAGGGCCATGACTCCGACCGAACAACGGTATGCCCAGATCGAAAAGGAGTGTCTGGGTCTCCTGACAGGAATAGACAAGATTCATGACTACGTATACGGTCTGCCGAATTTCACGGTGGAAACAGACCACAGGCCTTTAGTCCACATAATCCAGAAGGATTTAAATGACATGACACCTCGGTTGCAGCAAATTCTTCTTTGTCTCCGCCGGTATGACTTTGAACTCGTCTATACACCGGTCAAGGAGCTGATCATCGCGGATGCCCTATCCCGATCCATCACCATGCCGTGTGAACCGGGTGACTTCATTCGCCACATCGAGGCACAGGTGCAGTTGTGTGCCAGCAACCTACTAGCCACTGATGAACGAGTTGTCCAGATAAGCGAAGAAACTGCCAAAGATCCTCTACTGCAGCGCGTGATGCAACACCTTGCCCATGGCTGGCAAAAGGGGCAGTGCCCCCAGTTCTTCAACGTTAAGGACGAGTTAACGGTTGTCGAGGGGATCCTTCTTAAACTAGATAGAATCGTCATTCCCCAAAGCATGCAAGCCATGGTGCTCAGACAGATCCATGAGGGTCACCTTCGGGTCGGAAAATGTCGACGCAGAGCTCGGCAGGCAGTCTACTGGCCTGGCATCAGCCAGGACATTGCCAACACGGTCCTCAACTGCACAACATGCCAGAAGTTTCAACCAGCTCAGCCCAAGGAAACACTGCAACAACACGAGATTGTGACTTCTCCGTGGTCCAAGGTGGGGATAGACCTCTTTCACGCAAATGGGTGTGATTACGTGCTCTTGGTTGACTACTTCTCCAGCTCCCCGGAAGTGATGAAACTGTCGGACCTCACGCCCAAGTCAGTGTTTAAAGCCTGCAAAGAGATGTTTGCCATGCACGGCATACCACTCACAGTAATGAGTGACAACGGCACATGTTTCTATAGCCAAGAGTGGTCCGACTTTGCACGATCCTACCACTTCAGTCACATCACATCCAGTCCCCATTACTCGCAATCATACGACAAGGCCGTAAAGGGGTCCATATTGTCAAGAGGTTGCTGTGCAAGGCTGCAGACTCAGCCTCAGACTTCAACCTGGTGCTGTTGGCATACAGGGCAACCCCTCTGTCGACTGGTTTGTCTCCGGCGCAGCTGCTCATGAACCGCAACCTGAGGCCGACTGTTCCAGCCATTCATGTTCCAGACCTTGACCGCCTCATGGTGCTGCAGAAAGTGCAGCGATCCAGGGACCAGCAGAAGATCACGTATGATGCTCATGCCAAGGATCTACCTGCGCTGGCTCCAGACAATGTTGTTCGCGTCCAGTTGCCTGAGGGAGGTTGGTCAGCCCCAGCTATTGTCGTCAGGCAGGCTGCCCCCAGGTCCTTCGTTGTCCAAATAGCTGATGGCTCCATTCTACGGCGCAACAGGAGGGCGCTACGAAAAGTTCCCTGCCCATCGCCTGGCCGCACTTCTCCGCATGTCATCATGCCTCCTCCGGACATCGCGCACCATGAGGCCACTGATCTGGCAGCGATCCTGCCTCTCCATGAGGCCACCGACATGGCAGCAATCCCGCCTGTCCAAGTGCCAGCGACTACCCCTCCACCTCTGAGGCAATCAACAAGAATTTGTCGCCCGCCAAAAAGACTGAATCTATAGACTTAAATTTTGTAAATTTTGTTCAGTTTGCTCTGTATCTGCTCGATAGACACCTTCCCATGTACATATGTTCTTCCACTCACCACTTGTATATAATCATGCATGTATATATATCGCCACGTTCCAAAATTTACTTCAAAAAGGGGAGATGTCATAATATCCACTCATGTATATAATGAGATGCAGACAGGCAGTGATTGACACACAGGTTAACCAATGAACACACACGACACATAACAACCAATCACCAGATAGGACACCACCACTATAAAACACACATGGCATTAAGACTCTCTCTCCCTCTACAGGACACAGCTACTGAGATAGTAAGAGTGCACAAGCCAGTGGGCACTATCACCATGAGGTAGAGAGTTAGTCTGGTCAAGCCAGTAGGAGGTTATCAGTTAGATTGATAGAGTGTCAACTCACAGCAGACTATGTACAGCAATCAGGAAGTTCAATAAAACAATGTTGGACCATCTCCTGTGTCAGAAGCCTGTTTCTAGTTTCACTGCATCCAGTTGCAGTCAACGTTGAACCAACTTACTTAACACATCACCCCCGTTGTGGCTCCGCTAAAGCCACATACGATTATAGCAGGACATCTTTATTTCTTGTGCTCCAATCACCTTTCAATAAAGGCCAACATATTATTTACCTTCTTAATTGCTTGCTGTATCTGCATGTTAACTCTCTTTGTTAACCCAGGAGCCTTTGAACATCAACATTTACAAGCTTTATGCCTTAATATGCTACTATTCTATTCTTACCACCAACATTCTCACATTTCCCATATTATACACCATCTGTCACCTAGTTGCCTATTCGCTTAATCTGTATATCTCTCTTTGCACCTCTTCAAAACTTACATTCCCACCTACCTTTGTATCATGAGCAAATTTAGACACATTACTCTCTGTCAAAGCCATTAACATGGATTGTAAATAGCTGAGGTCATGGCACCAGTTCCTGTGGCACTTCAGTCATCACAGCCCATCAACTTAAAAATGACCCATTTATCCTGACTCTTTGCTTCCTGTTCGTTAACCAATTAGCGACGCTAAGTCTTAACCTCAACTTCATTGTGTTTATCTTGTACAAAGAACAAATTATTAACTGGTTGTGTGACACCCTCTTAAATGCCGTTTGAAAATCTAAGTATACTACATATTACAAGTACACTTTGCCCTTTATCTACCTGACTAGTTACATCTTTAAAATCTCTAATTAATTTGTCAAAGATACTTTCCCTTCTATAAAATCACATTGACTTTGTCTGATCATGCTATGATTTTCTCATTGCGTTGTTCAGTCTTCCTTTATAACAGATTCCAGCACTTCCCAGACCAGGCTAACTGGTCTGTAGTACCTTGTTTTCCCTCTCCCACCTTTCTTTAATAGGAGTGTTACATTTGCTAACTTCCAATTTGTTGTGATCACACTTGAACCTGGGGAATTCTGGAAAATCATAACCACTATCTTCTATCTCTTTTAGAACTCGAGGATAGAGTAATGATACTCATTAGCCCGTTCTTAAGCTTACTACTATTTCTTGCAATAAAGGTGCGGAGAGCACATGGGTTTCTTTGTCACGAAGATTAAATGGTCTGATCAGTCACCTCTGCCATGACCCTTCCACTAGCTCACCACGCAAAACTTCCTTCAATGCTTTCCATTGCTATTGCCCTGAGCCCACATGTTTCTCTCCAATCTCCCATTATGCCCTCTCTGAGCTCAGCGAGTCCATGAAATCCACTTCCTGTTCCCTTGATCCTATTCCCACTAAATTGCTAATTATGTAACTTCCTCTCCGAGCCCTAATGTTAGCCAATATTGCAAATGGTTCTCTCTTGTCCCTCTTTCCTCTAAAACTTCTGTCATCACCCTTATTCTCAAAAAGACATCCCTTGACCCCCTCCATTCTTCCAAATATTGCCTCCAATCTCCCTTTCCTTTCAAGTTTTTAACGTGTTGTCTCCTTCAAATTCCATTCCCATCTTTCCTGACATTCACCGTTTGAATCCTACCAATTAGGTGTCTGGCCATGCCACAGTATCTAAACAGCTCTTATCAAAGTCTCAAATGGTAACCTATGTGACTATGGCAAAGGTAAACTTTCCCTCCTCGTCATTCTGAAATTGTCTGAAGCCTTTGAAATAAGTGACCATACCATCCTCCTCCAACACTTCTCCACTATCGTCCAGCTGGATGGGACTTCTCTCACACGGTTCCATTTTTATCTATCTAATTGTAGCCAGAGAATCATTTGCAATGGTTTTGCTTCCTGCTCTCACACCATGGCCTCTGCTATCCCCAAGGTTCAGTCCTTGGTCCCCTCTTATTTCTCATCTCTATGCTGCCCCTTGGTGACATCATCCAAAGGCAATGTTGATTTTTACAAGTACATTGATGACATTCAGCTCTACCCCATTATCTACTCTCTCCACTCCTGCTAAATGATCAGACTGCTGATCTGACATCCAGCACTAGATAAGCAAACATTTCATCTAATTAAATATTGGGGAAAATTGAAGCTTTTGATTTTGATCCCGAATCCAAACAATTCTCTTACGATCAACTCCATCAGTCTTCCAGGTAATGATCTAAGATTAAGCCAGTCTACCTGCAATCTCGGTATTGCATTTCGTCCTGAGATGAGCTTCTGACATTATATTCATGTCATCTCTTAAGAATTTCTATTTCCACCTCCTCAACTTTGTTCAGTTTCACCCTTGTCTCAGCTCATATGCTATTGAACCCTTTTCCATGTATTTGTTACTTCAAGACTCGGCTATTCAAACACATTCCTGGATGGTCTCCCGCATTCCACCCTCCAAAAACTTGAGATCTTCCACAGCTCTGCTGCCCACCTCTTAATTTGCAGCAAGTCCCATTCCCCTATCATTCCTATGCTTGCTGACTAACACAGGCCCCTGGCTAAGCATGGTTGCGATTTTAAAATTCTCATCCTTGATTTTCAAATCCCTCTTTGACTTTTCGCTTCAATATCCTCCAACTCCACAATTCTCCAAGATACGCTCCTCTGATTCTGACCTCTTGTTTACTCCCTTTGACAGGGCTGGAAGATCGTGTCAGCAGGAAGGGCTGAGAAATCCCTGCCCAATATATATATCTATGGCCCTCACAGGTAGATATAAAAATTCCTCAGCATTATTCTGAATCTTTGTGAAGTTCTCCCTCGTGTCCAACCAATCTTTTTCACTCAATCGACACCACTAAAATCGGTCCTATTATTATCAACTTCCTAAATTTTGCTGTGCAAAAATTGGATGCCATGTTGATATGCAAATTCATTTTCCAAATTACAACATTTCAAAAAATATTTAATTGACTATAAATTGCTTTAAGATGTCCGAATGTCATGAAAGGCAGTATTTTAGTACACTTCTTTCTGGGGCAGCACGGTAGCATAAGTGGATAGCACTGTGGCTTCACAGCGCCAGGGTCCCAGGTTTGATTCCCCACTGGGTCACTGTCTGTGCAGAGTCTGCATGTTGTCCCCATGTCTACGTGGGTTTCCTCCCACAGTCCAAAGATGTGCAGGTTAGGTGGATTGGCCATGATAAATTGCCCTTAGTGACCAAAAAAAGGTTCGGAGGGGTTATTGGGTAACGGGGATAGGGTGGAAGTGAGGGCTTAAGTGGGTCGGTGCAGACATGATGGGCAGAATGGCCTCCTTCTGCACTGCATGTTCTATGTTCTACGTTCTTTCATTCTTTCTTCCGATTCAAACTGCTTTAGTCTAAATTTAAGTTAAATTCACTGCGAGTATGAAGATTTATTTTTTGTTCATTATTATTTATCTTTAGGAGGTCTTGTGGCACCGGTAGCATCGCTGCTCTGGGTTCGAGACCCACCCCAGGACTTGATGGCAATGGAAGGTGTGTTCAGAACATGGCCAACAAGTTGAGCATCAATCTGCAGAATCCTTCCAACATGCCAATGGCAGATGGTGAGAATGGTAGAGACCCTTGGTCAGCCTTCCTTGCTCTAGAGTGGCGCCCCTCAAACTATAAACTTCTGACAACAGGTGGGCGACCTGTTCCAGGAAAAACCTAGCTATGGGAACAGATTAAAAGACTGCCTTCTGCGCTACTAGCTGCGGTAAGAGAAGGAACAAAACAATTTTTATCTTTCGCTCTTCTGCAAGTTGCTTTAAAATTTAGAAAAAGTCACTTAAAGAGTGAGCGGTGAGGCAGAAATGACGTCAAAATTCAAGATTGACTGGATAGCTGGATGAAGGGAAAGGGGTTGAAGGGTCGTTAAGGGAACAACATGGGTAAATATAATTCAAACTATTTTCTGGCAATAAGCTAAACTTCAACTTGAATTTGAACACAATGAACTATTTCCATGCCTAAACGTCTATGTATTTTGAACAAGTCAACACAAATTATGCAATGTGGCAATATGCACGCGAGTGATGATTTGACAGGCTTTGTTTTACTTTACTTTACTTTATTTTAATGGTGCAGAAGGAGGCCATTCGGCCCATTGAGTCTGCACCTGCCCTTGGAAAGAGCACCCTACCCAAGCCCACACCTCCACCCTATCCCTGTAACCCAGTAACACCAGCCCATCATTTTGGACACTAAAGGCAATTTAGCATGGCCAATCCACCTAACCTGCACATTCTGGACTGTGTGAGGAAACCTGAGCACCCGGAGGAAACCCATGCAGACACGGGGAGAACGTGCAGATTCCACACAGACAGTGACCCAAGCCGGGATTCAAACCTAGGACCCTGGAGCTGTGAAGCAACTGTGCTGCCCACTATGCTACCGTGCTGCCCCCTATGCTACTGTGCTGCTTTAATAATGACTTGACTGATAAGATTTCATATGTGTTATCCCTTGCATTGTTGTTTTTCAAATATATTGGTGCTTGGGATGTGGACAAAATTGGGAAATCATTTATTAGCCATTCTTAATTATCATGTGAATGCAGCGGCAGGCCTCATTCAGGAACCACTGTGGTCCTTGTGATAATGGTGATAGTGCAATCTGGTAGATTATTGACCTACTGATGTTGAAGGAATGTTGCTATATGTGCAAGTCAGGACTGTGAGTGACTTAGAGAGGAACTCAAGAGGTGATGGTGTTGCCAAAAATCTTGGCTTCGCGCTGGTAAAGTTTGAAAGCGAGGGAGGGAGGTGCTGTTGAAAATAATCTTGATGCCTTGATACAATGTGTCCTGGAAGCCAGATATAGTGCAATCACAATGCACCAGTGACAGAGCAGCTGAATATTGAATCTGGTGGGAGGGACACCAAATACGTGAATTGCTTTGGCCTAAATGATGTCAAATTTCTTGCAGGTGTTATAATGGTACCTATCACGTGAGTGGTGATTATTCCATCATGCTCCAAGTTTGAAACTTGTAGAAGATGGTGAGATTTTGCAGCTCAAGAGTGCCCATTCTCTACCCTACACCTTTACCGATTGTGCTAATATGGATGGTCCAATTAAGCTTTTGATAAATTGTTGAAAGGGTGACACAAGCCCATCATACACATAAGCAAGACTTTTGTCATTGTCCAGTGAATCAACATGAGCAAAGCAGAAACATCACCAAGGAATTCCCTGGCCTGTAGGTTTAGAAAAACAGCACAATGAAGAAACTTTCATTGTCATCTTGATTAATGTTTGGACAGGCTTACCATCGCTTGAGAGCTTATTACTGAGGCCCATCACTTCATGTTTAGTGTCTTGACAATTCCTCAGCTTGTAGTATCATGACTGGATAGTCACACAGCTTTGGGACTGATATCACTGGAATATTCCCCTCCATCTCGAAAGGACAGTTGAAAACATTGTTCCATGAAATACATTTTAAAAGTAAAAGCTTTTCTTGTGACTGAATTCAATCGGAAAATCGGCAAATATACAACCTGAAGGGAAATCTCAAAAATCATCCTGAATAAAGCTTGCAGCTCTTACTTCGGGTGTAATACTTGAATGTGTGTTGCCGCAATCCTTTCCTTAACATTAGAGTTCTGTTGTGTGTATTAGCTTATCAGGCAAGAATATATCTTTAATCATGTTTCAATTATATATGTATATAAATAGGATTTTCAAACACAGGATAATTTAGACTTTATGGAATAACATAAAATGGGTAATAGTGTGTCAGCAGCTCTCTTCGCATCTCTAAATCAATGGCAATAAAATCCAGAGAGATGTCGAACAGGCTGCTGATATTATCATCTTCGATGTATATGTTTTCTGAAAGGCAACTTCTGCATCTATCCTATATATTACTCATATTTATATAGAATGATTGCCAGACATGCTGCACCACAGATAATTGTTCCCTTCTATCTGTTTCAATGAACAGTAAATCCGATAAGACAGAGGGCAACATTACAAATATATGGGGCAGGATTCTCCCTTCTGGGAACAAAGTCCTCACGCCCGCCAGAAAACGGGCGAGAATCACTCTGGACTTTTTCCTCGAAGGTCCGGGGTGATTCTCCGTTTTCCAGGGGGCTAGCAGAGCCCCGGCATCCGCCCCGCAGCTCTGGCTGCCGGCGTGGCCCTGTTAGCCAGACCGTGCAGCCGTGCATGTGCAAGGTGGCCGCAAGCGGGTCCGCACATGCGCGCAGCGGCCCAACTCGGCGCGGATGCCGCCGACATGGCGGAGCCACACAGCGGGCCTGTGCAGAGGAAGGTACGTCCCTCTCAGATCGCGATGACCCGCCGATCGGTGGCCTCTGATCGCGGGCCTGGCCACTGTTGAGGCCCCCCCCCCCCCCCGGAGTCGTCAGGTAGCCCCCCCCCCCCAACCAGGACCGCCACCGCGGCTGCGGGTCCCACTCCCACTGTAAACATGTAAACCACGCTGGCGGGGGTTCAGCCGGTCGACCGCGTAAAATCGCCGCAGGGGCCTGTTGCAATGGCCCCTGACTGGCGCCGCGTCGACTGCGCGCACGGGACTGGCGCGTCCGTGGAGAATCGCAAAAGCGCCGGATTTCTGGCGTGAATGGCTACTCTCCGCCTCCGCACCGGGCGCAATTCCGGCCCGAGCGTCGGAGAATCCCACCAAAGATGCTTTACACCGTGCTCTGAAGCAGCATGCTCAAACCACTGCCTCTGTTTGACATTTTCTATTTGTCTTTAACAGCTCAAATACAGTCAATTATTGAGGGTTACTTTAAAACTGATTTATGAATCTTGTATGAAATTAATCACGTTTGTAGTAAGCATCCTGTGGAGAACCTCAGTAACATAGTTTCATAAGACCTTTAAACATGCCATAGATTTTAAAAGTAAATGTTGGATGAATAGTTAATCTGTACACCCATCAATCTCTTACTTAAATTTGTTTCTATGGATCAACAGTTGTCTGGTTAGTTTCCACTACCCCCACTGCCCTGTTGTATCATTTGGGCTGCTTTCCCTGCCAAGAAATTAATTCCAGACATCTAAATCCAGCCATTATTAGCGGATCCCCTGTGGCAGTACTGATAGTAAGTTACCTGTCTCTGAATTGCATCTTTGTCTCTTCTGATCTGCTGTTGGATTTCAAAGAGTCACTGTGGATTGAACAGAGTGGCCTGTCCCAATTTGCCATTTGCACATAGACCATATTTTGTACTTCTACAATGGGCTGCCATTCTTTCAGCATGATCTATTATTTCTTGCCAGAAATGTTGTCCCTTTAATTGTGAACAGCAATCGCTTAAGGGTGCCAACGTTCTGTGTGTTGTCTTTCATCTAAAACACTGTACATGGTTCAAGCTACAAAGGACATTTATAAATGAGGTTCACCTCCTTGTTTTACAGAATATGGTACAGTATGTAGAATTACAAAGAATATACAGCACGGAAGCAGGGGAGAAATTCTCCGGAAACGGCGCGATGTCCGCCGACTGGCGCCCAAAACAGCGCCAATCAGACGGGCATTGCGCCGCCCCAAAGGTGCGGAATGCTCCGCATCTTTGGGGGCCGAGCCACAACATTGAGGGGCTAGGCCGACGCCGGAGGAATTTCCGCCCCGCCAGCTGGCGGAAACGGCCTTTGTTGCCCCGCCAGCTGGCGCAGAAATGACATCTCCGGGCAGCGCATGCGTGGGAGCGTCAGCGGCCGCTGACAGTTTCCCACGCATGCGCAGTGGAGGGAGTCTCTTCCACCTCTGCCATGGTGGAGACCGTGGCGGAGGCGGAAGGGAAAGAGTGCCCCCACGGCACAGGCCCGCCCGCAGATCGATGGGCCCCGATCGCGGGCCAGGCAACCGTGGGGGCACCCCCCGGGGTCAGATCACCCCGCGCCCCCCCCCAGGACCCCGGAGCCCGCCCACGCCGCCTTGGCCCGCCGGTAAGGTAGGTGATTTAATTTACGCCGGCGGGACAGGCAATTTATCGGCGGGACTTCGGCCCATCCGGGCCGGAGAATCGAGCGGGGGGCCCGCCAACATGCGCGGCGCGATTCCCGCCCCCGCCGAATATCCGGTGCCGGAGACTTCGGCAACCGGCGGGATTCACGCCAGCCCCCGGCCATTCTCCGACCCGGCGGGGGGTCGGAGAATGTTGCCCCAGATCTTTGGCCCAACCAGTTCATCCCAGCATTCCCAGGTGAATCTTCCAGCCTCATTTTAATTCCTCTTGAATTCTGCCTTTTCAGTCAGAGTCTGAGCTTCCACCCACACTCTTGCATGCTGAACCACAATGTCTTGCTGCCTATAGCTACTCTGCCTCTCCTGGATCCTGGCAGACAACCGTTGTCTATGAATTTAAACCTTCCCCTCTCAAAGCCATTGCACCACTCGAGACTTGTCCTATCCTTCTCCTTCCAATGATAATCTGATAACCTTTGATTTGTTTCTCCCTCATATTCTTATACTGCCTTCACTAAGGTTTATAAAGTTGTTATGTTTTGGGACTGTGTGTTCAATTTAGGGAAACATGAAGGATATCTGGTGACCTGTTCTGACGCCTGCCTGACAGCAAGCCTGGAGGTTTGATTGGTAGAGATTGGAGGGGGCCCAGATTGTTGACTGAGAAGAAGATTCAAGATGTTTACACTTGGAGAAAATGGCGGCAGCCTCAATGCTAACAGTGTCTAGACTGTGAGTCTCCAAGGTCACAGCAAAGTGTTGAGAATGGTGGATTTAAATGGTTGTGCTTTAAATTGTGCATTTACTTCCAAGATAAAAGTGGGTTTGATCTCACAGATAGCTAATCAGCATTTCTCCCTGCATACAAGGCCCATGTTATGCACAATATCATGGTTGTGGGCTTTGAGAGGGGAAGGTTTAAATTCATAGACAACGGTTGTCTGCCAGGATCCAGGAGAGGCAGAGTAGCTATAGGCAGCAAGACATTGTGGTTCAGCATGCAAGAGTGTGGGTGGAAGCTCAGACTCTGACTGAAAAGGCAGAATTCAAGAGGAATTAAAATGAGGCTGGAAGATTCACCTGGCTTGCACGAGAGGAAGAATCTGTGGCAAAATAAAAGTAAAGCGAAAGATGTTTCTGAGATTATGTTACCGGGCTGAGAAAGCAAAAGCACAGAATAACCCTTGGGAGTTAGAAATTGCCCCTTCAGTTATTACACCTTCTAAGCTAACGCTCTGGTTCCACACCCCTGCCATATTAGTTTAAATCCTCTCGAGTGACTCAAGCAAACCTCCCAGCCGGGATATTGGTGCCCCTCCAGTTTAGATGCAACCCTTCCTTCTTGTACAGGTCCATCCTGCCCCAGAAAAGATCCCAATGGTCCAGAAATCTGAAACTCTCCCTCCTACACCACCAGTTTAGCCACGTACTTAGCTCACTATCCTCCTATTTCTCGCCTAACTGCCGCATGGCACAGGGAGTAATCCTGCGATTACAACTAGGGAAGTTTTGAGAAAGGACCTGTTCAAAACACAGGTTGTTTATCCCAAGACCAGAAAGGACATAACTTTTTTAATGCAAACCCGAATCCACCCCCACCCAACAGATACTGTGATCACCTAATCGCCAGCTCCAAATTTGCTCGGGAGACAATGACATTCACTGGTCTGATATGATCAAGGAGATGATGCAGTCCATAGGAAAGGCAGCTATCTTATCATATAATATTCCAGATCAGGAGTTCCCTTTGTTCCGCAATATCAACTAGACGAGAGATGATAAACCATAGATATTCAAACAAAGCTTTCTATCCAGGGGACCAAGCCATACAATTTTAGAGTTTGTTTTCGCCATCTGGGTAGGTCAGGCAAAAAGCAGTGTAACTGTGGCAGCTTCAGAAATGAAAAGGGGTTCAAGCTGTGGAGTGAAATTAAAAGGAAGGAACATGAGGCAGACGGCTCGATAAAATCAGTACATCAGAGCAGCATCTGGCACTCTCTCTCTCACCCTCCCTCTACAACCAGGACCGAGGAAAGTCGCATAACCCAAGGAACGGGTGCAGCCCCGAGGACTTTGAGCAGAGAGGACACGATGGGGTGAATGATTAATCTGTAACCTGTGGAATACTCAGCCCAGCGCAGTGTTCAGAGTTGCCTCTCATCTCCCAACAAAGCCTTCGGTAGTTTAGCGGGTTTAACAATCGTGAGTAAGGGAACCCGGAGGGGCTTAGTTTGGTGAAGACCTAGGAGAAGTTATCTGTTTTGTTACATAAGAATGGTTAGCATCGCTTGTGCCATATTAAGATTCGCTGTACGTAATAAACGCACTCTGATTATTCAGAACTTGAAACCGTGTCGATTGCATTATTCATCATCCTTCAGCATTGTTCAGAAATGTAAGTCCAGACCTTCCACTGTAAATGAGTGAGTTCGGTCATGAGGAGCAAAGCTGAATGACCCTCACACAATCTGAAACATGCTACAATGTGAAATAGTGCTCCCGCTATCTCTTCGCTATGTATTTTAAAAAGGGGCAGATGCAATCTGTCCATCCAAGGTGTTTTATACTCTTTGACTGTGGTGAGCTTAATTTAATATCACTATTCCATTTATATGAAATGTACTTTTATCATTTTTAACCTCCTGTTCTGAAGTCATGTCCAGCTGATCTGCCTCCATGGTAAATACCGAAGCAAAGTAATGATTTACTATTTCTGTCATTTCATTTTTTCTGCATTTGATTTTATCATGCTCATCCATTTGTGACTCTAATCTCATTTTATCTTGCCTTTTTAAAAACAATTATTCACTATTTTGTTTTATGTTCCCTGCTAATTTAACTTCATAGTTTCCCTTTGCCATCAGAATTGGCATTTTTTGTTATTACTTTCATAATGTCTGCATGTTCGGCTTCTAGCAATGTTGTCGTTATGTTCTTGAAATAGTAATCCAGAAGCTTGGGCAAGCAGTCCGGAGAGTGCAAGTTCAATCCCACCATGGCAGGTTAAAAATAAAGCCTGGAAATAAAAATGTGGCTCAACGCAACCTTCTCAAGGGCAATTAGGAATGTGCAATAAATGCTGGCTGAGCCACATCCTGTAAAGTATATTTTTTAAAAAGCTGGTATGTTAAAAAGTTTGCGGAGGCAATCTTTTCAAAACAATTTCGGCATGAAGAGCAGAGCCTCTACGATTATAATGATGGGTATTGGGCTGCAACATTGATTTAGCCCAAGACATCATCTTGATAAAGGAGATGAAATGTGCACCAGGAACTACCAGGAGCATTGTTAAGAAGTTGATTGCCAATTAAATTTCCTACGAGCACTCACTAAAGAGACTGCATGGCATTTTGGTAGTTGGCACTTCAATAATGCTCTCTCCTAACAATGGCCAACTGATTGGGGATAATAAATGATTGCTGATGATTTTGAGACCTACTTAAAGTAATGCTCAATTTTCAGTATTTACTTGCAGCTGAAATTTCAAAAAAGACTTTTGAGACACAAAGGGCGGGATCCTCTGACCCCAACCGGGTCGGAGAATCCCCGGGGGGCGGGGGCTCCAGCGCCGGTTTTTGGGCGGGGTTCATGCTGCGCCGGTCGGGGGCCGTTGGCAGTGGCACCCCCGGCAATTCTCCGGGCCCCGATGGGCTGAGCGGCCGCCCGTTTTCGGCCAGTCCCGCCGACGTCAAATGGACATGGTCCATCATGGCGGGACCTGGATGGTAGGCCGTCTACCTGGGGCAGGGGGGGCGCGGGAAGATCCCCCCCCCCCCCCCCCGGGGGGGGCATGGTGGCCTGGCCTGTGATTGGGACCCACCGATCTGCGGGCGGGCCTGTGCCATGGGGGCACTCTTTCCTTCTGCGCCTGCCTCTGTAGGGCTCTGCCATGGCCGGCGCAGAGAAGAAACCCCCTACGCATGCGCAGGAAAGACGGCGACGGTTCTGCGCATACGCCAGAACACGCCGGTGGTTTAGCGCATGCGCCAACTCACGCCAACCCGCCACTGGCCTAGCCCCCGGAAGTGCGGAGGATTCTGCAACTTCCGGGCGGCCCGATGCCGGAGTGGTTCGTGCGCCCATCCGGCCAGTTGCAGGAGAATCCCGTCCACAAAGTGTCTTCCTGGGACAGTTTGACAAGCTCTCACCAACATTCGCTAAACATTCCTTCCAGAAATTCTCTTAAGGGTTTTGTCTAAAACGTGTTCTGCGACTCCACCTGATTAGAACATCTTATTTGAGTCACCAGGACGAGGGAGTGAATGATCATGGACATCTTGCAAGGGGTGCCCTTTGGTCTGGAGGTGAAATGGGAGGAGAACATCAGACCAAAGTGAGCGACAATGATTGCTGCAAGAGAGGGCAAGGTGGGCTCATTTTTCCCTATGAACATATCCCTCCTCCATTGGACCTTTTCCATCTGGACCTGCAGTGATGTATCCTGTGCATCTATTTTGCATCAGCTGGTGTACGCCACGCCTTCAGTAGAAATGTCTGAGCGATGTCCAGTTCAGTGCTTCCCCAGGCAAGTTCAAATTATAGTAATCAGCAATTAATCCAAAGATTACTCGCTAAAACCTGACTGCCAAACAGATGTGTCTTGTTGGCACAGACAGCACCCACGAAGCACCTGTCTTCACCCTTTCACCAAAATATCCCTCTCTGTCGTTAATTTTGAGCAGCAATCTTTTAAATGAGACCTCACAATTTGGGATATCCTTCAGAGAAGAAACTTATTGGGCGGGATTCTCCGTTTCTGAGACTAAGAGTTGACGCCAATGGAGAATTCATGAACTTTCACGACCGAAAAACTAGCGCTGCACCTGGACCAATTCCAATACTGTTAAGGGACTAGCATCGGCGCTATGTGGAACACATTCGATTCGAATGAGAAACGTGCCGGATCCGCCGGTTTCGCGATTGGCACTCAGGAGGCTGACAAGTTGCAGCCACATATACACATCACTCACCACACATACTGTCCCAGCGAACAAGTTGGCAGCAAGGTGAGGAGCTCCACGCTTCACCGGCACCGAGATGGAGACCCTCCTGGACACCACGGAGGAGAGGAGGGTGACTCTGTACCCCTGCCTGGATAGGAGACTGCTAGCTGCCACCGTTCTACGTACCTAGGGGTAGGTGGCAGAGGCAGTCAGCACCACCAGCAACACTGTCCAGACCGGCCAGCAGTGCCGGAAGAAACTGCATGACTTCCTCAGGGTAGCCAGGGGGAGCACATTGACCAGGCACCAACCACCATCCCACACACCCATAATCCTACCCCCTTCAACCCAGAGGGCGGCCGAACCTTCACCCCGCCCGACATGCCAGCACCCATACCGGCTGACCTGTCCTAAAGAGGCCACCAGCTGTCCACCCTCTGGATGCATGCATGCATCGGACTGTCTAACACTGCTGTTTTCTGTGTCCTCTCACAACCCCCAGGAGAAAGCCATGCACAATCGCCGGGAGCGTGAGAAGACAGGAGGGGGACTGTCAGACATGTAGACCCTCACTGTGGCCGAGCAGAGGGCACTGGGCATGGGTGGCGACCTGGAAGAAAGGGAGGTCACCGAGGTGGAGCTCAACCGTGGGCGAGGAAGTAAGATCCCGCTTAGTTGCGGTTCCCCATGACACGTGTGTCAATCCCTCCCAACACCAGCCTCACACCACCCTCACCCCCACACCACCCTCAACCTACACCACACACATCCCTACCTACACCCCCACATTGCCCATACCACCAGCACCCCTACCCTCAGCCCCACACCACCCTCACCCTGCAGTACTACCCTCACCCCCACACCCTCACACCACCAACCCCCCCCCCCACCCACCTACCCCACTCCCTCCCGGCCTGCAGTCTAATCATGCATCTAGCATTGTGTCTTACAGGAGCTGCTGAAGCCAGAGACCCCCGTGAGATGTGCCCTCCGCCCAAGGCTCAGGACACCCCGGAGCTCGGGTCGGACCATGACAGTGGTTTTCCATCACAGCTGTCTCCATCACCGTCCACCATCCCAGAGACTCTCACTTTGGTTCGGCACTTTAGTGAAGAGGCTCCTGGGACATACCCGGGTGTGCACCACTTAGCTGATCCGATACAGCAGGTGGAGGTAGGAACTCCCAAGGGGACGGACGGTTGGAGGGCCGGCCGACCCGAGGAAGCAGCTGCCATCCAGACGTGTTACAAGTTTCTGGAACAGACAGTCCCATCGATTGTGGAGAAGCAGTCGTAGAGCCAGGGACTACATGAGGTGTTGTCGGCGAGCATCCAGCACCTGCAGGTGCAGTTGGAGAAGTCTAACCGCATGCAGGAGCAGGAGGCGATGCTGCAAATACATGGCACCCAGGCCAACACCGCACTGGTGGAATCCATGGTGGAGGCATTGGGAGCAACGGTTTTGGATATGGATCACCATGTACAAGGCCTGGTGCATTCTTTGCAGGCGGGGGCTGAGGCCTTTGGCCAGGGTTGCTGCCTCACAGGCGACCATGTCCCAGAGCCACCTGGAAATTGCAGCGGCCCAGTCACAGCAGGCCACGGCTGGGAACGTCGGCCGCATTGCCTAAGCGCTGGTCGACGTGGTGTAGACAGAGGGAGCCCGTGCACATTGGCCCTGGTGCACACGTCATATGGCCTCTTGTGCCTGCCTGGGTCCCATCCTCCCCCTGCCCCACATCCTCCTCGTCAAGCGTGACATGGTGTTCCACCTTCTCTTCCAGCACATCACCCCTCTGCTCCGCAATGTTGTGGAGGACGCAGTAGGCCGCCATGATGCAGGCGACCCTCTCTGCATGATACTGGAGGGCTCCTCCAGAGCGGTCCAGACACCGCTCGATCACACTCCTGATTGCTGTATGGGCATCGTTGTAGCGGGTTTCCACGTCAGTCTGTGGTCTCCGGATGGGTGTCATCAGCCACGACCACAGTGGATAACCCCTGTCACTTAGGATCCAACTTCCTAGCCGGGAGGGGGGGGGCGCCTCAAACATGTCAGGTATCGTCGAATGTGCCAGGATGAAGGAGACGTGCACCCTGTTTGGATATCGAGCACAGACGTGTATGATGCGCAGCTGATGGTCATATATCAGCTGCACATTCATCGAATGATACCCCTTTCGGTTTGTGTTTAGCAGCCTGTTATCTGCGATTTTGGTGTCGGAACCTATTCTCTGCTCAATTGTGTTTCGCGATTTTGGCGTGGGCAAATGGAGAATCCCACCCATTGTTCTTGCTATGTATGACTGCATTCTTTTGTAAGGTTGGAAAGTCACTGTTTAACTCTCAATTCTCCAAACTCTGAAGTGTCTGGCTATCTGCTCAGTGGCATGTAATTACTGTGTTTGAAGAAAAAGGGATATTGCCACCTTTTCAGAGCAATAAATGTCAGTCCTGCCCACACCCCAAGAATGAACAGAAACACACCCAGCATCCTGAGTGACATTCTAAACCCAGATAACTAAATTGGCTGTTCCGAGATTACACCGTGGAATATTAGCATGTAACGTTTAGAATGTTCATTTGAAAGTCTGTTATTACACACAGGATGCCTGTAACAAAGTGATGAATAATTAAAAACAAACTTTCAAGAACCACAGCATGCAGAATTCACATTGAAACTATGCTGTACACATCTCACTGCAGTTAGTACGACACATTCATATGTTCAACTCTTCAAAGTTTGAAGTTGGCCACTTTCCATTTCATCAGTTTCAGTTCCTATATTGTCCTATGCTGTGGATAGGAGAACTGCAGTTTGATCATGTCCACACTGTGATCCTTCGCAGCTCACTGTGTTTGGGGAACTGCAATGCTTTTACTGATCTGAGTGTTCATACGGGGGATGTAAGTGAAATAGCAGCAGGAAAGGAGGGCTGCTAAGACAGAAAAACACAAGTGTGACACTGAACAAAGGAGGCACGAGAAGAAAGATCTATTTGTACACAAAAGAGACTGCGAGAAGTACAGAAGGAAAAACAGGAGACTGAAGCAAGTAAACAGATGACAACAGGAAATGTTAGAAATCCTAAACCTGCTGCATGTGTATTGAGCATCTGTAGAGACGAAAGACATGTTAATGTTTTGGGTAATCTGAGGAAGGGTCCTAAACCTAAATCATTGGGCCGTAGCTTCCTTGTCCCCAGCGTCGTATTTAGGGGGTACCCACCACCCACCAGTCCGACTCCCAATCCCCGCCCCCCCAGGTCCAATTCCACCTCCCCCTCCTTTGGTCTGACTCTCCCTCCCCGCTGCCCCTCTCCAGTCCAACTCCCACCTCCTGGTTTGGGGCTGGCTCTGACCATCTCCCCCTCCCCCATCCGACTCCCATTCCATCCCCCATCCTCGGTCCAACTACCCCCCACCCAGTGCGTGAAAAGGGGGCATGACTTTCCTCTTTGCACTCCACTTACTCCATGCTGCTGCAAGCAAGGTGCTGACTGACTGAGCATTTTTGAGAGTTTACAACAGGTGGGATATCAGTCAGAACAGAATTTATAACCATTGATAACATAAATTGTAATTTATTTAATCAACTCTATGTACCATTGAAAACTTAATTTTTATTCTTAATTATACTGTTCCTTAAATAGAGGTTAATGGCCATTTGCTCCATGACTTACTAGTTGTGTAATGACAGTTTGGGAAATACAGCAAAATTAATTTGGAATCAAATTAAATTACATATATAAATAAACCCTAATTATCATGACTAATTCATGGCTAACCACATTAGCTGAATGATCATATTCATTTACACACAAATAAGCTCTATGGGTTTTTTTTTGCTCCTCCATTTTACCAAGCCATTGTTGCTTGCTCAATCGATCCCATCATGCTACATAATCCCTTAGATGCCACATAATCCCTCAGTGGAAAGTGTGCCAATGCCTCTGCTGACACAGAAGACAAAAAGTACAGAACTACAAGCATAAACTGAATTCCCTCTCAAAATTCACTGCCGTTGCTCAGTGAAGGGAATGAGCTGCAGACCAATTTGCATTAAAATGTGTCAACTTTTATGTTTATCAGATTGTGATCTTTGATTGCTACAGAGGTGTGTGGTCTTTTTTTAAAGTAAAACCATGAAAATATAGTTGCATCAAAGCGTTTTCTTCTGCTCCCTATTTGACCTGCTATACGGCTAATTGTATCTCTAAGCTTTGTGAAGAAGGCCTACAGTATTCTGTTCATATTTTGGAATAACTTCTGCTGTTAAATTAAAAACAAAACTGACATCGAAAGAATCAAAAGCTGGTTGGAGATTTTAAGAAAATAAGCAAGAAAACAGAATTTATTGTCTGTAATAAGACAGTTTGGTTCTAAAGTTACCCAGATTCTCAATGTCTTACTCAGCCATTCTCATCAATGACTGATTTTTGTAAAGCACACTTTAATTGAGATATCACAGCATCTAATTTGAGTACCTATTTCTGTGAGCTGTGCAACAGCTTACAACATTTCTAATTAACTGTGAGCTATCTGCCTACGTAATACATGATCTGTGCTTAACAAGGCTCATTATCATTATATTTCTAATTAACTTGTAATCTTTCTCTCTTGTCAATGTCACTGGAAGCACAGAGAACATGTTTGTACAGGATTTCCCTACACATGTTTGACATTTGCATTAATAATTTCACTACCAGCACACTATATATTTGGCAATGTAGGTAAAAAATGCGTAGACTTGGAAGATTTAATGAAACAACACGAACACTATGCATCTTGATGCTTGCCAGCAAAGACCTCAAAATTAATCAGTAAATTGCAACACCAATTTGCAATGTTGGAAGCGTGGAACTTTGATTGTCTGAGGACATGAAAAACAGAATTCTTGCTTATTTGTAATTTGTGACAGGTGGACACAGGAAGACTGATGAGGAAAGCATTCAAAGCTTATATTGATGTGGGACAGGAATTTCTACTCCATTTCATTCATTTCTTTCAGTGCACTTCACCTAAAACAACACAAAAGATCAGTTTTAAGGGAAAATTGTGTCCATTGTTCGCCAAACTTCCATGACCTCTTCTTCATCATCGCATTGAAGTCCATCTCACCCAAAAAACTGGCCACACACTCAGGTCAAATTAATTACCAAACATTGACAGGGGTGAGCAAAGGTGAGCATTGCTTGGCGGGGTTGGGCAGGTTAAACACTGTTGGAGGTAAGGAACGGGGATAAGCACTGTCAGGGAGGTGCATGGGATGAACAATGTCACGGGTGAGGGAGGGGTAAGCAAAATCAGAGATGTGGGATGGGATGAACATTGAAGGGGTAGGGAGGGGTGGGCATTGTCAGGGGTTGTACAATAGTAGGGAGTGAATGGGGGAGTGAACATTCTCGTGGGTGAGGTGATGAACATTTTTAGGGGGGTGAGTATTGGTGGGGGTGAAGATTATTAGGGTGAGAGGGTGAA
Organism: Scyliorhinus torazame; assembly: GCF_047496885.1. Classification (NCBI taxonomy): domain Eukaryota; kingdom Metazoa; phylum Chordata; class Chondrichthyes; order Carcharhiniformes; family Scyliorhinidae; genus Scyliorhinus; species Scyliorhinus torazame. Next base: position 100,776,221 of record NC_092714.1, on the reverse strand, counting down.
CATTGTCATACTGAGGGGGGAGCATTAGGAGTTCCTCAGTCCTAGGCCCAACCATCTTCTGCTGCTTTATCAATGACCTTCCTTCCATCATAAGATCAGAAGTGGGGATGTTCACTGATGATTGCACAATGTTCTGCACCATTCACAACACCCCTGATACTAAAGCAGCCCAAGTCCAAATGCTGAAAGACGTGGACAATATCCAGGCTTAGGCTGACAAGTGGCAAGTAACATTCATGACACACAAGTGCCAGACAATGACCATCTCCTACAAGAGAGAATATAACAATTGCCCCTTGACATGCAATGGCACTACCAGCACTGAATCCCTCACTATCCTGGGGGTTTAAAATTGACCAGAAACTGAACTGGACTAGCCATATTGTTTGGAAGTTGGAATGAAATGGAAAGTAAAGAATTGGATGAAAAAAATAACTGATAGGTATTTAGTTGCATCGAGGACTTTAGAGTTGCAGCTTAGGCTAGTAACAAAGTTAAACTGATACTTTGTTTTGCAAAGTTGAGTCTAGCAGTCTAGGTGCCTAAATCATAGTCATGCCAGTTAAACAGAGTTTATTTCCTCTCAGAAAGAGTCAAGCGCTTGCGCCAAAAGCAGAAGAAGTTGTCTGCTTCAGACCCCAGAGATTCTACTCTAAATTATAAAACGGGTTCCCAAAAGAAAGCTGTTGTGTTTTTCACCCTGGGGTAAGACGGACTGCAACTGGATGCAGTTGTACTGTAAAGTAGACACCAAACTTAGACATTAGTTCAATACATTTTATTGAACTTCTGGAGCAGTGCACACAGCTTGCTGTGGTTTGACACTCTACTAATCTAAGTGTGCTAACTATAACTAACTAGACCAGACTAGCTCTGAGCCACGTGTAGAAGGTGCTAACTGATATATACACCCTGACTGTCACTCCAGTTGTCACCAGTGGAAAGAGGCAGAGTGCTGATGCCTCGTGTGTTTTATAGTGGAAAACCCCCCTCTAGTGTTCTGCCTGGTTATTGGTTGTGTTCTGTCCTGTGTGTTGATTGGCTGTACTGGATGTCTGTCACTGCCTGTCTGTATCTCATTATGTGCATGAGTGCATATCATGACAAAAGCTACAGGCCTTGTCTGGTAATTATTTACTGGATGTGGCTCATCGTGTTAAGACCTGTGGGATGTTGTTTCAGGAAAGCTTTATTCTCAGAGTTTCGGAAACCAGCTAGATTAGATTGGGGGGTAATTCAAGTGTATTCTCCAGATACCCATTATTGTAGTTAATTGTAAATGTTGTTCTTTACTGTTGCCTTTCTTTTAAAGATTAATAAACATTTTGTTATTTGAATATTTTACAACAAAGCTGATCTCTTTCCTCACCAGGGGCGTCATTCTCCGCCGGCGGGAGTCTCCGTTTTGCCGGCGCCCGGGGGTTTCCCGACGGCGTGGGGCTGCCCCACAATGGGAAACTCCATTGACCGGCCAGTGTTATGGAGACTCCCGCCGGCCGGTAGGGGCAGAAATGTGGCGGGGCGGGTAGGAGAATTTCGCCCCAGGTTTTATCTCTTTTCTTGGGTGGGATTCTCCGCAATCGGTGTGATGTCCGCCGACCGGCGCCAAAAATGGCGCAAATCAGTCCGACATCGCGCCGCCCCCAAAGGTGCGGAATCCTCCACATCTTGAGGGGCCGAGCCCCAAACCTTGAGGGACTAGGCCCGCGCCGGACTGATTTCCGCCCCGCCAGCTGGCGGGAAAGGCCTTTGGTGCCCCGCCAGCTGGCGCGAAATTGACTTTGCCGTGTGGCGCATGCGCGGGAGCGTCAGCGGCTGCTCACAGCATCCCCGCGCATGCGCAGTGGAGGGGGTCTCTTCCACCTCCGCCATAGTGGAGACCATGGCGAAGGCGGAAGGAAAAGAGTGCCCCCGCGGCACATGCCCGCCTGCGGATCAGTGGGCCCCAATCGCGGGCCAGGCCGCCGTGGGGGCACCCCCCGGGGCCAGATCACCCCGCGCCCCCCCCCCCCCCCAGGACCCCAGAGCCCGCCCGCGCCGCCTTGTCCCGCCGGTAAGAGAGGTGGTTTGATTCTCGCCGGCGGGACAGGCATTCCAGCAGTGGGACTTCGGCCCATCGCGGGCCGGAGAATCGCCGGGGGGGGGGGGGCCCGCCAACCGGCGCGGCGCGATTCCCACCCCCGCCAAATATCCGTGCCGGAGAATTCGGCAACCGGCGGGGGCGGGATTCACGCCAGCCCCCGGCGATTCTCTGACCCGGCGGGGGGTCGGAGAATCCCGCCCCTTGTGTTTCTCCAAATCGTAAAAACAAACTGTTAAGAACCAGAATTCCAAGTTTCCTTTCTGGAATTTGGGATGGTCTCGCATTGAACATCAGTGGGGTTCATAATAAAATAAATGCTGTGGTTACAAGAGCAGGTCAGAGATTGGGAATCCTGTGGTGGGCAACTCACCTCCTGACTCCCCAAAGCCTGTCCACCATCTACAAGGCACAAGTCAGGAGTGTGGTGGAATACTCCCCACTTCCTTGGATGAGAGCAGCTCCAACAACACTCAAGAAGTTCAACACCATCTAGAACTAGGCAGCCTAATTGATTAGCAACCTTTCCACAAATATTCACCCCCTCCATCACCAACTCACCGTGGCAACAGTGTGTACTATCTACAAGATGAACTGCAGGAACCCACCACTGCTCCTTAGGCATCACCTTCCAAACCAAAGACTGCTACCATCTAGAAGGACAAGGTGGGCAGACATATGGGGAAACCACCACCTGGAAGTTCCCCTCCAAGTCACTCACTCTCCTGACTTGGAAATATGCCGCTGTTGCTTCACTATCAAATTCCTGGAACTCTCTCCCTAACAGGGTTGTGTGCGAACCTACACCAAAGGGACTGCAGCAGTTCAAGAAGGCAGTTTGCCAGCACCTTGTCCAGGGCAATTTGGGATGGTCTAGCCAGTGATGTTCACATCCCGCAAAATGAATTTTCTTTAAAAATTAAGATAAAACCTAGGGCAGGTTGTGTGCAAAAGTATACCATCATGACACTTTTGCTCCTTTTGCCAGTCACTTTATATCCACCTGTTTGAAGCCTGCTCGTTTTCGATCCTTTCATGAGTGTGAACAGTTTCTCCCGATTTACTCCATCCAGACCCCTCATGGATTTTGAACAACTCTATGAAATCTCTTCTCAGTCTTCTCTTCTCCAAGGAAAACAGTCTTTTTTTAAGAAAATATTTTATTAAGGCATTTGTAATTTTAACACTGTTAAACAGAAAAATCCAACGAAGGCAAAAAACACACAATGACTAAGCTATTTCCCCCCCCCCCCCCAAACGCAGACGCCAACCAACAGGTGCATATAGTCACTCCGTCTCACGGTCTTCTCTTCATTGGTTTTCCTCCCTTATTCGTCACTTCTATGCCTCCTTTAATAACTTGTGCGCATAAGCACCCAGATCTTGCTCCTGCACCCCTTTCAGAGTTAAACCCTTTATTTTATACATGTCTCTCTATGTTCTTCCTACCAAAATAAATCACTTCAGAATTCTCGATATTGAAATTCACCTGCCAACTGTATGCCCACTCCACCAACTTATCTATTAATTTTGATATTCTAAACCCTCCTCATTTCTTCTTCGGGGATCACTCACTAATGAGATTGTCCACCTAAAAAACTCTATGTTACTGGTCATGGGTTCTTGCATAGCTGATGAGCCCGATCCTAGAGCCGTATCTTCGACCACACACTTGGCAGGTGGTTTCGAGAGGTGGCATCGGTCCTTGCACTCCAGATTGTTGTTATTCCTTTCTCAGGCATCTTTTCCAGGCCTCCTCTTGCCATCGGGTGTTCTCGAAGAATTGTGTCCCTTCAACAGGAGGTTCCTCCAAGTAGGTCTCTTCTGAGCAAGGGTATCACAGACATTCACATTGATGTTGCATTTCTTGAGGTATGCGTTCAGGGTATCTTTGAAGCGTTTCCTTTATCTTCCTCCTGTTCGGTAGCCTTCCTTGAGCTGGGCAAAGAAGAATTGCTTTGGCAATCGGAATCTGGCATTCTCAGTACACGGCCAGACCGGTGGAGTTGGTTTCGGTTGATCATGGCCTTGTGCTGGTGCTCTTGGCTCCTTCAAGGACACTGATGTTAGTACGCCTGTCCTCCCCACTGATGCAGGGCCTTGAGGTGGCGTCTGTACATAGGCCAAGTTTGTGAGCCATATAGAAGATTTGGGAGGCCAACCACCTCGTACATGAGGATCTTGGGGGTCAGCACATATGTCATGGCCATCAAAGAATCTCGTCCTGAGGCGTCCAAAGGAGGTGCTCATGGATTGGATATGATTTTGCATCTCCACATTGCTGTTAGCCTTAGAGGAGAGGTGTCGTCCCAGATATGGGAAATGTTCCACATTTGGTAGGGTTTCTCCACTGATTTTGATATAGGAAGAGACCGGGTCTTGCTCTGGGGCGGGTTGGTAAAGTGCTTGAAACTTCTTGAGGCTGAGACCAATTCTCTGGTACGCTTCCGTGAAAGAGTCAAGCATGGTTTGGAGATTCTCTTCTGAGAGAGTGGAGATGGCGATACCATCTACATACTGAAGATCCATGAGCGATGTCAGTGTCATTTTCCTCTTGGATTTCAATCAGTTGAGGTTGAATGGTTTTCCGTCCATCCGAGAGACGATGGGCGGTATTTTCCGACCCCCCGCTGGGTGGGAGAATCGCCAGGGGTTGGCGCGAATCCCGCCCCCGCCGTACTCCTAATTCTCCCGCCCCCCAAAAAATTGCCCTGGCATGAGTGGCACCGCCTGCCTCGGAGAATGGCGGGGTCTGGCGCAACTCAATGGGCCTCGGGGCTGATTGATTTCTCCAGCCCGCGATGGGCCGAAGTCCCGCCCGTTCTTTGCCAGTCCCGCCGGCGTAAATTAGAGTAGGTCCCTTACCGGCGGGACCTGGCGGCGCGGGCGGGCTCCGGGGTTCTTGGGGGGGTCGCGGGGGATCTGGCCCCCGGAGGTGCTCCCACGGTGGTCTGGCCCGCGGTCGGGGCCCACCGATCCGCGGGTGCGCCTGTGCCGTGGGGGCACTCGATTGTTCCGCACCGGAGGCTGTGGTCTTCTGCCATTCCTGGTGTGGAAGCAAATCCCTCTGCACATGCGCGGGGATGACGCCAGCACGCACTGGCGCTCCTGAGCTAGCGGAGGCCCTGCGGCGCCGTTTGGCGTGGCGCCATGCCCCTTTCCTGCTGGCCGTCGGGGCACCAATCACTCCTGGGTGGGCCTAGCCCCTGAAGGTGTGGAGGATTCCGCATCTTTGGGGAGGCCCAACGCCGGAGTGGTTCACGCCACTCCGTTCCACCGGGACACCCCCCGCCCCGCCAAGTAGGGGAGAATCCCACCACAAGTCTATTCCACTGGGAAGCTTGCTCTTGACAAGGTGAAGGATGGTGGTGATGAAGATAGAGAAAAGGATGGGGTGGTGAAGGCACATCTCTTCCTTGACCAAAATAAATCACTTCACATTTATTTACATTGAACGTTACCTGCCACCTGTCTGCCCATTCGGCGAACTTGTCAACTTCATTTTTAAATTCTACACTATGCTCCTCACAGATATGAAACTTGGAAGCATTGTCTACCACAAATTTTGAATTTATAACATGTGCACCAATGTCTAGCTCATTAATATATATCAGGAATAGAAAGAGTCCCAAGACTGCCTCCTGGGGAACCCCACTTCAAACCCACCCACAGCCCAAAATCATTAAATCCATTAAACATTACCCTCTGTTTCCTGTCACGCAGCCAAATCTGCATTCAAGTTGCTACTGTCTATTTTATTCCATGGACTATAATTTTGCTCACAAATCTGGGGCGAAATTCTCCCCCAACGGCGGGATGCCCTCCGACTGGCGCCAAAGCCGGCGCCAATCAGACGGGCATCGCGCCGGCAAAAAGGTGCGGAAGTCTCCGCATCTTTGGCGGCCCAGCCCCAACATTGAGGGGCTAGGCCGACGCCGGAGGGATTTCCGCCCCGCCAGCGGCGGAAATGCGGCGCATGCGCGGGAGCGTCAGCGGCCGCTGTCAGTTTCCCAGCGCATGCGCGGGAGCGTCAGCGGCCGCTGTCAGTTTCCCGCGCATGCGCAGTGGGGAGAGTCTCTTCTGGGGCGAAATTCTCCCCCAACGGCAGGATGTCCGCCGACTGGTGCCAAAGACGGCGCCAATCAGACAGGCATCGCGCCGGCCCAAAGGTGCGGAATGCTCCGCATCTTTGGCGGCCTCGCCCCAACATTGAGGGGCTAGGCCGACGCCGGAGGGATTTCCGCCCCGCCACCTGGCGGAAATGGCGTTTGTTGCCCCGCCAGCTGGCGCGGAAATGCGGCGCATGCGCGGGAGCGTCAGCGGCCGCTGTCAGTTTCCCGGCGCATGCGCGGGAGCGTCAGGGGCCGCTGTCAGTTTCCGGCGCATGCGCAGTGGGGAGAGTTTCTTCTGCCTCCGCCATGGTGGAGGCCGTAGCGGAGGCGGAAGGGAAAGAGTGCCCCCACGGCACAGGCCCGCCCGCGGATCGGTGGGCCCCGATCGCGGGCCAGGCCACCGTGGGGGCACCCCCGGGGTCAGATCGCCCCGCGCCCCCCCCCCCCCCCCAGGAGCCCGGAGCCCGCCCACGCCGCCTGGTCTCGCCGGTAAATACCAGGTTTGATTTACGCCGGCGGGACAGGCAATTTCTGGGCGGGACTTCGGTCCATCCGGGCCGGAGAATCCAGCGGGGGGTCCCGCCAACCGGCGCGGCCCGATTCCCGCCCCCGCCCAATCTCCGGTACCGGAGACTTCGGCGGAGGCGGGGGCGGGATTCACGGCGGCCAACGGCCATTCTCCGACCCGGCGGGGGGTCGGAGAATGACGCCCCTGTTCTCTGACACCACTCCTGAGTCTAAGGATGACTGGAAAATTTTGGTCAATGCCCCTGCAATTTCCACTTTCATTTTCCTCAGGAACCTTGAATGCATCTCATCCTGTCCAAGTGCTTTATCAACTTGAAGCACAGACAGTCTATCCAATACCTTATCCTTATCAGTTAAAAAAAAAAAATCCAATGTATTGATTGTCTCCTTTTGCACAATGTTACGTACAACAAGTTATTTCTGAGTTAAGACAGATGCAAAGTATTCATTTAATATTTCATCTATCCCTCTACCTCCATGTGCAAATCTACTTTTTGGTCCCCAATTGGCCTGACACTTCCTTTTACTATTTAGATGCCATAGAAGATTTTGGTATTCCCTTTCATGTTAGCTGAAACTCTATTTTCATAGTCTCTCTTCGTTTGATTTTTTCAAGTTCCCTCTGAACCGTCAGCCTGGTCGCTATAGTATTATCCACCTGACATCAGCCATAGGCACACATTTCTTCCTCATCTTAATCACTATCTCTAGTCAGCAGGGGGCTCAGGATTTGTTTTTCAACCAGAGGGTGGTGGGCATCTGGAACTCACTGGCTGAAAGGGTGGTAGAGGCAGGAACCCTCACAACATTTAAGAAGCATTTAGCTGAGCATTTGAAACGTCACAGATTAATAATAATAATCTTTATTAGTGCCACAAGTAGGCTTACATTAAGTAATGTATCCCAGGCATTGGCATTAATGTTGTACTTCTTGAGGTAAAATCCTGACTGGGATTCACTGGTAAAAATGGAGTGGAAGTTCTGTTCACATTTTGGAAAATGGGCACTGGACTTCGGATGGCAAACCGCTAATGGAAAGCATGATTGTGAGAGAAGTTTTTAAAGCACCTTTTGCGAGTGGAGTCTGGAAACTTTCATATGACAATCGTCTCGGGGGATTTTGAGGAAGAAAGCCGTAGACATTTTAAAAATAAATTTAGAGTTCCCAATTCTTTTTTGTTTCCTATTAAGGGGCAATTTAGTGTGGCCAATTTATCTACCCTGCACATCTTTTTGAGTTGTGGGGGTGAGACCCATGCTGATAAGGCGAGAATGTGCAAACTCCATACGGTCAGTGGTCCCGGGGACGTGATCAAACCTGGGTCCTCAGCATCGTGAGGCAGCAGTGCTAACCACTGCGCCACCATGCTGACCATAGAAATCCACAGACATTAGCCTGGTTTCAGAGCAGAGTGGGTATTTGACCACAACCTAACGGTTTGCCTTAATGTGTGTGTCAATGAATGAGTGAGACGATTGTAGCTTCAAATGTACTGTGTCAACTGTGCTTATCTTAAAACTTGTGAGTAATTGTTAACCTAAGGGGGCAATAAAGGTGTATTAAATTATAATCAAATTTTTCCATGTTTAATAAATGTTTGCTTTTGTTGTTACAACACATTAGCACTCCTTTGACTCTGTTCCTCCACGTTTGATAAAAAAATAAAGGATATGGGGCAGGATTCTCAATCCCACGCTGTCGGACAATCCTCAGGGCGTGAGTGCGCTGCCGCTGAAGTGGAAGATCCCACCGACGGACAATCCTGCCCGTGGTCCTTTGAGCCAGGCTTCCATTCTGAGATCTTCACGTTCAGTTATAACATCAACTGAGATTGTAGCAATAGCCAACCTTCACTTCATGATACAATGACTGTTCTACTACTGACACGTGATTCACCTGCACCACCTCATTTCCCAGAAACAAGTATGTCAATGCTTCCTTTCTTGTTGGACTCGTAACGTTTTGCTGTAGGAAATTTACCTGAATACACTCAGGGAACCCAGGCCCCTTACTGCCTTTCTCATTATTACCCTCACAATTTATATTCCGATAAAAAGTCCTCCATTTTAACTGCTCAATAATTCTTGCACCTCTCTGTAATGTTGCAAATTTGTTTTTCTATATCTTTCCAACTAGTTGGTGGCGTTATAGACATTACTAAGCAATGCGCTGCACCTTTTTTTCCGTTAGCACCAGCCAAAGAAAATCTGTCCTTGATCTCTCTTGGACACCCGCTCTTTCCAATACTGCAATGCTCTTCTTAACCAATACCTCCATTCCTCCCCATTTTCTTCCATTTCTATCTTTCCCGAACACCGTATATCCAGGAATATTTAATACCCAGATTTGCTGCTTTTGAGCCATGTCTCCATTATAGCCTCCACATAATATTCCATACCTTAATATTCACCTGTAACTCATCGATCTTATTTTCCACACTCCATGCATTTACTTACATACATGCACCTTCCCTTGGATTTCACTGGCATTTTAAAAAATTGACCTGCAATTTATTTCAATGTTTAGATAATGTGTCCCTTCCAGCCACACTATTTCACCATTCAAATTTTACATGATGTTATAAAATGGCCTGTACATTCAGCTAACCGGACAGGTGCAGCTCTCTTTGCTAGCAGTTAAATCAAAATTGGCTGGTGCAAACATGCTATCAGCTGACTGAATCTGATACTGTACCTTATGGTCTGAATCGGATTGTTGCAGCCCAAATGCGGTCTAAATTCTTAAAATTACGTATCCTGATTGAGTCAGAAAACCTAAAAATACTAATTTCCCCTCTTTTTACCGTTGAATCTTTTCTGAAAGATCTATTGATTAAAGCCACTGGAGTCCACAAATTATAACACAGCAAATAAATTGAAGTTTAAAGGCAGATTGTTGAAAATGAAAGTTAATCCTTGTGATATTTACCTTTGATTCTCTTCAGTTTCACAGAGACATGCGTTACTCTTTCTCTGATCATGTTTACATTTTAAGGGTCAGGATGACAAAGTTCATTTAGATTCAGATACTTGCCCAGTGATTGTAGCTCATGTCTCTAATCCTGTAACTTAGTAATTCACTTTCACTATAATTTACTAAGTATTAAAATACATTGGGTATAATTTGATTACATGAGTGGTTAATTATTTTTATACCAGTTTTCAATATATGAAATGGGGATATTTCCTTTTCAGCCATTGGAGAAAAATACAGTGCATGCATTCTAATGGAGTGAATTGATATTAGCAATCAAGCACTCACTAAGAAACTTCAATGTTCATAAAATAAAGGGTCCACAGGGAATGCCGACCAAGAACATGCAAAGAAAAAGATTGAATTTCAGGAAAAAGAACTCTTCTCCATTTGCTACCTGACGACCAACTGACATTGTTCAAGAAACTGAAACAAACTCCACACCAGAAACATGATCCTGAGAACTATAAGTGTGCTAGCTTCCCATCTAATGTAGGGAAGGGATCAAAACCTATTGCAAAACAACAGCCAGCAATTTAAGAATAGTTAGCGTGACTAAAGGGCTAAAATTGGCTCATTAAATTGGCTGCCTGTTATATGCCCCACCCCAATTTCTTCTACATCTGATGCCACCAGATTTGTGTCCTTGCCCCAGATGAAGGTTACCCTCAAGAATTCCAACCCAACATTGGTGTATGACAGGCAACCATGGCTAATAAATGAAGAAGTTATATTTGTACAGCATCTTGGTAGGTCCATGAGATATCACAAATCAAAAATGACTTTTTGAAGTCCAGTCATTATTTGTGTGCAGGAAAGCATGGCAGCTGTTTTATACACAGTTCAGCCTCACAAATTAATCTATTTGTGGTGGTGTCAATTAATACAGGAATGCAGGCCAGAACTCTGTTTTTTCTTCAAATAGCACCATGGGATCTTTTACAGCCAACTGAACCTGCTTGGTCTTATCCAAAGATAATGGGCGGGATTCCTGATCCTGGTGCTAAGTGTTGACGCCGTCGTAAATGCTGGAGCGTTTTACGACGGTGTCATCTAGCCCCTAGGATCAGCGATCCTGCGCCGCACAGGGGGCCAGCACGGCACTGGAGAGCCTCACGCTGCTCCTGTTGCCGATACGGGTGTCAGCACGGGCAGCGCGGGTCTGCGCATGCACGCCACGGCCGGCACGAGTCTGCGCATGCGCGTGGGTTGCCGTCTCCACGCCAGCCCCAACGCAACATGGCAGAGTCCCACAGGGGCCCGGTGCGGAGGAACATAGGCAGCCACCTGGATAAACCCGCCCGCCGATCGGTAGGCCCCTATCGCGGGCCAGGCCACCGTGGAGGCCCCCCCCAGAGTCGGATCCCCCCTCCCCTACCAGGCCGCCCCCGTAGCCAGAACACCGAGGTCCCGCCAGGTAGGACCACATGAGAACGGCACCGGTGGGACTCGGCCGAACTCGGTGGGCACTCGGCCCATCGCTCGGGGAGAATCATCGGTCGCCGGAGAATCGGCGGACAGGCGTCTTGGCGGCTCGCGTGGTTTGCGCCCCCCTCCGGCTATTCTCCTACCCGGTGCGGGGAAAATGTAGCACTGAAATGCTTTAATGAGGCTGGAACCTGAATATATTTATTGGAATTGTTTGATGGTGGAGCAGCATTGGTGTTGACAGCTAATCTATAGTAAATCATTGGGCAGTGGGGTGAGGTTAATTCTAGCCTAAGCTGCCCAGTTCATATGATCAGATCATCCACCTGTTTTACACATAGTTCGATTTTATTTTCTACTAAAGTAAATGGAATGTAAAATAAGGCGATGCAGAAAACTGGGAGACCATCTGATCATGTCAGTGTATTACTGTATGAATTATGTCAAAATTGAACCCAATAGGTCCGATTTTAATTCTGTGCATTTGGGTGGGTTTTGAGTGCGTTGGAATCAGGCTCAAGATCTCTTGGAAGACTGCAGTGATATGCGTCAGAGTAGACTTGTGACAAATGTAAAAGCTCTCAGGATAATGAAGAATGTTGTAAATTAGATAATCAGTTTCGAGTTACAATTTTTCTTTATCACGACCAAACTTATATTTTAGGAGATAGAAATTACCAGAATTCATTGAGCCAATAAAAATATATAATGTGCGTCTCATAGGGTCATTGATCTCCAGTTCTCCAAACATCTGAATAGAATTGTGGAACTCAATGCCCAAAACACCAATAAAAATTCAGGGAGTCATGAAACAATAAAGGCGAATAATTGAGCATAAATCCTTCCTCAAAATAATTGTGGTCTGGACTTTCAATCCTCCTCTTCCCTGTGACCGGTTTTCTGCCAGTGGAGTCATTGGCCAGTGGGTTACCCAGCGGCACAGCTGGTGAGCCATGCAGAACACCATTGCCTTCAGCGGGACTGGAAGTATTCACTGGCGGCCATTGGTGAGCAGCATCCGTTGCTGGAACACCCATCGCAAGGCGACCAGGCAATCCTGGCCAATGTCATGGAATACAATCCCAACAAAATGGTAAAAATCGGAGAATCCTGCATATTACAAATTAATTAGATTTATTAAGTTATCTTAAAATAGTGACCTGAATCAATGCACAAAAAGATTTAGGTTTATAAAGGAGCCATGTAAGTGAAACTCCCTGTTCATCGACAGTAAGGGACTGTGTAGATGCTGTCCTCACTAATAATCTCTGCTCTCGCCTGACACAGGTGGCACAGTGGTTAGTACTGCCCCAGCGCCAGGGACCCAGTTTCGATTCCGGCCTGGGATGGCTGCCTGTCAGGAGTTTGCACTTCTCCCTGTTTATGCGTGGGTTTCCTCCAGTTACCACCCATTAAAAAGATGTTTGCCGCGATTCTTCTGAAAAATTTGTAAGTGTGGTAGCGAGGTGTGTCTATCTACACTGGCGGAGGGTGAGGATGACAGCCTCTGGTACTTTCTTCCACAATGCGGGCTGACCCCCGGACCCTTTGCCCATCTCTCCATGTATCCCCCCCTCCCCGTGGTACTCACCCACCCTCCAGCCATGGACATGTCACCGGAGCTGTGTCCCATCCCCTGGGTGTTCGGTGGTTGCATATGTGATATTACCTCCCGCAGGGTTCAGGCACAGTGTCCAATCATCACAATGTGTTTGGGGTGCTGGGCAATGACTCCCACAGGCTAGATGGCCCACCCACCCATTGGAATCCACTTGGCATCTGTGAAGTGCTCACTTAACCATGATTGCCAATTCCCTGTCAGCAATAGCCTTCAGCCGCCCAACCAGAGGCCTTAGCAGTCAGTGGGGGAATAGGTGATTGGTGGGGCAGACGGGAAAGGACAGATGTTGTCCCAGGAATGGGTAAACATGATCCAGGGTTGGCATGCTCGTGCCATGAGTGGTTGCCCCAGGTTGCCCTCCCCCCCCAGCGATACCCCTCCCCCCCACGGTGGTCCATGGCCTTCCACCCCCAGCTCAGGGTCACCACCACCACCCCCCCCCCCCCCCCCACCCCTGCCGAGCACTGGGTGGCAAACCCAGTATCCCTAATCTCTTGCCTGTGAGCAAAGATGGCCACTCATGTCCTTGGCCCCCCACAGAAGCCCTTCGCCAGGTTCACGTTTTTCAAAAGACGTACTAATCGGTGCGAGCATGAGCACTTGCTGAGGAGGCAGCTGAATGACAGAAGGCCATTGGATATGGGGTCATTCTCATTATTGTATGGAAATGGAGCTTAAGTGATGATAATTGGTTTCTCACGCACACAGCAGGCTGGTTGCATCGCAAACTGTTTGCGCCTGGCGCACACCTCATTTTTTGCCTCTCCCGCTACTCACAGACCTTGTTATGCTTGAGCGAGAGCGCAATGAAGGCCGAGAATCGTATCCGTTATGTCCAGGATTTTAGGTCCAAAGATGCCCAGGTTAGGTGGATTAGCCATGATCAATGCGCAAGGTTACAGGAATAGGGTGGGATGTGGTTTTAGGTAGAGTGCTCTTTCGGAGGGTCGGTGCAGACTCGATGGGCTGAATGGCCTCCTTCTGCATTGTAGGAATTCTACTGATTCTCTGGACTGCTCAGCAGCATGTGTAATGTATCAATTCTGCTTATCTAGTCATTCCTATACAGTCCCCTGTTCTGCACAGTTTCACTCGCCCTGTAAATAAATTTCACTCAGCTTGGAGTGGTCTATTTGCTTTCATTATCATTGACAGTGATTATCCTTTTAACCCTTTCCTCACTCTCTTGTTTTTCACTAGGGTTAGTTCGGTTTAATTAAAAAAAGACAATTATTGAAGATAAAAATAAATAACAATAATTCACTCTTCTTTGCAACGCTGCCTAAAATATTCATGAATAAATTATTGTTTTTGATTAGTTCATTTAAATATCATAGAATCACTACAGTGCAGAAGGAGGCCATTCGGCCCATAAAATTTGCACTAACCCTCTGAAAGAGCACCCTACATAGGCCCACGCCACCACCCTATCCCCATAACCCAATAATCCCACCTAACCTGTTGGACACGAAGGGGCAATTTAGCTTGGCCAATCCACCTAATGTGCACATCTTTGGACAATGGGAGGAAACCGGAGCACCGAGAGGAAACCCACGCAGACACAAGGAGAATGTGCAAACTCCACACAGTCAGTGACCCAAGGTCGGAATCGAACCAGTGTCCCTGGCACAGTGAGGCAGCAGTGCTAACCACTGTACTACCGTGCCGCCCGATCATCCATTTAATCTATCCAAATTGAATAAATTTGTAAAAAGATTAGGTTCAGTATAAAATATTTATTACATGTTCTTGTCTTACTCCATTGTTTATATTTACATTTTTGTAATGTGGGGTGAACAAGGAAATCAGCAACCTCAGGATACGTGTAATTTATGATATCACTGAATAATTAGCATTATTCAAGTAGGCAACTGCAAGATTTATTTTCAATTCCCTCATTTGTTTGATTTGAGTGCTTTTCCCTTTTTATTGTTTAAAGGCATTTGTTAAAAGGCATTCTAAGTTTGATTATGTGATACCTGAAGCAGAAAATGTCTCAATAATGATTCTTGTGTGAATGCTTGAGGCTGTAGTTATGTTGCATTAGAATCACTGTCCACAGTCCATTTTGTCCAGGACAAATGACACAGGACTAATGGTGGCTCCAGGGATGTCATCATTTTGTGAGATGTGTTGTATCCACATAAATACAGTTTTGACTGAGTTATGTCTGCCAATTCCATTGAACTGTGTTCTCTGATTGCCTCTATCTTTCTCCAGCTGAATGTTCAAGCTGAATCTGCTGTATTCAAACTCAGCATTCTGTTTAACTCCAATATGAACTTCAAAGCCTATATCCAGCTACAGCTTGTATTTCCATTTCCATAATATTCCTCAACTGTTAAAATTTGCCGATTATAATTTGATGACAACATTACGTCATTCCTATTATGACTGAAAGTTTAATTTATGTCCTTGTCATAGAACAAAGAACAATACAGCACAGGAACAGGCCCTTCGGCACTCCAAGCCTGACCGGTCAGGATACCACCCTTGGCCAAAACCCGAAGCACTTCCTAAAAGAACAAAGAAATCTTTGGGTTTCTCTCGCACTCTGCTTGTCAACCACTTGCGTTCTATCTCATAAAAACTTGAACTTGTCCAAACTCTCGTGACCACATCTAAAGTCACACTCACCTGTCATGCCCATTCTCAATGCTCTCCCCCTTACTGCAAACCCCTCTTCCTTCAGTCGCACCTTCACTGGCAGAATCTCCAGCCAGCATAGTCCTAAAAGCTGGAATTTTCTTTGTAAGGCATTCGATATTTCTCCCCAACTTTAAAGGGCAGAAGAAAATGTTCCCAATTTGGGAGCATCTTCCACATCCGGAGATGTATGAAAAGTGCAACAAAGTCGACTGGTGTTCCCGATGTCATCACATCAGTTATGTCCACTATGGCAGGTGGGCAGGCTCAAAGTGGGAACTCTGCTTGCGTTATGTAAATGTCAATTAATAGTGTCTTTAAGGTCCTTATCGAACCAATTAATTGCCATAATACAGTGTGAGCGCTAGAATGCCCCTTCCGAGTCAGACTCATGCCATTTGTGTTTCCTTTTTTCTTCAAGTTCAATAGAGTAGGTATAAAAACCAAAGCTGAGCCTGAATCTCAGCTCAACAGTCAGTGGATCTGCCACAGCTGGGAGTATTTATTTGAATGAGCAGGCTATCCATTTTAGAATTATATGAGTTAGAGGCCTTTTCTCGGCTGTTGAGTGCTTTATTTTGTTCCTGGCCATCTCCTAGGGCTATAAAGTATCTGAGAGATGCAAATTGTGGTTCCCTGCTCCTAAACAGAAATGTAAGAGTGCACTCATCAATAGTTTCATATTATTTTATGGCATTTGAACGACCCATTATTAGTTGAATACGTGCCAACCTGAATATTGTGTTCATCGTCATATGCTCATTCTGTCAACCACCCAGCCTACAAGTGGACCAAAGCTTTAAATGCACAATGACATAATTGAAGGCATCTGTATCCTAATTGAATCATGCTGCCTTTGAGGCCCAGCCAAAATAACTTTCCTCCTGTATTTGGGAATGTACCCTGTAGCACACTGGTACAAGATTGCACATATTGAGGCTTTACATACACTGGCTGATCTCTTTAGGTCATTGAGCCTTTTTTGGTTTTGGGACCATTTCATTCTGACCAGCCCAAAACTGTTGACCTCCTCAGCCAGCTCCTCTCAGAATGTACACGTCTAGCTTGGCTTCCGCCCCTTGCCAGGGATAGGCATCAGATGCTCATGTCTGCCGAAGACTAAGTGGGTTCTGAGGGAATCCTCTTTTAATCGAGGGGTTTATTTGGCTTTTCTCCCTCACCCCTCCCTTGCTCCATTGGCACAGATGTCTCTGGAAAGTGCCGTGCAGCAATGTAAGAACTCCCCCACACAAATGATTGGTTAACTTGGGCGGGATTCTCCCCTACGAGGCGGGACGGGGGGTTCCGGCATAATAGAGTGGCGGGAACCACTCCGGCGTCGGGCCGCCCCAAAGGTGCGGACTCCGCACCTTTAGAGGCCAAGCCCTCACCTTGAGGGGCTAGGCCCGCGCCAGAGTGGTTTGCGCTCCGCCGGCTGGCGGGAAAGGCCTTTGGCGCCATGCCAGCCGGGGCCGAAAGGTCTTGGCCGGGCGACGCATGCGCAGGAGCGTCAGCGACTGCTGATGTCATCCCCGCGCATGCGCAGGGGAGGGGGTCTCTTCCGCCTCTGCCATAGTGAAGACCATGGCGAAGGCGGAAGAAAAAGTGTGCCCCCACGGCACAGGCCCACCTGCGGATCGGTGGGCCCCGATCGCAGGCCAAGCCACCGTGGGGGCACCCCCCGGGGCCAGATCGCCCCCCCAGGACCCCGGAGCCTGCCCGCGCCGCCTTGTCCCGCCGTTCAAAAGGTGGTTTAATCCACGCTGGCGGGACAGGCATTCCAGCAGCGGTATTCGGCCCGTCGCGGGCCAGAGAATCGGCGGGGGTGGGCCCGCCGACCGGCACGGCGCGATTCCCGCCCCTGCCGTATCTCTGGTGGCGGAGACTTCGGGACACGGTGGGGGCGGGATTCATGCCAGCCCCCGGCGATTCTCCGACCCGGCCTGGGGTCGGAGAAACCCGCCCCTGGTTCAGGTTAAAAAGAGAATGCCACTTCTGGTAAGTGCCAAGGTTGGAGACAGCAGAACCCAAAATAATATACTCACTTTTAGAAGCCTGGAAATTGCTCAATGACAAATGATCCTGCAAAGTTTGACCCAGTATTTGCTGAGTCCGCTGACACTCTCCTGTCCTTTAAACTACTGGCAATGGCCTTGTTCTGGGGAATGACCAACGACCTTGGAGCCCCCCCGACATTGGATGGGATTGTGGTCTCAAATTCACCTGAGAAATTAACAAGCCCCAAATGATGTTTTATCGGGCATGTTCCAAAGGTGGGGCCTGGAAGTCAAAAGACCGCCAACTTCTGAATGCGGAACCTGCCTTCACTTCCCCAGTGTATTATTCAACCCAACGTCTCCCCCAAAAAGTCTATTTTTGAGGAAATCTTTGGTCGCTCCCTCTTCTGCTACCTGATGCCCAGTGCCTATTCTTCTGTCATTGTATAAAGCACCGTGGGATATTTCCCGATGTGAGAGGTGGCTTTATAAGCGCACATTCTTGTGTGTTGCAGTATGGGAGATTTCTGATGAGATTTTTAAGTTGTGACTTTTAAATCTATACCGATGACTTTGCAAATTTTTATTTCCTCTTCGTTGTGTTAGTTATTGCCGAGAAGCTTTGTCAGTTTATTACTCTTATTGATTAATTATTGGTTGGAGTACTGTACTTGCTTGCAAAGCATTTAATCTAAATTGGAACAAACAGCTGGGCACGGTGGCCTATTTAAATTGGCAATCCAGAGTCATGAGCTCGAATTCCATCAAGGTATATTGGGATATTGAATTAATTAAATCCAGTGATTTGTGGGCCAGCACCGGATGAATTAACCATGAAAGTTGCCATATTGATGCAAAATGCAATTGGTTCATCCATATGCATCAGTGAAGGGCATCCCTCACCTCCACCCTGCCTGGCCCACATATGACTCCAGTCCCACATGACTTGATGAACTCTTAATATCCTTACAGAAATTCGACATGGGCAATAAATGTGGCCACACCAATATATCGACAAATATAAAACCCATCTACTCTAGGTTGCAGGAATAACTGATACATTCCACTGCACATCTTTTAGTGGTTGTTTACAAATTACTAAACAAGATTATATGTTATTGAAACACATTGCAGTGATTCAATAATCTTATTTGAAAATTCTCCCAATTTCACATTTACAAGCTCATTTTCAATACAAAAGTTTATACACAAGCAAGAGATTTTCTATTATGTGATCTTCCTGTTAATGTTTTATGGGACTGCTAAAGTTACCCAGCTTTCACTCAGTGTAGCCAGAAACAAAAATGCATGATACTACCTTGGTGACATTGCAAAAAATATTGTTAAAATTGTCAGAGGTGTCAAAAAGCAAATCATAGATTTCTCATGACTGAACATAAGCTCCACTAAACCTGGCTCAGGAAGGAATAGTTTGCAGTTCATTTGACATTCAAGAGTGATGCAAGTTAATAATAATCTTTATAGTCACAAGTAGGCTTACATTAACGCTGCAGTGAAGTTACTGTGAAAAGCCCCGAGTCGCCACATTCCAACGCCTGTCCGGGCACACACCGGGAGAATTCAGAATATCCAATTCACCTAACAGCACATCTTTCAGGACTTGTGGGAGGAAACCGGAGCACCCGGAGGAAACCCACGCAGATACAGGGAGAACATGCAGACTCCACAAAAACAGTGACCCAAGCCGGGAATCAAACCTGGGACCCTGGAGCTGTGAAGCAACAGTGCTACCCACTGTGCTACCATGCAGCCCCATGTAATGCATAGATCTTAGAAAAGAATGAGTAGCAATACTTTACAAAGAAACTTTCTTGCAAAACATTTGGGTGCAGAGAGTGAGATGCGAGTACCTCTCGAGTTTAAAAGAAACAAGACAAAAATGTCTGGCATGTATTGATTTAAAAAAATTAATGGAATATGACTTTGTAATGGACAATGAGAGATTGCAGGCTAGTGATAAGAGAGTAGCTAATGAAAGAAACTTTTTCTATTCTCTTGCTGGAAGATCCTCTCCAATACTGAGGCAGTATTTAAGTCTTTGATTGACCTGGGCTTCACAAAGAATCATGGGCTGTTGAGAGCAATGGTGTTTGGCATGCAGACGAAACACATCGTGGAAGTAGCTTTTGTTACTGAGCATATGTGTGGTCAGAGAATCTAAGTATTGGAAAAAAGAGTAAACGGGAAAGCATCAAATAGACAAATGGAGAGTACACTTAAAGCACAAGGGGGGCGATTCTCCCAAATGGAGCCCAAGTGTTCGCGCCGTCGTGAACGCCGTCGCCTTTCACGACGGCACGAACCGGGCCTGGGTACGACCTATTCTGTCCCCCACAGGGGGCCAGCACGGCACTGGAGCGGTTCACGCTGTTCCAGACTCCTTTCCCGGCACCAAATGGACACCGCCCCAGCCCATGCATGCGCAGTTGAGCCGTGCCAACCTGCGCTTGCGCGGGGGACTTCTTTAGCGCGCCGGCCCCGACTCAACATGGCATCGGTGTTTAGGGGCCGGCCGCGCAGGGAAGTAGGCCCGGGGGGGGACATGAAAGGCCGGCCCGCCCATCGGTGGGCCCCGATCGCGGGTCAGACCCCATCGGAGGCCCCCCCCGGTGAAGACGCACCCCTCCCCCCAATAGGTCGCCCCCCCCCACCGTTCACGCAGAGTTCCCGCCGGCAGCGACCAGGGGTGAACGGCGCCGGCGGGATTCTGTCGTATCTGCGTAGCCGCTCGGCCCATTCGGGCCGGAGAATCGGTGGCCCCGCCGATTCCAGCGACCCACGGCCGGCGCCACGCCGGCGCAAATGGCGCCGATTCTCTGCACCTCGGAGAATTGCGCGCCGGTGCCGGGGCGCGGTTGCGGCGATTCTTCGGCCCGGCGAGGGGCTCGAAGAATCGCCCCCATGATTTGAAGGGAGTTGTTAAAGAGAGACTTGAAGCATCATAAAGAGGGAATGGGTTCGATGTTGGGCTGAATTTTCCTGGCCCATTCTAAATTGACTGGAAGTTGGAAGAGTTGGCAATATTGTGGAGACCACTTAAGGTGGCCACCGCCACATGGGAACACCACTAGGTGAACCCTGTCAACCTTTCAATGGGTTTTGGCAGGGGGTGTCTTTCTTGATGGGTGCTCCCTGGTCCACAAAACAGCCACCTCAGTGGCAATGGCAGCTCCAAACACTGGGGCCTACCTATCTGGTTGGGCCCAGCTTCACCCAAACTAACCCAGCTCTTTTCGAGGGCAGCCCACCCCTGAGGTGCCCTCTCACTGGTGATGCTGAGGCTGGTGAGCTACCAGCTCTCAGATTAGGCTGGCAACTCTTAAGGGCATAGCTTGCCATCCTCAGTTGTACAGCAGTCCCAGTGGTGGCCCTGAATTTGGCCACCACTAGATTTACACCACCCCAGGGTCCCGCCGCCTGCTAAAGCTTAATCAGCCTTCATTTTGGGTCCCAGCAGTAGAACTTCACCGTCACTGAAAAACCTCAGCACAATGACTGGAAGAGGCCGTTGTTAAAATGTAGAAACATATTTTAGTTATACAAGGATGATATTTGCTTTCCTTCTGTTCCTTCTATTAAAATAATCTGAAATAGGCAGAATGCTTTCAAGATTGAGGCATTGTTTTTAGTACTGTCACTTTGTCTCTTGGGACGAGTATAAAAAGGATTTCCTGACCTCAGAATAGTATATTATTTTTTGCTTGCATTGACAAGTATACCTAATGAAAATCTAGAAATGACTACCTGAACCATTTGTGAAGGAAGCTACTTTACTCACTATTTTAACAGATATTCACCAATTTATTTCAAATTGGTGAAAATAGTGAATAAATTAAATTGATCGAAACACAAAAAAGTGTTCACTCAGTAACATTACATTCTAAACTTTGTGCCTTACCAGTCTGGTTATATCATTTTCTCAAAGCTAAACATGCAGAGTATTTACTTACATGGCACGGAAATAGTTAGTGTGGAAATCTAGTCTGATTATAAAGTCATCAAAACAGTGTGAGACTAAGAGATTATACATATCATATGGTGCATAAAGATAATGAGCAGGTTAATTATTTTTCACACAAAATGGAAACTATCAACAGGGATGTTTTAAAATGATCAGACTGATTATCCCAATGTAAGTTGTGTGTTTTTTGCAAAGCCTTTTCCTGCTGCACCCAGGCGCTTAGCTCCAGTTTCCCATCTGGCTCTCCTTGGTCCCTTGCTATTTCTTCATCTGCATGCTGCCTCATTTGGGAAATCACAAAGAAGTTTATCCAGACACCTTTTAGCTGAGAGTGACCCTTAGAATAAACTCTGGTCTTGATAAAGAATTTGTAAACAGAAAGATTATGAAATTTTACATTTCCCACTGAAAAAGTAATAGAACACGACTAACCATTTAGATAGAGTTCATTTTAAAAACAGGTGTAATGGAAGTGAAACAAGAGGCTTATTTCAATGTGGTTGCACAGGTATTTCCAGATAATTGGATTCTTTATATTCTATAAATAAATATAAAATAGTATAAATAATGTAAAAGCTGACATCCAATAATAACCTAATTTATTATGGTAGTCTCTTCCGTGTTAGTCGTAGAAAAAAATGAGTCGCTAAAAGCTCACCCATTTCCCAATTAAGACTATGACATTCAAGTTCAAGTCTATTGAGATTCCCAATCACAATTGCACTACCACTGGTGGCCATGCCTTCAAGTGCCTAGGTCCTCAGCTTTGGAATTCCATCCCCACACTTCTCTCCTCTTTACCTCGCTTTTTTGACAAAGCCTTTGAGAGTTACCTTCTCCAACACTTTACTCTGAATGGTGTGAGATTTACTTTACAGTAAAAGCCCTCAGCTGAATAAGGGAATTTGCATTAGTTAGGGGAGGGTATTGACACTGGACTAGTAATCCAGGGACCCAGGATAGTGCTTTGGGAACCCAGGTTTGAATTCCACCACAGCAGATGGTGGAATTTGAATTCAATTTTAAAAAAATCTGGAATTAAAAGTCTATTGATGACCATGAAAACATTGTCAATTGTCATAAAAAACCCATCTGGTTCCTTAATATGCTTTAGGGAAGGAAATCTACCTGATCTTAACCACATGCAATGTGGCTGAATGCTTTTCAAAATGGCCTAGCAAACTACTCAGTTCGAGGGCAATTAAGGACGGGCATAAAATGCTAGCTTAAGCAGCGACACTCGTGCTCAGGCAGTTGATTACCTATCCCTCTCCCAGCTCCTGTATACATTTACCAAGTAATAAAAATACATTTCTTCCTATTAAATTATGTAGTTCTATATCATACTTTGTTCTATAATGCTCCTGTGAAGTGCATTGGGATGTTTCTTTATGTTAAAAGTGCTATATAAATATAGTTGGTTGGTGCATCTATTTTCTCTGCAGATAAAATAAGCACACCTACGTTAGTTTGCATCAACAACACTTCAAGGTCAATAGTGGGAAATTATCTTAAAAATAAATGCTTTATTTGCTGGTAAGGTATGGGGGTTTTGGACATTATATCAAGTGTGCAATCAGAATAATGGTAATTGGTAACATGGGTCATGGGTGGGAAGATTGAGCCAGATTTATTTCGCAAAATCAAATAGTGCTCTCTGATTGCAGAGAAGCTTACGGCTAGATCGTACTCTTTTCAAACTGAGGTGACAGGGTGGGATTCTCGGACCCTCCGCGCCGGAATCGCGGCCGGTGCTGGGGCGGAAAATAGCCGTTCACGCCGGAAATCTGGCGCGACGGCGCTTCCGCGGACCTGCTAGTCGTGTGCGCGCGGTCAACGAGGCGCTGGTCGGGGGCCGTTGGAACAGGCCCCACTGCGATTCTCGTTGACAGGCCGAACTCCCGCCGGCGTGGTTTACATCTGGTACCACCCGGTGGGAGTTCGGACCCGAGGCCACGGTGGCGGTCCTGGTGGGGGCGGGGGGTATCTGATTCCGGGGGAGGCCTCAGCGGTGGCCAGGCCCGCGATCGGGGGCCACCGATCAGTGGGCCATCGCGATCTGGGGGGGACCTACCTTACTCCGCGCGGGCTCGCTGAGTGGCTCTACCATGTTGGCGGCCCCCGCGCTCAGCTGGGCTGCCACGTGCATGCGCAGACCCACTTGCGGCCGCCGTGTGCATGCGCGGCCGCACTGTCTGTACAACAGGGTCCCGCCAGCAGCCAGAGCTGCGGGCCGCATGCCGGGGCTCTGCCAGCCCTCTGGAAAATGGAGAATCACCCCGGACTTTCGAGGAAAAAGTCCGGAGTGATTCTCGCCCCTTTTCCAGCGTGCGTTAAAACTTTAAAAGTTTAAAAGATTTAAAACTTTAAAAGATTAAAACTTAGTCCCCAAAAGGGAGAATCGCGGCCCATGTCCTCATTCAAATCTAAGTATAGAAAATTGCCGTGATTGGTAGTCAGTAGTCACCACATTCTGTCTGTACGTCAGCCTTGGCACAGTGGTAACATTTGCATTTCCAAGTAAGGAGCTTGTGGTTTGAGCTCTACTACAGAGACCAGAGCATATAATCTCAATCAATACCTCAGTGCAGTACTGAAGGAGTACGACACTGTATGAGCTGCAATTTTTTAGATTGTAGAAAATCACCTGGCAATGTTTTGAAGAAGATCGGGAGGGTTCTCTCAAATGACATAAGCATCGTTTATTCCCTCACCAACATCACTAAAACAGATTATCTGGTGATTATCAAATAGTTGTTTTGGGGATCTTGCTGTGCACAAACAGGGATTCCCTACAGCAGCAGTGACTACACTTTAAAATACTTCAGAGGCTGTTAAGCACTTGGGCTGCCCTGAGGTCATGGATAAGTGCAAACCCTCTCTCTCCTATTAACCAAGCAAGTCCCCCAAAGCATCATGAATGTAGGCACAAAATAAAAAAGGACATGCAGGCAGAAGCTGAGTATCAGCAGTAGGTAATTGGATGACAAGCTTACATGCAAATAGACACCCAAATATTTGGGATTGCAAAATGGATGGAGGAGCAAAATAAATGACAGAAAGGGACAGGTGATTGCTTCTGACCATTTTGCTGCAGGAATTATTAGTTACTGATTGGCAATGGTTCACCATCCTTAACTGACTGAAGAAACTGGATTCAAATGACCGATATACTCTTTAGCAGTAATGTCGAACATCGTGATACTACAATAAATTTAATTCCCTGTAGCCCTTGTACCATCAGGTAGTGGGAACAGCTTTTCTTTATCTATGTCATAATTTTGTACATCCTATCAAATCCCACTCCTCAATCTAATTTGTTCTGAGGAGGTCCACCACAGATTCTGCAATCTAACTTTGTAGGTAAAATGCCTGGAACCATTCTGGTAAATCTCTTCTGCAAACTCTCAAGGACCTGGGGCGAAATTCTCCGACCCCCCGCCGGGTCGGAGAATCGCCGGGGGCTGGCTTGAATCCCGCCCCCACCGGTTGCCGAAGTCTCCGGCACCGGATATTCGGCGGGGGCGGGAATCGCACCGCGCCGATTGGTGGGCCCCCCCGCTCGATTCTCCGGCCCGGATGGGCCGAAGTCCCGCCGCTAAAATGCCTGTCCCACCGGCGTAAATTAAACCACCTACCTTACCGGCGGGACAAGGCGGCGCGGGCGGGTTCCGGGATCCTGGGGGGGGCGCGGGGCGATCTGGCCCTGGGGGGTGCCCCCACGGTGGCCTGGCCCCCGATCGGGGCCCACTGATCCGCGGGCGGGCCTGTGCCGTGGGGGCACTCTTTCCCTTCCGCCTCCACCACAGTCTCCACCATGGCGGAGGCGGAAGAGACTCCCTCCACTGCGCATGCGCGGGAATGCCGTCAGCGGCCGCTGACGCTCCCGCGCATGCGCCGCCCTGAGATGTCATTTCCACGCCAGCTGGCGGGGCACCAAAGGCCTTTTCCTCCAGCTGGCGGGGTGGAAATTCGTCCGGCGCCGGCCTAGCCCCTCAATGTTGGGGCTCGGCCCCCAAAGATGCAGAGCATTCCGCACCTTTGGGCGGCGCGATGCCCATCTGGTTTGTGCCGTTTTGGGCGCCAGTTGGCGGACATCGCGCCGTTTCCGGAGAATTTCGCCCAACATCTCTAAAATATGGTGACCAGAAATGGTGCAGTACTTAAGTGTGACATAAACTGAGTTTTCTAAAGATCCAGCATAACTTCCCTGCTTTTGGAATCGATACCTCCATTTATGAAGCCCAAGATCCCATATGCTTTGCTGTCACTCTCTCAATAAGTCTTGCCACCTTCAAAGATCTGTGCACCTGAACGTCCAGATTTCTCTGTCCCTGCCAACTCTTCAGAACAGTGTCATGAAGTCCATATTGTTTCTCCCCATCTTTTCTGCCAAAATTACATAGGATATACGGCACAGAAATAAACCATTTGGCCCAAGCAATCCCATGTTGGAGTTTTGCTCCACTTGAGCCTCCTCCCATCTTTTTTCATATGTTCTCAGAATCTACTTATGCTCTTCCCCACTGGAGGAAACATTCTCTCTGTATCCCCACCGATCAAAGTATTTCATAATTTTAAAGATTAGATTACACCTCTGCCTTATTTTTCCAAGAGAGATCCATGCATTTCTGGTAACATTGTTCTGAAATCTTCTCTTCATTCTCTCCAGTGGCTTTGTATCCTTTTTATAATATGGCAGGAAGAACTGCACAAAGTACTTTGATCTAACTAAAATTAAATACTGGTTTAACATAATTACTAACTTTTGTAATTCTATTCTTCTGGAAATAAAACAGTTGCAGTTGATTGGTATCGTCTGCCCTTAAAATAATCCTTCATCCCAGCTGACATTTGTCCTCATATTTTGTTAAGCATCTTTCTTTGTGGTACTTTGTCAAATGCTTTTTAAAATCCACACAGATAATATTCATTGCTTTCTCCTCATCAACCTTCGCTGTGACTTCATCCAAAAATTTTATATTAGCAAAAAACATGATCAGCCTTTCACAAAACCAGGCTGGTTCTTCTTAACTAAATCAAATCTCTCCAAGTGTTGATTAATTATTTCCTTGATTACTGTTTCTAATTATATGTTACCCACCACAAATATTAAACTGACAAACTTGTAAATACGAAGAATGTTCTTACACCCTTTCTTGAACAATCATGTCACATTTGCCACTTTCCAAACCTCAGGCACCTCCCCTGAATCCAAGGAAGATTATGACAAGGCTTTCTGCTATCTCCACCCACACGTCCCTTCGTAAACTGGCATGTAAGCCATCTGGACCAAGTAACATATCCACTCTAAATGTCGCCAACCTTTCCAGTGTATTCAACTTATCAATTTTCACTCTATCCTTTATATTTACCATCTTCATTTCCAAATATTTTATCTGCATCCTTTTCCTGGTAAACCCTGATGCAAATTATTAATTAAGATGTGAAAGCTTTGTACTGCACCTCTAAGCATATATCACTCTTTGTACCTCATTGGCCTCACCCCTTGCTCTTCTTCTCCATTATTAATCTAAACTTTATGATGTACAAGTGCAGAGTTTTCCATTGTGCCCCTGATTTGTGCCTTGTAAATCATGACCATGAGAAATTAGGAGATGAGTCACTTGCCACAGCATTCCCAGTCTCTGACCTGCTCTTTTCACCATAGTATTTTGCATGGTTGGTCCAGCTAAGTTTCTGGTCAGTGGTAACACACAGGGTGTCGATGGTGGGGAAATCATCAATGGTTAATCATAGAATCATAGAATTTACAGTGGAGAAGAAGATTATTTGGCTCATCGAGTCGGCACCGGCCCTTGGAAAGAGCACCCTACCTAAGCCCACACCTCCACCCTATCCGTACACCTCCACCCTATCTCCCTAACCCCACCTAATCTTTTTGGACACTATGGGCAATTTAGCATGGCCAACCGCCCGAACCTGCACATCTTTGGACTGTGGGAGGAAACCGGAGCACCCGCAGACACGGGGAGAACGTGCAGACTCAAAGCTGGGAATCGAACCTGGGACCCTAGAGCTGTGGAACAACTGTGCTAACCACTGCGCTATTGTGCTGCCCAAATGCTTTTTAATGTCAAGCGAGATTGTTAAGATTTCCCCTTGTTGGGGATGGTCATTACCTGTCACTTGTGTGGCACTCACGTTTCATGCTACTTATCAACCCAAGCTTGAATGTTTTTCAGGTCTTGTTGCAAATGGGCATGGATGGTTTCAGTAACTGAGGAGTTACGAATGGGGATTAACATTATGCAATCATCAGCGAACATCCCCACTTCTGACCCTCTGACGGAGGAAATGTCATTGATGAAGTAGCTGAAGATAGGCCTTAGGACACTACCCTGAGGAACTCCAATAGCGATGTCATGGTGCTGCGATGATTGATCTCCCAGAACCACAAATATATTCCTCTGTGTGAGGTATGACTCCAACTAATGGATAATTTACCCTCTTATTGATATCAATTTTTGCAAGTCAAATTGACAGATATACTGTCGGTTGCAAAGTCAGTGTGCATAATGATAGATCCGCTTTAATTTAATGATTAAAAATAAACAATCAAAATATATGTAAAAGGAATCAGAATAATTTAATATTCCAGGGTAATGACTGGAATCTGACATACAGCAATGTGCAGTTTCAGTGAAATGCACAAACTGATATGATACTAAGGGTTAGAAATGATGGGCGTCATTCTCCGACCCCCCCGCCGGGTGGAAGAATGGCCGTTGGCCGCCGTGAATCCCGCCCCCGCCGTAGTCTCCGGTACCGGAGATTGGGTGGGGGCGGGAATCTGGCCGCGCTGGTTGGCGGGACCCCCCGCTCAATTCTCCGGCCCGGATGGGCCGAAGTCCCGCCCAGAAATTGCCTGTCCCGCCGGCGTAAATCAAAGCTGATATTTACCGGCGGGACCAGGCGGCGTGGGCGGGCTCCGGGGTCCTGGGGGGGGGGGGGGCGCGGGGCGATCTGACCCCGGGGGGTGCCCCCACGGTGGCCTGGCCCGCGATCGGGGCCCACCGATCCGCGGGCGGGCCTGTGCCGTGGGGGCACTCTTTCCCTTCCGTCTCCGCAACGGCCTCCACCATGGCGGAGGCGGAAGAGACTCTCCCCACTGCGCATGCGCGGGAAACTGTCGGCGGCCACTGATGCTCCCGCGCATGCGCAGCATTTCCGCGCCAGCTGGCGGGGCAACAAACGCCATTTCCACCAGCTGGTGGGGCAACAAACGCCATTTCCGCCAGCTGGCGGGGCGGAAATCCCTCCGGCGCCGGCCTAGCCCCTCAATGTTGGGGCTCAGCCCCCAAAGATGCGGAGCATTCCGCACCTTTGGGCCGGCGCGATGCCCGTCTGATTGGTGCCGTTTTTGGCGCCAGTCGGCGGACATCGCGCCGTTGGGGGAGAATTTTGCCCGTTATCTTTTGTTGCCCTTTATTTTGTTTATTTGAGAGATTATTTTTCAAGGTTTTCATTGATCGCACCTTCACACTGAAATGAATCATTTATCGTCTTCATTTCAGATTCATAAGACTCTGAAATTACACTAGAGGGCAATAACAAGAGCACACAACACGATTGCCTGCGATTTCTTTCTTCCGTGTCTCGGCAGAGGGGTTAATCCATTTATTTTAAAAGGTTAACGTCCCTGCTAAAATAGTAAAGAGGAATTTCAGATGCATAGGTTAAGTGTTTGTATAATTACATCGCACTGTGTAATTTCACAGCTAAGGTTATTCTTCTCATCTAAAAGTCTCCTTTGACAATTTTTCAAATTTAAATTACACATTAAGGTTCTTGTCATTCATCTTTCAAGGTTCATTTTGATACAAATTATCTGATGTTAGAAGATATATTTCTGTAATGTGTCAGATAGCAAAAACTTAGGTTCCTATTATGTCATCTGCTGAGGTATTTTATTCTTTATTCTTTAATCCTTTACACTTTATCCATGTGAATTGAGTATTGTTCTCCTTCATTCGTACTGATTCATTGTGATCTAGGAACTTCTAACAAATGAACTGAACATTGCAAATACAATTTGCCAGTTGCAAGAAAATGTACAGGCAGTGATGTATTAGAAAGGAATAGAAAGGGGGAATTTTATTGGTAATGTTGAAATAGCATGACTTAGATATCAACCTTATGGACTGGGCAGAGGAGGTGACCCCTGCACTTGTACAGGGAGGCACAAGGTCCACCAAACATTGGACCCGAGGCCTTACATCAAAGTGGCAAGCTACAGGCACCTGCTGGATGGCCCAAATTTCTCAAAAAAGACAATAAAATTATTCAGTTATTATAAAACCAAACTTGTCAAGTAGAAAGAAAAAGCTTATTAACAAACAATATGAAATATGAAAGTGTAATAATTACTCTTTCTTTAACTTCCACACACACACGGAAAAGTAGTTGAGAAAAGTAGAGGAATTCTGCCATATGCTGAAAATGCTGTTCGAGGGAAAAAGATAAATGCTGGAGGTCTTGAAATGGCATCCGTGTTATACAGTTGGTTTCTCAGCACTGGTCTGCAAAACAATCGATGACCCTTGCATTATTTTTCAGATGGAGTTTGAGGTAAACTTGCAATCAATCGATTTCAGAATGGAGTGACTTGAGAGCAATTTAATGGATCAAGATCTGCAGGAGCTGCTATCTTATTTACCCAACAAGTTGATGCTTCTTGCTTCTCCGTGACGCAAAAACAGCCTACCAGTATTCAAACCCAATTTTCCAGCACGGCTTTTTACAAAGTCATAAACCACCATGTGACTCTTTTGAAAACAGTCGAGCAGGATCAAGATGTTTCCAGCTTCTTTCAAACTGCTTAATTACCTTTGCTTGTAAAATGCTGTATTCTTCAGGATCAGCAGCGCCTTGCATTGAGGGACAGTGGCCAGGATTCTCTGCTATCCGGCGGGGCGGGACTTACCGGCGCCGAGGAGTGGCGAGAACCACTCCAGGGTCGGGCCGCCCGGAAGGAGCGGAATCCTCGCACCTTCAGGGGCTAGACAGGTGCTGGCGAGGTTGGCGCCGTGCCAGCTGGTGTCGAAGGGCCTCCGCCGGCTGGCGCGTGTTGGGGCATGCGCGGGAGCGCCAGCATGTTCTGGCGTGACCCCAGCGCAGGGGGGTTCTTCTCCGCGCCGGCCATGGCGGACCGTTACAGCGGCCAGCGCGGAGGGAAAGAGTGCTCCCATGGCACAGGCCCACCCACAGATCGGTGGGCCCTGATAGCGGGCCAGGCCACTGTGGGAGACCCCCCCGGGGCCAGATCCCCCCCCCCCGAGGACTCCTGAGGCCGCCCGCAGAGCCAGTTACCGCCAGTAAGGACCTTGTTTGATTTATGCCGGCGGGACTGGCCGAAAATGGACGGCCATTTGGCCCATCGCGGAGCAGAGGATCACCGGGGGGGCCGCTGCCAATGGTCCCGACCGGCGCTATGCAATTACCGCCCCCGCCGAAAAAACTCCACCGGAGAATCTGGCAGCCGGCGTCGGGGCTGCTTTCACGCCGTCCCCCGGCGATTCTCCGGCCCGGTGGGGGGTCGGAGAATCCCGTCCAGTGTCTTTTAAATCTCATGAAGTCTTCCAGAATGTTCTTAATTTGAACCATTTTTCAAGATTAAACCATTCATGATAAGCATGGCTCAGCAATGGTCTTTGGATTTGTATTGAAACTGGGAAGAGCACTTCCCAATTCTGCACTCAGTAAGCATATCTTGCTTTATGATATGCTCATTATATCAGATTTCAGCCATGTTTAATTGAACATAGCCATCCCAGTGCATTCAATGGAAATTAATTTGGTAAAAGGGCATCAAACATGCAGAGTAGCACAGTGATTAGCACTGTTGCTTCACAGCGCCAGGGACCTGAGTTCAATTCCCACCTTGGGTCACTGTCTGTGCGGAATCTGCATGTTCTCCCTGTGTCTGCGTGGGTTCCCTCTGGGTTCTCCGGTTTGTTTCCATAAAATCCCAAAAGACGTGCTTGTTAGGTGAATTGGACATTCTGAATTCTCCCTTAGTGTACTCGAATAGGCACCGGAGTGTGGCGATGGGGGATTTGCATAGTAACTTCATTGCAATGTTAATGTGAGCCTACTTGTGACAATAATAAAGATTATTATTGTTATTAATAACAAATGAACAGACATAATACCCATAAGTCTTGGATAACTCATTTGAGGCGAACATAATCCTTGGCAGATTGTGTCCTTCCCGCTCGGGATGTGAATATGCACAAACATTTGCAGTTTATTCCCAATTTAAGCATGGAAATTGGAGCAACACCAGCAGCGGAATTCTCCTTGTTTGATTTATGCCGGCGGGACTGGCCGAAAATGGACGGCCTTTTGGCGGTCACATTTGTCTTCCCCACCCTCCACCAGGGCAGATATACACATTTCGGTTTGAAACGTTAGTTGACAGGCTTCTGGGGCACAATCTGGTGAGCACCACATAGCTGCTCATGTACATCAGGTGGAGGCAGGAACCCCCAGGCGAGACAGCACACGGAGGTCTGCTGGATCCCTGGACCCAGCTGGATCCCAGCTTGATGCTGAGCCTCTGGAACAGGATGACCTGGAGCTGATGGAACTCCCCAGTGCTGAAATAAGTTCTAAAGGCCTTGTTGCACTCTCGCTCGAGCAAAATGAATAATGGGTGAGGCTGAAAATGAGAACCACGTCAGGCACCAAACAGTTTGCGACTTCTGAGGTCTACCGACTGCATGGTCCACGACGTGGGGGAAAAGTCAAATTATAGTCAGGCAAAATGGGAAAGAATTCTGTTTGCTTGTAAAGTAGATTGTTTGTGCCACAATTTCCATTAACAATCCGGAGGGAGGAAGTGTAGTACCCGAGGATCCGGGATCCGGAAATGGTGGGATAAACAGGCACCGTAGATGTATTTGATGAGGATTATGAGACTTGGAATTCATATGTGGAAAGATTCCAATTATTTCTCATAACAAATCAAACACCTGAGGACCTAAATGTTGCAACATTTCTCAGCTTAGTTGAGCATAAGACATTCATGCTGCTGCTGAATTTAGTTCATCCAGCAAAATCAGGTAAGTCCTATACTGAATTAATGAAAATCTTAGAGGA
Source organism: Scyliorhinus torazame (assembly GCF_047496885.1). Classification (NCBI taxonomy): domain Eukaryota; kingdom Metazoa; phylum Chordata; class Chondrichthyes; order Carcharhiniformes; family Scyliorhinidae; genus Scyliorhinus; species Scyliorhinus torazame. The sequence goes on along the minus strand of NC_092714.1, from coordinate 100,743,729 downwards.
ACATTTCTCTCCGAGACGGCTAATGATTACAGAAGGGTTTCGGTTCCATTGCCGTAGTCAGGTTAAAGGTGAAAGCATTTTACAATTCGGAGCAACTTTAAGAAGGTTACCAAACTATTGTGAATTTGCTGCAGCACTTGATATTCTTCATGATAGGCTGGTTTGTGGACTCTGCAGTGAAGCTATTGAGAGGAAGATGCTTACTATAAGTGATTTAACTCTAAAAGCTGCTGTGGAAGTAACCACATCAATTGAGCTAGCAAAAAGAGAAGTTTCACAGATAGGGCCGGATCGAAGATTCACAAAATGGATATCTCGAGGAACACCACTGCAAAGGTGCAACCATGTCACCGATGTACATAGGTTGGACACACAGGGGGGAATGCTGGCGTAAAATGAATGCATTCAAGAGCTGTGGCAAGAAGGGCCACATTACGAAGGCATGTTGGGCTCAAAAAAACCTCTCTGACGCCAAGAAGGTGCAAGTTAAAAAACACAGACAAACAATCTAGTCATGTCTACCAATTCATGGATGAAGCTCAAGATCAATCCAAAGTCAGCATAACCAAACTACTGTAAGAGCTCAAGCAGGGCAATCAACAATGTTTTGGGGCGTGAAACTAAAATGGAAGTGGATATGGGCATTGCAGCATCGTTAATACCTGAGTCAATTTATCATCAAAAGCTGAACTATCTGCCTTTAAATCATCAAATGTGACTCTAAGGACATACACTGAAGAGGTTGTACCATTTAAAAGGGTGCATTGTGGAAGTAAATAGACAGATGGCAAAGTTTCCTATTCACTTAGACCGGATAGTCTTAGGATACAGACTGATATTGATCAGTAAGCTGAGCAGAGTAATGGCAGATGGAATTTGATAGGTGGTGTGAGGTAATGCATTTTGAGAGGTCTAATAAGGGTAGTATATAGACAATAAATAGTAAATCCATAGCGAGTATTGAGGAACAAAAGGACCTTGGTGCACAAGTCCAAAGATCCCTGAAGGGCAGCACAGGTCGATAGGATGGCGAAGAAGGCATACGGAATGGCTGCCTTCATTAGCCGGGGCATTACATAGCAGGGAGGTCTTGGTACAACTTTATAGAACATTGGTTAGGCCACAGATGGAATACTGTGTGCAGTTCTGGTTGCCATAACATCGGACGGATGTGATTGCACTGGAGGGGGTGCATTGAAGATTCACCAGGATGTTGCCTGGGATGGAAAGTTTCAGCTACGAGGAGAGACTGGATAGGCTTGGGTTATTTTCCCTGGAGCAAAGGAGGCTGCAGGGGTTCTGGTAGAGGTATACAAAATTTTGAGAGGCATAGATAGGGTAAATAATAAGAATCTTTTCCCCATGGCAGAGGTGTCTAAGACCAGAGGGCATAGGTTTACGGTAGAGTGGTGGAAATGTGGAACGCGCTGCCTGAGAGGGTGATGAAGCAGGTACTCTCACAGTATTTAAGAACAATTTGGATGAGCACTTAAATCGCCAAGGTATCGTCGGCTATGGACCAAGTATTAATCAATGGAATTAGGATAGATTAATATTTGATGGCCGACATAGGGCGTGGTTTACTAGCCTCGTCATGTCCAACTCAGAGTCGGGACGAAGCCATTGTATCCCCTGAGAGATCTAGAAATTTATTGGTTGAATTCCGCCTTATGACTCTATTTGGCAGAGCATGGTTGGCAAAGATTAGGTTCAATTGGGAAGCAGCCAAACAATTAGTGGATTCAAAGAGCAACTGGCAACAACTTCCGATGAAGTACGAGTAGATGATCGAACATTTACTGGGTTCAATGGCTGAGTTGAGATACACCTAAAAATCAAGCCAGACAGAATACCCAAATGTCTCAAAGCTAGAACCGTACCAATGTCATTTGGTCTAAAGTTGAGTAAGAACGAGAAAGATTTGTACAAAGAAGAGTCATTGAACCTGATGCTACATGTTCCGAGGCAGCACTGCTGCCTCACAGCGTCAGGGACCCAGGTTCAATTCCAACCTTGGGTGACTGTCCCACAGTTCAGATGTGTGCAGGTAGGTGAATTGGTCATGCTAAATTGCCCCTTAGTGTCCAAACGATTGGTGGTGTTACAGGGATGGGGTGGGGATATGGGCCTAGGTAGGGTGCTCCTTTGGAGGGCCGGTGCAGACTCGATGGGCCAAATGGCTTCCTGCACTGCAGGGATTCTATGATAACCAACTAAAATTCTGTGATGTGTTTGGCAACAACGATAGTTCCTGTATTAAAATGGGATGGCTCAGTGAGAATTTGTGGAGATTTTAATACTGCTAATAACCCACTTTTGTGTGCAGATCATTATCCACTGCCGCTGATTGAAGACTTGTTTGCTGGATTTTCTGGTGGGCAGAAATTCAGTAAAATTGATCTTTCAGAGGCATACTGTAAATGGATGCAGCTGCCGAATCACAGTCACTGATTACCATCATAACTGTTACGACACCCTGGGCTAGTACATGGCCAATTCTAGCCCCACAGACCCCAGTGTCCTAACACAAGTGAAGTAACCAATAATTCATGTAAAATTTGCAGATTCTTTGGTCCCTTGACTGTTCAATAAGTTATAGCCACCAAAGTTAAACACAAAGTTAAACACAATAACTGTTTTTTATAAAAGGAACAAAGTTGAAATATGCAATAATTATAATGGAATAATGGCCAGCTAATCTACTACCCCCCCTTCTACCATCTAATCATCTATTCAAACACACACAAGCCAAACAAACACAGAGTGAGCGGGAGGCGTAAAATAAGAGGGATTAAGATGAAAAGAGATGAGTGTCCTTGCTTCCAATGTCAAGGTCATTGCACTCTGTCTTCCTAGTATGCTTAGGGGTCGATGACACCAGCTGGATTGCTAATGATGACCTTCCAGCAGTACCTTTCAGTCAGAACTCCAAGGCTGTACGATTCCCTCTGGGGAGTCATTTTAAGTTTATTAACCTGGGCTTTCACTCAAAGGATCCACCTCTTACTTGTTTCCACCTCCACCAGAATGACAAACAACCTGAGTTACCCACACAATCAACATCCTGTGGGTTACCATTGATCAGAAACTGAATCAGACTAGCCATATTAATACTGTGGCAATCAGGAGTGTCAAAGGCTAGGAATCCTACAGCGAGTAACTCACTTCCTGACCCTCCACAACGTGTCCATCATCTACAAGGCACAAGTCAGGAGTGTAATGTCCGAGGGGTGTTTGCTAGAGCTGTTGGGGAGGGTTTAAACTAATGTGGCAGGGAACCGATGCAGGAAGTTGGAAGGTAGTAAAACAGGGACAGAAACAAAAGGCAGTAAGGGGGAAAGTGTAAGGCAGAGAAGCCATAGTCAAAAATCAAAACGGGCGACAGTACAAGGTACAGTGACTGAGGGGAGCTCAGTGAATAGGACCAGGAATACTAAAAGGAATAAAACGGGAAGTGAAAACATTAATGGTAAGCGACGCGGCAGGTTGTTACATGAAGATATGGGTTCAACGACAAGGAAAATTAGGAGAAAGGTTAAGAGGAAATATAACTTAGGAGAGGTTACTGATCATAGAATCATAGAATCATAGAAGTTTACAGCATGGAAACAGGCCCTTCGGCCCAACCAGTCCATGCCGCCCAGTTTTTACCATTAAGCTAGTCCCAGTTGCCCGCACTTGGCCCATAACCCTCTATACCCATCTTACCCATGTAACTATCTAAATGCTTTTTAAAAGACACAATTGTACCCGCCTCTACTACTACCTCTGGCAGCCCATTCCAGACACTCACTACCCTCTGAGTGAAGAAATTGCCCCTCTGGGCCCTTCTGAATCTCTCCCCTCTCACCTTAAACCTATGCCCTCTCGTTTTAGACTCCCCTACCTTTGGGAAAAGGTGTTGACTATCTACCTTATCTATGCCCCTCATTATTTTATAGACCTCTATAAGATCACCCCTAAGCCTCCTACGCTCCAGGGAAAAAAGTCCCAGTCTATCCAGCCTCTCCTTATAACTCAAACCATCAAGTCCCGGCAACATCCTAGTAAATCTTTTCTGCACTCTTTCTAGTTTAATCGAGGTGTTAAGATTCAGAACAGATTCAGAACAGAGGTAAAAAAGCCACCATAAGTGTACTTTACCTGAATGCTCGTAGTATTCGGAATCAGGTAAATGAGTTGATGGCGCAAATCATCATGAATGACTATGATTTAGTGGCCATTACTAAAACATGGTTAAAGGATGGTCACGACTGGGAGTTAAATATCCGAGGGTATCAAACTATGCGGAAGGACAGAGTGGATGGTAAGGGAGGTGATGTAGCTCTGTTATTTAAGGATGACATCCGGGCAACAGTAAGGGATGACATCAGTGCTATGGAGGATAAGGTTGAATCCATTTGGGTGGAAATCAAGAATAGTAAGGCGAAAAAGTCACTGATAGGAGTAGTCTATAGGCCACCAAATAGTAACATTATGGTGGGGCAGGCAATAAACAAAGAAATAACTGATGCATGTAGAAATGGTACAGCAGTTATCATGGGGGATTTTAATCTACATGTCGATTGGTTTAACCAGGTTGGTCAAGGCAGCCTTGAGGAGGAGTTTATAGAATGTATCCGGGATAGTTTCCGAGAACAGTATGTAATGGAACCTACGAGGGAACAAGCGGTCCTAGATCTGGTCCTGTGTAATGAGACAGGATTGATTCAGGATCTCATAGTTAGGGATCCTCTCGGAAGGAGCAATCACAATATGGTGTAATTTAAAAAACAGATGGAGGGTGAGAAGGTAAAATCAAGCACTAGTGTTTTCTGCTTAAACAAAGGAGATTACAATGGGATGAGAGAAAAACTATCTAAGATAGACTGGGAGCAAAGACTTTATGGTGAAACAGTTGAGGAACAGTGGAGAACCTTCCAAGTGATTTTTCACAGTGCTCAGCAAAGGTTTATACCAACAAAAAGGAAGGACGGTAAAAAGAGGGAAAATCGACCGTGGATATCAAAGGAAATAAGGGAGAGTATCAAATTGAAGGAAAAAATATACAAAGTAGCAAGGATCAGTGGGAGGCTAGAGGACTGGGAAATCTTTAGGGGGCAACAGAAAGCTACTAAAAAAGCTATAAAGAAGAGCAAGATAGATTATGAGAGTAAACTTGCTCAGAATATAAAAACAGATAGTAAAAGTTTCTACAAATATATAAAACAAAAAAGAGTGGCTAAGGTAAATATTGGTCCTTTAGAGGATGAGATGGGAGATTTAATAATGGGAGATGAGGAAATGGCTGAGGTACTGAACAGGTTTTTTGGGTCGGTCTTCACAGTGGAAGACACAAATAACATGCCAGTGACTGATGGAAATGAGGCTATGACAGGTGAGGACCTTGAGAGGATTGTTATCACCAAGGAGGTAGTGATGGGCAAGCTAATGGGGCTAAAGGTAGACAAGTCTCCATGACCTGATGGAATGCATCCCAGAGTGCTAAAAGAGATGGCTAGGGAAATTGCAAATGCACTAGTGATAATTTACCAAAATTCACTAGACTTTGGGTGGTGCCGGCGGATTGGAAATTAGCAAACGTGAATCCCGCCCCCGCCGGTTGACGAAGGGCGGGAATCGCGCCGGTTGGCGGGCCCCCCTGCTCGATTCTCCGGCCTGGATGGGCCAAAGTCCCGCCGATAAATTGTCTGCCCCGCCGGCGTAAATTAAATCACCCACCTTACCGGCGGGTCAAGGCGGCGTGGGCGGGCTCCGGGGTCCTGGGGGGGGCGCGGGGCGATCTGGCCTCGGGGGGTGCCCCCACGGTGGCCTGGCCCGCGATCGGGGCCCGCCGATCCGCGGGCGGGCCTGTGCCGTGGGGGCACTCTTCCCCTTCCGCCTCCGCCACGGTCTCCACCATGGCTGACGCTGACGCTCCCCCGCATGCGCCGCCCCGAGATGTCATTTACGCGCCAGCTGGCGGGGCAACAAAGGCCGTTTCCGCCAGCTGGCCCCTCAATGTTGGGGCTCGGCCCCCAAAGATGAGAAGCATTCCGCACCTTTGGGGCGGCGCGATGCCCGTCTGATTGGCACCGTTTTGGGCGTCAGTCGGCGGACATCGCGCCGTTTCCGGAGAATTTCACCCCAGTCCTCTACGCCGAAGAATCTGCTCATCCAGGACACTGTCATGTGGGCCCGGTGGACGACCTTAAATTGTTTCAGATCAAGCCTGGCACATGTTGCAGTCCCATTAACCCTGCTCAGTGCGTCTGCCCACAGGCCTTCCTCAATCTCCCCTCCCAACTCCTCCTCCCATTTATGCCTCAGCTCCTCGGTCTGCGTCTCCTCCGCCCCCATGAGCTCCTTGTAAATATCCGAGACACTTCCCTCCCCCACCCATCCTCTGGACACTACCTTATCTTGGATCCCCCTTAGTGGCAAGAGTGGAAAAGATGGCACCTGCCTACACAAAAAGTCCCGCACCTGAATATACCGGAATTCACTCCCCCTCGTCAACCCAAACTTGGCCTCCAGCACCCTCAAGCTAGGGAAGCTCCCTTCCAAAAACAAATCTCCCATCCGCTCAATCCCCGCCCTCCGCCATACCCGAAACCCCCCATCCAACCTCCCTGGGGCAAACTGACGGTTGTCACATATCGGGACCAGACCAATGCTCCCGTTGCTCCCACGTGCCTCCTCCACTGTCCCCAGATCCGAAGGGCCGCCCCACTACAGGACTGGTGGAGAAGCGCGCCGGCGGGAACAGCAGAGGCGCCGTCACCAACGCCCCCAGACTGGTACCCCTACATGAGGCTGCCTCCACCCGTTCCCAAGTCGACCCCCCCCCCCACCACCACCCAGCCCAAACTCCGCCTGCAGCCTCCTCCGTTCCCTCAAGAGCTCCGCACTCGGGGTCCCCGCATACCTCCTGTCAATCTGCAGGATCTCCGCTAACAGTCGGTCCATTTCTGCCCTGTCCGTCTTGTCCCCGTGAGCCCGGATTGAAATCAGCTCCCCTCTCACCACTGCCTTGAGCGCCTCCCACACCACCGCTGCTGAGACTTCCCCCGTATCGTTGACCTGAAGGTAGTTTTGTATACACTTCCTCACCCCCTCGCACACCCCTTTGTCCACCAGCAGTCCCACATCCAGCCTCCACTGCGGGCGATGGAAGCTCTCTTCACACACCTGTAGCTCGACCCAATGCGGGGCATGGTCGGAAATAGTGATTGCCGAATACTGCGCGTCCACCACCCCTGACAGTAGAGCCCTACTCAGTATTAAAAAATCGATCCGGGAGTAGACCTATGGACGTGCGAGAAAAAGAAGAACTCCTTCCCTGTCGGCCTTCCAAACCTCCACGGGTCAACTCCCCTCCCATCTGCTCCATGAACTCCCTCAGCTCTCTTCCCATTGCTGACACTCTGCCCGTTTTTGAGCACGCCCGGTCCAGGCCTGGATCAATAACTGTATTGAAGTCCCCTCCCATAATCTGCTTGTGGGAATCTTCCCCAGCACCCTCTTTGTGAAATCCGCATCATCCCAGATTGGCACGTATATGTTGACCAGGACCAGCTTCCTCCCTTCCAGCTTACCGCTAACCATAACGTAGCGACCTCCCCCGTCCGAAACAATACTCTCCAACTCAAACTGCACCCGCTTGTTCACCAGAATCGCAACCCCTCTGGTCTTAGTATCTAGCCCTGAGTGGAATACCTGATTAACCCAGCTCTTCCTCAAACTAATCTGGTCCGCTACCTTCAGGTGCGTCTCCTGCAACATTATCACGTCCGCCTTTAGAGCCCTAAGATGCGCAAACACCTTTGCCCTCTTCACCGGCCCATTTAGCCCTCTAACATTTCATGTGACCAGCCTAGTTGGGGGGGCACCGCGCGGCCCCCCCCCCTTGCCGGTCAGCCACCCCCTTTCCAGGGCCTGCCTGACTCCTGCCCCGTGCCTCTGTGGCCCCGCCTCCTGGCAACGCCCATCCCCAACCTCTTCTCCGCTTCTAAAATCAAATCCCTCCCTCGTCAGCCAAACAACCCCCTCCCTTCCCCCCCTAGCAACAACACTCAGTAACCTAACCCCATCCCTAATCTTATTGTATACCCCCCCCCCCCCCACTGTGCTCCCGCAGACGAGCTCACCCAGCTAGCCTGGTGGCCCTCAGCTCCGGAGCCAGCATGTCTCCCACCTATTGTTGCCTACCTGCCCTACCCCCGCCCATCAAAACCATCGCCCTCATCAACCCAGCCCCGACAACCGCCCACTTTAAGAAACAGACGCCAACCAAAGTCAGTGTAAAGAAAATCAAAGCCAAACGCTCGCCACAATACAGATCAAAGTGATACTACTCAAACTAATACAAAGTCAGAAATTCCCACCACCATCCCCCTCACAGCACAGAAAACCCACTGAAATAGAGTAATTTAAAAAAAAAAACTACTTTCCCCTTCTGAAACAGAGCACAGTTAGCGAAGAGAAAAAGCCAAGAACGAAAACGAACGAACGGATAAATCAGAGCAAACAGCATTTAAAACGACCAGGAAAAACAGTTTCTCAAACTTAGAGCAGAATGTTCTCAAGTTGTCACCAGTCCTTTCCTCCTGGCGAACTCCATAGCGTCCTCGGGCGATTCAAAGTAATGATGTTGGTCCTCATGCGTAACCCAAAGTCGCGCCGGATACAACAGTCCGAACTTAACCTGCTTCTTGAACAGGATCGACTTGACTTGGTTAAAGTCTGCCCTCCTCTTGGCCACCTCCACACTTAAATCTTGGTACACCCGCAAAATGCTGTTGTCCCACTTACAGCTCCGCGTGCGCTTGGCCCACTGGAGAACGTGCTCCTTATCCAGGTACCTGTAGAACCTGACCACCATCGCCCGAGGGGGGTCTCCCTGCCGCGGCTGCCTTGCCGGCGCTCTGTTCACCCGATCCATCTCCAACGGTCAGGGAAAAGCCCCATCTCCCAGCAGCTTCTGGAATATGTTCGCCACAAACTCCCCGGCATCAGCCCCCTCCGCCCCCTCCGGGAGGCCAACAATCCTTAGGTTCTGCCTACGGAACCTGTTCTCCAAATCCCCTACCTGTTCCAGCAGCCTTTTTTGCCTGTCCCTCAGCATCCCCACCTCCATCTCCACAGCTGTCTGGTGTTCCTCCTGTTCCGCTAGCACCTTCTCCAGTTTCTGGATCGGCCGGTCCTGGGCATCTAGCCTCCGCTCCATCCTCGCCACCGTTTCCGTAATCGGGTCCAGACATTCCCGTTTCTGTCTGGCGAAGCCTTCCCGGATGACCTGTATCAGCTCCTCCGTTGATGGTTGGGCCGAGGCCCCAGGGGTCTGGACACCGGCCATCTTGTCCGCTGCTGCAGCCAACACCCAGCTCGAGCCTGACTTTTGTTTCTTCCCTTTCGATCCCTTCGGGCTCTCTGTTCCATAAACCAATAAGTGCCACTTGTTCACTGCTTCTTCAAGTCCAGCGTTAAAAACGCAAAAAAAGTCAGGGGGAAAGGTCTGGATGTCTAGCCAGAGCAGGAGCCGCCAAATGTGTGATCTACTCCCTCATAATCGCCAACGGAAGTCCAACAGTTTGATTTGTTAACTCCACCTGATACTTCAGAGAGTCAAATGACAACAAGCACAAATTGCTAAGAGGGAGAAAAAATTCAACCTGGGAGGGAGCTACACCACCAGCAAGAAATAGGTACCTGCTATGATCCGAGCAAAGACAGGTCCAATATCATACACCATACAGACGGATGATTAAAGAGTTTGGCGACGTCATCAAAGAATTTACAGTACAGGAGGCCATTTGGCCCATCGAGTCTGCACCGGCCCTTGGAAAAGAGCACCCCACTTAAGCCCATGCCTCCACCCCATCCCTGTAACCCAATAACGCCACTTAACCTTTTTTGGATAATTTATCATGGCCAATCCACCTAACCTGCACATCTTTGGACCGTGGAAGGAAACCGAAGCACCCGGAGGAAATCCACGCAGAGATGGGGAGAACATGCAGACTCCACACAGACAGTGACCCAAGCCAGGAATCGAACCTGGGACCCTGGAGCTGTGAAGCAACTGTACTAACCACGGTGCTACCGTGCTGCCCATACTAGTCATACTAATCAGTTACTTGCTTCACAAAGTGAGTTCGTGGAAACTTTTCAAGGGGTTCTACCCTTGGAAAATCGAGAGAGCAATACTTCAGAACAGAGACCAGAGGCAGTGATGAGTTCAGATTCTGTTTCTGAGGACATTTCAATGCCTATAATGACAGATATTGAGATAACTACTCAAGATGTGCCATCTACAGAAAGGACTGAGGACACTCCCAAGGTCTCAATTAGCAAAGTTCAAGATCGCCAAATTCTATCAAAAAGGAGTAGACATCTACCACAGAGATTGTCTTGTTGAATTGTATATATGTGTAGAAATAATGCATTAATGCATAGTGGATCTATTGCACGAATGTTAATTGTTATCAGTGCACAAATGAAGAGGGAGGAGTGTTATGTATCTGGGAATACATTCCTCCTGGTTTTGTGTCACGTGATGTGCAGAGGATCAGCAAAGTGTTTGCAAGGACTTTTGGCTCATAACCATTGTGATTACATTGAGCATTACCCTTAATAAATCTCTCATCGTATTTTACAAGTATCCAGAGTGTGGGCACTGCCATACCTTTTCTCTTTGCGGCAACAAAAACGATAACAGACTCAATATAGAATAGCAAGTGGAGGTGATTAATTAATAAGAGAAATTTAAAAACGAAATCAATAGGGCTTATAAAGGGAGATTTTATTATTAATGTTAAGCTATTAATTGAACCTGATTTTTAAAAAAACATCAATATCCCAAACTGTAGGGAATGTAAGAAAAAGCAAAATAAAATATAAGCGTGCCACACTTAATAATCAACAGGTAACTTAGAAATTCGGGCCAGAAATTTACACCCCCCATCCATCCATCCCAAAAAACTGCTTCTCTAAAACTTTTCAAAATGTCTCTCTAAAGCTTTCCAAAATGTCTCTCTGCATTCCTTGGCATGACCTCATCACCCAAAGTTGAAAAATCATTGGGCTGAATTCTCTGTCTTTGGAACTATGTCCCCATAACGTCGTAAAAACTGTGGACTTCCATGCCAGAAAAACAGGCATGAAAGGCCACATATTCCTAACCCTGCAGGGGGATAGCAGGGACCCAGCGTAAAACTAGCAGCTTTTGCTGCAGATACGGGCCCCTGCACTTCCATGTCGGAGGCCGCGCATGCGCACTGTGGCGGCCTCCAGCAGCCGCGCCGTGCTCCATGGTGGACTCACACCACAGAGCTAGACATTAAAAATAGACTCCCCCGATCGGCCCGCCCCCGGCCTGGGTGGCCGCGGACTGTGCCCGCATCCACCATGCTAGTTTACCGACCTGCAAGACCATGAGTGGTCCACGCTGTCGGGACTTTGGCCGGTCGGGGATGGAGAGCAGCGTAGCAGGCCTCCAGCAATGGCCGCAGGTAGAGTACGCCACATTTCAGGGCCGCCAGTCACGATTCCGTGCGGGTAAATGGCTTCTCCGCCCCGGCGCCAGCCGCGATTTTGGCGTTGGGGTGCGGAGCATCCAGCCCATTATCTCTGCAGGTGAAAAGCACATGAACCTCCTCGGGACATTCCCAGTCAAACCACGGTCCATTAGTCCAGACTGAAAAACACATCCCTTTGTAAATTTCACCATCTGGCTGCTAAAGGCTCCCAAGCCTTGCAATACAGAATTCTTCTTTAAAGAAAACATGACCATTGCAGTCAAGCACACTCAAATCTCAGGCCTTTAACCCTTAAGTTGCTCAATACGTAGAATCCAATATTCCTAAAGTCTTCCCGTCATCACATCTCCCCTCTTAAAAAAATGAACCAGCAATGTAAACAGAAGGCTTCTTTTTTCCAAGACCCTTTTAACGTTAAACATCTCTTAAGATTATATACAATTTATACTCTTACTACGAGTCCAGACCAGATCTCAAAGTGGCTAGGATACTGGATGGAAACCCTAATATTTTAGTTTACTTTAAGACTGCAGAAAAAATGAATCCCTCCAAGAGTGATTGCATGAAATAATAGGGCATTGGCATTTTTAAACAAAACTTTATTATGAATACAATATTAACTTTTTAACTTTGCACCTGAAAAGAACAACTTATTACCCTTTAACACTATGACACAATTTACCATTAAAGAGAAAGAAAAGAATCATACAGCTCGCAATCTATTTTGAAATTGGCAGGGCATAGAATAATACTTGCAGCACAGAATAGATTCTGGCTCAGGCTAGAACCTGTTCAGACCCTGGCTGAATATCATCAAATTACTGCTTCTGCTGGGTTGGTTCAGCCTCTTCCTTGTCTTCAGACAAGACTGCTCTGCTTTTAAAATATTATTCTTGTTTTTAAACTCTCCTACTTGGAAAGAATTGTGGACTCAGGGTCAGGAAGATCAGGGGCAGGATTCTCCGCCTGCGGGATGCTCCATTTTGCCGGCACCCGGGGGTTTCCCGATGGCGTGGGGCTGCCCCACAATGGGAAACCCCATTGACTGGCTGGCTTAACGGAGCATCCCGCCACGTGGTGAGGTAGAAATGGGGCGTGGCGGGACAGAGCATTCCGCTGCAGATCTCAGCCTCTCTCTCTCGCAAAGCTTCTCCAAACTCATTGCTTCTCTGAGCTCTACCCAGTAATGATTCCATCTTTCAAAGCTGAAACCACATTGAGCTGGATTCTCTGTCGGTGGAATCTCCGCTTTGCTGGCAGCGCAGTCATGCCTGCAGATTTCCCAACGGCGTGGGGTGCCCACAATGGCAAATCCCATTGGCTGGCCTGCAGGATGGAGGATCCCACTTCCAGCAAGGACACGCTGCACCAGAAAACGGGTGTGGCGGAACAGATAATCCCACCCATTATCTCTGTAGGCTGCAAAGGCACATCAACTCCCGGGGGACTTCCCCAGGAAAACCACTGTGCCTTAGTCCAGACTGATAAACACATTCCTGTCAATTTCACCTGCTGTTTCCTAGAAGCAAAACAAACACATTGTAACCCCAGGCTTTAACCCTTATATTGCCTAATAAATTTATAATCCAATTTTTCTAACATCTTCCTATCGCCACACTCGATATGATATATAGTTTTACATTTTTAAACAGGCAAACATCAACATGAATATAGTCCATTTAGTCTTTTGATATGTTACAGTCATGATATCGCCCATATGTACAATTGTGTCAGATAAATTGTTACTAACATGAATGTTAAAATGCTGTAATGCCAATACCAAACTCACTGGACGGAATTCTCCGACGCCCCGCCGGGTCGGAGAATCGGCGCGGCGTGAATCACGCCACACCGCCCCGACGCTGGGACGCAATTCTCCGCAATGTGGAGAATCGCTGCCATCGGCGGCGGCGTGGTCGGCGCGGCGCCAGTCGGAGTATGTGCCGACTCTCCGGCCCGGGCCGGCGCGCCGATTCTCCGGGCCGGATGGGCCGAGCAGCTGTCAACAAAAAGCTTAGTCCCGCCGGCGGTGTTCTATCATCCTCTGAGCCGGCGGGACCTCGGTGTTGAAGGGTCCAGGTGCGGCCTGTGGGGGGGAAGGAGGGTCCGACCCTGGGGGGGGCCTCCGTAGTGGCCTGGCCCACGATCAGGGCCCACCGATCGGCTTTCTGGCCTCTCTGCCTCCTTTCCTCCGCGGTGGCTCCTGTAGCCCTGCGCCATTTGGCATCAGAGCCGCCGCGGGGAAGAAGGCCACTGCGCATGCGCGAGTAGGTGCTGGCTGAACTGCACATGTGCGGACCCTGCGGCACCGGGTTTAGGCCGGGATCAGCAGCTGGGGTGGCGGAGGCCACTCCAGCGCCGTCCTAGTCCCCTGTGGGCTGCAGAATGGGGTCCCACAATGGGCGCCAGCGCCGGTGTAAAACACTCCCGTTTTTACTCCCGTGTCGACACTTAGCCGTCCGTTGGGAGAATCCCGCCCACTTTTTCCTTCTCTTTTTTTTTACATTAAAAGGAACTTTTATTTATTATTTCTCTTAACATATTTACAGCAGGTTTAAGTAGGGTTAGGTAATCCGTGTCGCGCACTGACGAGTCCCATAGCGGCAAGTTCGTGCTGTGTGCAATCCGTTTTCATGGATGGGGGTGGGGAGGAGAAATGCAGCGTCGAGCAAAAGAAGCATGTGGAAGCTTCCGTGTGAATCACATGGCATAGAAAAGAAAACGTCCTGAAATTGCACCCAGTGAGAAGAATCGCAAGAAACCTCACGTTGTCCCCTCACCAACACCCAGCACTTTATTAAAAAACAATACCCATCTCCTCCAAAGAAAAATAATTAAAAATGCTAAGTTTCTTTTTAAATCAGGCACTGGGTGAGCAATCAGACTCAGTAAATGACTGGTCTATACTTGATTAAAATACACTTTTAAACAGTTTAAATTTTCAGGGGGAGGGGGGGGAAAGAATGTGATTAACAAACTTTATAAGTCAAGAGCCTCCTCCAGATTGTTTTTCAAGGTGGGCCGGTGATCAAGAACTGTTTTTAAGAATGAATCAGAATGGAAGAGGAAACAGAGTCAACTACAGCTGTAATAACAGTTGCTTCATCTCAATTATACAAACAGTTATGGACATGCTACAAGAATTCAGTCACTTGCAAATATCAATCTGCGTCTCTATTTCATAAATGTACAGAGGGCTTCATATAACAAAGGCTAGTGCAGTGGGGCCACTGCTCCCACAGAAGAGCGAGCTGTACTGGAAGTTGTGGGCGTGAAGCTTGTAATCACCACAAATGAAAATCCAATGAAAGCTGGGACAGAAGTACTATCGAGTATGTTTTTCCCCCTCCCTCTCTGCTCATCCTCCTGTACAAGTACGCTAAAAGTCACATTGCACACCCTAATCCCCCCTCCCCCCCCCAAATGCATTCCGGGTGGCGATTCATACATGTGCCCTGCTCACGACCCCCACTGCATAATAAAACACCCACAACTGCGACATATAACATAGTCCGTGCTTTACAAAATGCTCCTCGTCTTCACATAGCAGCAGCATTTGCCCAGTTCTCCAGATCCTGCATGTCAGAATCTTCCTCTTCCTTCTTCTTGGCTGGTGTGGCTGGGAGGGAGGTGGAAGGAACATTGGGAAGTGGCACATTCTCTGCTCCTCCAAATTCCAGCAGGTTTTTATCCAGCTCTTCCTGTTCTAACTCTTCCAACTCAGCCATTAGCTCATCCTCATCAAAATCTTCGCCAAACCCGACTGGTTTGGAAATTGCATCAGAGATTTCCTGTGCCAATTCCTGTTGCTCAGTGATGTCCTGCATTAGTTCATCCACTTTGTCAATGTCCATGTTCTCATGAGCAGATTTCATGGCCTTGGCGGCAAAGCCCATGTTTTTGAGAACTTCTGTGTTAGTGTTTGCATTTTCCAATGCTTCTCTCTGGAATTCGATGGTGGACAGTGTGCCATCGATCTGTGCCAGCTGCTTTTCATATCTCTTCTTGCGCTTTAAAGCTTGTAACGCAGCTCTCTTGTTTTTGGTGCCGTGTTTCCGGGCTGTGAGCAGCTCCTGGTCGATCTTTTTCTCCAGGAATTCCTGCTTCTTTGTCAGCATGTCCTCCGTCTCCCGCAGCTTCTGGATGGCCTCCTGTGGACTCGGCCTCTTGCCCGCCTTGGCCGTGCTGCCGAACAGCTTCCCGAACACACTCATGGTGCCTGCCCGCGGTGCCCGGCGCCGGCGGCCCCGCTCCGCTCCGTTCCGTTCCCTCACACCCGCCGCACTAGGCCCGGAGCACGCACCGCGCGTCCCACTTTTTCCTTCTCGATGGTCGAATATTTATTTTGGTGAATGTTGAGTTTCTCAGAAAAATATCCGATTGGTCTTTCAAATTCCTTCATTGTTTCCTTCTGCTGTACAGCACCAACACCCACTCGGATCAATTGCCACCATAAATAGTTTAGCATAATTAGGTGTCATCAATACTGGTGCAGTGATTAACACAGTCTTCAGATTATCGCGTGTCTCCTAACAGTCCAGCATCCACTGAGATATTTTGTACTTTTTTTAGAAGTTCAGTCAGGGGAACTGCTGAAATGTGGCACAAATTTATGGTAGAAACCACTCATGCCCAGAAATCTCAGTACTCCTCTCTCCAACTTGAAGATATTGGAAAATCATCTAATAGCTTTTGTCTTCACATTCCGTGGAGCCATCTGACCATGCCCAATGGTATTGCCGAAGGAGGGGACTTGAGCTTTTGCAAATTCACTCTGAGCCGCATTTACCACCAATTCAACTTCCTTTAATCGATCCAAACATTTATTTAAATGTTCCAAATGCTCCTTCCATTTATCACTAAACACCACCAAATCGTCAATGTATATTGCACAATTGTTTTGACGCAAGATGACCTTATTGATTAATCTGTGGAATGTTATTGGCGCATTCTTCATTCCATTTGGTGTCGCACAAGCTGAAACTGCCTTCACCCTGTCTGATAAACGTATTTGCCAATATCCTTTAAGTTAGTCAAGTTTGGTAATAAAATGTGCCTGGCTCACCTTTTTAACACAGTCTTCCAAACGAGGAATAGGGTAAGAATCTGACTTCCTAACTCTGATGACCTTTCTATAGTCCACACACAATTGTCGTGTTCCATCCAGTTTTGGCACCATGACAATCGGTGAGCTCCAATCGTTGCAACTCACTTTGATGATGTCATCTTTAAGCATGTTGGCGATCTCCTTCCCTGTGCTAACTTTAGTGGATTGAGCCTGTCTGAATGTTGTTTAATGGGATTTCCTATATCTACCTCACGCATAATTATGTTCATACTTCCCAATTTATTACCATACAGCTCTATGTGACTGTAATAACTATTTTAGGTCATTTTGATTTTCCTCTGGAAGATAACTCAATAATTTATCCAATTTTTAAATTCTTCCTCATTATTCAACTTAATTTGAGGAATGTCAAATTTAGAACCATCTGGATTTATCTCTTCTCCCTGAGTTACAATGACTAACACCTTCTCCTTCTTTCCTTCTCTATCAAAATACGTTTTGAGCATACTAACATGACACACTCTAAGTTCGTACACCACCAGGTTAAAGTCCAACAGGTTTATTTGGAATCATGAGCTTTTGGAGCGTAGCTCCTTCATCAGGTGAGTGAAGAAGTAGGTTACACAAAAGACAACATATATAGACAAAGCCAAAGATGCAAGATGATACTTTGAATTTCCTTTCAATTTCACACGGCCCTAAACACTTACTTTTAATGGTTCACCTACCATTGATAACAATACTAGTACCTTCCCCCCACTAACAAACTATGATTTTTTGATTTCTTATCCGTCTCTTTTTCTGTCAGGTGTTGTGACAATTTCCAGCCAATTCACCAGCCCTAGTTAATCTCCCTAACATTTGACAAATAGTCCAACAATGGAATCTCTGACCGGTGACTCATCAATTTCTTTTTGATCAATTTAAATGGTCCTCTCATCTCATGATCAAAAATCAATTCAAATGAACTGAATTTAGTTGATTCATGAGGTACATCCCTAATTGTAAATAGTACAAAAGGAATTCCTTTATCCCAATCCTCTGGATATTCCTGACTATAGGTCCTCAACATGGTCTTTAGAGTTTGATGCTATCTTTATAATGACCCTTGTTATTCCGGATGATACGACATTGAGTTCAATTGCTTTATTCCTAAGATATCCTTAACTTCCTTGAAGAACTTTGACATAAAATTGGATTTATGATCTGATTGTATTTCTTTTGGTGGTCCATATCTTGTAAACAAAAATGTGGTTAACTCCTCTACAACCCTCTGAGGTGTAATGTTTCTGAATGGAACTAGTGAACATATCCATTATGATCAACAGATACTGATTCCCACTTTTGGTTTTAGGCAGGAGTCCCATTCAATCAATTAGGACCCTTGTAAAAGGTTACTCAAATGCTGGAATGGATATTAAAGGTACTGGTTTGAATATCGCCTGAAGTTTCACTACCTGACACGTGTGACATGCATG
Source organism: Scyliorhinus torazame (assembly GCF_047496885.1). Classification (NCBI taxonomy): domain Eukaryota; kingdom Metazoa; phylum Chordata; class Chondrichthyes; order Carcharhiniformes; family Scyliorhinidae; genus Scyliorhinus; species Scyliorhinus torazame. The sequence continues at coordinate 100,725,664 of NC_092714.1, read as the reverse complement.
GCAAAATTAAACTGCACCCTTATGTAGCCCAGGTCAATAAAAATATATTTGTATTTTTGCTCAAATTTTCTTTATCCTAAATGATCAATTAATGGAACCTCATGTTCTACCTGCAAAATCTCCTTTCTATAACCCACCGTTAATACCACTTGATGAACTTCTGCCCATTTCTCATCTGCTTGAATATGTAACCGTCTCCAATTTCTCATTCATAGATTATCATAGAATTTACAGTGCAGAAGGAGGCCATTCGGCCCATCGAGTCTGCACCGGCTCTTGGAAAGAGCACTCTACCCAAGGTCAACACCTCCACCCTATCCCCATAACCCAGTAACCCCACCCAACACTAAGGGCAATTTTGGACAGTAAGGGAAATTTATCATGGCCAATCCGCCTAACCTGCACATCTTTGGACTGTGGGAGAAAACCGGAGCACCCGGAGGAAACCCACGCACACACGGGGAGGATGTGCAGACTCCGCACAGACAGTGACCCAAGCCGGAATTGAACCTGGGACCCTGGAGCTGTGAAGCAATTGTGCTATCCACAATGCTACCGTGCTGCCCATAAATACATTATTTCTAATGCATTAACATTCTGGTATACACTCAGATTCCACTTCAATATATGCTTTCTGATATCACAGCTTTATCTCTGAATCATTTTGTTGTAATTCAACAAACTTGCTTGAAATAAAGATATCTGTTTCATCCGCCACCTGCCATTGTTCTTCACAAACTATCTGATCAAACTTGGCTTCTGATAACTGAACCTCATCCTTTCTATCAACACTCCGCAAGTTCTCTTCCTCCTGTCTCAACCTGTGGCATTGTGATCTGGTTACCACACAATCAGGAAACACTCCCAGATATACTTCTTGCAACATGTCAGTTGTCTGACTTTCCAATGTAGGCTGCACTCCCACCTATATCATTACCTCGGAAAAATTGTACCCCTGAAAAAGGTAATTATTCCTACGACCACTTCACCACTTTTCACCAGACTCTCTAACTTTACCTTACATAGAGACACGTTTCTGCTCTCACCACTAATTCGACATATTACCACCTTTTCTGGCAATACTCCTTTCAAACTACATATCTCCTTACCTCTCACCATTAAATATTGCTCCTGCATCCCTTAAGATCTTAATCGCCTTCCCTACTCCACCTTGCACGCATGAGTAAACCTTACACTCACAAATAAAACCCTCAAAAAGTTCTGGCACCTGCTTATCCAACAACCTCTGAACAGGCTGTACACTCTGTTACACCTTTTCATCGGGGACAATGGTTCTTCTTCCAACTTTAATAAACCCCACTGACTTATCCTATTTTAACGAGCTTGTCTTCCCAGTACCCACCAACACTGCGACTTTCACATGTCCAACTTTATCACAATGAAAACACCTAGGTTTTCTTATCTCTCTCCCACTGTCATAGGTTTCCTTTTTACTCTGAGGCACATGCTCCTTATCATCACCAACTAAACCTCCTTTGCATTGACCACCTGTGAATTTCTCATTTCCCCAGTTTCTATTCTTCACAGATTGAAATTGATGTTGAAAACTAAACTTGGCTTTATGTACCAATTCACAATCATCGGCCATTTCTGTGACCTGTCTAGTAATTTTAACTCAATGTTCTTCCACATGAGTTTTCACTAATGCAGAAAATTAATCTTTAACTTCCTCTAAAATAATTAATGGTCTATTTTTAATGGTCTCATCCGCCGATCAAAATTATTTTGCATAATTTTTTTGAATTCTGTATGTGTCTGACCTGGTCTTTCCTTAGACTTCTAAACATCTGTCTGTAGGCTTCTGGCACGAGTTCATATGAACTCAATCTGGTTTTTCGCATCTCATCATAATCCCTAGATACCTCCTCTGATAGTGATACAAACACTTCACTAGCTCTACCTACCAACTTTTGTTTGAACCAACAGTACCCACATGCTCTTTGGCCAATTCAATTGTTCAGCCACTTTCTCAACTGAGATGAAAAAGACTTCCACATCTTTCTCATCAAATCTTGACAATACTTGAATTCAAACATATCCTGACTATGCTTTTGACTGGCAGTATTTCTTCTTCCTCTAGACCTTCCTCAGCATAGGCCTTTAATTCCAACCTTTCAATGTTGATGTTCTTCTTGCAATGCCAGTTTCCGAAGTTCAAATTCTCTCTTTTTCCTTATCCCTTTCATCTTTTCTTAATCTTTCCAATTCTACCTCAATCTTCCTGCTTTTCATTTCCTTTTGAGAAGCCAATGGCTGGATTCTCCAGTCGCTGATGCCGAAACCATGTTCGGCGACGGTCCGGAGAATCCAAATTCCCCACAGAATCGGGGCCAGCGCCACTTCCACGATGCTCCGGCGAGTACGCTGCGCCACGTATCCATGGTCTCAGGCCATTGCCTGAGGCCTGCCAACCCCCCCCAATGCTCCACCCCCAACCGGGCGAGTACCCGGCGGCGTGGGTCGCGTGTGGTCTCACTCGTCGCAAACTCATCGTGGCAGCAGCGTACTCAGTCCAGCACCGCCACAGTTGGGGGAGGGCCGATCTACGGGTAGGGGGGAAATTATTCGTGGCTGGGGGGCACTGTGGTGGACGGTCCGGTGCGCTCGAGCCTGCCGAAGGGGGGGTCTTTTTCGCGGGCCGGGTACGCGAGTGGCATCCGCCATGATGCACGGCGCAGCCGCTGCAGGCCACCGCCGTGTGCATGCGCAGTCACGGACCCGGCAATTCTCCAAGCCATATCGGCAGCTAGAGCTGGGTGCTCTACGTTGCCTCCCTGCTAACCCCCAGCAAGACGGAGAATTGGTGGCCTTTTGTGGCAGTTGTCCGCCACCGTTCCCACGCCGGCGTGGGGATGTAGTCTCCAAGTCGGAGAATCCAGCCCCTTCTCTTTTTCCTTTTATGCCCTTTATTTTTCCTTTGATTCTACCATTGCCAGTCCCTCCTTTTCCTTTTCTTCTGCCACTGCCAATCTTTCCGTTTCATTTTCTTCTGCCATTACCAGTCTCTCCTTTCTTTCATTTCCAATTTCTTCAGTTCTATTCCTTTCTGTTTATCTTTTTCAAGCCTTTCTAATTACTTCATTTGCAATTGAATTCTAACTAATTCTAATGATTCAGGCTGTGTCTCAGGCAAAATTAAATATTGATCTATGACTTATATTATCTCTACTTTCCACAGCACTTTCGGTAAGGTTAACTGCAGCTTCTCCACCGAACCCAAAGGTTTTGCTTTAATCTCCCTTTGTAAACCATCCCAAATAATCACTTCCACACCAAGGAAATCTTTTGCAACTGAGAGTGCCACCTCCAGTCTCTCCCTCATTAAATTTCAAAACCCTGAACGAATACATTCACGGTCTTTAAATTCAATAACCCCAAGCCAAACAAGGAATTATACTTAAGGGGCAAAATTCTCCGGAAACGGCGCGATGTCCGCCGACTGGCGCCCAAAACGGCGCCAATCAGACGGGCATCGCGCCGCCCCAAAGGTCCGGAATGCTCCGCATCTTTGGGGGCCGAGCCCCAACCTTGAGGGGCTAGGTCGGCGCCGGACGAATTTCCGCCCCGCCAGCTGGCGGAAAAGGCCTTTTGTGCCCCGCCAGCTGGCGCGGAAATGACATCTCCGGGTGGCGCATGCACGGGAGCGTCAGCGGCAGCTGACGGCAGTCCCGCACATGCGCAGTGGCGGGAGTCTCTTCCGCCTCCGCCATGGTGGAGACCGTGGTGGAGGCGGAAAGGAAAGAGTGCCCCCACGGCACAGGCCCGCCCGCGGATTGGTGGGCCCCGATCGCGGGCCAGGCCACTGTGGGGGCACCCCCCGGGGCCAGATCCCCCCGCGCCCCCCCCAGGACCCCGGAGCCCGCCCGCGCTGCCTTGTCCCGCCGGTAAGGTAGGTGGTTTAATTTACGCCGGCGGGACAGGGATTTTAGCGGCGGGACTTCGGCCCATCCGGGCCGGAGAATCGAGCGGGGGGGGGGCCTGCCAACCGGCGCAGCGCGATTCCCGCCCCCGCCGAATATCCGGTGCCGGAGACTTTGGCAACCGGCGGGGGCGGGATTCACGCCAGCACCCGGCGATTCTCCGACCCGGCGGGGGGTCGGAGAATCTCGCCCAAGATCTCCAAGTGTCTGGGTTCAACCAGAAAATGGGCCCCCCCGCGCGATTCTCCGGCCCGGATGGGCCGAAGTCCCGTCGCTAAAATCCCTGTCCCGCCGGCGTAAATTAAACTACCTACCTTACCGGCGGGACAAGGCGGCGCGGGCGGGCTCCGGTGTTCTGGGGGGGACGCGGGGCGATCTGGCCCCGGGGGGTGCCCCTACGGTGGCCTTGTCCACGATCGGGGCCCACCGATCCGCGGGCGGGCCTGTGCCGTGGGGACACTCTTTCCCTTCCGCCTCCGCCACGGTCTCCACCATGGCGGAGGCAGAAGAGACTCCCTCCACTGCGCATGCGTGGGAATGCCGTCAGCGGCCGCTGACGCTCCCTCGCATGCGCCGCCGGAGATGTCATTTCCGCGCCAGCTGGTGGGGCACCAAAGGCCTTTTCCGCCAGCTGGTGGGGCGGAAATTCGTCCGGCGCCGACCTAGCCCCTTAAGGTTGGGGCTCGGCCCCCAAAGATGTGGAGCATTCCACACCTTTGGGGCGGCGTGATGCTCGTCTGATTTGCGCCGTTTTGGGCGCCAGTCGGCGGACATCGCGCCGTTCCCGGAGAATTTCGCCCCATGTTTGGTCCCTGACCCTCTGTCCACCGCATCTAAACCTACAACCCCTTGGAAGTTGAAATTCTGCCAATTATGATTTTTATGAGTTCATCGATCTGAAACGTTAACTCTGTTAGTGCTACCAGAGCTGCTGAGTTTTTCCTTTGGTTATATTTCAGATTTCCAGCATTTACAGTATATTGCTTTAGTATGAGTGACTTTTTTCTTTTTCATGGAACATTTAAAAAAAGATTTTTCTTGCTTCACCAAATTTGTCCTATTCTACACTCAACTGAAGGCAGTAAAATCACCATAGTCCCAGATGACCATTGGCTGCTTTCCCCTTTGACGGGGTGGGGGGGGGGGGGTGTTGCTGATTGGTGGTGATTTAACCTGAGGATCACCACACCAGGCAAGGGGTAAAGCAGAGAAGATGGGACCTTCACGAATAACCTGAGCCAGTACGGGAATGGAACCCGTGCTGTTGGACTGGTTTTACATCACAATCCAGCTGTCCAGCCAACTGAGCTGAACAAAGAAGTTGATAGTAAGGTCGCATTTATGTCCAACTCTATTTTCCCACAGGTGATGGTGGAGGTTCTCCTTGAATGCCTGTTGTCCATGTGCTAATGACACTCCTCAAAACTCTTTCCACATCTTTCGTTCTGAGAAAAATTGAATATTTTGACACCGGTCTCATCTTTACATACTTTACATCCTTTAGCTACTGGAATCCAATTGCCGAACACTGCAGATATTTTATCAAGTTTCCCCACCAAAGTAAACTCTTCAATATGCTTGTGCTGCTGTAATCAAAATCACTGTTGCACATCAGTGGTGAAATTCTCATTGCTCCAATGTCCTGAATAATCTTCCTGTATAACTGGCCTGCACAATAACAATGAAAGCTGATTTAATGTTAGTTTCAACAGCACGTCAGTGATACCTGCTCCTGATGCACAAGACTCAAACAAGATGTGGAATCCCTAAGTAAATTTGGTGAGTACACTACACTAAAGTCAACAGCTATTAAACTTACTGGATTTGATTTGCTGAGGCTGGCAGCTGGGAAGACAATTGAAAATAAAACAAGTTTTCCCAGCTCTGGAATAGGTGCTTGCTGCAAGCGTTTTGTGGTCTCTTGGATGTGATGGAGAGCAAAGAGGGAAACTGTGCTCCTTTCTAAGTAAGTGGCTGTGGGGACATTCATTGTGCTCTGGTGGAAAGAATTCATGTCCATTGTGTTATAGTCCAGAAATAGAGGATAGCACTGAAGCCAATCGTACACAATATTATAAGCATTTAATGACAGAGATACATATTACTGACATGAACCTCTTCATCCAACAAACACAAAGGCACAAGTGAATCCTCAGTTAATGTCCACCATCTGCATTACAATTAATATACAACAAACACTTCATTTGCCTGTGGAGATCAGGCTGTTCATTGGAAAAGACGGGGAGTTCGGTACTTGTCTCTGCCGCTTGAATATCAAATCAAGAAATGCCTGGAAATATTTCAGTTGGTTCCTGACTATCCAGAGGAGCTTAAAATAAGGACATTATTGCTTCCATTAAAATGATAAATGAGTTTGATAAGCCTTTTATAGGATGTTGTTGCTATAATATTTTGTTGTTTCTTTGTCGCTTTCAGTTTTACAACTTTTATCTACTGTAATAGCTTTCATTGAAAGAGGTGACAATGCTCAATAACTTTGAAGGTTTGTATTTGTTTCATGCACCTTCACAAATGTGCATCAGGAACCTCCAAAATCTTTTCGACTGTGGAAATAGCCAAGGTCTATAGTACTGGGAGGCTTTCTAAGAGAAGATCTATAGCCTTTTAGTTCCTGCAATTCCCAAATTATTGCAGTGCAGCATACCAATTCTCATTGATCAGAAGAATATGATGCAACAATACTAAGGAACTAATTTTATACCTGCCAATATTCAGGATGACTTATTTTGGTATAACTTGGCACAGAAGCAAATAGTTACATACCCTTTAATGTTACAAAAGTGCACGTTTGTCCTACCTAGTAAGAGAAAAAGAGCTTAGAATAGCAGAGGTTGTGTACGCACTTGGTTTTTACAAACAGTAGCACAGTGTGGTACTTTTCATTCACTGCCCATTATATTTGCTTCACATTGTTCTGGTTGTAGCAAATGCACAATCGTTAGTGGTTCCCCCAAAGGCTAACTTGTGTTGCTTTTGTCTTTCCTGTCTTTTGGTCTATTGATGCCAGTACGTCTAACATGGTTGAGCCATCAGTAAACAGTTTTTGTAGCTATATCCCTGTAGTATTCTTTGAAAAGTAAGCTAGTCCTTCACAATTTTAGCCTGATGATCCTTGGTCTCATCCCAGCAAGCACGGTGCACCATATCAGTCAATCTGTCAGCATACTGATCAATAATCTCACCAAGTCTCTGCTTTGTATGTGATCTTTACCGCCACAGCTCTATCTCACGCTATTCATGAGAAAACCTTTCTTCCAATGCTGCTTTCAATTCACGATAATTACTTTTCTCCTGAGTGTTCACTGAGTTCACACACAAACTGGTTTATTTAGCACTTGCTACAGTACAGAATTTAACTCTTTCTCTAATTTGACTAATCATTCTGCCCAGCCAAAAATTCTAACTCTCACCATGTGAACTGATGTTTTAAATCCCAGTCAAGCAGTAGTAGTTGTGCTACCTCCAGGTGAAGCCTTTATTTTTAATTTATCTACCTTTGACCAAATGCAAGCTAATTTCCGAATATAACTTGAAGTCTGATGTGAGGGTGCATCTAGATTCATGAACGTACAAAAAATTAAGACTAGAAGAAATCTGTGAAAAAACATTGCATTTTCAGATACATTAATAGCTTTACACAGATTTAATTCTACCAGTAATAGAGGAAAAACATAATACTACATTGAATACAACTCATGTGGGGAGGAAGTAGAGGACGCATAGGATGAGGAGCTGAAACAGCTACAAACATTTATACAGGGCCTTGAATGTGGACAAACATCCCCATGTGCCTCCGAGAGTCATGACAATAAAAGAAACATGCAGGACCAGTGCAGAAGATGCCAGAAAGGTGATCAAAGCCTTGATCAAGGAGTTGGGTTTTAGGGAAAATCAAAGCAGGAGAGGAAGGTGGAAAGGGAGACAGGTAAGCGCAGGGAATTTATAAATGTGGGGGGCAAAGTGTTGAAGGTATGATCATGAGGTGACGAAGGGGCAAATGCACAAGTGACCAGATTCGGAGAGGTCAATGGGGGAGGGTTGGAGAAGATGCAGAGATACCAATGGCCGAGGATAGAAATTTTGAATATAAGACAATCTGAAGACCAGGATTCAATGAAGATTAGTCAAGGCAAAGGTAATAGGTGAGCAGGACTTGGTCTGGGAAGCAATGCAGTCAGCAGAATTTTCAATATCCTGAAGAGATGGAAGGCTGGCTAGGAGAACATTAGAAAAGTCAAGTTTGGAAGTGACAAAGGCATGGTTGAGAGTTTCAGTAGTAAATGAGCTGAACATGAGTCAGAGGGGAGAAGTGTCATGAAGTTGGTAGAAACAGTCTTTCTGTTTGAGAGTGTTTGGGAATAATACTTTGTTGTAAAGAGTGCCAAAGCTTCAAACAGTCTGATGTAACCTGAGACAGTGACTCCATGAAAGTAAACAGAAAACCTACCAGCTAGGGACTCTTGGGCCTAGCCACCTGGTGATATTGTACAGCCCATGAAAAAGTTCTTTCACACCATGATTCGACCTATCCTCATATCCAATGCCCAGAATCCTCAAAATTCTGCTCATTAATTAAATGCAGAATATTACTTGCTAGTTGTATTACTCTCAAGCTGACAGAAGGGTAGCAATTGTACATGGTAACATGGGAGCAAATCCATTGAACTGTGAATGGTTTGCACATATTACCAGAAAGTGTGGACCAGAATTTTCAGGAGGGCAGGGGTTCAGCTGTGCTAACTCCAACAGGCATGATGTAATTTCACACTCGAAGGAGCATTGATTGGCAGAAGGCAGGACTTCCACCCACCACCAGGAGGAAGTCCTGGCTTGGACAGCTGCTGGCCAATCAGATTGGCCGGCGGCTCTCTGAACAGAAGAGGCACTGCAGCTAGCTGCCTGCAATGAAACGTTGGGAACTGGAGGAAAGGTAAGTGGCAGAGGTCAAGAGTGGAAGGGGTAATACTGATATGGAAGGACTGGCGGGGGGGGGGGTGTCACTAGAAGGGTGATTGGGGTCTCAGGGGATAGTTCGGGCTGGGGAGGAAGGGAGATCTGGAACTCACGGGGTCCTAAGGGAAGCGTGCCCCAGTCTGAAGGAGGCTTCTGATGGGGGAGCCACCCACCCTCTCCCCACTTCCCACCCAAAATTGAACTTAGTTCAATTTTTCGTTCCCCCTCCCACCTATCTATCATCCACCTGCCAGGCTAAAAAGTGAGGCTGGATGGGAACAGGTGCTTAAGTGGACATTATGTGGCCATTTAGGTGACTTATTTGGGGCAAGGGTGGACTTCTCATCAGAGGCCCTGCCTGCCCTGGCTTAAAACCGTGACCAGGTCGGCTGGATGGATCCTGGAGGGAATTCTGGCCTTGGTTACTTTTAACATTTCTTTTCAATATTACACTATTTGAATCCACGCTTTTGAAATTTAGATATGTTGGAATCTACCTATTTTTAAAAAAAATTCAGGACAAGGTCACCCCAAACTGAAAGATATCATGCACAACATCCTCTGCTTCAGGAGCACAGAAACAAAGCTGCCACAGAAAGAATCCAGTGAACTTAAGACCTGATATCCTGATTGAGATCATCTACTTGATGTCTGGCTCATGTAGGTAATCTAATTCAGGATTTATAGTCAAAGCATCTAACCTGTGTTGGTGAATTAATTGGCTCATCAACCAGGAACAGTCAGGGTTCTTGAAAATAATGCTGATACTGCTACATTTTCTGTGGATTATGATCTTTTTAATGACCCAATCAATACGGAGAGTTTTACGCTGAGCTGTAATTGAACTTGAATCTGCTGGTTTTTGCATTTCCTGAAACAGGTAGTCAATACTGTTCAAACAACAGATTCTTCAATGAGCATTTTTATTGGAAGTAAAATGTTCAAATTAATAGGTTGCTTTCAGCACTAAATACATGTACACAATAGAACTCTGGGTCTTTTTCCAACTTGCAGGCAGTGACTATTGGGGTACCACAGGGATCCATGCTGAGACCCAGGCTATTCACAAGACATATTAATGATTTAGATGAGGGAACAAAATGTAGCATCTCCAAATTTGCAGATGACTCAAATGTGGGAGGGTGAGCTGTGAGGAAGATGCAAAGATCCTTCAATGTGATTTGAAGTTAAGTGAGTCGGGAAATTAATGGCAGATGCAGTATAATTTGGATAAATGTGAGTTTATCCACTTTGGTAGAAACAAACGGGAAGGCAGACTATTATCTGAATGGCCATAAATTAGAAGAGGGGAATGTGCAGCGGGACCTGGGTGTCCTCATACACCAGTAACTGAAGGTAAGCATGCAGGTGCAGCAGGTGGTAAAAAAGACAAATGGTATGTTGGTCTTCATAGCGTGAAGATTCAAGTACAGGAGCACGGATGTCTTGCTGCAATTATACAGAGCCTTGCTGAGGGCACACCTCGAATATTATGCGCAGCTTTGGTCTCCTTATCTGAGGAAGGGTGTTCTTGCTTCAGAGGAAGTGCAGAGAAGGTTTACCAGACTGATTCATGGGATTGCAGGTTGGATGTATGAGGAGAGACTAAGTCGGTTAGGATTGTATTCGCTAGACTTCAGAAGAATGAGGGGAGGGCAGCACGGTAGCACAGTGGTCATCACAATTGCTTCTCAGTTCCAGGGTTTCAGGTTCGATTCCCAGCTTGGTTCACTGTCTGTGTGGAGTCTGCATGTTCTCTCTGTGTCTGCGTGGGTTTCCTCTGGGTGCTCCGGTTTCCTCCCACAGTCCAAAGATGTGCAGGTTAAGTGGATTGGCGATGCTAAAAAATTGCCTGCGTGGGTTTCCTCTGGGTGCTCCGGTTTCCTCCCACAGTCCAAAGATGTGCAGGTTAAGTGGATTGGCGATGCTAAAAAATTGCCTGCGTGGGTTTCCTCTGGGTGCTCCGGTTTCCTCCCACAGTCCAAAGATGTGCAGGTTAGGTGGATTGGCGATGCTAAAGAATTGCCACTATTGTCCAAAAAGGTTAGGTGGGGTCACTGGGTTACGGGGTAGGTAGAGGTATGGACTTAGGTAGATGTTCTTTCCAAGGGCAGGTGCAGACTCGATGGGCCAAATGGCCTCCTTCTGCACTGTAAATTCTAAGATTCTATGAAATGTATAAAATCCTAACAGGACTAAACAAGTTAGATGCAAGAAGAATGTTACTGATGGTAAGGCTGTCCAGAACCAGTCTGAGGAATTTGTTACCAGCGAGATTAGTTGAGGCCTAAACATTGTGGGTGGGATTCTCCGATCCTAGGGCTAAGTGTTGACGATGTTGTAAACGCCGGAGCGTTTTACGACGGCATCATCTGGCCCCTAGGATCAGCGATCCTGTGCAGCACAGGAGGCCAGCACTGAAGCGCTTCACGCAGCTCCAGCTGCCGATACGTGCGAGCACGGCCAGCGCGAGTTAGCGCATGCGCACAGGGTGCCGTCTCCGCGCCGGCCCCGCGCAACATGGCGGAGACCTACCGGGGCCCGGCGCGGAGGAACATGGGCCCCCACCGGGATAAGCCCACCTGGTAGGGGGCCAGGCCACCGTGGAGGCCCTCCCCGGAATCGGATCCCCCCCCCCACCAGGCCTCCCCCCGCAGCCAGAACGCCGAGGTTCCACCGGGTAGGACCACGCGAGAACGACGCCGGCGGGACTCGGCAGGCACTCGGCCCATCGCACGGGGAGAATCGCGGCGGCCCCCGACCGGTTCCGCACCGGCGCCAATTCTCCGGCGACCGGAGAATCGGCGGGCCGGCATCGGAGTGGCGTCGCGGGATTCGTGCCTCCCCCTGCCGCTTCTCCGATCCGGCGCGGGATCGAGAATCCCGCCCAGGATGTTTTCAAGAAGCAGTTAAGTACAGCTCTTGGTGCCAAGGAGATCAAAGGATATGGGTGGGTGGGGGAAGGTGGGGGGGTGGGTGGGGGAAGGTGGGTTTAGGCTATTGAATTGGATGATCAACCATGAACATAATGAATGGCGGAGTAGACTTGAAAGTTAAGGAAAATCCCAAGGCTGTTAAGGAAAATCCCAAGGCTTTTTACACTTACATAAAAAGCAAGAGGGTAGCCAGGGAAAGGGTTGGCCCACTGAAGGATAGGCAAGGGAATCTATGTGTGGAGCCAGAGGAAATGGGCGAGGTACTAAATGAATACTTTGCATCAGTATTCACCAAAGAGAAGGAATTGGTTGATGTTGAGTCTGGAGAAGGGGGTGTAGATAGCCTGGGTCACATTGTGATCCAAAAAGACGAGGTGTTGGGTGTCTTAAAAAATATTAAGGTAGATAAGTCCCCAGGGCCGGATGGGATCTACCCCAGAATACTGAAGGAGGCTGGAGAGGAAATTGCTGAGGCCTTGACAGAAATCTTTGGATCCTCGCTGTCTTCAGGGGATGTCCCGGAGGACTGGAGAATAGCCAATGTTGTTCCTCTGTTTAAGAAGGGTGGCAGGGATAATCCCGGGAACTACAGGCCGGTGAGCCTTACTTCAGTGGTAGGGAAATTACTGGAGAGAATTCTTCGAGACAGGATCTACTCCCATTTGGAAGCAAATGGACGTATTAGTGAGAGGCAGCACGGTTTTGTGAAGGGGAGGTCGTGTCTCACTAACTTGATAGAGTTTTTCGAGGAGGTCACTAAGATGATTGATGCAGGTAGGGCAGTAGATGTTGTCTATATGGACTTCAGTAAGGCCTTTGACAAGGTCCCTCATGGTAGACTAGTACAAAAGGTGAAGTCACACGGGATCAGGGGTGAACTGGCAAGGTGGATACAGAACTGGCTAGGCCATAGAAGGCAGAGGGTAGCAATGGAGGGATGCTTTTCTAATTGGAGGGCTGTGACCAGTGGTGTTCCACAGGGATCAGTGCTGGGACCTTTGCTCTTTGTAGTATATATAAATGATTTGGAGGAAAATGTAACTGGTCTGATTAGTAAGTTTGCAGACGACACAAAGGTTGGTGGAATTGCGGATAGCGATGAGGACTGTCTGAGGATACAGCAGGATTTAGATTGTCTGGAGACTTGGGCGGAGAGATGGCAGATGGAGTTTAACCTGGACAAATGTGAGGTAATGCATTTTGGAAGGGCTAATGCAGGTAGGGAATATACAGTGAATGGTAGAACCCTCAAGAGTATTGAAAGTCAAAGAGATCTAGGAGTACAGGTCCACAGATCACTGAAAGGGGCTACATAGGTGGAGAAGGTAGTCAAGAAGGCATACGGCATGCTTGCCTTCATTGGCCGGGGCATTGAGTATAGGAATTGGCAAGTCATGTTGCAGCTGTATAGAACCTTAGTTAGGCCACACTTGGAGTATAGTGTTCAATTCTGGTCGCCACACTACCAGAAGGATGTGGAGGCTTTAGAGAGGGTGCAGAAGAGATTTACCAGAATGTTGCCTGGTATGGAGGGCATAAGCTATGAGGAGCGATTGAATAAACTCGGTTTGTTCTCACTGGAACGAAGGAGGTTGAGGGGCGACCTGATAGAGGTATACAAAATTATGAGGGGCATAGACAGAGTGGATAGTCAGAGGCTTTTCCCCAGGGCAGAGGGGTCAATTACTAGGGGGCATAGGTTTAAGGTGAGAGGGGCAAAGTTTAGAGTAGATGTACGAGGCAAGTTTTTTACGCAGAGGGTAGTGGGTGCCTGGAACTCACTACCGGAGGAGGTAGTGGAGGCAGGGACGATAGGGACATTTAAGGGGCATCTTGACAAATATATGAATAGGATGGGAATAGAAGGATACGGACCCAGGAAGTGTAGAAGATTGTAGTTTAGTCGGGCAATATGGTCGGCACGGGCTTGGAGGGCCGAAGGGCCTGTTCCTGTGCTGTACATTTCTTTGTTCTTTGTTCTTTGACCGTTTGGCCTCCTCGTGCTCCTATTTTCTATGTTTCTATGTAAATTCTCTGAATATTTGTGTAGAAAATTAAGGTAAAATAATAAGGAATTTCAGTTTCATTATGAATATAGCAACATTCAAAGAAAGAAGGGACAGCCACAGAGATTACCAGGGACAAAAAAATAATTAAATAGTGCATTTGAGTACACTCACAAAATACACTTCCAGAACCATATCACCCCGCCTATGCTAAAATAGTTGACAGCATTTCTACAATTTACTTAAGAACATAATGAGACATCAATACTTTCTTGTGTGCGTTATCTCTTGAAAGGCCCATGATCCCAACCTATTTCTTACAAAAGGCTCATGACTCATGCAGGATTTGCTCTCGGCAAGATCTGTACCATCCTCTTCAGACAAGGGGCTTGCCATTCCCAAACAGGGAAATTTGGTCATTGTTAATGAAAGGGAATGTAGTGATACTGATAAGGGGAGAAGTGCTCTGAAAATGTTGTTCATCCTGGGGAAGAAAGTCCCTCCATGGGCTATGAACCCTCGATCTGAAGGTAATGAAGAGGGAAAGGCATCCACATTTAGCCCTCTCCTTCCAGCATTGACCAGAGCAGGAATTCTGCTGTTGCTCCAGGGTGTACTGCCATGCCTTTCATGGCCATCAATGGCATTGGTAGAAATTAAAGTGGCAGATGGAGAAATGGACCAGCTTACCTGCCCCTGTGCCCATGCCATTATTTAATTATGCTGGAGCAGTCAGTTTGTTTGGAGGAAGGGTTGGGGAGAGAGCAAGAAAGATTTGAGGCTATGCAGTAGAGGAAGGAATTCAGAAATAAACCTCACCACTTAATTTCCCTTTGCTGTGTAAGAAGAAAATTCAGCCCGATATGTCCTTGTCTTTTTCATAAAGCAATTTGTTTTTATGACCTTTTCAATTGAGCAGGTGCAGCTCTCAATAAACAGTTAAGAACTAATTTTCCTAATAATTAGCTGTTACAGGAGTCTCAGTCTATTACACTTCATTCAAATTTATTAATAGCGAGATTCATTTCACTTATGATTACATTTTTAATGAGTAAATTGGTGCTGCTCTGTTCTACCACAGTTTCACAATCTAACCAATCACCCTGTTGGTCTCTGGAACAATGTATAACTACTGCTGGGATTGTAATGCCAGAGTAAAACTTCTTCATGAGCGATCTCACTCACAAAACTGTCTTTTCAAGGTGTCATGCGTGTAGTAATTCTGAGTACTCTTGGTCTTTGCTAGGGTCAATGGACTCAAAATAAATCAGTCATGATCCCACTGGATGAAGTTCCACAATGTAGCCCACCCAATTCAGTAATTTACTCTCTGGATAAAGCTGTGCTGAAAACGCAGAAAATTACTAAGCCTCTGGAGCAACGGAAGCTCCATTTCAAAGTTATGGTTAACATCCGATTGCTAAGTTAATGATCAAATCTTTGGTTGCTCCATATATTGACCAAGAAGCATCTCGTACTCTCCTGTCACACAGCCAAAAACATATCATTTTTATCTTTTGAAGTGTCACACTTCAGGGTGCAAAGCATTAATGATACATGGTTCATCAATTCTCTCATAAAACCAACTTGAAATGGAATAAGAGAATAATATTCCCAGCAAAGTTTCAGCATGTTATCCATAAAGTGAAACAATCTTACAAAGATGTGGTCAGATGCATTTAATTAGAAAAGGGATAATTATAGGTACTGTGGAAAGAAATTAATGGTTTGGATTTTGTGGTCAGCAGGTAAGTGCTGATCCTCAGTGCTGGTTTTGAAGAAAGTTGCCCACAAAGTTCTAGTGATCTCTGTGACATGGATTTCATGCAGGTGCCAGTTTAGGGGATCTGTTGCTTCCAGTAACAATGATGTCATCAAGAGAATTAAGCAACCGATCACATTGAAGAATCCTCATAGGCAGCAAATCAGAAAGTATAAAGCACTGGCTATCCTTCATTTTTTAATCATTCTACAGAGAGCAAAATAAAAACTAGGACATTTAGCTAGGAATGTGTAGACGCTGAAATATCACCAAAATAGCTTTAAGTTTTAAAAATCATTTTAAACATCTATGAATTGTCTTTGATCATTAATCCACAAATAGCAATTTAGTTTTTCAGTGCTAGAGAGATTGTCCAGCAGGAATTGTGTTGTATGATGCAGCTTAAAACCCCAGTTGCCTCTCATTCAATAAGGCATAACCTTTTCAAGGGTTTTTACAGTGATATCCATCTGCAAAGGATTTTAATGGCGTATCCTGTTGCGAAGCAGGAAATCAGGTTTCCAGGTATAATGGTGCATTTGCAGACAGTGGCTGTCAGTTTCACAGAGAAAGGACAGCAAATGCCAACAATCTTATAATCATTTCAACTACAAAATCCACGCCATTTTGTCATAGAATTGTAGTGATGTCTCTTCAATAAAATACAAATAAACTTGGACACGTGTGCTGGGATTCTGTATTCCTCGCCGCTGAGACCGGGATCCAGATTGGGCGGAGAACCCTGCAGCGGAGCAAGATCGGGATTTGTGGCAGGGGGCAAACCGGTCACAATTCTCTGTGCCTGCCCCATCAGTCATAGCGGGTTTCCCGAAATCATAGCTGGGCTTCCCACCCTGGCCCAGCAGGACCACGTAAATAGTTCATTAGGGCTATTTTGTATATCATTGGTGGGCAGGATGCACCATTCACAAGCCAGATAGAATTCTCCACCACCCGAGCCAAAGGTCCCGCTGGCATAAATTGATGGAATTATTGAGGAGCATGGACCCGGTGACTTGCAACCCGAAGGGTGGCAAAGCGGTAAGTGCCCTCCCAACAATTGCCGCCAGGGTGCTGAAGGGGGTCCTTCCTGGGAGGTGGGGGGGGGGGGTCAGAGGGTGGCTTGTGCTGGCTGGTGGGGTGCAGGTCAGGGGTTTTCATTGGGATGGGACTCCTTTAGTGTTCCCCCATCTGCAGCCATTAAGAATTGCTACAGTGCAGAAGGAGGCCATTCGGCCCGCGCCTGCAGAGACCCTCTCAATGAGTACTCTACCTAAGCCCACTCTCCCCGCAGCCACACTTAACCTGCATACCTTTGGACACAAAGGTGCAATTTACCAAGGCCAATCCACCTGACCTGCACGTTTTAGGATTGTGGAAGGAAACCAGAGTACACGGGGGAAAACCCATGCAGACACGGGGAGAACGTGCAAACTCCACACAGACAGTCATCTGAGGCTGGAATCAGTGGAACCGGGTCTCTGGTGCTGTGAGGGAGAAGTGCTAACCACTGTTCCACTGAACCCACTAAACAGCCAGTCAGAATGTTAAAGTTAAAGTTTTCCCATAATAAAATAAAAATGTGTTCATCTGTCCTGCCATACCATTTAGACAGTCACTCATTATTTCATAAAAACACATTCCTCATAATAAAGTCAAAGTGTTCTTATCTGCATCCCTAAACCGTTTAAATAGCAAGTCAGTATCAAAGAGATAAAGCTTTCTCATAATATAGTGAAAGTGATCCTATCTGTTCCCCGAAATCCTTTAAAATGTCTGTCAGAATGCCAAGTTTAAAGATCTGTGAGATGAAGGTAAAGTAATCCCTTTAAAGTGGTGGAAACCATTGAAGTGGTTTACACACAGTCAATGTCATTGCTTTTTGAAGTATGGAAGTCAGTGTGTATGGTGAGGAGGCAGAGTACTTTGAACTGGATTGTTCACATTGAATTTCACACTCCATTGCCTGCTAAAAGCATTGTGATTGACAGCTCGCTGGGACTTCAAAGGGTAGAATCAGATTGTTTATTTTTATAACTCTGCAGCAATCCATTTGGTCAGGGTAGCAGCTGTTTCTCTAACCACAAATATTTTAATGCGTTTGCCTCTTAGTTCTCGAGTGTTTCATAGAAAGTGAAGGGACAACCCCACAACTGTTTTTTCCTCTTAGTGTCCAAAGATGTGCAGGCTAGGTGGGGATAGGGTGATAGGGTTGGGGGTAGGCCTAGGTAGGGTACTCTTTCAGAGGGTCGTTGCAGGCTCAGGCCGAATACTGTAGCGATTCTATGCCACCATTGAACTGCAAGGTGCGGGGCTCGAAGGTGCAAAATGAGGGGAGGTGGAGATTGAAGGGGGGGTCTTGGAGGTGAGGGGGCTTGAATGGGAGGTTGTGGGCGAGCTGAAGGAGGATTCTAAGGTGGGGGGGGTGATGTGATGCGATCTGGGGTGGTGCGATCCAGGGTGGTTTGGGGTGGAGGGGGAAGAGCTGCAGCAGCTAATTGAGAGCTAATTAAAAAAGGCACTCGGATCTTAAGAGGTAGAGGATCTGTCCAAGAGATTAGGTTCCGTCTCTCTCAATTGCAGCGCGGATCCCGACACGTCAGGAAATGGCACGGAAAACCCGATGTTTTCCGAGTGCCATGGAATGGCAGGTCAGGGGAGCTCCTCATGCCAGCGGGACCAGTCCCAATTCTCCGCTGGTAGGAGCACTGGGAGTCTAGAATGGAGAATCCCGGCCATTATCTATGTGTGGTAAGTCAATGTTTCATCTTAATGGACTGCCACATTCACATAAATAATTTATCATTTTGAACTGCTAAGACTGAAGTTGGAAGCAAGTAAATAATATTGTACGTTAAACACGTCAATTGTAATAAAGTGCTCAAAGTATTGTTTGTGCTGCATTTGTGGCATATTGTGTAAATTGTAGAGGTAGTGGTCGGAATTCTCCGGCCATTTGCTGGCGACAGGATTCTCTCGTCCCACTGGCAGAATACCCTGCCCGTGGGTTTCCTGATGGCATGGGGTGCTTTCAATGGGAATTCCCATTGACAGCGACAGGAGCCGAGAATCACACCGCTGAGAAACACACAGATGGGATGCCAGAGAATCTCGCCCATCGTCTCAGGACAGTTTGCATTTCTCACTGCTGCACTACCTGTGCCTGGGCTGCAATTAATGTAAAACATTACATTCTCAGAGAAAACATGATGATCATCAGAAAACTGGGGCGAAATTCTCCGGTATCGGCGCGATGTCCGCCGACTGGCGCCCAAAACAGCGCAAATCAGTCGGGCATCGCGCCGCCCCAAAGGTGCGGAATGCTCCGCATCTTTGGGGGCCGAGCCCCAACCTTAAGGGGCTAGGCCGGCGCCGGACGAATTTCCGCCTCGTCAGCTGGCGGAAAAGGCCTTTGGTGCCCCGCCAGCTGGTGCAGAAATGACATCTCCGGGCGGCGCATGCGCGGGAGCGTCAGCGGCCGCTGACGGCATTCCCACGCATGTGCAGTGGGGAGAGTCCCTTCCGCCTCCACCATGGTGGAGACCGTGGCGAAGGCGGAAGGGAAAGAGTGCCCCCACGGCACAGGCCCGCCCGCGGATCGGTGGGCCCGATCGTGGGCCAGGCCACCGTGGGGGCACCCCCCGGGGCCAGATCGCCCCCCCCCCCCCAGGACCCCGGCTGCGCCGCCTTGTCCCGCCGGTAAGGTAGGTGGTTTAATCTACGCAGGATGGACAGGCATTTTAGCGGCGGGACTTCGGCCCATCCGGGTCGGAGAATCGCGGGGGGTGGCCCGCCAACCGGCGCGCCGCGATTCCCGCCCCGCCGAATATCCGGTGGTGGAGAATTCGGCAACCGGCGGGGGCGGGATTCACGCCAGCCCCCGGCGATTCTCCGACCCGGCGGGGGGTCGGAGAATCTCACCCCTGAAAAGAAAGATTGAACAGGTGTGCCCAGGTCCAGTAAGGACAAATGATTTATGATTCATAAGGAGTAAAGTGCTGAGTAATGCCACCTCACTGGGATATCCTTAAGAATCACTACACATAGGGCACTGTAGTGGCGCAGTCGTTAGTACTGCTGCCTCGCGGCGCTGAAGTCCAAGGTTCGATCCTGTCTGTGTGGAGTTTGCACATTCTGCCCGTGTTTGCATGGGTTTCACCCCCACAACCCAAAAAGATGTGCAACCCAAAAAGATTGGCCATTAATTCTTTTTTAATTTAGAGTACCCAATAATTTTTCTTCCAATTAAGGGGCAATTTAGCTTGGCCAATCCACCTAACATGCACATCTTTGGGTTGTGGGAGTGAAACCCACGCAGACACGGGGAGAATGTGCAAACTCCACACGGACTGTGACCCAGGGCCGTGATTCAAACTCCGGTCCTCAGCGCTGCAGTCCCAGTGCTAACCACTGCGCCACATGCCACCCTAAATTGCCCCTTAATTGGAAAAAATGACTTGGGTACTCTAAATTTATTTTTAAAATCTCTACACATTGATGCATGAGCAACAGACAAGATTTAATTCTCTCGGAAAAGGTCAACTTATTTATTTGCACACAAATAATTCTCTCTTATTTCTTATGTGAGAGTGGAGAAATAATTACATGTCCCTAACGGGATCCAAGTACAGTCTTATTTCACAGGAAAATAATGTAATTCCTTTAGAGAATGTCTTACTGTAAATTACTGCTGTTAGTCACTGTTCTAGAGGTAAATTTGGGCAGTGTTGGTTTGCTTGAGTGCGCAAGGCGCAGAGAATATGTCGGCACAGGAGTTTGAATTTAACCAGCGAGCCGCAGACGACTAATACATACATCCCCGGACACCTACTGGTGAAGAGATTTGAAATTTTGGACCACTGCACCAACAGTTGCCCTCAGGTTGGCCCTGGGAGGACTGTGGAAGCTGATGAGGAGATGGGCCAACAGAAGGCTTGGCTAATTGAAAAATGTAATTGCTCTTGAATGAGATAGAATTGGATTATTCTCCTGCTATTTGGAAAGGTTAATTTATAAGGTGCACAATGTCCAATATGGCAACCATCCTGCTTGGACAGTGATAAGCTGGCTTTCATAGACGCGAGTTGTCTCCATGACAAGTCTGGTGACAGAAGCTTGAAATCGAGTCAATCTCATTCATAGATTCAATAATCTGATATCTGAGCAGGGCACCTTCACAGCATGCCATGGCCCTGCTGACAATTTACTCTTGATGGGACTCAGACTGGGATCTGTCAGCATTAAACCTGTCACTAGCAGCTGGGATTCTTTCCACTCAACCACACAAGCACCTGCAACAAAGGGTAGGTTGATCCAAGTAAGTGAACATTTACCGAAGCTCGCTGCTGTTGAACTGTGGAAATATAGCAACTGCATTGATACCCTTTAGCAGACTTTATAGGCCAAATCTTGACTGTTGCCAACTTGCATTTAATTTCTCTGAACTTTGTTAAGTTTGTTTTACTGAGAACCAATGTTCACTTCTATCATTCAAATGAAAATAATACTTCTGGTGATTTGTCAATGGTTCATTTCAGTGACCGTTTGCATATGTTACACACCCATTGAAATTTAAAAAAAATGTTTACACTGTTCTTTTGCTCAGATACTTGCACTTCAGACTTCACAGTTCCCTTTCTTTACTTGCTCATTTGAGCATCACTGGCTAGACCACCATTTGGTGTCCATCTCTATTGCGAAGGTGGTGGTGAGCTGCCTTTTTGAACTGCTGTAGTTTATCTGGTGTAGGTACATCCACAGTTCTGTTAGTAAGTTCCAAGTTTTGTCCCACTACTGTGAAGGAATGGTGATGCAGTTCCAGGTCAGGATGGTGTGTAACCTGGAGGGAAACTTGCAGGTGGCAGTGTTCTCATGCATCTAGTGCCCTTGTCCTAGGTGTACAGGTCACAGGTTTGCAAGGTGCTGGACTGCATCTTGTGGATGATAAATTCTGCTGCCATTGTACATCAGTGGTGGAGGGCATGAATGCTTAAGGTGTTGAATAGGGTGCTGATCAAGTAGGCTTCTTTGTTATGAATAAGATGAGCTGCACTCATCCTGGTAAGTGAAGAGTATTCCATCACACTCCTGACTTGTGACTTTCTGACTGTGGGCAGACCTTTGAGAGTCAGGAGGTGAGTTACTCACCTCAGAATTCCCAGTCTCTGACCTGGTCTTGTAGCCACAGTTCTTATATGGCTGATTCGGTTTATTCTGTCATCAATGGTACCACCCAGGACACTGATAATTAAGTGCTGCTAATGTAGTTGAATGTTAAGGGGAGATAATTAGATCCTCTGTTGGAGATGGTCATTTGCCGGGCACTTGGTGGCACAAATGTTATTTGCCACTTATCAACGCAAGCCTAAATGGTATTCAGGTCTTGCTGCATATGGATATGGACTGCTTCAGTGTCTGAGGAATCATAAATAGATGAGCATTGTACAATCATCACGAACATTCACACTTCTGACCTTATGATGGATGGAATGAAACAGATGAAGATGGTTGAGTCTCGGACACTACCCTGAGGAATTCCCACAATGATGACCTGGAGCTGAGATTATTGGCCTTTAACAACCAAAATCATCATCTTTTATTCTAGGTCTGAGTTTACAAGTGGCAGGTTTCCCCTGATTCGCATTGACTTCAATTTTACTGTGTCTCCGTGATGCCATACAGTCAAATATTTCCACAATGTCAAGGGCTGTCATTCTCACATCACCTCTTGAGTACAGTCCTTTGTCCATGTTTGAACCAAAGCTGTAAAAAGGTCAGGTGGAACTCAAATTGAACGTCAGTAAGCATATTATTGCTGAGGAAATGCCGCTTGATAGCACTGTCAATGACACCTTGTATCACTTTGCTGATGATCGCGAGAACACTGATGGAATGGTAATTGGCCAGACTAGAGTTGTCCCAATTTTGTGGATAGGACATTCCTGGGAAATGTCGACATTGTCGGATAGATACCTGTGTTATCGATGTACTGAACTAGCTTGGCTAGGGGAATGGTTCGCTCTGAAGTACAAGCCTTAAGTTCTTCTGCCAGAATGTTGTCAGGGCTCATAGCCTTTGCTGTACCAGTGCCTTCAGGCATGTCTTGATATCAAGAGAAGTGAATTTAATTGGCTGAACATTGGCATCTGTGGCATTGGGGACCTCAGGAAGAGGTGGAGATAGATCTTGAATTCTGACCATCGATGGTGACAATACTTCAAACATGTTGATTCTTGTTGCTATGGAATGGGCTTTGAGAGGGAAATGTACAGCTGCCTCAGACGATTATGCTGTGCATCACTGATTAAATTCAAGGAGTTACTGGAATATGGGATGAATAATGCACAGGGGCTTGTATTGTTCAGTCTTGCTTGTAGCCCTGACTATTTTCCTGCCACATTTGCAGCAATATTGAAGCTCTGCCCATAACAAGTGTTGATGTCCAAACCAAAATTTGCAATGATTTCTACAAATAGTTGTTTCCAGGCACTGAAGATGGGATTGTAGATGGGCAAAATAGAGAATTAGCTCTACAATTTCACCATCGCTGGTCACATAACTTAAAGTTAATGTTAATTGGTCCACATGACTCCCATTTGGTGTTGAATCAACTATCATGGGATGGTATTTGGCATCATTTACTTCATTAGTGAATTGGTTTCTAAGCCGCTCTGCCATAGTAATGAAGTCATTGTATGTTCAGTGCGTTAAAAGGTTGGTTTACCCTGAGCCACAATATCGATAAATTTTCAAATGTACTGTGAGAAGCTCATCAAATTCACAGAGATATTCAAGGCAGGCTAAACCATTACCTCTTTGACTTGACACTGATGGCTCATTATGTCTTCTTAGTGGTAGTCCCAAGGAAGACATCAGTTTGACTGTGGCAACAACACGTCTCAGCACTTACCCCAAGTAAGAACACACCTTTTCAAACTGAGCCAATAATGTGGAATAAATTCTTCATAATTATATATTTTTAAAAAAATTTAGAGTACCCAATTATTTTTTTTCCAATTAAGGGGCAATTTAGCGTGGCCAATCCACCTAACCTGCACATCTTTGGGTTGTGAGGGCGAAACCCATGCAGACACGGGGAGAATGTGCAAACTCACACGGACAGTGGCCCAGGGCTGGGATTCGAACCTGGGTCCTCAGCTCCGTAGTCCCAGTGCTAACCACTGCGCCACGTGCCGCAAATAATTTACGTCTTTAAACAAACGTACACCTAGCCTTAATAGACCTTTGGAAGTTTCAAGATCAGCAATATCTTTTTCAACATTTCTCCAGTTAGAGTATCCATTGACAAATGATTGTTTTCCTTTATTAGGGTCAGGGAATCATTTGCAAACATAACAGTGGACTGCCTGAGAGGTTCTTGAAAAAAATCAACCAATTTCTCCTTTCCGTATTGCCATTTCTCTTCACCCTCAAAAAATGGGACTCATGAAGAATTTTAAACTACTTTCAGCCTTGAACCTCAAACTCTTTCCTTAAATTTTCCATATTACCCATGGTCTCTGGTCTATTTATTATGAAATATTCAATCATAATTAAATAATTAAAGTAAATGTTTACTTTACACTTGCCCAAATGTTTGAGCGCGTTACAACTGAGCTGTGACTTTTTTAAAAATCTCCTCTTTTTCTATTTTTTCGTCCTCTCATGCAGGTGCTGAATCACAAATAGTTCTACAGGCATTGTGACTGCTCTTCATACGAGTCCATACAGTGAAAAATAGGTATCTATCCCATAGTAGGATATCATAGCTGAATATAATATCATCCACATATGATTATTGCAAATTGAATTTTGTGGTATGAATTGCTGGATGCTGATTGAATCTCATTGAATTTGAATATCCCTGGCCCGGGGTGGCTATTGTAACCAATTACAACTCAATTTCTCCAAAATGGCAAGGAGCAGCTAACTCAGCTGCTCCTTGTCTAGTTCTTGTCTCATTCAATTCCATGCCCCAATACTAACCAATAAAAACATACTAGCCAATAAAATTGATAGGTTAAATAACTATCTGATAATCTTCAATGTGACACAAGATCAGAAAATGTCTTTAAAAGTACAAAGTCTATAGCACTATGTACACTCAAGGACTTCAGTAAATCTGAGTGATCTATATGCAGCCAATCGTGTCAGTCAACCAATTATTTGAAAGACTGGCTGCACATCATTAATTCCTTTTCAGATCATTATAAAGCGTCTTTTTACTTGTAAAGTCAAATGAGGTTATGCATATTCCCTGCAAATAATAAAATCTGAAAGTTATAATGAATGCATTTTGTTTCTATCCAACAACTCAATCTTAGTTTTGAAGTATAATTGATACCCTTAGGCCATATAGAGTATGCTCAATTTGACACCATCAGCAAAAAGATTCAACAAAAGTATTTGCTATTTTATTTAGTCTGTGGAAGAATTAAATGTTCCTCTTTTCAGGGAGAATAAATAGTTTATGCAAAAGAGTGGTAAAAAGGGAGCTGTGAGGGGGTGGCGGTGAGAGGTGAAGTCACATACCAGCTTCAGCTTTGCAGTAAGGCGCTACAATGCTGAAATGATTGTGGAAACTAATCATAGAATAGAATCCCTACAGTGCAAAAGGAGGCCATTCGGCACCAACCCTTTGAATGAGTACTCTGCCCATTTACACTCCCCATCCACCCCACCCTACCCCCATTACCCAGAACCTAATCTGCACATCCCTGGACACTAAGGGGCAATTTAGGATGGCCAATCCACCTAACCTGCACAGCTTTGGACTGTGGGAGGAAACCGGAGCACCCAGAGGAAACCCACGCGGAAATAGGGAGAAAGTACAAACTCCACACAGACAGAGGCTGGAATTGGGTCCCTGGCACTGTGACGCAGCAATGATCTCAGAGTGGGCCACATTAGATCTACCCAAGTACCACCCTCAGCAGACATCAAAGCACAGATCCTTGAATACAGTGTAAATGGAGTCTTGTGCTGTTTGGGTTTCAAAATGCAGTGTAGGCTGAGGGCACTTTGTGTTAGTTAAGCACAAAAAAGTGTTGAATTTTAAGGAAATTATCTCTGAAGAATTGTTGCCTTGCTTGGGATAATCTAACTAATTGCTTGTAAATTTGACTCCTGTGCAATGTGTGGGCATCATCAAACACATGCCCACATGTGTCACCCATAATGTCACTCATCTTCACAGCTCTTTTCAACGTGGGAAGTAAGATCAGGGGCGAAATTCTCCCGAAACGGCAGTTGCCGGAGAATCCAGCGGGGGGGCCCGCCAACCGGCGCGGCCCGATTCCCGCCCCCGCCGAATATCCGGTACCGGAGACTTCGGCAACCGGCAGGGGCGGGATTCACGGCAGCCCCCGGTGATTCTCCAACCCGGCGAGGGGTCGGAGAATGACGCCCAAGGGCTTTGAAGTAGCATATAAAAACTGCAGCCTTAAAGTTGCTGTGCATTCAAGTGCAAATACATCGGCAGCAAGAGACATAGTGCTGAAATTGATGCACAAGAAGATCATGCCCAATTGTTTCTCTTTCATCACAGAGAGATGGCAGGCAGGTTCAGGTACCAGATCTAGCCCAATGTGCAGTACATTGGTCAAAACGAGTAGAAAATGCAATTGATAGAGGTGCCACCACTGATCCACAGTAAATTATCAGGGGACTGACAGGAGATCCTGGGTGGGGGTGGTATTTGGTCAGCAGCTAGTAGCAGCCCACAGTTTCAATATGGAGTCAAGAGGAATACTGGTATTTGGTAATGAGTGGCTAATTCAATACCAAACAACATACATTATTGTCCATAAGTAAAATGACCCCTGGAAAGTGTTTAGGATTGAAATACAATCGTATACTAAAGATCCTACCAAGCTTTCCATAGTCATGTGATCTCTACCATGAGGCACAAGCTGGGGGCTGTCATATTACAGTTTTAATAAAGACATTGTACTAAAAGCACTGTACCTTTGAGCTTGTAACATGTTATCAGAAATTGAACTGAGATTGAGTTTTGAAGAACTGTGCTGGAGGTGGGGGTGGGGGGGGGGGGAGGGGGAGAGGAAGTCACAGTTACTAAAAGAGAAATACAGAAATGTTCAGAGCAGCAGAAAGCTGCAAAAAAATGATGTTGAACAGCAGAATGCCAAACTCATCTGGACAAAACTGCCAAACTATTGCCATACTTGAGCAGAAGAGAGCCAGCCAAGGAGCACCTTTCAATCCTCTCAACATGAATCAGCCGACATGGAAAACTGGGACATGTGTTGAGCAGTTGAAAACTCAACCATACGTGATGGATGTGAATGACCAAATGTATTCGTGTAAATTCAGTGTTACGATATTGGACCAGACACCAACATTTATTTGGTTACTGGAAAAGAACCCCAAAAACTGGGCGGGATTCTCTCAGCCCAGGGCTGGGCCGGAGAATCCCCGCGACCGGCGCGAATCGCGCCACACCGCCCGGACGCCGGCACGCGTTTCTCCGCAGAGCAGAGAATTGGCGCTGGCGTGGCTGGCGCGCCGCCAGTCGGGGGCTGTTCTACGTGGCCCCCTCGCCGATTCTTGGCCTGGGATGGGCCGAGTGGCTATCATAAAAATGCAGAGTCCCGCCTGCGACGTCCACACTTGCTCTCAGCTGGCGGGAACTCAGCGTGGAAGGGTCGGGGGGTGACCTGTGGGGGGGGGGGGGGGGGGGGGGGAGAGGGGGTTCCGACCCTGGGGGTGGCCTCCGATGTGGACCGGCCTCTCTGGCTGGGGGCCTCCTTTCTTCTGCACCGGCCCCTGTAGCCCTACGCCATGTTGCATCGGAGCTGGTGCGTTCAAGGGAGCCACTGCGCATGCGTGCGTTGGCGCCGGTGCCACTGCATAGGCGCGGATCCCGCGGCGCGCAGTTAACATTGGGATCAGCAGCTGGAGCGACGTGAACCACTCCAGTGCCGTACTGGCTCCTGTAGGGGCCAGAATTGCTGATCCTGAGACCATGTTGACACCGTCGTGAAATGTGACGGCGTTTCCGACGGCATCAACAATTAGCCTGAGGATCACAGAATCCTGCCCACTGTTTTAAAATTTGTAAAACTGTGAGGGAAGGATACTTCACCCCAGGAGTGATGACTCTGATCCATAAGTATATTTTATGTTAAAACAAACTTTAATTTAAACTCAGAATTACCCACTTCCACATGAAAGAAAATGGGCAGGATTCTCTTATCTGAGGAATGATATATTGACAATAGAGACAGTCCAGAGAAGCTTCAGTTGGTTCATCCGGGTTTGGAGGGATTTTCATTTAAGGAGAGGTTGAGACTGAACTCATTGCAGTTTAGACAAATAAGAGGCAACTTCATTGGGGCATTTAAGATTCTCAGGGGAGGGGGGTAACAAGGTAGACGCTGAGATGTTGTTTGCCCTATGGGAGAGTCTCGGACTAGAGGGCTTAAATAAAAATCCCTCCAAACCCGGATGAACCTACTGAACCTTCTCTGGACTGTCACTAATGTCAATATATATAATTCCTTAGATAATTTGTGGAATTATTTACCACAGAGTGCTACATAAGATGGGATGCCCAAGGCTGAGATAGGCAGACATTTAATCAGCAAGGGAATCAAGGGTAATGGGGAAACGGCAAGAAAGTGGAGTTGAGGATTATCATTTCAAAACAGCCATGATCGCATTGAATGGTGGAGCAGACTTGATGGGCTGAATGACCTACTTCTGTTCCTATGTCTTAGGTATAAAATTAACATAAGGAGTTATTAGGTGTCCAAAAGCTTTGTCAAAGTTGTAGTGTGCCTAGAGAAGAGAGAAGGAAATCGAGAATGCAAAATAGGTCAGACTTGGAGGCACACAGAGGGGATAGAGCGTTGGAGGAGGCCATAGATATAGGAAGGGGTTATGATAGAGACTTGAAAACAGGATGAAAACTTGAAAATCAAAGCATTATCCGGTCCAGAGACAATTTAAGTTAACAATTACAGAGGTGATGGGTCAATGGGAAATAGTTCCTCCATCTATCCTATTGAACCATTTTCACATTTTAAACACCTTGATCAGGTAAGTCCCCATTTTCTATACTCTCGGCAGTACAAACCAAGCTTGTACTTGTTATTATAGTTTAACATGTAAACCATTATTTTGAACCCGTCTAACATCTATAGGATCCGAATGTGTGCAGTATTCCAGATGGGAGACTGGCCAAGGCACTATTGTACAGAAATATAATATTCTCCCCTTTGTATTCCTGCTCCCTTGAGATAAAAAAATACCTTTGTATTCCTGCTCCCTTGAGATAAAAGCCAAATTCTCATTCTACTTTTGATTGCTTTTTGTAACTATTTCAAATAGTTTTTGGGCCCCCAAATCTCTTCACTTCTCTAATGTTCCTTGTCTCTCACCACATAGAAAATACTCCAATTCAAGTACAAAGTGACACTTTCCAACACAGTGGGCGAGTTTCTCCATCCCATACGCAGATTTCTGGCTCAGCATGCCGTTGGGATTCCCCATTTCGCCAGCTGGTCAATGGGGTTTCCCATTGTGGGGCAGGCCCACGCCGTCAGGAAACCCCCAGGCTGCCGGAAAAATCTCTAAGGCGGAGAATTCAGCGCATTAGCTTTAACCATTCACTTAGTCTATCTATGTTCCTTTGCAACTTCCAACTCCCTTCTGTATTTTACTCTGCCCCCTAATTTAGTGTGAAAACTTGGTTATACATTTTCACAATTCCTTCATCTCAATCATTAATAAATATGATGAAAAATTTAGGCCCCAGAATAGATCCCATGGGAACACTACTTGTCAAATGCTGCTAATCTGAATGTATACGCTTTATCTCACTCTCTGTTTCCTACTTCCCAACCAATCTTTAACCCAAGTCAAAAGGCTACCAGTAATTTTATATTCTTTCGTTCATTCCAATGATCTTTTGTGACCTTATTAAATGTCTTCTGGGACTTCACATCCATAGACACTGCTTTTTCTGCCACATTAGTGACCTTCTCAAAAAATTCAACTAGATTAGTCAGACACAACTTCCCATTAGCAAGCCATGGTGGTTCTCTCTGATCCGTTCACATTTGTGCAAGTGCTCAGTCACTCAATCTCTAATGACTGATTCTGATAGCTTTCCTCAACTAATTTTCTAGTTTTATGGTACAATTCCCAAAGGATTTTGTACTTGCTGAAATCTAGCTAAATTTGGGCAGGAAACATTCACAGTATTGATATAATATGTGATACATTTTTTCACATTCAGAAGCAACTTCATTCTCCCATACACAGCTTCCTTATGAAAAATATAAAGGTGCAATATTCTCACCTTTGTAAATTCAACACAGCCTGGCAAAATCACGGTTACACTGCTTCAATACAGATAATATTGACTCTTAATATTTTACTTCACTGCATTTCTATTGGATTTCATATTTATTCCTCAGTTTTTTGAAAGACATTTCCATAATTTCTTGTACAACAATCCAATACAACACCCAAAAGGAGCACCACAAGAAATGCACAAAAACTGCCACTCGTCAACTAGGACTGGAGCATCGACAGGAGAAAGAGCATCAAAATATTTGAAAAAGGCACGCAAAGTTTTGTCTCACTTATTTTGTTCAACTTTTGCTATTTCTGGAGCACCTGGAGGAAACCCACGCAGACACGGGGAGAATGTACAAACTCCACACTGACAGTGACTCAAGGCCGGAATTAAGCATGGGTCCCTGCCCCTATGAGGCAGCAGTGCTAACCATTGTGCCATCCCAAATGCTATTCTTAAATATAACAAAGGTATGATAATTTGGAAGGATGGAAAAATGTCTTTCATCCTTTGTAAATCTGAACTTCCTTCATGATTAGAGAGGTGATGGCTGTTTAAACTCCCTGTCCAATCCTGTCCCAATTCTGCCACACAAGCATAATTTATGGCTGAACTACATTTTAAACTAATTTAGGGATATTTATTCCGTGGTGATAGCCTGACTTTTAGATTTTGAATGAACTTAATTTTCAGCACCAGGGCACTGAAAACACCAATTAACATTCAAATACAATCTTCTTAAATATCACATACAAGGTTTTATCAAATACATATTTATAAATAACCATTTCATTAGATCTTTTCGGGGTTCAACTCATCCCTACCTGAATGTTAGTTAGCATTTAATAAATCCAAATTTTTATTATTTAAATTAACTGAATTCTGAATTTAGATTGAGTAAATCTTGACCATTGCATGAACATACACAAGGTTTATCCCTGTGCTGATCTATCTGAACTATCTTCAGCATTTAGGTGCATGGAATTTTACCTTCGCTCTCCAAATTAACACTATTAGTTAAAATTAGATTGGATTGGATTGGATTTGTTTATTGTCACATGTACCGAGTGTAGCCATCTGGGATGGCCACTTCCAGAATACAAAATGGACATTTGCAAAGATTGCAGGGAAAAATGGACAATGTTAAGAAAGCAGGCAGGCACAGAGCCTGTTTGCATATTGGAGAAACAGCTCCCAGACGAGACTGAAACTGTAGGCCCATTAGCATATGGATGGCCCATCTCCGGGAACAAAGGAAGCTACTTAAGTAACCGATCTGGCCCCAGACCTCACGGCGCCAGTTTCCCAAACCGAAAGCAGAAAACAAAGCAAGCCAACGGCCACCTAGGACATGCCCAGCCATCAGGGCACCCACCCCTTTATTGGTCAAGATCAATACGAATGATCAAGATACGGTCCAATTAATTGGGGCCAAGTTCAAGGCCCGCCCAAAGCCTGCGAAGCCCCTTCAGGTATAAGAAGAAGGCCCCAAGAGAGAATCGCTCTCTTGGACTTGGGTCTCACAGCGGAGAGACCCGTCCACCAGCTGCACCAGAAGCAAGTAAGTCCAAGGTCAATGCTCACTACCAGATGGACAACCTTAGCTACTTCCCCTTCAGCATTTCGACCCCAGCAGCCTCAGAACCGAACAACGGCCATTGTTTCTCTGACTGAGTGGGCGCCCGAAGCTAAGTATAGGCTTTAGCAGTAGTGATAGTTTAGTCTGTAGTATTTCGTGCATGAGTAGATATTGCTGTGTGTGTAAATAAATAGTTTTGACTTTGAACTAACTAACTGGTGTACCGACTCTTTGATCAGTATTCGGGTTTGAACCTTGGGGCGGTATCGAAAGATACCTGGCGACTCTGGAGAAAACATAATTAGGATTAAGGAAGGCGACCATATTGACCGCCATATTCAGAGCCAACCAAAGAAAGCAACACGAGGTACAGTGAAAAGTATTTTTCTGCGAGCAGCTCAAACAAATTACCCGTATGAAACATAAATACTGCTTTATTTAAATTATTTTAAAAAATAAATAAATTGAGAGTACCCAATTCATTTTTTCCAATTAAGGGACAATTTAGTGTGGCCAATCCATCGACCCTGCACATCTTTGTGTTGTGGGGGTGAAACCCACGCAAACACGAGGAGATTGTGCAAACTCCACACGGCCAGTGACCCAGAGCCGGGATCGAACCTGGATCAGCGCCGTGAGACAGCAGTGCTAACCCACTGTGCCACCGTGCTGCCCTTTATTTTAATTATTTTAACATGTGAGCATATTACCAAACTGAACTGTTGATTCAATAAAGTACAAGTGGATTTAAATACTCAACAGTGGAAAATATTGTTTGTATTATACCAAAAACCTGACCAAACCATTTACATCTGGAATGATGTGCATTTTTTCCAACACTTCTGCACTCTTCTTTACCCCATTGACTCAATTCACACACTTCACTGCCTTCACCAAGGTGGTCAGTCCAGTGCAGTACTGAGAGAGAGCTGCACTTTCACAGGATGCGATGTTAAACTGAAGCACCATAAGGTGTCTGCAAAAAATCCCATGGCACAATTTTGAAGAAAGTGAGTATTCCTGGTGTCCTGAGGATAAATTAATTTATCCCTCAATTAACTTCACAAAAACAGATTACCACACTGCAATGTCCAAAGAAGTGCAGGTTAGGTGCATTGGCCATGCTAAATTACCCCTTAGCTTCCAGGAATATGCAGGTTAGGTGGGTTTATGGGGTTGTGGGAATAGGGCGGGGAAGTGGGCCTAGGTAGGGTGCTCTTTCAGGGGGTTGGTGCAGACTCGATGGGCCAAATGGCCTCCTTCTGCACTGTAGGAATTCTAATTCTATGTATAAATTGGTTGCCACATTTCCTCCATTATAACAGTGGCTGCATTCCAAAAGTAGTTAACTGACTGTAAATTCCTCTGAGACATCTTGGGCGTCATTCTCCGCCGGTGGGAATCTCCGTTTTGCCGGCGCCCGGGGGTTTCCCGACTGCGTGGGGCTGCCCCACAATGGGAAACCCCATTGACCGGCCGGTGTAACGGAGCATCCCGCCGGCGGGTCGGGGCAGAAATGTGGCGGGGCGGGATGGAGAATTTTGCTCCAGGTGTTTGTGAGGATATATAAATGCAAGAATATCTTTCCTTTCTTTAACCATAAAAGCAAATCTATGAACCACAAACCCTTTTGTCATTTAATCTTTCCTGCCTTCCACTTTATCAAAGGTCTTCCCTTTGCTCCTTTCTAACCACCCCCTTTGCACTTATTTGTAATCTAATACATCTCTAATTCTTCCCAGTTCTGATGAAAGTTCATCAACCTGACCTGGAACATTAACTCTTTCTCTCTCCTCAGATGCTGCCAGACCTGTTGAGTGTTTCCAGCATTTTCTGTTTTAATTTCTGATTTCCAGCATCTGCTGTATTTTTCTTTTAAATTAATTACTGTTATACCTTTCTTTCCCAAAGGAATACCTTTGCAGGAAACATGTTTTCATGAAAATTAAACAGCTTATAATGAAATAAACCAATAACCTACTCCCTCCCCGACCCCACCTCACCCCCCCATATTAAACTAAATCTCATCAAAGAAACAGCAGTCTTACAGTGGAGAAGCTACAATTAAATTGAATTTGTAGACCCACACAGGTTTAATATTAAAGGTACAAAATCTCCCAGTGGCTTACTGTGCAATAATCTCAAATTAGTTTATTGACATATATGCTATATTATTCATTTCTCAGTCAGGGATAAGAAAAAAGGAATCTGAAAGATGCAAAATTGTCCAATTTGGATCAATTTAAGAATGTTAGAATTTTAATTCAGTCTGCACCATTTGAAATCAGATGCTAGATTTTTACCAGCACTTGGAGGTTGTCTGGGAAGTGGGGCCTTCACAAAATGGCAGCACAATACATCAGGGTGGGAGTTTGACTTCTTCCCACAACCAAGGGATATTCTCAATGGCAGGAACGTAAGCAGTGCATGTTCTTTTTAAAAATAAATTTAGTGTACCCAATTCATTTTTTCCAATTAAGGGGCAATTTAGCATGGCGATCCACCTACCCTGCACATCTTTTGATTTGTGGGGGCAAAACCCACACAAACAAAGGCAGAATATGCAAACTTTGCACGGATCCAGAACCGGGATTGAACCTGGGACCTCGGCGCCGTGAGGCAGCAGCACTAACCATTGCGCCACCATGCTGCCCGAGCAGTGCATGTTCTGATCAACTGGAGATGGGCGGCCAATAAACCAATTAATTGGCCAATTAATAATAATCATAATAATCTTTATTAGTGTCACAAGTCGGCTTACATTAACACTGCAATGAAGTTACTGTGAAAATCCCATAGTCGCCACACCCCGGCGCCTGTTCGGGTACACAGAGGGAGAATTCAGAATGTCCAATTCACCGAACAAGCATGTCTTTTGGGACTTGTGGGAGGAAACCCGAGCACCCAGAGGAAACACATGCAGACATGGGGAGAACATTCAGGCTCCGCACAGAAAATGACCCAAGCTGGGAATCGAACCTGGGACACTGGAGCTGTGAAGCAACAGTGCTAACCGCTGTGCTACCGTGCCACCCACAATTGACAGTTCCCACTACTGACAGCTTTCCAGCATTAGGACACGATCATGCCACATGGGTGGCACACCAGGTAAACCGTGGCGACCTCTCAGCGGATTCCTGGGTGGGAGAGAGAGTCTCTTTTATAGTGCATCAATGGCCAACAGAGCGGACACAGGTGGCAATGATGGCTTTAAAATCGCCACTGCAAGGTTCACTCCTCCAGTTGCTGGGGTCTGCCTACCTGGTGCTCACACAGTTTCAGAAAAACTTACTGGTCTTTGACAGCATCTTAACATAGTGGCACCCTCTGCTCCTTTCTGCAGTCTGCGCGGCCACCTCCATTGGTGACAGCACCGAGGCTACCAAGCTGATCACCCTCTGATTAGGATGGCAGCTATGAGAGGTGGACCACTGCCAATAAAATCCAACCGGTCAGGTGGGGGGGGGGGGTGGGAATCGCACCGTGCCGGTCGGTGGGCCCACCCCCGCCGATTCTCCGGCCCGCGATGGACCGAAGTCCCGCTGCTGGAATGCCTGTCCCGCCAGCGTGGATTAAACCACCTTTTGAACGGCGGGACAAGTCGGCGCGGGCAGGCTCCGGGGTCCTGGGGGGGGCCTGGGGTAATCTGGCCCCGGGGGGTGCCCCACGGTGGCCTGGCCCGCGATCGGGGCCCACCGATCCGCTGGCGGGCCTGTGCCGTGGGGGCACTCTTTTTCTTCCGCCTTCACCATGGTCTTCACTATGGCAGAGGCGGAAGAGACCCCCTCCCCTGCGCATGCGCGGGGATGACGTCAGCACCCACTGACGCTCCCGCGAATGCGCCAACCCGCGTCGCCCGGCGTAGACCTTTCGGCCCCGGCTGTCATGGCGCCAAAGGACTTTCCCGCCAGCCGGTGGAGCGCAAACCACTCCGGCACGGGCCTAGCCCCTCAAGGTGAGGGTTTGGCCCCGAAAGGTGCGGAGACTTCCGCACCCTTTGGGGCGACCCGACGCCGGAGTGGTTCCCGCCATTCCATTACGCCGGACCCACCCGCCCCGCCAGGGAGAGGAGAATCCCGCCCCTTGTCCGTCCATACAGATTCATAACCAACTTTCAATCTTGGCGATTAGACTTTGTAGGTTTTGCAAAGATTTCTCCTTGATAATAATAATAATTGTTATTGTCACAAGTAGGCATACATTAACACTGCAATGAAGTCACTGTGAAAAGCCCCTAGTCGCCTGTTTGGGTACACAGAGGGAGAATTCTGAATGTCCAAATTACCGAATAGCACGTCTTTTGGGACTGGTGGGAGGAAACCGGAGCACCCGGAGGAAACTCACGCTGACACGGGGAGAACGTGCAGACTCCGCACAATGACCCAAGCCGGGAATCATACCTGGGACCCTGGCGCTGTGAAGCCATAGTGCTAACCACTATGCTACCGTGCAGCCCCACCATTCTTTTAAAACTAATCATCCAGCACGCAGGGCAGATTTTCAATATTGCATCAAGTTTTAAACTATGACTGTGTCAAGAACCATTATTCCTCCACAGAACTAATGTCATTTATATGTCAATGATCACCGAGTATAATAATGATGATTCATTTTACTGTTCATAGTG
Source organism: Scyliorhinus torazame (assembly GCF_047496885.1). Taxonomy (NCBI): domain Eukaryota; kingdom Metazoa; phylum Chordata; class Chondrichthyes; order Carcharhiniformes; family Scyliorhinidae; genus Scyliorhinus; species Scyliorhinus torazame. Next base: position 100,689,516 of record NC_092714.1, on the reverse strand, counting down.
TGCATGATTTTTCTGATGGTCTTGTGACAGTGTTAAAGGAACCACTAGCAACTTTAATACATACACCCATCACAAAATAGGGCACGATTCTCCGGAAAGAGTTCTAAGTGTGGTAGTAAGTGGGAACTGCCACAAGCTTTCCGACGCTCAGCCCAAGACACAGTTCAACGTTAATTGATCTACTTAATGAGGCCCCACGGGTTTCGCATCAGAAATGAAGGCTCGCAAGCCGATTTGCCGGGACTGCGCTCGCCAGCCCCCCCCCCCCCCCCCCCCCCCCGCCCCCGCTAACAAGGTCGAGCAGTGCTTAAACAGCACTTGCACAGCCAACCCCACTCAGCTCGCAGACATGGCGCTGAGACGGCCAGCCTCAAGGTTTGGAGATGCAGACCTGAGGAGCCTTCTAGATGCAGTGGAGGCCAGCAGGAATGTCCTGTTTCTGAGGGTCCTGGAGGGTGCCACAGGGCAGCCAGAGTCGCCTGCGTTGAAGTGGCAGCGGCCATCAGCTTGTGGACACCTCCCCCTAGCACCGATACCCGCTGTAGCCATCTAAGGTGGCCACCTGCAAAGGACCATGGGAATTATGGCCAACCCAGGACTCAGACAGATACACAGCCTATGTGTATCTAAAACACAGGTAATCAGACCTGATTGAAACCCCCTGCTCATTTGCATTTTAGTGGACCATGTTCCCAGGACAATAGAATTCCAATCAAGCAACTGGTACAGCCACAGACTGATCGGCGCCACTCCCCTTACTCAGAAAGCACAATTGCCAAGGTCAATGACCACTAAGAACCCGCCCAGCTACCAAGGCACCCATCCCTTTATTGGCTGAAATCGAAGACAGTGATCAGAGCCCTGTCGAACTATTGGGTCCAAGGTTAAGGACCGCCCCAAAGAGTGCGAAATCCCAGAGGGATAAAAGAGAGCACAGCCATGTATTCTGTCTCTTTTGGATCCGGCCTGTGCCAACCCAATTGCAGCAGGAACAGCCAGCCAAGTTCAAGACCAACGATCGCTACCTGAAGGATGAGCCCAGCAGAGACAGAGCCACTTTCTTTAAACCAGCTAAGTGAAATCCAGATAAAGGCCTTTATCCATTTGCACAGTGCCAGTCGCCCTGAAGTTAAGTGTAGGCTATTGTAGCTGATAGATGTAGTTTAACCCGTAGTAGATATTGTGTTTGCATGTTGAGATAGTTCTTGTGTATGTAAGTAAACCATCTTTTGAACTAACTAACTGGTTGTGTGGTCATTTGATCGATATAAGGGAAAGACTTGTGGTTCACTAAGATAAATAGACATACCCACAGTATTGGCGACGCTGTTGGGACCGAAACAGAGCAACACCGCCATGGCATCTCACCCCCATCCGAGGCTGCACCCCCCCCCCAACCCCCGCCGTTGCCCACCACCCCCACTGCACACAGGGGCAGCATGTACTCACTGCCTATGAGCGAAGATGGTTGCTCACCTCCTCGGCTCCCCGCAGCAGCCCTCCGCCAGGTTCATGTTTTTTAAAAGTACCAAGCGGCAATAGCGTGACCACTTGCTGGGGAGGCGGCTGAATCACAGGCCATTGGATGTCAGGTGACTCTTGTTAATTGTCATGGAAATAGGGCTTAAGTGGTGATAATTGGTAAATTGGTATCTCGTCAGGCTCGAGGGCAACGGGGTGGGAAAATTGCACCCATAGTGCTCCGTGCTGGGGGAAATGGAAAGACTGAAATCATGTGACATATTTCTTTCATTTTCATATTGGTAGAACTTGCAAGCCTGCTCATGAATAGGTGTATCGTGTACCTTTCCCCCAGTCCACTAGAATTTGTGACAGTGTCATGAGAATGTCGCTTTAAGAAATGTTTGGCTGCTCATATTACTGCAGTGATGTCAGAGGGTGGGTGGAGCTGAGCTCTGGTTCTGCTTGTTAGTTTCACTTTGAGAAAAGCTTGGGTGTGTCTGTCTTTTTGGTTTCGTTTTGCAGTGTGTTGCAGCTGAAGTTAGCCAAAGCAGCTGTATTGTTGAGCTCTCTGCCAATGATGGACTATCTCTTGATCATTTGGTGAATTCAGAATTATAAATGTTTCCAGTATTGAATGTAAACCCTGATGTGCTTCTGTTTAAAGGTTTGTTAAGTCTTTTGGATGTTAAAAGGACAGCTTAAAGGATTACTTGGTGTTGTATTCTTTGGCGGTTATCTTTGAATTAATGGTTGCTAAGATGTTCACTGTTTGTTTTAGAAAGGTTAACTTGAGTTCATAGAATAAACACAGTTTTGTTTTAAAAAATACTTTTCCATTTCTGCTGTACCATACCTGATCTAGTGAGCCGTGTGCTCCCCATACCACAATCTATTAAAAGTTGTGGGTCAGGTGAACTCCATGATACACTTTGGGGTTCTCTAAACCCTGACCCATAACAACAGGAATAAAGTTGTACAGGTAGTTGCTTTAAAAAATGGAACAATCGCAGGTAGGATGCTCTGCTGAAGTTGGGACCAGGGCATATTGATGAGCACTTTATATTGCAATTACCTACAAAGCAACATGTTCTAGCATATATGTCCTATTAGTACAAAAAGAAATAGGAAATATATATAGGCCGGAATGTAATGGTCCCCGGGATGTTATGGTCCCACCCATGGCGGGAATTGTCACAAGAGGGATGGAAAATTTGATGGACCAGCCAAGCGTCTGCTGACTTCAGGTGGGAATTTATGGGCCATGGCAGGCAGGACCAGAAATTCCCAGCCAGATGTCTTTGAAATTCTATACAGTCGTTCTACATGTGCATTTTGCCCTCGATGTAATTTGGAAGAAAAATATTTGCATTACCAATTCCCTTAGAATTTTGCATTGAGAGGAACATGGACTGGCGATTAAAGACAAAGGCAACCTTGATGACAGCTTGGAGATGTCCTACATATTGCTGTTTGTACTGTATTTTCCCTTGATTGAATTTCTTGCTTCACTTCCATCAGAGATCACTTGAATCTTCTATCCATAAACTGATTTGCATTGAAATACGTTAAGAGATGAAAAATAGCCAGATTCATATAAAAGATCTAAATAAAACTAATGACAAATATTTAATCAATAACAAACATCTGCATCCACATTATAAAGCAAAATTTTACACCGAGCCATATAAGGAAATATTACGACAGATAACCAAAAGCTTGGCCAAAGAGGTAGTTCGTAAAGTAAAGAGAATCTTTGAGAGGCAAAAAAATTCATGGAGGGAATTTCAGAGCTAAGGATCTTGGTGGTTGAAGGCATAGCCAAACAACCATCCATGGTGAAGCAATTACAATTGAGAATGTCAGAATTGGGGGAGCGGTGTGGGCAGGTGGAGGTTACAGATTTAGGTAGAATCAAGGCAAAGGATGGATTTTAAAACAAGAAGTACATTTTAAAATTGAGGCATTGTGTAGGCAGGAGCCAGTGTAGGTCAGTAAGCAGGGGTGAGGAATGAACGGGACTTGGTACGAGTTAGGACATGGGCAACTGAGTTTTAAATGGCCTCAAGATGATGAAGAATAGGAAGCAGGAAAAAGGGAAGTGAAGTAAATTTCTCTCCAATTCTATCTCCTTCCAAGTCGTTTCTTGGATTATTTCTCAAACCTTAAATCTCATTAGTTAACTGTTGATTGTGTGTTCAGGAGGCCCCAGATGCGCTGTTGCACTAGTTCACACTTCCAGCAACCTTTTGGGCAAAACAAAACCCCAAGTTAGCACAAACAAACCTAACTTGAGGGCACACCACAAGATGCTGCACTCCAGCATCTGGTCCGTATGATTGTTTTCTTTGCTAATGTCAGAAACAGGGGGATAAGTCCTGTAATTAATTACTCCTTGGTGTCATTTGCTTCTGTGCAAAATCAGAGCAAGTGTAATGTGGTTGGAGATTGAGAAACAGGAAGGGAGCGGTGATCTTTACTATAGACCTCCAAATAGTGGGGAGGAAGTGGAAGAGAGCATTTGAAGGCAGATTATGGAAACCTGCAGAGCAAGTAGGGTTGTGATAGTTGGAGATTTCAATTACCCGAAGTTAGACTAGGAAATGGGTAGAATGTGGGGCACAGAAGGGGAGAAATACCTGCAGTGTGTGCAGGAGAATTTTCTGAAACAGTACATTTCCAGTCCTACGAGGAAGCAAGCTGTGCTGGGTTTGGTCTTAGGAAATGAGGCAGGGCCGGCGGAGAATGTCAGAGTGGGGGAGCCGTTAGGAGGTAGCGATCATATAATATGATTCAATATTAAGTTGAAAAAGGATCAAAATCAGTTAAAGGATAAGATCCCAGACTGGAAAAGGGAAACTTTTGGTGTCTAAAAGTTGAACGAGAGCAGGCTGATTGGAAATGCATCTTGATGGATAAAATAGTGGATGAAAAATGGGAGACTTTCAAAGGAGAGACAAATAGAGTGCAAGCCAAGTATGTACCACAAAGTGATAGGTGGAGAAACCAAGGACAAAATTCAAACAAGGCAGTGGAGAAAAATATTGGGAGCAAGACAAGCATTGTGAAAAAGACAAACTTAAAGGCTCTGTGCCTTAATATACGGAGCATTTGCAATAAAGTGGATGAACAATCGCGCAGATAGATATAAATGGGTATGATATAATTGGAATTACGGAGACATGGCTGCAGGGTGAACAGGGATGGGAACTGAATGTCCCAGGGTTTTCAGTATTTAGGAAGGACAGGCATAAAAGGAAAGGTGGTGGCGTGGCACTGCTGGTTAAAGAGGAAATTAACACAATAGTGAGAAAGGATATTAGTTCTGCCAATGTGGAATCTGTATGGGTAGAGTTGAGAAATACCAAGGGACAAAAAACATTAATGGGTGTCATATATAGACCCCCAAACTCCACTGGTGAGGTTGGGAATGGCATTGAACAAGAAATTAGTGATGCATGTAATAAGGGAATGTCGGTGATCATGGGTGATTTTAATCTTCACATAGATTGGGCAAATCAAATTAGCCACAATGCCATAGAGGAGGAATTCCTGGAGTGTATACGGGATGGTTTTCTTGACCAATATGTGGAGGAACCAAATAGAGAGCAGGCCATCTTAGACTGCGTACTGTGTAATGATAAGGGAATTATTGCCAACCTGGCTGTACGAGAGCCCTTGGGGATGAGCGACCATAACATGAGAGAATTTTTTATCAAGATGGAGAGTGAATCACTGGGTGCTGAATCTTAATAAAGGGAACTATGAGGATATGAGGCATGAGTTGGCCTTGATAGGTTGGTGAGAGTTACTTGAAGGGATGACAGTGGATAGACAATGGCAAACATTCAAGGAACGCATGGGGGAACGACAGCAACTGTTCATTCCTGTCTGGCACAAAAGCAAAGGGGGCCAATCCATGGCTTACAAAGGAAATTCGAAATAGTATCCGATCCAAGGAAGAAGCACACAGATTGGCCAAGGAAAATAATAGGTCCGAGGATTGGGAGCAGTTTCATCAAAGAAGGACAAGGGGATTGATTAACAAGGGGAAAGTACAGTATGAAAGTAAGCTTGCAGGGAACATAAAGACTGACACTGAGAGTTTCTACAGATATGTGAAGAGAAAGAGATTGGAAAAGAGAAATGTAGGCCCACTGCAGACAGAAACAAGGGAATGCATAATAAGGGACAAAGAAATGGCTGGGCAATTAAATACATACTTTTGTTCTGTCTTCGCAAATGAGGACACAAATCAGATCCCAGAAATGTTGGAGAATGAAAGGTTTAGTGAGAGGGAGGAACTGAGGGAGATCAACATTAGTAGAGAAATGGTGCTGGGAAAACTGATGGGATTGAAGGTGGATAAATCCCCAGCCTGAGAATATGCATCCCAGAGTGCTTAAGGGGGTGGCTCTGGAAATAGTGGATGTATTGGTGGTCATCTTCCGGGATTCTATAGACTCTGGTACTGTCCCTGCAGATTGGAAGGTAGCTCACGTCACTCTGATATTCAAAAACAGAGGTAGAGAAAAAGCAGGGAATTATAGACCAGTAAGCCTAACATTGGTCGTGGGGAAAATGCTTGAATCCATTATCAAGGACTTTATAGCGGAACATTTAGAAAACAGTGGCAGGATCAGTCAGAGTCAGCATGGATTTATGAAGGGAAAATCATTTTTTAAAAAATAATAATTTCTATTAAAGGTTTCCATAAAATATCAATAACAAATGAGAAAGAAAAAAGAATCCAACAGGGTTAAGTACAAAACACAATCTAAAAAAGCAACCCCCCAAACCCCTCCCCCCCGTGCCTAAATAATAAATTAACATTAACACCCCGACTTAAGACAACAGGTGTATAAACCCCTTCAGACCCTTCCAGTGTAAATAACATAAACAAAAATAAAGTAAACCCCCCCCCCCCCACCCCCAACCCCCCACCCCCCAAGCTGCTGCTGCCATTGACCAATGTCTAGCCTTCTGCCAGAAAGTCTAAGAACGGTTGCCACCGCCTAAAGAACCCTTGTACCGACCCTCTCAAGGCGAATTTCACCCTCTCCAATTTCATGAACCCTGCCATATCGCTGATCCAGGATTCCACGCTTGGGGGCCTCGTATCTTTCCACTGAAGGAGAATCCTTCGCCGGGCTACCAGGGACGCAAAGGCCAGAATTCCAGCCTCTTTCGCCTCCTGCACTCCCGGCTCCTCGGCCACCCCAAATATTGCGAGCCCCCAGCCCGGTTTGACCCTGGATCCTACCACCCTCGACACCATCCTCACTACGTCCTTCCAAAATTCCTCCAGCGCTGGGCATGCCCAGAACATATGGGTGTGATTTGCTGGGCTCCCTGAGCACCTAACACACCTGTCCTCACCCCCAAAGAACCTGCTCATCCTTGTCCCGGTCATGTGTGCCCTGTGCAGCACCTTAAACTGTATGAGGTTGAGCCTCACGCATGAAGAGGAAGAGTTCACCCTCCCTAGGGCATCTGCCCACGTCCCCTCTTCGATCTCCTCTCCCAACTCCTCCTCCCACTTACCTTTCAGCTCCACCACCGAGGCCTCCTCCTCCTCCTGCATCACCTGGTAAGTTTCCGAGACCTTCCCCACTCCCACCCACCCCCCCCCGAGAGCACCCTGTCCTGTACTGTGTGTGGCAGTAGCCGTGGGAATTCCACCACCTGCCGTCTGGCAAACGCCCTTACCTGTAAGTACCTGAAAGTGTTCCCCGGGGGGAGCCCGTAATTCTCCTCCAGCTCACCCAAGCTCGCGAACTTCCCGTCCACAAACAGGTCCCCCAACTTTCGTACGCCTGCCCTGTGCCACCCCGAAAACCCTCCACCTGTTCTTCCTGAGGCAAACCAGTGGTTCCCCCGTAATGGGGTCCACGCCGAGGCCCTAACTTCCCCCCTATGCCGCCTCCACTGCCCCCAAATTCTGAGGGCCGCCACCACCACCGGGCTCGTGGTATACCTCCTTGGAGGGAGCGGCAGCGGTGCCGTTGCCAGCGCCCCCAGACTCATACCCACACAGGACACCGTCTCCAGCCTCTTCCATGCAGCCCCCTCCCCCTCCATCACCCACCTGCGCACCATTGTCGCATTGGCGGCCCAGTAGTACCCACAGAGGTTGGGCAGCACCAGCCCCTCCCCTATCTCTACTCCGCTCCAGGAACACCCTTCTCACCCTCGGAGTCCCTCGCGCCCACACAAACCCCATTATACTCCTGTTAACCCGCCTGAAAAAAGCCTTCGGGATAAACATGGGGAGGCACTGGAACAGGAACAAAAACCTTGGGAGCACCATCATTTTGATTGACTGCACCCTACCTGCCAGGGACAGCGGCATGAAAGGAAAATCATGCTTGACAAATGTGTTGGAATTCTTTGAAGAGGTAACCAGTACAGTCGACAAGGGGGAACCAGTCGACGTGGTATATTTGGACTTTCAGAAGGCATGTGACAAAGTCCCGCATAAGAGATTATTGTGCAAAATTAAAGCGCATAAGATTGGGAGAAATGTATTGAGGTGGATAGAAAACTGGTTGGCAGATAGGAAACAAAGAGTAGGGATTAATGGGTCCTTTTCAAATTGGCAGACAGTAACCAGTGGGGTACCACAGGGATCGGTGCTGGGACCCCAGCTATTCACAATATATATTAATGATTTGGATGAGGGAACAAAATGTAACATCTCAACATTTGCAGATGATACCAAATTAGGTGGAAGAGTGAATTGTGATGAGGATGCAGGGATCTTACAGCAAGATCTGGACAGGTTGGGCGAGTGGGCAAACCAATGGCAGATGCAGTATAATTTGGATAAGTGTGAGGTTATTCATTTTGGAAGCAAAAACAGGAAGGCAACTTGAATGGTTGTAAATTGGGAGAGGGGAGTGTGCAGCGGGACCTGGGTGTCCTTGTGCACCATTCGCTGAAGGTAAGCATGCAGGTGCAGCAGGCGGTAAAGAAGGCTTATGGCATATTGGCCTTCATTGCAAGAGGTTTCGAGTATAAAAGCAGAGATGTGTTGCTGCAATTGTACAGTGCCTTGGTGAGGCCACACTTGGAGAATTGTGTGCAGTTTTGGTCTCCTTCTCTGAGGAAGGATGTTCTTGCTCTCGAGGGAGTGCAGCGAAGATTTACCAGACTGATTCCAGGGATGGCGGGACTGTCATATGAGGAGAGATTGACGAGGTTGGGATTGTTCTCGCTGGAGTTCAGAAGAATGAGGGGGGACCTCATAGAGACTTATAACATTCTAACAGGACTAGACAGGGTAGATGCAGGGAAGATGTTACCAATGATAGGTGTGTCCAGAACCAGGGGTCACAGCCTGAGGATTCAGGGTAAACCATTTCGCACAGAGATAAGGAGACACTTCTTCACACAAAGAGTGGTGAGCCTGTGGAATTCATTACCACAGGAAGTAGTTGATGCTAAAACTTTGAATATATTCAAGAGGCGGCTGGATATAGAACTTGGGGAGAATGTGATCAAAGGCTATGGGGAGAAAGCAGGATTAGGTTATTGCGTTGAATGATCAGCCATGATCGTGATGAATGGCAGAGCAGCCTCGAAGGGCCAAAAGATCTCCTCCTGCTCCTATCTTCTATGTATCTATGTATCTATGTACCCATGAGAAATAAATATGGGGTATCCAAAGCTAGAGTAACTTGGATGACTAAGGATATTGATGATAAAATAGGGAAGGAAAAAGAGTCAAATGATGCATGCCGGAATAATAATAGCAATAGAAATCAGGAAGAGTATCTTAAATGCAGAAGAGAGGCGAAGGCTAGAGTAAGGAAGGCTAAGAGGAAGCATGAGGAAAGGATTGCAGACTGTGCTGAAACAAATCGCAAAATGTTCTTTAAGCATATTAATGGCAAAAGATCAGTGAAGGATAGAGTGGGACTCATAAGGGTCAAGCAGGGTAAATTGCTCACTGAAGCAAAGGGTATGGCAGTGGTACTAAATTAGTACTTTGCTTCTATCTTTACCAAATTAGAAGGTGGTGACAATGGCCCAGATGAAAATGTGGGTGTTGAGCAACCGAGCAGTATAGTGATTGACAAAGAAAGGTTGCTAAAAAGGCTGGCAGCACTCCAGGTAGAGACGTCGCCAGGCCCGGATTGGATGCATCCTAGATTGCTGAGAGAGGTAAGGGAACATATTGCGGAACCTTTGACAGAAATTTTTCAGGCTTCTCTGAACACTGGATTAGTCCCCCTGGGAGGATTGTAAATGTGATGCCGTTGTTTAAGAAAGGGGCAAAGGATAACCCAGGAAAATACAGACCTGTCAGTTTGACATGAATAGTGGGGAAACTGGTAGAGGCCATAATATGGGGTGAGATAAATATACACTTAGAGAAAAATTAGTTAACATTAGACAGTCAAATGGCTTTGTCAAGGGCAGGTCATATCTGCCAAATTTAATTGAGTTCTTTGTTGAGGTGACACAGGCAGTGGTTGTTGGATATTTGGACTTTCAGAAAACATTTGATACAGTGCCACATGGCTGGTTGGTTAGCAAATTAAAGATGTTCGAGATTGATGGATCCTTGGCAACATGTATTAGAAGTTGGCTAAGAGATAGGAAACAGAGGGTAGGTATAGATGGGCATTTCTCAGACTGGAGACGAGTTGAAAGTGGTGTTCCAAAGGGCTCAGTGTTGGGACCCTTTCTTTTTCTGATTTATCAAAATGATTTAGAAGCGGGTGTTGAGGGCAAAATCTCTAAATTTGCATACGATACTAAGCTAGGGAGAATAATGAATTGTGAAGATGACTCTGAGCGACTTCAGAGAGACATTGATAAGTTGGCCAAATAGGCAGACACCTGGCAGATGAACTTCAATGCAGTGAAATGTGAAGTAATGCATTTTGGTAGGAGAAACATGGGGAAGCAATATACGCTCAATGATACAACTTTGACGGGAGTTCAGACAGAAGCAAAGGGACCTTGGGGATCAAGTATTTAATTCTCTGAAGATGGCCAGGCAAGGTGAAACAGCATCCGTGGGTGTATAAATAGAGGCAAAGAGCATAAAAGCAAGGAAGTGATGCTACACCTCCACAAATCATTGGTCAGACCACATTTGGAGTATTTTGTTCAGTTCTGGGCACCTTATAAGGAAGGATGTTAAAGCCCCGGAGAGAGTGCAGTGAAGATTTACCAGAATGATTCCAGGAATGAGGAATTTTCGAGATAAGGAAAGATTGAGGAAATTGGGCTTGTTCCCCTTGGAGCAGAGAAGATTAAGAAGCGACCTTATTGGGGTGTTAAAAATTATGAACAATTTTGACAGGGTAAAGAAGGAAATTCTGTTTCCACTAACTGGTATATCAGTGACTTGGATCACAATTTCAAGGTGGTCAGCAAGAGAGCTAGGAGTGAGATGAGGGGAAACTTCTTTACTCAGCAAGTTGTTGGGGTTTGGAATGCACTGCCTGGGAGAGTGGTGGAGGTGGGTTCCATGGGAGGTTTCAAAAGTGAACTGGATATATATTTGAAAGTGATGAATTTAGAGGGCTACAGAGGTAGGGCTGGGGAATAGGACCAGCTATGTTGCTCTTTTGGGAACCGGTGCAGACTTGATGGGCCAAATGGCCTCTTTCTGTGTTGTAAATAAGAAACAAGTAACAAACAACCCACTATCACTTTTTAAAGATTATATTGGTACTACTGGAAGAGTAGAAATTTCCTTCAGATAAATATTGGGGAGTCATTATCGTTTCTCCTCCATCGCAAACATTCCTTAGCCACTGATTCTATTCCTCTTCCTCGCAACTGTTTAAGGCCGAACTATATGTTTCCAAACCTCAATGTCATATTTGACCATGGGATGAGCTTCCAGCCACATATCCATGCCACAGTAGGATCGCCTATTTCTACCTCAGTAATATTGCCAGCCTCAGTTCAAATGCTGCTGAATTGCCCTCCATCTGTCTGTTACGTTTACACCTTCACCATGCACTTTGACTGGTGTCCCACTTTCTATTCTCCACGACCTTGAGTGTGAATTACAATTGAAGATTGAGTCATGCATGGAAAGAAGAATGAAGAGAGGGAAATAAAGTATGGATCAAGAGAGAGGAAAGAGAAAGAAAGGGAAAGATAAAATGCAAAAAATTAACATTTTAAATATTTTTTAAACTTGTGGTGGCTCGATGACTAGGGGACGCTCAGTATAACGGAACAAGGGTGTATTGATAAGAAGTAAGGATAAACTATACACGGACACAGATTCTCAAAACAGATCTTCACTCACTCCAGGGTCCATTATGCCCAGAACCCCGCTCCTAGGGTCCCGTGCTTTTTCCCCATTGATTGGGGTTCATGCGCACCCGAATTATAGGCCTTGGGTCGGTCAGGTGGACCGCGAGGGCTTGCCCCTTAAAGGGGTTGCACTACCTCAAAAGCAAATCACAATTTTAAGGAATAAGATTCTACCCTTAAAACTGTTTACATTAGAACAAAAGAGGATGATTGACATTCATGGATAACTGCCAAGTCTTTTACAGGTCATTTACATAGTCAGTTATAAGACTTGATTTCTGTGACAATGAATGAGCAAATGCAGCAAATTCACAAAATTCTCAGGTGGTTAAGTTCAAGATGTAATTTTTGTGACTCGCAGATTGGCCAGCAACTTGCAGCATTTCAGAATAGCCCCGAACACTGGGTTAAATTCAGTATCTAGCAAAGAAGGACTAAAAAGATAATAAAGAGAGAGAAAATAAAATACAAGGGTAAAGTAGCAAGGATTATAAAAACTGACAATAAGAGCTTCTTTAAATATATAAAAAAGAGAAAGGTCATGCGAACACCGGCTCCTTACAATCTGGGGAGGTAGTTATGGGGAACAAGGAAATGGCAGAGGAGTTAAACAGATATTTTTCATTAGTCTTTATGGTGGAAGATACTTCAAACTTCCCATTAGTATTAAAGAATTTGGGGAGCAATTAAATCCCATCATTGGAGAAGTAGTATTAGACAAAAGTCAGATAAATCCTCTGTCCCTGATGGATGCATCCTAGGATCCTAAAAGAAGTATCCACAGAGATGGTGGATGCATTGGTTGTGATTTTCCAAAAATCCTTGGATTCTGGAGAAGTATCGGAGGACTGGGAAACTGTCAATATGACACCCCTACTGAAAGAGGGAGGGAGGCAAAAAGCAGGTAACTATTGGCCAATTAGCTTAATATCTATTGTGGGAAAAATGTTGGAATCAATTAATAATGAAGTAATAGCAGCACATTTGGAAAAAAACACAATCTAATCAAGCAGTCATAATGGCTTCATGAAAGGGAGATCGTGTCTGTCTAATTTAGTAAAGTCTTTTGAGGAAGTCTCAACCAGAGAAGATGGAGGGGAACTAGAAATTGTGTTGTATTTGGACTTTCAGAAGGCTTTCAACCATGTACCTCACAAAAGGTTAAGTCACAAGATAAGAGCCTATGTATTGGAGGTAGTAAAGTGGCATGGATAGAAAATTGGCTGATGGACAAGAAACAGTGAGTCGGGATAAAAGGTTCAATTTCAAGTTGACAACCTGTAACCAGTGGGGTTCCACAGGGATCAGTGCAGGGTCTGCAATTGTTACAATATATATTAATGACTTGGACGAAGGAAACAAATGTCCTGTAGCCGAATTTGCGGATGATACAAAAATAGGTGGAAAGGCAAGCTGCGAGAGGGATACTGTTTGCAAAGAGATATTGATAGGTTTAGTAAGTGGGCACATGGAGAATAATGTGCGAAAATGTGAAGTTGTTCATTTTGGAAGGGAAAACAAAAGAACAGTATTATTTAAATGGTGGAAATTGTAGAAAGCTGCAACAAAAACGGACTTGGGGGTACTTGTGCATGAAGCACAGAACGCTCGCAAACAGTTGCACCAGGAAATCATAGAATGCATACTGTGCAGTAGGAGACCATTCAGCCCATTGAGTCTGCACTGATCCTCCGAAACTGCACCCTACCTAGAGCCAATCCCCTGCCCTAACCCCGTAACACCATCTATCATTTGGATACTAAGGGGCAAATTAGCATGGCCAATCCACCCAACCTGCACACCTTTAGGCTGTGGTAGGAAACTGAAGCACCTCGGAGGAAACCACAGAGACACGGGGAGAATGTGCAAACTTCATACAGTCGCCCAAGGTTGAAATTGAACCTGGGTCCCTGGTTCTGTGAGGCAGCAGTGCTAACCACTGTGCCCCCATGCTGCCCCTGTTAAGAAGGCTAATGGATTGTTGGCCCTTATTTTAAGGACATTGGAATAAGAGTCAAGAAGTCTTGCTGAGACTTTACAAGGTATTGGTGAGACCACATCTGAAGGATGTGAGCAGTTTTGGTCCCCTTATTTAAGGAAAGATATTTTTTCATTGGAAGCGGTTCAGAGGTTCCCCAGGATGAACACTGAGGGATTGTGTTATGGGCAAAGGTTAAACAGGTTGGGACTCTACTCGTTGGAATTTAGAAGAATAAGAGGTGATATCATTGAAACATCTCGGGGGCGATTCTCCTAAATGGAGCCCAAGTGCCCCCCCGGTGAAGGAGCCCCTCCCCCCCCCCCCCCAACCGTTCGCGCAGAGTTCCCGCCGGCAGCGACCAGTGGTGAACAGCGCCGGCGGGACTCTGTCGTATCCGCGGCACATCGGAGAATCGCGCTCCGGTGTCGAGGCGTCATGGCGCGGTTGCGCCGATTCTCCGGCCCGGCGCGGGAAAGGACTTGACAGGGTAAGTGCTGAAAGGATGTTTCTCCTCATGAGAGAGCGGAGTCCCCTCATGGGAGAGTCTCGGACCAGGGACCAGAGGGAATAGTCTCAGAATAAAGGGGTGCCAATTTCAGACTGAGATAAGAAGGAATTTCCTCTTTGAGAGGATTGAGTCTTTGGAATTCCTTGCTACAGAGGCCTGTGGGGGAGAGTATTTGTGTATAATTAAGGCTGAAATATATAGATTCTAAGGGAATCGAGGGTTACGGGGAAAGGGCAGGAAATTGGACTCCTGTTCCTATTTCTTCTTAGAATTCAAAAGGTATATTTTCTTTGTCACAGGTTATAGACTGCTTTGCACAAAAACAACAGTGTACATTGTTCACACACCATTATTTTTACAGCAGAATCTGGCTCCAAATAATATTAATCTTGGCTAATAATGGGACTCCTACCTCAGTGGAACATGACTATTCTTCAAAACCATTTTTCTCCACACTGGAACTATTAAGGACAGCATGCACCCTTAAAATCTATTCACTCATGTGCTGTGCATAGCAAAAGAAATGTTGCTTGGTTGACAGTGAAATAACCATAATTTAGTCATGTTAGAAAATGGATAAAATTGTAGGTGCTCCCACCAGGCTGATAAAAATAAAATTCTAAAAAATAGAGAAACAAAATTGCTAATCACCAGTTGTGTGTGCCATAATGATCAGTGAGACGAACATTGGCACTTGACCTTACTTAATACTGTCCCTAAGAGGGCAGGATAAATAATGAATGGGGACGTAGTTAATTAAAAATGAAATGTTTATGGTTACACATGATTTATTCCACTGACTGCTAAAGATTAAACCTCTTACACTCACTTGCTTAAACAATACACTGTGGATCTATACCACTGTTTTAAGGTTAACAATTATAGAGTTATTTTAAAGTTTTCATTTGGTTTATTGCCTGACACCAGCTGGAATTGATTGTGACAACCAATGCACATGATCACGGCGAGGCAGAATTAACATTTATTTTTCTCATTCTGCCTGTACCATGGTAATTGCGCTCGTAAACTATGATAAACATAGCAGGCTGGCTTTAAGCGTATAATGTAGATCAAAGACATAAGTTGCATGCTCAATATCCTTAAAGCAATGACCACATTATTAAATGTCGGTTTCCCCAAACATCGCTGCATTTTAAATCTTTCAGACACAAGAAATGGAGATAAGACATTGAGGTTTTATTTTCTATTAAGGGATGTGTAACCTTTAGGTGTTGATGCTTTGTTAGATTTTAGCTGTGGGACTGAGGATGATAGACTTTCTTGCTTTACTTGTAAATGTGCTGTTCACTTTATGTTGCGTCAGTAAGTTAGACAGCTGGGATTTGAAGTAACATCCTAACCGACAGGTCCTGGTTTCAGCTATTGATTGATAGAGCTATCAAGAGAAACCGACATTGGATCATTATTTCTTGCCCCACATGTCAAAAAGTGAGTTAGTATATTTTTTGAATATTTAATGTCAGTTATTTCTTCTCTTTGTTTTTCATTGTAATGCTTGGTTATAATTTAAATGCTCTTCATCACATCTGACCTGTAGTATAATTCCTCCTATTTCTAATGTGCGATGCTCAGCTGGAAGGTTGGAGCTTCAGTTATGGCTTAATGCAGTGAGAGTTTCCCACAGCTTTATTCACTGCACACTAGATAAACTTGGATTACTAATTCAGACGACATTTTATTGATCCTGATCTTTTAAATGAGGTACCAACAGGATATAAGTGATTTAGAAAATCACTGTCTCCTGATAAAAGCTCCACATTGACTGAATATTCACATCTAAACTATTCAGTTCGATGTCTGAATTTTCATATATCTACTGATTAACTAAGGTGTTTTAAGCCGTTGAGTCTGTGAATCATGGAAGGTACATTTCAACATGCTCTTAGACATATCTTTACTGAGTACATTTTCATAGATATTTTTTATTTAAAAAAAGAAAAAATTTAGAGTACTGAATTATCTTTTTTCCAAATAAGGGGCAATTTAGCGTGGCCAATCCACCTAACCTGCAGCTCTTTGGGTTGTGGGGGTGAAACCCACGCAGACATGGGGAGAATGTGCAAACTCCACACGGACAGTGACCTAGGGCTGGGATTCGAACCAGGGTCCTCAGCGCTGCAGTCCCAGTACTATACACTGCGCCACATGTCGCCCCCACCATATTCATAGATATTGAAGCAAGCACATAAGCACGTAAATTCAACAGATTAATTTGTGAGCAAACAAACAACCTGCAAAGGGTTTTACTTGCAAGTTGTGCTGGGTAAATTTGAAGGGAAGAGGCTACTTAAAGGTATCGTGATAATCATTAGAGTTATAATTAATAAGAATGCTAATAACTTTACTTTATAATTCAGTATTCTGAAAGGTCATCTGGATTTAAAGAAAGAACTAGCAAAACTCACCAAGACGACTATTCATGCAACTGTGGTAAGTGATGACAAGGGATATCAATGCAAGGATTTAGCACCTATACCCAACTGCAATGGTAAAATAACATCAGCGGGTTTGCTGATGTAAGACTCCTAACTTAGATCCCACATTACTCTCTTTCTTGCTAGTTTAACTTTCCTGATGATTATACTATAGTTCCCGATAAAGTTTGTACTCTGAGGGCACAATATGATGGGTTTCAGGGCCTTGGGGAAATGTTAATGTACTGATGAAGGGGAATGATTTTTCAGCTGCCTCAGAGTCGCAGTAATTGGTCAATCTTACCCTGCCTCCTGGTCATTACCAGGCTCCTCCACTTCTTCCACCCCAGGTGGCTTGTTTGCAGGGCATGATGTGCATCAGATGATGACAAATTTTGAGATTGTCTGGTTTGCACAGTGGAATTCCCCAGAACAAATCAGCTATTGGAGCCTCTGCTTCAGGCAGCTGAACGTCTACTGAATTGGAGCTTTGGTGGAGACATTGCTCTGATTAATGTGCAACCCACGTTCTATGCTCACGTTCCTCACAGAAGTAATGGGCCATGTGTACTGGGGATACCAGTTATCTCCTCACAGTCAGCCTGATTCCCCATTATCTGGGCAGCATGGAGTGATGGAGTGGTGGCATTGAGCACTGACATTTGGATGACAGGATCATGAGTGTCACTAAGGAAAAAGGCACAGACATACATGGTGTCATCACAAATCTGCGCAGTCAACGACTGAAATTAATTCCAATTCATATACATTAATGTGTTACACCCAAGGCAATGTCGGTGCAGTCATTATTGATTGCGGTCTTTAGAAGTATGTCGTTTTCACAATGCTAATGTAACTCCCCTATTCAAAAAAGGAGAGAGGCAAAAAGTAGGAAACTATAGGCCGGTTAGCTTGACCTCTGTGGTGGGGAAGTTGCTGGAATCAATCATTGAGGAAGAGATGACTGAACATTTGAAAGACAAAACTCAATCCACCATTGTCAGCATTGTTTTATGAAGGGTAAGTCATGCTTGACAAACTTGCTTGAGTTCTTTGAGGACGTAAACAGCAAGGTGGATAATGGGGAACCTGTGGATGTTGTATATCTAGACTTCCAGAAGGTGTTTGACAAGGTGCCATATAAAAGACTGATCCAGAAGGTGAGATCACAGGGGATTGTGGGTAGAGTACAAGATTGGATTGAGGATTGGCTGACTGACAGGAGCAGAAGGTCGGGTTAAATGGGTCCTTCTCTGACTGGTGAACTGTAACTAGCAGGGTGCTGCAGGGATCAGTCCTTGGATCTCAACCGTTTACAATCTATATAAATGATATGCAAGCAGAGAGGGAGTATAACATAGCAAACTTTGCGGATGATACTAAAATAGGTGGAAAAACAGGTAGTGACGAGGAGATAGGTTTTACGGATGGATATAGATAGGCTGGGAGATTGGGACAAAATTTGGCAGAGGAAGTGAAATGTGGATAAGTGTGAGGTTATCCATTTTGGCTGAAAAAATAATCAGGCAAATTATCTAAATTTAAAGCAGGTTCAAAATGCGTCTGGGCAGAGGGATCTGTGTGGCTTGTTCATGAATCGCAGAAAGTCTGTATGCAGGTACAAAATGTAATAAGGAAAGCAAATGGAATGTTAGCATTTATTGCAAAAGGACTGGAGTATACAAGTAGAGAAGTGTTGCAATTATATTGGGTATTGGTGAGGCCACATCTGGAGTATTGTGTCCAGTTTGGTCTGCTTATTTGAGAAAGAATGTGGTGACATTGGAAGCAGTTCAGAGTAGGTTCAGCAGATTGATTCTGGGGGTGAAGGGGTTGACGTATGAGGAGACATTAAACAGTTTGGGTTTATACTCGCTGGGTTTATAAGGATAGGAAGGGATCTGATCAAGGCATATAAAATACTAAAAGCGATTAATAAAGTAAATTAGACCAAATGTTCCCCCTTGCAGGGAAATCGAGATCAAGAGGTCACGGATATAGGTTGAGAGGCGGTAGATTTAAAACTGAGATGCGGAAGCATTATTTCTCGCAGAGTGTGGTGAATTTGTGGAACTCACTGCCCCATAGTGCGGTGGAGTTCAAATCATTAAATGGTTTCAAGAGGGTGATAGATACATTTAGATTAAAGGGATATGGGGAACAGTAAGGAAGGTGGTTTTGAGACCAGGAAGGGATCAGCCATGATCTGATTGAATGGCGGGGCAGGCATGAAGGGCTGAATTGCCTATTTCTGCTCCTAACTCCTATGTTCCTATGTTCTAAGCTCAGTCATCCTGCCTCACATCCACCATGGCAAACAAGATGAACCGTTACTTCTGGATTTTAGTTTTAGTTTTCGTTTTAGTGGAATCCCTGATAAAACATTGCACAGCATAGTGAATTATGCCTTCAACATTGCCTGTTGCAACCAGAAAATACTCTGTGGCAGAGAAATTCCTGTGTGGCCTTGAGAACCACAAGGATTATTGTCCATGCTCTATGTCTTATGGTCTTATGGAGGGGTTCTAGTTGGTGCCTCAATGCCAACTACATTAGGGCTGATGCACAGCTCGACAAAGACGTCCAAGCTTAATGCTGGGTTCCAGAACATCTGTGTGCTCTCGGACTTTCAACGACCACCCCATGTCTTTGAAATAACTTCAGAATTACTCACTCTCCCTTGATGCTGCTCCTTGCCGGCGTGAAATACACAAGGTCGATACCTGCGGGACCTGGCTCTGAGAGCGGCCTGCGGAGTCCTCGGAGGGCCCATTAGGATCCAGCCCCGGGGGGGTCCCCCACGGTGGCCTGGCCCGGGGTCAGGGCCCACCGATCTACGGGAGGGCCTGTGCCATGGGGGCACTCCTTCCTTCCGCACCGGCCTCTATAAAGCTCCGCCATGACCGGCGCAGAGAAAAAAAACCTTTTGCATGCGCAGGGATCAAGCCAGCGGTTCTGCGCATGCGCCAGAACACGCTGACGCTCCCGTGCATGCGCCAACTCACGCGGGCCGGCGGAGGCCGTTCAGCGCCGGTTGGCACGGCGCCAATCCTTCCAGCACCGGCCTATCCCCGGATGTGCGGAGGATTCCGCAACTTCCGGGCGGCCCAACGCCGGAGTGGTTCACGGCACTCTTTGGCGCCGGTACGACCTGCCCGCCGGTTGGGGGTGAATTCCGGCCAAGGTGTACCTAATAGTCTGAAATCTCGAACTCAAGAATTGCCTTAATGTTGGTTATGATCTCTTTAAGTCACATTCGGTGTTTCCCTCAAGCCAGCACTTCCCAGAAATTCCTGCAACTGCTACGTCCCAG
This sequence comes from Scyliorhinus torazame, assembly GCF_047496885.1. Classification (NCBI taxonomy): domain Eukaryota; kingdom Metazoa; phylum Chordata; class Chondrichthyes; order Carcharhiniformes; family Scyliorhinidae; genus Scyliorhinus; species Scyliorhinus torazame. Next base: position 100,669,531 of record NC_092714.1, on the reverse strand, counting down.
ACATTTGGACAAAAAAAAGAAAGGTAACCTTTCAGCATGGAAGCTGGAATCTGAGGACTGTGTATCATGAACAATGTCCCGCATTACACAGTGCATATGTGAAAGCCAGCTTCATTGACTGCGAGGTGCACAAGATTGGAGTTGGCATTACCACATTACAGGAAACCATACTGGAAACCATAATCTTACCATGGGCGAAATTCTCCCGAAACGGCGCGATGTCCGCCGACTGGCGCCCAAAACGGCGCCAATCAGACGGGCTCCGCATCTTTGGGGGCCGAGCCCCAACACTGAGGGGCTAGGCCGACGCCGGAGGAATTTCCGCCCCACCAGCTGGCGGAAACGGCCTTTGTTGCCCCGCCAGCTGGCGCGGAAATGACATCTCCGGGCGGCGCATGCGCGGGAGCGTCAGCGGCCGCTGACAGTTTCCCGCGCATGCGCAGTGGAGGGAGTCTCTTCCGCCTCCGCCATGGTGAAGACCGTGGCGGAGGCGGAAGGGAAAGAGTGCCCCCACGGCACAGGCCCGCCCGCGGATCGGTGGGCCCTGATCGCGGGCCAGGCCACCATGGGGCACCCCCCGGGATCAGATCGCCCCGCGCCCCCCCCAGGACCCCGGAGCCCGCCCACGCCGCCTTGTCCCGCCATTCAAAAGGTGGTTTAATCCACGCCGGCGGGACAAGCAATTTATCGGCGGGACTTCGGCCCATCCGGGCCGGAGAATTCAGCGGGGGGGCCCGCCAACCGGCGCGGCCCGATTCCCGCCCCCACCAAATATCCGGTACCGGAGACTTCGGCAACCGGCGGGGGCGGGATTCACGGCAGGCCCCGGCGATTCTCCGACCCGGCGGGGGGTCGGAGAATGACGCCCCATATTAGCCAATGCAGACTCTCTCCAAGGCTAATTATACCTACCATTGGGATGGAAAGGGCACTGAAGACCACCATGAGCACAATGTAAACTTTATGTTAAAGCAACCAGTTGACACAGTCATTTGAGTCATCAATAGCAATGTAGGAACATCGCACCTTCCTGTGACTGTCATCTGATAAAGACGCAGCCAACATCGTAAGTGCCTATGATTCCCTAGTTGGCATTCTGTGAAATATTTCAAATAGCGAGTGACTATTCATTCTGGGTGGCTTCAATGCATGAGTTGGGGCAGAGAGTGATTCATAGCCAACATGCCACGGTCATCCTGATGTGAAAGATCAATGATCATGGACAAAGCCTTCTTGAGCTCTGTGCACGGAATAAACTTTGCACCACCAAAACCTTCTTTCAGGGCAGACATTGTCACAATGTGTCATGGTGTCATCCCAGGTCTGGGCATTGGTGTCAATTTGACTGTCATCGCAAGGTGGTGCGATCTGCCCAGTATCCTCCACAACAGCACCTACCACAGTGCAAATTGTGACACTGACCACTCTTTTGTCAGCAACAGCGTGAAGGTGCAACTCTGAAAGCTTCACAGTTCCAAACAAGACAGCCCACCATGTTTCAACACCCTTTGTAGAAGTAATAATGCCCAATACCAGCACTTCAGGTGGTCACTGGAATGATTGCTACCCACCAAATGTTTAGCAGGAAGTATCAATGCTGGTACTGATGAAGTCTGGAAATCACTAAGAGCAATCACCGATGAAGCAATAGAAGTATTATTTGATACAGACAGAACCCGTAACAAAGGCCTACTCGGCTGAGATGGCATGTCATTGATGTAAAAAAATAAGCTCAAACGATGCACAACATAAACCCAACAGTTAAAACACGGCACAACCTGAAAGTAGCCAGGACATCTATGTAAAATGAGGGGGAGATGCTGCACAAATAAACATTCAATCAACTATTGTCAAGAAATCCAAACTGCCTGTGACAATGGAAATTAACAAACTGTATGAAGGGTTCTAAAGGGCACTTGGTCCTAACATCTCTAAAATTGCTCACCTGAAGAACACTGACAGAAGTAAACAGAACACAACTATGAGCTGTATTCCTATGAGACAGACATCACCTAGTCTGTGATTGATGCTCTCATGCAGCATCTCGTCATGGGTGAGTAAGATAAAGAATCATTTCTTTGGGGGCCGAGCCCCAACACTGAGGGGCTAGGCCGACGCCGGAGGAATTTCCGCCCCGCCAGCTGGCGGAAACGGCCTTTGTTGCCCCGCCAGCTGGCGCGGAAATGACATCTCCGGGCGGCGCATGCGCGGGAGCGTCAGCGGCCGCTGACAGTTTCCCGCGCATGCGCAGTGGAGGGAGTCTCTTCCGCCTCCGCCATGGTGAAGACCGTGGCGGAGGCGGAAGGGAAAGAGTGCCCCCGTGGCACAGGCCCGCCCGCGAATCGGTGGGCCCTGATCGCGGGCCAGGCCACCTTGGGGGCACCCCCCGGGGCCAGATCACCCCGCCCAGGACCCCGGAGCCCGCCCGCGCTGCCTAGTCCCGCCATTCAAAAGGTGGTTTAATCCATGCCGGCGGGACAGGCATTCCAGCAGCGGGACTTTGGCCCATCGGGGGCCGGAGAATCGGCGGGGGTGGGCCCGCCGACCGGCGCGGCACTATTCCCGCCCCCGCCGAATCTCTGGTGGCAGAGACTTCGGGACACGGCGGGGGCGGGATTCACGCCAGCCCCCGGCGACTCTCCGACCTGGCGTGGGGTCGGAGTATCCCGCCCAGAGTTTATCTTTTTACCCTACATTTGCAAATCTCACTACAGCATTTAATACTGACACCAGAGCAGGACTTAAAGGATTTGGGGGAACATTTGTGATCTGCAAGCTCCTCAGTCTTGCCTGTTCCTTCCGTGACAATATGTGCTGTACTGTCCAGTTTATTGGCTCCATTATTGACACTCTGTTTGGCATCCTGACCTTTGTCTTCCTGGCAGTTATGGAAATAGTCTCTACTTATACAGGAGGTCAGGCAGCAAGCTGTACAATCCACCAAAACTGAAAGCAAAGACAGCACATTGTGTCCTGATGAAGGAACACTTCGACATTGATGATGCTGTGCCAGTTCCCCACACAGAAATTCATGTTCTAAGATTCAAGGACTGTCTCTCCAAACTCGTAATTTGTTCTCCCCAACTATAAGCATCAAGAAAATCATGGTCATGGGACGAGGTGTTGCATTTTCACCCCAGATCCCATTAAATAAAACCCGACTGGAAGTGGTTTGCAAATTCATGGATCCATGGTGACAGACAATCAGTCCCTTGATGCAGAACATTCTACACACACAGGGGAAAGCAAATACCTCCTTTGGCCAACTCATGAAATACTGACGGAACAATATCAAAATCACCCTTAGGACCAAGGCATTGGTTTATAAGACCTGTGTTCTTAGCATGTTGCTGCGCGTCTGTGAAACATGGATGACTTACAGCTATCAGGAAAAGAAGCTCAACAGGCTCCATCTTTGCTATTTGTGGTGCATTCTGGGTATCTACTAGCAATTCAAAATCATGAATGTGGTCGTCCTTTCAAAGGCAGAGCTCAGAAATTCTTTGGTGCTAATCAAACAGAGCCAGCTTTGTTGGCTCAGACACATTTGCAAGGTGGAAGAAGGCCGCATACCCAAGAACTTTCAGTTTGGATGAGGTAGTCGGAGCCAGAAAACCTACAAACTCTGCTTCAAGCATATTTTCAAGCATTAAGGCCCTAGACATTGCTTATTGCACCTGAGAGTCATTAGCTGGCAACTGAGGGAAATGGCGACACCTCCTGTGGACTAGTGTGCACGGCCACGATGACCAGTGGCTATAATAGCTACTTGGCAGCAGGCAAGAAATTCCAAAAAACCCGTTCACAATGATACTTGGTAGCTTCCTTTGCGGCACTTGTGACAAAACCTGCATCTCGAGGATTGACCGCTTCAGCCATCAGCAAGGTGTAACATATGAAAACGCCCCATCTGAAATGGATTGGTTTTCTGCATGTCCATCATCTTCCACAGAGGAACAAATGCCACACAAGTAGAGTTTATGAATGTTGCTTCTCAACTATCCCTATCTTAATTAATTGGCATATTCAAGATCTGATGAATCTGGCGATAATATAGACTAAGCTCAGAAATGAGTCCTGTAACCAGTTTAAGGACATTCATTATCATATTTTAATTGTCTTTACATTGACCTTAGGCAGGTATGCAGGATGATTAAGGTTCACTCACACAAATATGGCAACCAAAGCAATTAATGCTCATTTTAGTCATGTCCAATCTGGAATGAACACTGGTGCTACACAGACCCATTCAGTGCTCAAAAAAATCATACGTTTTTGTTTCACCCTTTATTGATTTTTTTTCTCCCAGTTCGTTATATCCTTGCATATTTTTCAGGAGTACAAAATTTGTTATCTGGAAAAGATTACCTTTTCTATTAAGCCAAGATTAAGTTCTACAATGTGCAACCTTTCCCTCAGATATTGAAGAACAGTTTTATAAAGGTACTTTACTCAGAGCCACATTATGATCAACACTTATGTCCTTGCTATAGCATGATTCTTTTCATTCCAAATTTAAGCTTGTCACAGCATCAGTTCGAGAAATAAATCATGCTAAAGAGTAGCTGAAATTATTTTTGCATTGACTGCATGACATGTACAGAGACCAACTCAAGTAGAAATTGTGTCACATCAGCTCCAGTGAAAGAGTTCAGTCTGACTGCTCAGAATTCAGTGCATGTAACAGCACACACTGAAACTAGTCTAAATCTACTTCCAAGATTAACCCAACCATGTAGGTTTACTCACAATGTGCATGGTTGAGTTTCCCTTCCTTCAAACATGAGATACTATGGTTTCCTTTAAAATTTGATTTGCCATTGAACATACAGAGTGTAAAATAGAACATACAGATATAGATTTGCAGTGGGTGTTGGAGAAAAATAGGACATCTATTGAACATGGTGAAAGTAACGTATCTGCTATGAAGGAGATGACACTATGAGCACAATTCAGCGGAATTGAGGTTAAAGTCCGCTGAATGGCACGTTTAGCGGGATTGTTCTCGGCACCTGCAGTACTGAGAAAGAACGCATTATTCAATGGCAATTTGCCTTTTTCAGACCTCGGCGAGGTACTCCGCGTTGAGGCCATACTTAAAGTCATTTCCTGATCCACGAATACTCGTGGATCAGGGCACCATTTGTAAAGGCAATACCAATCTTTCGGTCCCCTCAGCGCTCCTACCTCAGCCTCTGGACCCCCCACTTCACTCACCTTCCCTCTTCCAGGGTCCTTGGGTGCCCCCCCCCTCACCCTACCTCTTATGGGCAAGGCATTCCTGGACCCAACCCCTGGCATGGGCAATCTTGCACCTGGGCACTGCCAGCCTGGCACCCTAGCGGTGCTCTTAATGGCTGACTTAAAAATGCAGGTCTGCATCTCACACAGCAAGAGCCAGATCGCAACATGCTGCGAGATTCTGTCGAGTCTCGTGAGACGTTTCAAGCATTGCGAATCGCGCGGGCCTCGTCCTGGCACTAAGTCGAGTGCGATGAGGCTGCTGAATTGCACCCTATATATTACACTGAATTGCAGCTCACTTCACCCATTTTTCAGGCATAAATCAGGTGTCAAATACACTAATTTTGAGTGGAGATCATGCATGCTCAAACTGCACTGTAAGTGTTTCAACCATTATTTTGGCTGTGGAGATCTTTAGGCATGACAGGAGATTGCGTGAAATAAATTTGGAGCCTGTTAAAGTATTTAAATTTGGGTTGTACTCCTGTTTTAGCATGCTTTTTGATTCTGGTTTGTACCAACACTTGAATAGCTGATTCTTAAGTCCAAAAAAATGAGCTCTGGATTTTAGAAGGTTAACTACCTTCTCATGGATGTCATGCACAATTGAATGAATCCACGACACCTCGGTCCAATTAAAATGTCTAGAATATGTGTCACGAGGAAGGGGTAGCACTCTCTAAATGCTCAGAGATTTGAGACAAAGGACAAAGTATTGTGCAGTTCAGTAGTCATTATGCCTTTATCTTTCATCAGTCTTTAATACACCTTTGGGTTTTGTGCTTGCTACATGCGGACAACTGATAAACGCTGACCATCTGAGTCACAAATTCTGTCAGGAATCTGAGCAGAAACATTAAGCAGTGTAACCAGAGCCATGGTTCCATCTTGGAATCATCAAACTGATGATTCGGTTCCACTATCTGGACAGGCTTGGAGACATCTTTGGCACAAAATCTCTTGGTCCATTGCGGTGTCCTACAGACTCCTGGGGTGACATCTATCGGCCATGTCGTGCGAGACTCAGGATGCAATGTGGCCGGTAAACCGGTTCGCTACACCGCAGGTGATCTCACAGAATCTCCCGAGATATCGCGATCTGAATCCGGCCCACAATGAGTGGGATCTAAATTTTCATATTTACGTGTGCAGTTAGACACACTTAAATATGTCTCCGCCAGAGTTAACCAGCCCCTGGAATCTAAGGCCTCGCCGAGGAGACGCCAGCTGGGTGTCGTTTAGTACTGGTCTCCACAACCGGGGACCGGGCATAACAGCACTCTGGGGGGGTCTCCCAGGTGATCGGCGGTTCCCGGATGGTCGGCCTATGGTAGGGTGGCATCCTGGCACCGCTGATGCCAACTGGGCACTTTGGCACTGCCAGTTGCACCCTGGCAGTATCACCTGGGAACCCGGCAGTGCCAGACTGCCCAGGTGGCACGATTAGGCAGCAGGGCCACTACCCGGGTGCTAGATGAGCAGTGACAAGTTGGCACTTTGCCCACACCATGGAATGGACCCGGGTGTCCCTTGCCTTTATGAGGTGGGGTGCAGAAGGCTCAGACCCCCGAATTGATAAGTTGAGGTGGGGTCCAGGGGTCGCGTTGGGATGTCGAGAGATGGGGGAGTAGTTTAAGAATAGCGGAGCGACTCAGTGTAAGACACAAAAGTAAGTGGGGCCTCGGCAGGGCCTTGCCCGCTGCCCCAAAAAATAACAGAGTGCCTTTCGATGGCACCTGGAAACACCCCACTGAACCCACCCAAAATAGGACTCTTTTTTTTTCATTGAATCAAGCCCAATGTCTTTGCCTTGCAAATGGGCAAAGATGCAAAAGTGCAGGAACAGAAATGTCAACAAGAGGCTGATTATGCTGATGAAGAGCCCCTGCCGACCACCCGCCCACCTCCACCACCCACTCCTGCATCTGAAGCTCTGCTGCAATGAGCCATTGAGTAAAGGTTCAATCGTATAATCACCCTCTACCCAATCCTTCCGACTGAAATCATGCTCCTCACACCTGGCATATAAAGGCCTCAAAACATCCTCTTGAGTGTTGTATTAACATTACCAGGATTGTGAAGACCAACAATAATGTAAAGAAAAAACTGCCAGTTCCAGTTTCTGAATAATGGAGATCTAAAACTCATCCTGTACAAATGTCTAGTGCAGATGTTGTGCTCTTTTACTTATTCTGATGTTCCAGCAAAATGGTCCCGCCAATGATCCCTGCTTGGAAGGTGAAGCCTGGTGAACTGCCAATTTGGTCACTTGATGTGGTCATGGCAGTTAAGGTCACAGAGAGACTGGCGACTCACAAAATGAGATGATCCATCTAATTCCGCATAAAAATATTGGGCTGCATTTGATTACTGCGCTGGAGTACTGCATCAGGAGTGGTGGCTAGAACTGCACTTGGAAAAAGATAATGCAAGGATGGATTGCACTCCAGCAATGAGTTTAGTTGGGTCAAAGGGTGCAGGGGCCAATCAGGTAGGCCTCGGTGAGATGGAGGGGTTGATGAGGGGCAGCCAGCTCTATTGCTGCTGGGGCAGCCATTCCTGGGGTTATAACAAGCACCTGAGTAGGAAGCCGCCTCCACCCCACCCCATTTCAATTCTGCTTGGAGGTTACCAGGGTTTAGCTGGCGGTCTCCCCAAATGACAGATGTGTCTCCCCGCTACTAGTAAATTGCCAACATTGTCAGGAAGTGGCCCTTATTTGGATGGCATGGTAGCACAGTGGTTAGCATTGTTGCTTCACAGCTCCAGGGTCCCAGGTTCGATTCCCAGCTTGGGTCGCTGTCTGTGAGGAGTCTGCATGTTCTCCCAATGTCTGCGTGGCTTTCCTCTGGATGCTCCAGTTTCCTCCCACAGTCCAAAGATGTGCACATTCAGTGGATTCACCATGCTAAATTGCCCTTAATTGTCCAAAAGGGTTGGATGGGGTTGCTGGGTTGCAGGGATGGGGTGGAGGTGTGAGCTTAAGCGGGGTGCTCTTTCCAAGGGCCGGTACAGACTCGATGGGCTGAATGGCCTCCTTCTGCATTGCAAATTCTATGATTCTATTCTAAGTGGCCCTTATTTGATCAGCGGTTCAGCTGACCTCTGGGGAGATAGCATGCACCATCTTCCCTGAATGGCAAGATTGCATGACAGTGGAAATGAATTGGGTAACTTTCCATGCCATTTTCACCACCATCTCCCAGCTCCCCTCTCCCTACTGCCTCCTAGCCGATGATCCGCAGAGGGGTGGTAACATCCAGGGCAAAAACAAATCACTAGATTATTTCCAAATGAAATCACATTCGCTATAAAATCTTTAAATACTTCGGCAGTTAGTAAATTGAATGTCTGAACATCTGGCAATTTAATGAAATGTAAAAAACAGAAAGTTCTAATTTAGATGAACAGTTCAATATTTCTAATTGGATGTATGGGTTATATTGAGAGCTCTCTGAAGCTGTGAGTTTGACTGAATGATTTAATTTGCAGGATTATCAATCAAGCCAACATTTCAATCCCATTGGTCAGTCTGATTCCTGTGGATGATGAACAAATCCTTCCAATGTAACAAGGAAAGATGGATGCCTGCACTGCTAAGGGATGAATACAGAAACTCTGAAACAAAGCAGGAAAACGCATGTTCTCTGGATCAACAGGCCATCAGGGAATACTAATATAAGCCTACTAGCAGATGAGGAGGAATCAGACATCTATCACTGTATTACAGAGGAAAATCAACGAATATACAACAGCAATGGGACCAGTGCTTTTAATTACTATAGACAAGCGGTTGTACACTTTGTTCTATTTTTTCACTTTCTCCTTCCTTATATAACTGAGGCGTTACCCTATCTACATTGACACGTCAGAAGCAGCAGTTTCATTCAAATGCCTCATCGCTTGGAAAATCCAATTTGGCTTGCAAATCGGAGCACTGCCGACACCTGTTCAGAATGGCTCAGAGACAATGTCAAATTTCTTGCTGGAAGCTATAATAAATCAGGAATGCGGCCAGTGCTTCCTGTGCTGTTTATTGGCTGCAGCGTGTTTCAGTGGAGGAGATTGGGAGGGATGGGGAAGTTTCAGAATTTGGGCATCACTGATGTTGTTTATAAGCAGTCAGGATTTCTTCTGGAGGATGTGCAGTTAGGGTTAGGGTTGCAGACAACAGGGAGACTTCAGCTGTGGAAAACTGGCTGCAAGAGGTCCAGAGAGGACACCCAGATTGTTTCATACAGCTTGAAAGGTCCTTTACTCCTACACTCTGTCCTCATGGAAAGCGTTGAAGTGCCATCCTTTGAATCTGGCATTCTCTCCATAGAAGGACACATGCAGACGCAAACGGAAAGCAGCTGAATTAAAAACACCGTGTTTTCAAGAAGCAGTTAGATATAGCACTTGGGGCGAAGGGGAATAAAGGATATGGGTGGAAGGCAGGATCAGACTATTGATTTGGATGATCATCCATGATCATAATGAATGGCAGAGCATGCTCCAAGGCCCAAATGGTCTCCTCCTGCTCCTATTTTCTATGTTTATATGCTGTCCTCTCTCAGAAAGTCAGCACACATTTCCCATTGTCACCTGCTCTGTCAGTAATGTACAACCAGCTGAACCAGAGGTGCAGAGCTGCTCATAGTCATCCACCATTAGCATCTAAAATGTCCTTAGTTCGCCAACTGTCTACTACTCAAGCTGTAGCAACTGAGAATTCACCTCATCGGAGTACTAGGAAAGATAAACACGACCAAACAACAGTTACTAAGGCATTGCACAAGGTTGAATCTTAATTGTTCCTGTTAAAAATTGTACATATAGAATCATGGAATCCCTACAGTGCCGAATGAGGCCATTCGGCCCATCTGCATCGACCTTCTGAAAGAGCACCCGATCCAGACCCTATCCCCGCAACCCCATAACCTGCACACTAAGGGGCAATTTAGCATGGCCAATCCACCTAACCTGCAATTCTTTGGACTATGGGAGGAAACCGGAGCACCCGGAGGAAACCCACACAGACACAGCGAGAAAGTGCAAACTCCACACAGTCACCAAAGCAAGAATTGAACCTGGGTCACTGGTGCTGTGAGGCAGCAGTGCTAACCACTGTGGCGCCCCATGTGGTAGAGTGTTGCAGTATTGTTTTCTCTGGATTTGATAGTATTAGTATTTCTGGTCATAAAAGTAAGGGCAATGAAAGCAACCAGATTGTGATGCTAAGGAATGCGGGACAGCTGTGTGTATTGGGGGTGGAAGGGTTGGTTCACACGATGCTCAAAGTCAAAGCCACGTCCTCCAGCATTGCACCCAAAATACAATTAGGATGCATGTCAGAAAGCTCAAATAAGGAATGACCAATACATGAATGGACCAGGAGAAAGAGCAGCGGGGGTAAAAAGCCCAGAACTATTTAAGGAACAATTAGCAACTGAAAAGATGGATTTTAACAGATTCTCAGGTCGAAGGAACCACATTGGACCAAATAGCTTTTCTCATCCAAAATTAGCATGTGATCTTGAGTTTTGCTATGGCCCAGTTTTCTAGAATTGGGACCCACTGTAATATAGTTTTGAATGTTCCACCTGAAAATGATTAACAACATGAAGTGATGATGATAACCGGTTTCAATGTGGAATGATACAGTTTTTCTAACGTATTTTCAAGGTAAGTTTCAATGTCATAAACTTACCATTAAAGAATTTGATTTTTCAACTTTTGCTTGAAGATTTTTATTGCTCGCTCATTTATAAAAACTGTGATATCCGTCAACTTGACTAAAAAATAACATGTATGTGCATACATGTGTAAGAAAAGTCAAGAGTTTTCACAATCGAATGCTAATATCACATTAAAAAATCAATTATTGGGGCGGATTGGTGGCACAATGGTTAGCACTGCTGCCTCACGGCGCCGAGCTCCGTGTCACTGTTCGTGTGGATTTTGTACATTCTTCCTATGTCTGCGTGAGTCTCACCCCCACAACCCAAAGATGTGCAGGGTAGGTTGACTGGCCATGCTAAATTGCTCCTTAATTAGCAAAAAAAAAATTGGGTAAACAAAATGTATTTTAAAAAAATCTTTTGAAAATAATTTATTTACAAAAATGGCATGATACTGTTATTAAACCTGATTGTAACATTTAATCTACTCAGAGGGAAATTAACATTTGTACTTTGTTTGCTTAAGTAAAAGGTAACATTACATTGCTGTTTTCAGTGTGATGGATATCGTGATGAATTGATAGAGGGGATGTTGGGACTGAAGCAGAATTCCCAGCACCATATTCATGGATAGAATTTTGCCATTTTTTGGCAAAGTGTCATCCCGGGCGGGAAAAGCAGAGGGTAGCCCTCCGGCAGCATTGCCAGGTTTTCCCGCTGTAGTTTTAAACTCCTTGCCAAAAAAAAGTGGAGGTGGGTCCCATGATGTCACACTGCAGGGTGGGCTCTGATTGAATCCACCCTACAGGCAACTTAGGTTTTTAAAGGGCCTTCTTAAAGGAACCACGGAACCCCTCCCACAGAACAACCTCCCGTCACTGCCCTCTTTCACTATCCCTGGGCACTGCACAGGCATGACACCACCCCCCCCCCCCCTCGCCGGGGGCTGTACTCTGGTAGGTTCTGCTCGCCAGATACACATTGTGGGGGATCAGTCCTGATTCGCACTAGTCTGAGAGCTGAATGGGCAATTTAATGTGGGAGGATCTGGCGTTAAGGCCTGTTAATGATATTTGAATTGATGCAAATTGGGATGCCAACCTTTAAAGCCGGGATTCCCATTATATCATTGATGGGAGGCAGGGACAAGGACAATCGATCGAGGAAATTCTGCCAGCGTATAAACCGTTTTGGGACTCCCAGGTTATTATCTGTCCGTTGTGTCATTCCCGACCCACCGAAACGGGAGCAGAAAATCCCCCCCATTAACTAAATTTGCATTCTAGTTGAAATATTGTTAAAGAGGAGGATATGGTCATTACATTTAGGTCTAAGTGGTAACCTGGCTCCAATTTGTGAAACCCATGAAGAGATGTGACTACAGAGCTGCTGGGTTGTTTATATTGAAAAGGTTGATCGGGTATTTGCAAGGTTGCCGACATATAATCTGAAAAATCTTCAATGGTACATATCACCTCAGATAAACGTTTTTACATTGAAATGAAGTCAAGATTGATACTGCCATTGTTGGCAAGCTAAATAGTTACATAGTAGCATTTGCATAGAACATACAGTGCAGAAGGCCATTCGGCCCATCGAGTCTGCACCGACCCACTTAAGCCCCTCACTTCCATCCTATCCCTGTAACCCAACAACCCCTCCTAACCTTTTTTTGGTCACTTCAAGGCAATTTATCATGGCCAATCCACCTAACCTGCACATGTTTGGACTGTGGGAGGAAACCGGAGCACCTGGAGGAAACTCACACAGACACTGGGAGAACATGCAGACTCCGCACAGAATGCAGACTCCGCACAGTATATATATATATCTGAAGAGTAAATATGTCTCTCAGCCAGCCAACAAAAACATTTTCCTACCAATTATTCCAATTCTCTTCCTGCACCTAGTGGTGCACAAAGGCAAACTTTTGTCTGTTTCCATAGCTATTATTCCTGGGTCAGGAATCTAGCCTGTTGCCAGGGCTTATATCTTGATGGGTGCCACTCCACGTCAAGTGTGGCTGACTGGGAGTATCTCCCACTCTTACCGCTAGCCACTGGCGTGTTTAGAATGATTTGCAGGTTGACGCACTCAACCTGTTTGATCGCGTTAATGCACCTTTCGTGCCATCAAGTCCTGGCATGGGACTCAAACCGAGAGCTTCAGCTCAGAGGAAGAGGCACTACCTATTGCACCACAAGATCTCCTCTACCGATGATTAATTGTGTAACAGTAAATATATAGCTGTTGTGAATGCTTGTTAAATTTGTCAGCGCAATTGTTAAGGAGACAAGGACATACCCACAACCACCATGACAGACATTACTGGAAGAGTTACTGGATGCAAGCATCCTAGATAAAGGGAACTGTAGCGACATGAATGAGCGACTGGTAGAAAGGGGCCGACACCGTACTGGACGCAACAAGAAAGAAATGGGAGGAAGACCTGGAGATTGAAATAGGGTGAGGACTCTGGCGCGAAGCACTGCATCGGGTCAACTCCACCCACATGTGCGCAAGGCTCAACCTGACACAACTAAAAGTGGTACATAGTCCACTTAACAAGAACTCGAATGAGTAGGTTCTTCCCGGAGGTGGAGGATAGATGTGCACGCTGCCAAGGAGACCCGGCCAACCACGACCACATGTTCTGGTCTTGCCCCAGACTTGCGGGGTACTGGACAGCCTTCTTTGAGGCAATGTCCAAAGTGGTGGGGATGAGGGTGGAGCCATGCCCGAAAGTGGCGGTCTTAGGGTATCAGACCAGCCAAATCTATTCCTGAGGAGGAGGTTGGACGCCCTTGCCTTTGCCCCTATGAGAAAAGAAAGATGAATCACAGGAGAAGGGGAGGGGGTAAGGGGGGTGGAAGAAGGAAGAGGGAGGAGACAGGGAACCAATACAGGGGAACCAGAGTGACGAGGCGGGGGGGAAGCAAGGGAATGATAGCGAGAAGGAAGCACGGGAAATGATAACAAACTTGGCAAACACAGGAAGAGAGCACGGAAAATACGGACGAAAGATGGGACGAACGGCCAAAGCGGAGGTGAACGCGAGACGACAACGGCAGCGAAAACCGTCCGAGAGAAGCAAGTAATAACACCAACACCAGATCCATTCCCGTATTGCCCTCTCTGTATTGGACATAACCAATGTAATTATTTCTCCAGCATCCAAATGTATATGTACCTCCCCAGTCCCCCCCTTCCCACCAACAAACATGTACCTACTTGTGTGTTAAAAAGAATATTGCTAGCTGTACAGAGTTGCTGTTGTGGAGCTAGTGCACAATATCCTACCAGGTTTTTTTTCTCTATTTTCTTCTTTTCGATATATATATATATTTTATTCTGTGTACTTAACGATAAATTTACTTTGTTCTAAAACACAATAAAAAACATTTATTAAAAAAATATGATTGGATAGTTGCAGTAACTAATACTATGTAACACAAGTCCAAGTTTTCAAACTGTAATATGCAATATGCATCACCTGAAGCCAAATCCTTTTGTGAGGGCCACAAGGAATCCAGCACAAGTTTGTAGAGTCAAACAGAAAGCACAGTGGTTAGCACTGTTGCTTCACAGTGCCAGGGTCCCAGATTCGATTCCCAGCTTGGGTCACTGTCTGTGAGGAGTCTGCATATTCCTCCGGGTGTTCTGGTTTCCTCCAACAAGTCCCGAAAGACGTGCTTATTAGGTGAATTGGACATTCTGAATTCTCCCGCTGTGTATCCAAACAGGCATCAAGCTAAAGTCAACTCACTCAGCAAAAATAGGGTAATTAAGCATGTAATTTTCCCTCATATACAGGGCACAACTACTTACTGAGTAAACTTGTTGCGCTATTGTGAGAGCTCAAAGGTTTTAAGCATTAAATTTCTAATGAAACATCAACTATCTTTTAGAGGAAAAATAAACAATATTCGCTCCTCATCATTCATGAATCAACAATAGAAACAGAACCCACATATTATAAATTGCAAAATGATATTGCAAGAACCTCTTTTCTGGTTTTGTTTAATTTTGATCATCAGTAACAAAAATGAACAGGTTAATTGACTGGTGCCATTTAAAGAAAATGGAACAAAATTTCATTTCCACCATCTTGTTCAATTCCATGTAAAATTCTGTTTAAAAAAGAAACACATCCACGTTCTGCTGACATAGTGTAGCTTTGTATTGGGTGTTGACAGTGTAATTATTTGCAGTAATCATCAGTCACAAAGCTTTTGTTTTTCAAGGCATGAGCATTGAACCTTGAGTACAGGTTCTGTGTAAACCTTTGAGAACAAGGGAACATTTAACTTCATTTGCTGTTTCTACTTTTTTTAATTTAAAGTACCCAATTCATTTTTTTTTCCAATTAAGGGGCAATTCAGCATGGCCAATCCACCTACCCTGCACATCTTTTGGGTTGTGGGCTGAGACCCACGCAGACAAGGGGAGAATGTGCAAACTCCACATGGACAGTAACCCGGGCCGGGATTGCACCGACGTCCTCGGCACCGTGAAGCAGTAATTCTAACCACTGCCCATCGATTTCTAATTTTTAATGTAAGTCATTCCCTAACCCTGATGAGTAATTTCCCTCTTCCTCCATTCTGAAACATGGGTGTGTCCGGCATATAATTTGCATCGCATGTTGACACAGACCAGATAAATAATTTGAGGCAACAAATCCAAGATTGTATTGACATATGTCGCCAAATAATATTTAGCACATATATTACGTATTACACGTTCTGGGAGGGTGGCACAGTAGCATAGTGGTTAGTACTGTTGCTTCACAATGCCAGGGACGCTAGTTTGATTCCCAGCTTGGGTCACTGTCTGTGCGGAGTCTGCACGTTCTCCCCGTGTCTGTGTGGGTTTCCTCCGGTGCTCCGGTTTCCTCCCACAGTCCAAAGATGTGTGGGGTAGGTGGACTGGCCACGCTAAACTGCCCTGTAATGTCCAAAGGTTCGGTGGGGTTACTGGGCTATGGAGATAGAGTGAAGGTGTTAGCTTAAGTAGGGTGCTCTTTCAAGGGCTGGTATAGATTCGATGGGCTGAATGATCTCCTTCTGAACTGTAAATTCTTTTCTAATTCTTTTCCTTGGAACTATGCAAACTTAGACAGGTGGGACAATTGATGTTTATTTAACTTTGCATGTCACACCAACAGATTCCAGTGCTAAAAATTAATTCTTATTCAACAGAAATTGAGTGCAGGTATTCTTCTACAGGCTGATTTCTGGTTTAGTAATTTTATTCACATGGACATGTGAAAAACATCTAGAGGAGCACCCCAAATCAAACAGATCCATTTATTTCTCCAAACTTCCTTTCGGTTCATCATACTGGATACTGAGTCAGTTATGCAGTAAATAATAAGAGACAATAATAAGAGAAAAATGGGGCAAGCCACAACTGTGACATTAACTTTGTTGGTTGCTAGATGAGTAGAAATGCTCTGAGAAAATTGCATTCAAGAGGCAAGTCAGAGATTTCTCACAATCAAACATTTTGTACACTGGGGGCAGAGCTCCAGAAATGACACTGCTTGAGATAAAGTTTCACCAGCAGGGCTAAAGCTTTAGCTTATATATTCAATGTGGAATTTGTGAATTGGCACTGAATGTTGACACCACAAAAGCATTTCTTTACTCATCACAAACACATTGTTCTACTGAAAACAAATGATCTCTTATGGTGGTCATCCTGGCACTGGGTTGAAGAGCACATCCCTTTGATGTTGTACATGGTGGATATTGGCACAGAGAAAGCATTTTTCAAATCTAAATAGTCAGTGTTGTTTTGGATGATAGAGAGTCCAAAGAGTAAGAGACGGATGTTCTCAGCTTGTCGAATTAAGCCACAATATTCCATTGTTTGCTGCATCTAATGTTGTAGATTGTGGAATTTGGCGATAGTAGCAGTTCAAAGTAAGTTTCATTGAATCTAATATTTGGATAACGTGGGAGAAAAATCAACAGTTTCTACATACATGGGCTTTGCCAATATATTTAGAATAAGCTCGCCTATGGAAAATTCATTAGTTGTCTCTGACTCCTCCATGAATGATTTTATGATCTTTTTCGAGACCAGTAATGTAATTTTTAAATCAGAAACTCACACATTTACTCAAGGAATGAAGCCACAAGATTCACAAGCCTTCAAGATTTACATTAAAGTTAATAGAAGTACAAGGAACATGGTTATTTATACCCTAAATTGAACTTCCTAACCCAAATTACCTTCTACACCTTTTTGACTTACACTCTACCTAAGAACTCAAGTCAAATCCTTATCAGAAACCCGTAAATGAAACACTTGGTCTACTGTTTCAAAGATTCATATGAAGGTTGAAATTTCTTGGACCTTGCACTTACTTCCTGCAAGGTTTTCTTTTCAAACCTGCTCCAACTTTCCCAAGGTTGTAGACTCCCAGTTTAGTATCACTTCTCGTGTTTTAAGTATTACCACCTTGGGCCAAAAGTCACCTGATTCCACTGTTTTTTGACTCTAGAGTCTTGCTGTCTTCTCAATTTGGCTATCCCAGAAGTCCAACTCACTGTTCATCAAAGCCTTCAGTTATTAAAGTTTTTAAACCCTTTTAACCAGCACACTAAACTTTAGCTGTATTCTACTTGAAAATAAGTGTTCTCTGCCCCGAATTTGTTCTGAACCAAAACCTGCTTGGAAACAGAGCCACAACGCAGGAATGTAATCTCTCCTGTATTTAATTTCTTGCTGACCCTTGTTCTTTTATTTATTCTGCAATTTATCTCCCAGGCAGCTTGTAGTATACATGATCAGTTACTGCAAATAAGTTGCCGTTACAAGAGATCATCTTCCAGAGAAAGCTATTTCTTAAAGGGACCATCACCCCAATATAAAGAATATTTTTTCCCCAAAAGCACATGAGCTTTCACACAATGAAATTGATAACGATTTGCAACGGAAAGGCACAGAAAAATCAATATTTTTTCATGAAGCAAAACAACAATAAAAAGGTGTCGCACTGTGTGATCAATTTAGTTGTCAGAAATCATACTTCCTACATACACATATAGAATTGTGCGTAATGGAAGACTGTATTTATCTTGAGGTTTGTGATCAGCACCCATGAAATTGATTTCAGACAACAACACTGCTCTTTGTTTTGGCTCATGTTCGTTGAAATCTTAATCATTAAGAACAGCAAAGAGTAACTGGACTGCTCCGCACAGGTGTTCAAGAGTTCTAAAAAGAACACGAACTGGCAGAAGAAGTGGATGTGAAATCCGAATAAAGCTGGAGACATGGGGACTGTGAGGGCGATTGTTTGGAGTTTATTTTAAATAAATTATTTCCTCTTTATCCACTGAAGGAGGAATCTCTTGCTTATGAAAAAAAAATCAGTGTTTACAAATGTATTTTGTATTGCCAATGTTATTTTCATAACCATTGAGAGTATCTTTTGTTAGTTTCTTTATGCATAAATTCATCCATTTTAAATGGAAAAGGGATCAACTTGAGTAACTTAGAAAATGATTAATCTTAGGTAGACAATGGCGTGCAATCTATTCAACTCTAAAATCCTGGTCATAATAGAATGTTTGTTTATGCTCATTTATCAATGAGCATTCTCAGTGACACTAACTAAAGCCCTTCAAATAATGGTCTTCCATAGACTACTGTTCATCAATTTTGCATTAAACTGGAAAGCTCACCAAGGGCAATATTTCTATATTTCCACTGATTATCCACACAAACTAACCATGGAAATTATCCAGATCACGGAAACACTAGAACTCACTGAAACTGAGGTGAATGAGTCCAGGTAATCTTCTATGAGTAGAAACCTCTCTGAAATAAGGAGCGAAATTCTCCCGAAATGGCGCGATGTCCGCCGACTGGCGCCCAAAACGGCGCCAATCAGAGGGGCATCGCGCCGCCCCAAAGGTGCAGAATGCTCCGCATCTTTTGGGGCCGAGCCCCAACATCGAGGGGCTAGGCCGGCGCCGGAGGAATTTCCGCCCCGCCAGCTGGCGGAAACGGCCTTTGTTGCCCCGCCAGCTGGCGCGGAAATGACATTCCCGGGCGGCGCATGCGCGGGAGCGTCAGCGGCCGCTGACAGTTTCCCACGCATGTGCAGTGGAGGGAGTCTCTTCCACCTCCGCCATGGTGGAGACCGGTGGAGGCGAAAGGGAAAGAGTGCCGCCACGGCACAGGCCCGCCCGCGGATCGGTGGGCCCCGATTGCGGGCCAGGCCACCGTGGGGGCACCCCCCGGGGCCAGATCGTCCCGCGCCCAGATCGTCCCGCGCCCCCCCCAGGACCCCGGAGCCCGCCCACGCCGCCTTGTCCTGCCGTTCAAAAGGTGGTTTAATCCACGCCGGCGGGACAGGCAATTTATCGGCGGGACTTCGGCCCATCCGGGCCGGAGAATCGAGCGGGGGGGCCCGCCAACCGGCGCGGCACGATTCCCGCCCCCGCCGAATCTCCGGTGCCGGAGAGTTCGGCAAACGGCGGGGGCGGGATTCACGGCAGCCCCCGGCGATTCTCCGACCCGGCGGGGGGTTGGAAAATGACGCCCGTGATCTTAACTCCAAAGGTAATTCAGCAAAAATCCTGGTTATTCATATAATGTTACAATTTATAAAATTGCATCACACAGGTTTAGGGGCAGCACAGTAGCACAGTGGTTAGCATTGTTGCTTCATAGCGCCAGGGTCCCAGGTTCAATTCCCGGCTTGGGTCACTGTCTGTGTGGAGACGGCACATTCTCCCTGTGTTTGCGTGGGTTTCCTCCGGGTGCTCCGGCTTCCTCCCACTAGTCCCAAAAGACGTGCTGTTAGGTAATTTGGACATTCTGAATTCTCCCTCCGTGTACCCGAACAGGCGCTGGAATGTGGTGACTAGGGGCTTTTCACAGCAACTTCATTGCAGTGTTAATGTAAGCCTACTTGTGACAATAAAGATTATTATTATTAATATTTTCATGACACCAAAAGGGACTGAATCATTGTGTTCCACACAGCATTTGATCATCTATGTCTGGGCAGTCTTGACTAACCCTCAATCACCACCAGAAACTATACATCATTTCCATATTATATTAGTGGAGTTTGTAGTGATAAAATTGCAACTGAACAGCTGATATAGACAGGAATCATTAATTATTTTGGAGAAAACCTCTGATACATTGTGTCACTTGATAACGCTGCCAAGGTGTCAGTGTCTGATCGACAGATAACAAAATATCGGGTGCACTAATATTTGCATTAAGTGCTAGCTCCGTAAATATGGCAGCAATGAAAGAAGGAATTCCCATTGTAATGGCACTAACCGCATTTCAGAAACATCTCAAAAAATTTCATACACATCGGGCTGGATTCTCCGCCCTGCCGCGCCACATTTCTGTTTCACCCCGCCGACGGGATTCTCCGTTACGCCGGCTGGTCAATGGGGTTTCCCATTGTGGGGCAGTCCCACACCGTTGGGAAACCCCCGGGCAGCCGGCAAAATGGAGCATCCCGCCGGTGGAGAATCCAGCCCAAACATCTTGAGCAAACTATTTTGCAAACAACAAGAGGCCACAAACAGATGTGAGATGAATGATCGGTGGCATCGGTTGAGCAATGATCCCCAGTGATCTTGACCAGCCATCTTAACAGGCAAATGAGATGGAAGTTACTGGGTTACTGGGATGGATGTTGCTCCAGCGGATTTTCAGGCAGGTGGGGTGGAGTCGGGTGAGAGTGGGGGCAGGGGCAAAGTATTCAAGCCTAAGGCAGGAACCTTACAGTAATGGAGACAGGAATGTGGGGGTGGGAGATGTTGCTGTAAAACCACAGGAGATGGGTTGAGCTTCTGATATCATCACACTGAAAAATGATTTCACCCTGCAAGGATGGCGAGTTGAGTGGGGAATCCATTCACAATCTCTAAGCAATCAGAAGCCAATTCAGATTATTGAGAAGGTAAGTGTGGCAGCAATTATTGAGCCCTTTGGAATTTTGCAAGCATTCCATGGGCAAAACTGGGGTTGGAGCTTCATCAGCATTTGAAGGGTGGTAATGCGGCAGTAGCTGTTGGGGTTTGCTGCATTTGGCAGACATTCACTGAAGCCTTTTGATTTAATAGTACAGAAGGAAAAGAACAGCCATTTGTTTTGGCTTGAGGCCCCTTGAGCAGTGAAGTTCTCCTGTCAGGAGGCTCATTGGACAGGGAGCTATCAGGAAGGTACAACTAGGTGGCCTTTATGCAACCACAGGAAGGGTTCCCCGTTAAAGTGGAATTGCCCAGGTGTCATGGGTATCATGCATTCCAGAAAAGGTTCTTCCACTGAGGAGGAGAACTTGAGAGGGACGGAGGAACAAGCACCCAGAAATTTATATCAACTACGGTCTGGCCACCTGCAGGCCCAGCCTCATAAGGTGGCAGAGAAAGAAGACCACTGAAGGCATCGTAAGCAGGCACCAGCTTTGAGACCAGGGTACTCAGGGCCCAAAGTGTACAGCCAATAGAAAAACTACTTGTCGATGTCAGTGCAGCAGTGTCACCACAGATTGAGCCTATCCTGAGAGGAAGGTGGCCTCAAATGAGGACGAAGAATGAAATAGCCAATGAGGAGCTGTAGCATCCAAGCAGGCATGAGGGGCCCTTTTGAAGGCTCCAAGACATAGGTGCAAGGGAGACACGGGAGGAACTCCTATTCATTCATTTCTCCTGACTACTGCAACCAACCAGCTGAATAACAATCCATGCTCCAAGCACATTAACACCGCTCATCTGTGCTGGAAGTCCACATCCCCTCAGCCGCGAGCAGCTGTTGCTTCTGCAATGTACAAATGATGAGCACACACAGCATGCTCACCCCAGGGAAGGCTAACATATCTTGTTAATTATATTGTTAAGATTTATATGGACAATGTATCATATTTTACATTGAATATATAAATGTTTCTGTGCTATGTAAGGTGAACAGGATTTCAGTTTTGCTCGTGAACTTTGGTGCCAGGAGGTCTGGCTGAACTTCAGGTCCTTTACAAGCAAAGCAGGACTAGCTTCACAGTGAATTCAGAGCAGGTGGTGCTCATTGAAGCTTGTATTCAAGAGCTGGATTTTTCCCCAGTGGGGGTGTTTACTTCTGGACATGGAGAGGATCCAGAAGGGTAGAGTGAAAACCAGTATATACACTGAACCATAATATCACAATAAAACTGTTGTGCACCATCAAAATGCCTTCTGCTGCCTAATTTGGTAAATGGAGATTCACCTGATCAACACATTCATTGTCACTGATATAATAGGCTCTCTCTTCCCAGAATTTGCACCATCATGCTTAACATTTTGCTGCCAAAAGGGGCTGACGTTTGCCATTCTGCTTGAAAAAATGAAAAAGGTCATTAACTTGCTTACAGCACTGCAAACTGGTTCCCTGAATGACCCCATGAGTGCTGACCTGCATGCAACCTTCATCCAGGCTTGCTGGGGAGGTTTCCTTCCCTACCCACTAGGAAGAGGACATTGCCCAAGCTGCTTAGATGATGAAATGCAAGGAGCCATCACTGAACCGTGGAACCGTGCCGGTCCTGCTTGCCACCATGACCAAAAGGGTTCCAAATGTGTTCCAATTGGTCGGATTGCTGACAACTGCTTGCCATAGGCTGACGATGTTTCCTTGATGTGAGGCTGAGGAAGAGTGGTCTCAGCTAGATGGTTGGTGGTCTCAGTTAGATGACGTGTGATCTCCAGGGGAGGATGACTAGTTACAGGATTTTGAGAGGGCTGCTCTCTGACTGCAAGTTTCCTGAAGACAGCTGCGTTTAGGCCTTGGTTTCTGGCAGCCCATTAATAATGCCACCCACACCTTCGTCAATATCAGGTAATAATGAGGCAGCCACATCAAGTCCTGCTCTCAGATCCTCAGTGTCCTCGCCAACTTAGGCTGCTGGCCGTCAATCGGGCAGCCGGCATGAGATTGTTGCAACCAAGGTTGGAGCTGGAGATAGACGGAAACATTTTGGCTAGGCTGAAACCATTTAAATTAACAGCATGAAGCATCAGATAGGCCAGCATGGGATTAGGAATTGCAGGCTAGGTTTCAGAAAACAAGGGATGCACTTTTACTGTTGGATTTAATTGGTTGTCACAAACTTCTCCATTATCCATTTTCTATATTATTTCTACACTCCTACTGTTTTGTTGAAGTTTTGCTTACACTGTGAGAGACTTGGAGATAGTTGGTAAATAGCGGGCGGGATGCTCCCATCCCGCGGCAGAGTGTCCACACTGTCGTAAACACCGTTGCGTTTTACGACGGCGTGAACGGGCCGCTGCCAGGAGTAATTCTGGCCCCTACAGGCGCTGGAGCGGTTCATGCCGCTCCAGCTGCCGATCCCGGCGCAAACTGGTTGCCGCGGGATTCGCGCCGGCGCCAACGCGCGCATGCGCGGTGGCCTGCTTCAACGCGCCGGCCCCGACGCAACATGGCGCAGGAGTACAGGGGCCGGCGCGGAAGAAAAGAGGCCGGAGGGCAGAGAGGCCGGCCCGGTGAACAGAGAGGCCGGCCCGCCGATCAGTGGGCCCCGATCGCAGGCCAGGCCGCATCGAAAGGCTTCCCCCCCCCCGCCGGGGTCGGAGCCCCCCTCTCCTCTCACAGGCTGGCACCCGACCCTTCCACCCAGAGTTCCCGCCGGCTGCGAGCAGGTGTGGACGGCGCCGGCGGGACTCAGCTTTTTGACGACAGCCGCTCGGCCCCTCCCGGGCCAAGAATCTGGGGGCCAGCCGCGTAGAGCGGCCCGCGACCGGCGCCGCGCCAATCTTGCTGGCCCCAATGGCGCCGCCGTCGGGGGGGCGTGACCCGGTCGCGGGGATTCTCCGGCCCGGCCCCGGGCTGAGAGAATCCCGCCCAGCATTTCTTGAAACTATTTACTTAGACCATCTAGATTATTTCCAAAGATTTCATGGTCAGTACATGCTTCTCTGGACAAAGACTGTTCTGCGTCTTGCTCTTTTGGCGCCTCTTGGGCATCTGATCCTGATATCATGCTTACATCATCATTGACATCATTGTCTAATTAACATGACCTTAACCCTTTACTCTACACGTACAATTTCACCAATACATACCTTCTCAGCCTGTGCTACCTTCACATGAGATGGTATGTTGGGACAAAGCAAAACAAGCATCTACATTTAAAAATGCACGCTATACAGCTGAAAGGTTTTAATAAATGAAATGAAATGAAAATCGCTTATTGTCACAAGTAGGCTTTAATGAAGTTACTGTGAAAAGCCCCTAGTAGCCACATTCCGGTGCCTGTTCGGGGAACCTGGTACGGGAATTGAACCGTGCAGCTGACTTTTCTTGGTCTGCTTTAAAAGCCAGCGATTTAGCCCAGTGTGCTAAACCGAGGTGCACAAATTGGAGAACAATGTCTCATTCCATTTCAACTGGATGCCTTTTGTAAAAAATTTAAAAACAAAACACCAAGGGCGGGATTCTCCACGAACCGGCGGGGTGGGCAACTCCGGCGCGAAGGAGTGGCCTGAACCATTCCAGCGTTGGGTTGCCCCGAAGGTGCGGAATCCTCCACACCTTCAGGGGCTAGGCCGGCCACGGAGTGGTTTGTGCCCCGCCAGCCGGCGGGGAAGAGGCTAGGCGCAATGCCAATCGGGCTGAAGGGCCCCCGCCGGCCGGTGCGAGTTGGCGCATGCACGGGAACGGCAGCATGTGCTGGGGTCATCCCAGCGGATGCGCAAGGGGGGTTCTCCTCCACGTCGGGCATCGCGGAGGACCACAGCAGCCGACGCAGAAGAATAGAGTGCCCCCACAGCACAGGGCCGCCCACGGATCGGTGGGCCCCGATCGCGGGTCAGGCCTCCTTGGGGGCACCTACCAGGGCCATATCCCCCCCACGCCCCTCCCCCAGGGCCCCAGGGGCCGCCCGCGCAGCCAGGTCCCGCGAGCAAATACCTGGTGTAAGATACGACGGCGGGACTGGCTGAAAACGGGCAGCCACTCGGCCCATCGCGGGCCGGAGAATCGCTGCCAGCGGTCGCCAACCGGCGCGGTGCAATTCCCGCCCCCGCCAAAACTCCGGCGCCGGAGACCCAGCAGGGGGTCGGAGAATCCCACCATAAATCTACAAACTCCCTTCAGCTAAAAGAAAACATGCTGAATTGTTGCAACTTTCTAAGTATGTTGAAAGCTATTCTCCCTTTCGGCGGTAGAGTGTCCACGGCGTCGGAAACGCGTCAGAAACGCCGTCGTGTACGGGCCTCTGGGAGAACCAATTCTGGCCCCTACAGGGGGCCAGCATGGCGCTGGACCGGTTCACGCCCTCCAGCCTCCCATCCCGGCACGAACTGTGCGCCGCTGGATCCGCGCATGCGCAGTGGCGCAGGCGCCAACACGCGCATGCGCGGTGGCCTCCTTCAACACGCCGGCCCTGACGCAACATGGCGCGGGAGTTCAGGGGCCGGCGCATAAGAAACTAGGCCCGGGGAACGAGAGACCGACCCGCCTATCGGTGGGCCCCGATCGCGGGCCAGGCCCCATCGGAGGCCCCCCCCACCCCCCAGAGAACTGAAGGCCTACTTAAAATATCTTTAGTTGTGTATTGGGAGAATGACACTCAAACATCCGATAAACTAACATAACTTTATTATGGTTGATTCTCTCTCATACCTGCTGCTTCGCTGTTTCTTGCTCTCCATCACATTACATCACTTCCTTGCATACATTACTACAATGGGGCTCTACGGTGAGCCAAAAGGGACAAATATATGACGGGCGGGATTCTCTGACACCGCGTCAGGCCCGAAAAGGGGCCAGCAGCGGGGCTGCGAGAAACGCGGTGGGCGTGGCGCCAGGGCGGCTTCGTCAGCGCGCGACGCTCGGATGACGAGATGCCGCGTCACTTTATGTGCACGATCCACGCACAGGCCCCGACACAGGAGCGATGGCCGCGCCCCGCCGTGCCACCCCCAGGTTCCGGGACCATGACCTGGAGACACTGCTGGATGTAGTGGAAGAGCGGAGGGCAATCCTGTGTCCAAGACGTGGCCACCGGCACCCGGCCACCACTGTCAGGCGCAACTGGCGTGGTGTGGGCATCGCCGTTAGCGCTGTGGGGCACACCCCACGTACTGGAGAGCAGTGCCGCAAGAAGCTCCACAACCTGACGAGGGCAGCCAGGTTAATTACCCCGAGAGTTCCCCCCGGCCACACCCCATCCCTACCCTCCCCCACCCGTGTCACGCCACCCCCCCCTCTGCCCAGGCAGGTGGGGGGGGCACCACGTTCCAACCGACCCACATGGGCACCACACCCCCCTTGCGAGCTGCCATTGTGTGGTGCCCTGTGCCCCCCCAGCCATAATGTTGCCAACATCCGCGCGTCTTGCTGCTGACTGCCTAATCTGATGCTTTCCCTACCCCCGCAGGATAAGACAGCCCACAACCATCGTGAGCGTGCAGGAACTGGAGGTGGATCACCTGTTCTGCACCCCCACACCGTCCATGAGCAGAAGGCTCTGGACCTCGCTGGGGGAAGCCGCCACCTGGGTGGTAGCGCAATGCCAGATCGGAGGCCCAGACTCCCCTGTCTGGCTACACTCCCTCAGTCGCTCACCTCCCTCCCCCCTCCCCCCACATCACACTGCACCACCTCAAACTGCCCCCTCCACCCCCTAACCCCCCTCACAATCCACCCCCTCACACTGCCCCCTCCACTCCCTAACCCCCCTCACAATCCACCCCCTCACACTGCCCCCTCCAACCCCTAACCCCCTCACAATCCACTCCCTCAAACTGCCCCCTCCACCCCCTAACCCCCCCTCACAATCACCCCCTCACATTGTCCCCTCCACCCCTAACCCTTCCTCAAACTCCACCCCCTCAAACTGCCCCTCCACCTGCTAACCCCCTTCACACTCCACCCCCTCACACTGTCCCCTCCACCTGCTAACCCTCCCTCACACTCTACCCCCTCACACTGCCCCCTCCACCCGCTAACCCCCCTCACACTATCCCCTCCGCCACCTAACACTCCCTCACACTCTACCCCCTCACACTGCCCCCTCCACTCACTAACCCCCCTCAGAATCCACCCCCTCACATTGCCCCCTCCATCCCCAAACCCCCCTCACAATCACCCCCTCACACTGTCCCCTCCACCCCCTAACCCTCCCTAACACTCTACCCCCTCAAACTGCCCCCTCCACCCGCTAACCCCCCTCACACTCCATCCCCTTACACTGTCCCCTCCACCCCCTAACCCTCCCTAACACTCTACCCCCTCACACTGCCCCCTCCACCCGCTAACCCCTGTCACACTCCACCCCCTCACACTGCCCCCTCCACCCCCTAACCCCCCCTCACACTCCACCCTCTCACACTGCCCCTCCACCCGCTAACCCCCCTCACAATCACCCCCTCACACTGCCCCCTCCACCCGCTAACCCCCCCTCACAATCCACCCCCTCACACTGCCCCCTCCACCCCATAACCCCCCTCACAATCACCCCCTCACACTGCCCCCTCCACCCCCTAACCCCCCTCACACTCCACCCCCTCAAACTGCCCCCTCCACCCCCTAACCCCCCTCACAAACCACCCCCTCAAACTGCCCCCTCCACCCAACCCCCCTCACAATCACCCCCTCACTCTGTCCCCTCCACCCCTAACCCTTCCTCAAACTCCACCCCCTCAAACTGCCCCGCCACCTGATAACCCCCTCACACTCCACCCCCTCACACTGTCCCCTCCACCCGCTAACCCTCCCTCACACTCTACCCCCTCACACTGCTCCCTCCACCCGCTAACCCCCCTCAGAATCCACCCCCTCACATTGCCCCCTCCACCCCCTAACCCCCCTCACACTCCACCCCCTCACACTGCCCCCTCCACCCGCTAACCCCCCTCACAATCACCCACTCACACTGTCCCCTCCACCCCCTAACCCTCCCTAACACTCTACCCCCTCAAACTGCCCCCTCCACCCGCTAACCCCCCTCACACTCCATCCCCTTACACTGTCCCCTCCAACCCCTAACCCTCCCTAACACTCTACCCCCTCACACTGCCCCCTCCACCCGCTAACCCCTGTCACACTCCACCCCCTCACACTGCCCCCTCCACCCCCTAACCCCCCTCACACTCCACTCCCTCACACTGCCCCCTCCACCCGCTAACCCCCCTCACAATCATCCCCTCACACTGCCCCCTCCACCCGCTAACCCCCCTCACAATCCACCCCCTCACACTGCCCCCTCCACCCCATAACCCCCCTCACAATCACCCCCTCACACTGCCCCCTCCACCCCCTAACCCCCCTCACACTCCACCCCCTCACACTGCCCCCTCCACCCCCTATCCCCCTCACAATCCACCCCCTCACACTGCCCCCTCCACCCCCAGCCCCCCTCTCTCCACCCCCTCACACTGCCCCCTCCATCCGCTAGCCCCCTCACACTCCACCCCCTCACACTTCCCCCTCCACCCCCTAACCCCCCTCACACTCCACCCCCTCACACTGCCCCCTCCACCCCCTTACCTCCCTCACACTCCACCCCCTCACACCGTCCCCTCCTCCCCCTTACCCCCTCACACTCCACCCCCTCACACTGCCCCCTCCACCCCCAAACCCCTCACAGTCCACCCCCTCACACTGCCCCCTCCACCCCCTTACCTCCCTCATACTCCACCCCCTCTCACCGCCCCCTCCTCCCCCTTTCCCCCTCACACTCCACCCCCTCACACTGCCCCCTCCACCCCCAAACCCCTCACAGTCCACCCCCTCACACTGCCTCCTCCACCCCCAACCTCCCCTCACACCCCCTCACCCTCCACTCCGCGTGTCTAACGGTACATGCTTTATTGTGTAATCCAGGGCCCAGCTGACGATCGTCCCGGCACGTCTCAAACAAGCCACCGCCGTCCAGTTCCACGTCCAGCCACCCACAGGGACCCACGCCAGGGAGGGGAAGGAAGACGGACAGGAGGGCCCTCGTCCGAAGTCGGGGCACAGGAAACGGCCGCACAGAGGACAGACACAAACGACAGTGACGAACAGAAGCCAGACAGTCAGGACACTGACGGCCATGAAACGGCTGAAGAGAGGACGGAGAGCCAGGACAGTGACGCACAGAGGAAGGCCGAAGAGATGTTGAACAGACCGAACAGGGCCCCCCACATGGGACGGAGACAATGTCCATCGGTCCAAGGATCCACCCAGGAGAACCCAGACCTGGGGTCCGTTGAGGACATGGACCTTGCGTCACTGCTGTCACCCACACCCTCCACCACCGCAGATACCCTCACTTTGGTTGGGCACATCAGTGGTGAGGCTTCTGGGACACTGACTGGTGCGCACCACACAGCCAAACCTGTGCAGCAGGTGGAGGGAGGAGCAGCCGAGGGGCTGGATGGTCGGAGGGCAGCCCAGCCCCAGCACCCAGCTGCCGTCCAGACGGTTCTGGGAATCCGGGACTTACCCACAGACCCAATGCGTTTGGAAACCCAGGGAGTGGACAACAGGATGACGGCCACCTTCCAGCATCTGCAGATGCAGTTGGAGGAGTCCATCTGCATCCAGAAGCTGGGAATGGTGCCGGTCATGGCTGTCACCCAGGCCGACACCGCACGGGTGGCGTCCGCGGTGGAGGCAATGGGGGCAACTGTTTCGGCCATGGGTCAGGTTCTGCAAGGAGTGGGGCTTGATGTGCACGCGTCATCCGTGGCCCACGACAGGGCTGCCCTCTCACAGGCAGCCATGTCCCAGAGCCAGCTGGACATTGCCGCCATGCTCCGGGGTCTGGCCGAGTCTCAGCAGGCCATGGCCCAGTCTCAGCAGGCCATCGCTGAGAGCAACGGCGGCCTTACGCACGTGCGGGATGGCATCGCACAAGCCCAGAGGGAAGTTGCACAGTCCCTGACAGGGATGGCCCACTCCCTGAGCTCCATCGCTGCGAACGTTCAGACCCTGGTCGATGCCCCAGCGGGACTGGCAGCGCCAGGTGTCAGTGGTGCCACAGGGCTTGTCTCCGCTCGCACCACCGTCCCATAGTGAGGCCCAGAGGCAACCGGGCACCCCGAGGGAGGAGGAGGTACTGGGGCTCGTCCCGGTGACTCCTGCAAGGGGGG
Source organism: Scyliorhinus torazame (assembly GCF_047496885.1). NCBI lineage: Eukaryota > Metazoa > Chordata > Chondrichthyes > Carcharhiniformes > Scyliorhinidae > Scyliorhinus > Scyliorhinus torazame. The sequence goes on along the minus strand of NC_092714.1, from coordinate 100,639,503 downwards.
TCCCGGAATACCACGGATCCTCGGACTCCTCCCCCCATCCCGTCACTGGTGCACCTGGTGGGCAGCAGGCAAAATAGGGTGACACCACACTATCCAGCACGCCCGCCGAGCAGCCTGGCCCATCCAAGCCGGCTGCCCCAGGAAACGCGCGCCGACGGGGAGCCAAGTCGCAGGGCTGGAGTCTCAGCAGTCCGCCGCCACTCCTGCTGTACCGTCTGGGGAAACACCAAGGCGTAGTGGTACGGCCCGTAAGGCAAAGAAGTTCGACATCTAATAAGTTGGCATGGGTGCAGGGCACAGCTTAGTTATAGGGGCTAGGGCACTTGTATGTGAATGTCACAATTAAAGTCTCTGTTACACAAGACCTAGATGCCTCTGTGCTATGTTCGGTGCCTGAGGGGTCGTGAAGGAGACTGAGTGGCGCTGGGGTCGAAGGTCGGTACAACGGTGAAGCCGGGTGTGTGTTCCCCCTCCCCGAACCCCCGTCGTCCTCGGAGCACCGCTGCCACCTACCCCACATGGCCATGTGATGGAGTGTCCGTGACGCATACAGGGACCACCCAGGTGGAAGGTGTAGCTGTGGCCATGAGTCAGACATTGTCTAACAATCCGGAGCTCACAGCTCATCGCAGAGCGGGTTGTCATCATTCAACATGGCACTGATCACACCCACTTCCACAAGCAATCATGTGAAACCATCCCGTTGTGCCACAGGTGTAGGGTGCTGTGCATGTGGTGGTGTGGGAGCTAGGGAAGTCGGATGGTGCAGGAGGTGGGGGGTGCTGGGTGGTGCGTTTGAGCGAAACGGTGGTGCCAGTGCCCATGCCCAGCGAGGCCCTCCCCCCTAGTTGGTGAAACGTGCACCGATCAACGCCTCGTGTGCTTGCTCACCAAACCGGAGGCGTCGTGCAGCACCCGGCCACATCACGCCCCCATGTCGCGTCTGTGCCCCCTCCCCTCCCCATCCTCCTCTTCCTCATCTAGAGATGCATCGCCCTCATCGGGCTCCGCCTGGGCCTCCTCCTGTTCCTCCTCCAGGACATCGCCCCTCTGCTGGGCTATGTTGTGCAGGATGCAGCAGACAACAATGGTGGGGCCAACCCTCTCTGAATGGTACTGGAGGGCCCCTCCAGAGCGGTCCAGGCACCTGAAGAGCATCTTCAAGAGACCAAAGCACATCTTGACCACACCCCTGGTTGCTGCATGGGCCTCATTGTAGTGGGTCTCTGCGTTGGTCTGTGGCCTCCGTATAGGCGTCATCAGCCAAGACCACAATGGGTAACCCCTGTCGTCCAGCAACTAGCCCCTTAGCCGGGTGGGGGGGGGGGGGGGGTCCCTCCAACATGGCAGGGACGAAAGTATAAAGGCATCATGAACACTGCTGGGGTACTGGGCGCGCACGTGCATGATCTTCATGTGGTGGTTGCAGACCACCTGAATGTTCATGGAGTAGGTCCCCTTTCTGTTCATGAACACGTCCCTGTTCTCAGCCGGTGGACGCATGGCGACATGCACCCCATCAATCGCTCCATGGACCATTGGTACCCTGGCCATGGAGGTGAATCCTGCTGTGCGGGCATTCTGGTGGACACGGTCCTCTGGGAACTGGATATACCGGTCTGCGATGGCATAAAGGGTGTTGGTGACTGCACGGATGCACCGGTGTACCGATGCCTGGGAGATACCGGACAGGTCCCCGCTCGGCGCCTGGAACGACCCAGTCGCGTAGAAGTTGAGGGCAACCATCACCTTCACGGCCAATGGGATAGCATGTCCTCCCCCCCCTTCCACATGGTGCCAGGTGTGCCATGAGGTGGCAGATAAGGACAACAGTTTCCCGACTCATCCTGAGGTGCCTCCTGCATGCCGTGTCTGGCAGGTCCTCGAAAGACATACGATGATGATACACTCGACGCCTCATGGGGCACCTCTGGCGCCTTGACACCACTACCTGCTCCTCCTCCTCCTCCTGCGCCCCATCAAGATCGGTATCTTCGTCCTGTGCACCCCCATCGATGTGGTGGTCATCGTCCCCCTCCGCCTCCTCCTGCTCCTGTCTGGCGGGCAGGCCTGCAGCCTGAGTGGGTGCCACCTGGTCCCCTGCAGCCCGTCCCTCTGCTGCAGCCGCCGCTGCTCTGAGCCGCCTGCGTCGACGCTGCCGAAGGGCCAGCTCCAGGGCAGTGGCTCCCACCACGGTGGCTGGTGGCCAAACATTAGGATCTGTGGGGGAGGGGGGTGGGGGGGGGGGGGGGGGGAAATACAACATGTTTAAGGATGGCGCATTGAGACCTCAACAGCCAGGTGCCATGGGATTCATGTGTGCCCCGGTTGGCTGGTGTCGCTACAGACACGGAGGCACCCTGTCCCCTACCCACAGTATCCGTCCACCACCCAGTTTTGCCCATCCCTCCTTATTGCGCCACTGCGGGCTGGCCATGCCCTCACAGGGGTTGGCATGTGTGTCGCCTTGACCCTTCCCAGAGATGGTCTCCGTCAGCTGGGTGTTGCAGCATCTCTGGCGGGGGGGGGGGGGGGGGGGGGGGGGGGGGGTGCTCGGTGCACCCAAGGTCAAGGCATGTGGCCGCACGGGATAGCAGCGCCAGTGGTCTTTGCCCATCAGCATGATGTCAACTTGCGGGCGTGGCTTCGCCACCGCCCTGCTATGGCAGGTCGGCTGGCATATCGCTCCCGCGGAAAACCCTCCCCGCCTCCCCAGAACTTGGAGGACCCTGCCCCGAATCCCCCCTCTCCCCCCGAGCATGGCTGCCCCGTTCCAGCCCCCCCCCGAGTATGGCTGCACCCTTCCCTCCCCCTCCTCCCCCAACAACGAGCATGGCTGCACCCTTCCCCACCCCCCTCCCACCCGTCCCCGAGCATGGTTGCACGCATCCCCACACCGCTCCTCCTCCCCTTCGAGCATGGCTGCACCCTTCCCCCCCCCTCTCCCCCCTGAGCATGGCTGCACCCTTCCCCATCCCCCCTTCCTCCTACACCTCCGAGGCTGGCGGCATCCTTCCCCAAAGCCCCCACCCCCCCACCCCCCGCCAGCCCCGTCCGTGGACGCCACAACATACTGCTTCCGAAAACGACGGCCGGTCAACTCCTCCCCCCGCATCGTCAGGCAGCATGACTTTATTTTGCAGGTGTGAACCGCGCCGGCGTGGGACTTCAGCCCATCCGGGCCGCTGAATACTGGGGGGCCAGGAGAATCGCCAAACTTAGCCGCTCAGGCGATTCTCCGGGCGGCGCCGAACTCGATGACGCCGTTCTCGCCAGTTGGGAGAATGGCGGAACGGCGGAGGAACGGCGTCGCGCGAAAATCCGGCGGGAACGGCGAATATCCCAAACGACGCGGCATGGGAGAATCCCATCCGACATCTTTCTTTATATTTTTTCATATACAGTTCACACAGACCGAGGTGGTTAAATATTACTGAAACAGCAGGGATGTAGAAAGGATCATAATAGTGGAGGAGTTTGTGACTAACCATTTGAGAGTTAGTCAATTCTCAGGGTTACAAATAACTTAAAGACTGCCAGGTTCCATAGTTGAAAGGAAGGTACAAACTTATAGCTGATGTATTTCTTCTTATATTTTGGCTTGCACAAGTTATATGCCTGTGCCTTTTTATTTTGATATTTACATCAAAAAGATGGATTACTCTGAAAGAGGCATCACATTATTTCAATGTAAGTTCCAAAATATTCACATTTGTCACAATTTTCATTGGTCAGATTGGCATCAAGATAAATAACCTCCAAAGGAAACCAATAGCTTGTTACTTATTGAGAGGAATATTTTCATTGAATAAGTCAAATCTATTTCTCTTGAAAGTCAGAAACCCTCATCCATTGGTAATCAGTAACTTTTGATTAGTTTGCAGAAACCCACAAAATACTTTGTTTCATAGTTCTGCAATAAAACATCTCCATAATTAGTGATTTTAGGAAGTAAACACTTGATGTGCTTGCATGATATTTACATGGTACTTTAATTAGTCCATACAAACAGGAATCCATCAAAATACTAAATGGGTGAATGCAGTATAATGAGTTCAGTATTCTCCACTAAGATTGGGAACAATAATATGCAGATGGCCAACCTCCTCCGCCGACCAGCGTGGAGGTGAGTGACGGCCTGGGGGGGTTGGCTCTGGGCAGGCGATGGCGTGGCCGCAGTCTGAATGTGTGGGGAGAGGGGTGTCTCGGGTTGTGTGTGTGTGCGGCGGGGGGGGGGGGGGGGGGGGGGGGGTGGTTAGAGTGGGCTGGGCTCCGGGGGAGTGGCGGGAGGGGGGGTCCGTGCCGGGGAGGAGGATGGGGGGTCCGTGCCGGGGAGGAGGTTGGGGTCCATGCCGGGGAGGGGAATGGGGGGGGTCCGTGTCGGGGAGGGGGATGGGGGGGTCCGTGCCGGGGAGGGGGGTGGGGGGGGGGGGTCCGTGCCGGGGAGGGGGATGGGGGGGCCAAGTGAGTTGGTCCACCTGGCCAGGTGCCAGCCTCCAACAGTTGGACCCATGCGGTCCATGCCACCTGGCTGGGGGAAGGAGGGGACATGGGCAATGATGCCATGTCGTCCACCCCCCCCCCCCCCCCCCAGGCCGTCATGTTTTCCGATCATCCAGCGATGTTGGCCGCCGTGGCGGCAGCCGCTAATGTCCATGTTGCCCTGGATGAGGAGGAGGAGGAGGAGCGTGCCAGAGAGGCTGGCACAGAGGGGCAGGCTGCCACAGAGGGGCAGGCGGCAGCCGCCCAGGCTGGAGGGACACCTGACCGACAGGACGAGGAGGGGGAGGAGGACGTCGCGGCCCCACGGCAACGGAGGCACCCGAGGGCGCCCCGTGTGTACCGGCCCCGGCAGTCATACCAGGACCTCACGGACCGGGAATGCAGGAGGAGACTCCGGATGAGGCGGGAAACCGTGGCACACATCTGCCACCTGCTGGCACACCTGTCACCGCGTGGCACTGGCGGGGGACACCCTCTCCCCGTGTCCGTCAAGGTTACGGTTGCCCTGAACTTTTATGCAACGGGGTCATTCCAGGTACCGAGTGGGGACCTGTCCGGCATATCGCAGACATCGGTGCATCGGGGCAGTGACAGATGCCCTATATGCCATGGCGCACCGCTACATCCGCTTTCCTGTGGACCAGGCCAGCCAAGATGCCCGGGCCACGGGCTTCTCTGTCGTGGCCGGGTTCCCCATGGTCCAGGGCGCGATCGATGGGATGCACGTCGCCGTGCGGCCACCTGCAGATAACAGGGCCGTGTTCACCAATAGGAAGGGGACCTATTCGATGAACATACAGGTGGTCTGCGACCACCGCATGATGATCCTGCAAGTCTGCGCCCGTTACCCAGGCAGTGTACACGACTCATACGTGTTGTCGCGGTCATCCATCCCCAGCATGTACGAGGGACGCCATCCACGGCTGAGGGGCTGGTTGCTGGGCGACAGGGGCTACCCATTGCGATCGTGGCTGATGACGCCTATACGGAGGCCACGCAATGAGGCGGAGAACCGCTACAATGATGCCCATGTAGCGACAAGGGGAGTGATAGAGAGGTGCTTTGGTGTGCTGAAGATGCGTTTCAGGTGCCTGGACCTCTCTGGGGGCGCCCTCCAGTATCGGTCAGATAGGGTCGGCCGCATCATTGTAGTGTGCTGCGTCCTGCACAACATAGCCCAACAGAGGAGCGATGTGCCGCAGGCAGAGGAGGGCGGAGTGCAGGAGCAGCAGGAAGAGGCGCAGTCCTCCCCAGATGAGGGGGATGGGGGCAATGGTCAGGGCAGATGGGCTAGACACAGGCGGGTGGCTGTCCACCGTTACCGGCTGGCCCAGCGGGCACGGGACAGACTGATAGACGCCCGCTTCACTGACTAGATGGGCATGGGAATCGGGTAGTATGGCCACAGACCACACACCATGGCAACAGCCAACCACCCACACCCCCCACCCACCCATCCACCCACCCAGCTCCCTCACCCCCCTCCCCAACCCCACCTACCCCACCCGCTTGCACACCACCCCCCCCATTGCCGATCCACCTGCGGCACAACGGCCGGGCTCACACAGTTGCGGGTGGACGCGTGTCTATTGCAGGCCCTGGAGGATGATGACAACCCACCCTGCGGTGAGCTCCTGGCTCCACATCGTTGGACTATGTCTGACCCATGGCCACAGTACCACCATCCACCCGGACCATCCCTGCATGCGGCTGTGACACTGCAGCGCACGGTCCCGTCCTCTGCCCGGGGGGATGTTGATGGCGGCCCAGGGGGAAGGGGGCAGACTCACCTGGGGCTGAAGTAAGACCACCCCTCACAAACACACTTGCGCTCAACGTACATGACACCCCCGCACGCTTTGGACAGAGCACAAAGGCAGCGTCTGTAGGTGTAACATTGACTTTAATAACCAAACGAGTTCATGCACGTGCCCTAGCCCCTTAAACTCATCTGTGCCCTGCACCCGTGCCAACTTACTCAGTGTCTAATTGTTTGGCCTTATGGGCCCTTTGACTACGTCTACGTGGTTCCCCAGACGGTACAGCAGAACTGGAGGTGGACTCTTGTGATTCCTGCCCTCTGACACTGGATCCCTTTGGCGGCCGTTTCCTGGGGCGTCCTGGCCTAGATGGGCCAGGCTGCGGCCCGGGCGACTGGGATGGCGAGCTGCCAGCCTGTCCTGCCCGTTGCCCACCCGATGCACCTGGGACGGAAGGGGGGGAGTCCGAGGTGTTGCGGTGTTCCGGGACCTCCCCTACAGGGGGAGCCAGGACGGACCACACCAGCTCCTCCTCCCTCGGGGTGCCCGATGGCCCCCAGGCCTCTACATGGGTGGGGGATGCAAACGGACTGGCCATCCGACGCCCCCCCGGCATCTGGCGCTGCCAGTCCTGGAGGCCCGTGCTGGTATCGACAGGTTTGCAGCCATGGAGCCCAGGGGGTTGGCAAACCCTGTCTGTGACAGTGCGACGCCGGCTCGCACATGGCCACTGGCGCCAATGCCCTCAGCGATGGCCTGCAGAGACTGGGCCATGGCCTGCAGAGACTGGGCCATGGCCTGCAGAGACTGGGCCATGGCCTGCTGAGACTGGGCCATGGCCTGCTGAGACTGGGCTATGGTGTTGAGCGCCTCTGCCATCTGGCGCTGGCACTGGCTCATGGCCTCCTGTGAGAGGGCAGCAATGTCCTGGGCCATAGACGCCGCCTGCACGGAAAGCCCCAGGCCTCGCAAACCGTTCTCCATGTCTGACACCGTCGCACCCATTGCCTCCACCGCGGACGCCACCCATGCGGTGTCGGCCTGGGTGGCACGCATGACCGGCACCACTTCCAGCTCCTGGATGCGGGTGGACTCCTCCACCTGCGACTGCAGCCGCCGCAAGCCGGCCGTCACCCTCTTCGCTCGTCTCCGGGTCGGTGGTTGCATCGGATCTATGTGTGGGTGTGGAAACTCCAGGAACACGGGATCTATCTGGGCGGCAGATGTTCGCTTGGGCTGGGCTGCCCTCCGACCGCCCGGCCCCTCTGCTGCTCCTACCTCCACCTGCTGTACTGGAACGGCTGTGTTGTGCGCACCAGTGAGTGTACCAGACGCCTCATCACTAAAGTGCCCAACCGAGGTGAGTGTTTCTGCGATGGTGGAGGGTGTTGGTGACAGCAGTGGCGTTGTGTCGTGCTCTTCGTCCCACTCTGAGTCCATGGCACTTTGGGGTGGGAGTTCGTCTCCACCCATCCACTCTGAGTCACTTTCCGGTATTTCGTCTTCCTGGGTAGTGCTGTCCCGGGTAGGGGTGTCCTGGGTAGTGGTGTCCTGGGTAGTGGTGTCCTGGGTAGTGGTGTCCTGGCTCGGATGTGACGGGGGCCTGTGGCTGCCCCCCTCGTCGCTGGGTGGCACACGCCTGCGTCGTCGCTCCCGCACGTGACGGGGGTGTCGTCTCCCTGTTGCTCCAGGTCTCTCCGTCTCCCGTGGTGTGCGAGGGGCATCCTGCGGGCGTAGCATGCCGGAGGGTCCGGGTCTCTCCGTCTCCCGTGGTGTGCGAGGGGCATCCGGTGGGCGTCGCATGCCGGAGGGTCCGGGTCTCTCCGTCTCCCGTGGCCTCCGAGGGGCATCCTGCGAGCGGTCTGCATCTGCGGGGATGGGTGCCTCGACGTTTGCTCCTGCGATACACAATGAAGCATGCATGGTTAGACACGCAGGCAGTGATCAGGTGATATGGGGGAGGGGGGATATGGGGGAGGGGGGATATGAGGGAGGGGGGATATGGGGGATATGGGGGAGGGGGGATATGGGGAGGGGGGATATGGGGGAGGGGGTTATATGGGGAGGGGGATATGGGGGAGGGGGGATATGGGGGTGGGGGTGATATGGGGAGGGGGGATATGGGGGAAGGGGGATATGGGGGAGGGGGGGATATGGGGAGGGGGGATATGGAGGAGGGGGGATATGGGGGAGGGGGGATATGAGGGAGGGGGTATATGGGGGAGGGGGGGATATGGGGAGGCTCACCCTGCCTGCTCTGACGAGGTTGTTCACCTTCTTGTGGCACTGGGTGCCTGTCCGTGGTGTCAGGGCCGCAGCGGTGATGGCCTCTGCCACCTCCCTCCACAGACGCCGACTGTGGTGTGGGGCGACTCTGCGGCCGTGCCCGGGATACAGGGCGTCCCTCCTCTGCTCCACTGCGTCCAGGAGCGCCTCCACATCCCGTCACTGGAACCTCGGGGCTGAGCGGCGGCCAGCCATCCAGTTGGGTGTTCCGGTCGGGTGGGGGGGAGCAGCGCGGCCTTATGAGCCGTACACGCCGCACGGCGTGAACCACGTGCGCAAGCGTGGATCCCGTCACGTCGCTGCTAGCCCATTTCGGGCCGGAGACTTTTGAACCATTTTTCCGGCGTGACGCAAGTCAGATTTGCGCCGTTGTTTGTGCCGATCGGCGGACTTTGCGCCGATAACGGAGAATTTCGCCCTATATTTTAATTTTACTGATCATATCAATGGACTTAAAGAGAATGTGCCCATTTAAAACTATTCAATTATTTGATATTTGATATTGTATACAGTATATTTACCATACCAAGTGGCATCAGAAGATTTGCCTTCCCAGAGCAATGGGCTCTGAGCAGCAATAGAGTCCAGAATTTTACATAATACTATGCAACCTTTCCTTTCTCCCATATAACGGAGAGGGTCAGAGTTTTCCAGTTATACATGTGGTTAGGACTAAAATCTAACAGATTCAACTACGGTACAATTTGTACTGGTGCCAGAGCCAAGTTATGGTTCTGCAGTTTGGTTATTTGTATGAACAAAGTAGGTATACGAGACATAACTGAAAATACTTCATACATTGCCACAGTTTGTTATAAAATATTAAATCATGCGAATGACCTCTAAAGAAAATCAATAACTTGCCCCTACAATTACAGTATATACTTAAAATTAAATTTGAGATGAGTATTTTAATCAAACAAGTCATATTTTCATATATTGAGAGCCAATAACCTTTACATTTTGGTGCTCAATCGCTTTTAATTAAGTTGCATAAACCACAAAAGTGATTTGTTCTGTAGATCCAGCATAAAGCAACTCCATAATTAGTTCGCAATATCGCATGACATTTCTGTGGTATTTTAATGGAATCCTAAGCCCATTTGAAATAAGCATCCATCAAAATATTGGACAGATGAATCTATTTTGTGATTCATCCAATTAGTTGCCTGCTATGTTGTTTCTGCCTGTCTAAAGCAGGATGTCCCATCTCAAATATTTTTTAACTTTAGTTCATTGGACTGGGAATTCTCTCCCATCATTGAGGATGGGATATTTATGGAGCCTGCTCTCCAGTGAGTTGTTTAATTGTCCATTATCACTTATGACTTAATGTGCGGGACTGCAGGGCTTACATTTGATCTATTGGTTGTGGACAGCTCTGTCTATCACACAATGCTTCTTTTCTTTGTCATGTAAGTAGTCCTATGCTGGAGCCACATCAGAATGACAACTGATTTTAGATATGCTTGGTGCTGCCCTTGGCATGCCCTCCGGTGTCACAGAATCACAAAAGAGTACAGTGCAGAAAAGGCTGTTCGGCCCATCGAGTCTGCACCACCGATGAAAGGCACCTGATCTACCAATCCTAATCTCATTTGCCAGCACTTACAGAATCAAATCAAAGCGGAAAATGTGGGCATTGATCCCACTGCCTCTCATCTGCAAAGCGAGTGCTCTGCCATTTGAGCTAATTCCCCTGGTCAGCCTCTTCATTGAACCAGGGTTGATCCCTGGGCTTGGTGGTAATGGCAGAGTGGGGAATATGCTGGGCATTTGGTTACGAATTGTAATTGTATACAATTCTGCTGCTGCTGATGGCTGACGGTGCCTCATGGATGCCCAGCTTTGAGTTGCTAGATCTGTTCGAAATCTAACCCACCCAACAGAAGAATGCCACACAATATGATAGAAAGTTATCTTCAATATGAAGATGGGACTTTGCTTCCACAAGGACTGTGCGGTGTTCACTGCTACCAATGCTGTCTCAAAACTGATGCATTTGTGAGGATGAAGTCAAGTAGGTTTTCCCCTCTTGTCGGTCCCTCACTATCTGCTGCAGATTCAGTCCAGCAGCTATGTCCTTTAAGGCGGTCCACCATGGTTGGTATTGGTGCTACCAAGCCACTGTTGTGGATGGACACAGATTGGAGAGTACCTATCACATGACTGTCTGATGTAAGTGCTGCATCACATACCTTATAGATTAGCATAGCCATTCTGTTAACCCTTTATACAACATCAAAGTCCCAGCAGCAGCACTGGACTACAGCAGTCCCTGATTATGTTGTGTGCTTGTGTGTCTAGATGCGGTTCTTTGAGGTTTGTCTACACGGTGCTTGAGATTATAGTTGTTAAACCCATTACTCTTTATTTACAGCTACTTTATACATTTTAGGAATTCTGCACAAGTTTAGAACTTATGCTCCCTCTGTTACTTAATCATGTGATGCTACATCATCATTTCATCAGCATCATCTGCTTCTGATGTTAACCATTATTCTACATCTCGTCCAAGTCCTTGGGCGGAGATTTTCAGTTTTAAATGCAAAGTGTCAAAGCGGGTGGGAAAAGTGGCTTTGAAGCTGCCGGGCCGAACGGCGCTTTCTCTGCGGTATCATTCAGCCGATTGAAAAGAATATCCAAGGGGCGGTTCCACCATGGTGAAGGAGGAGGGAGAATGAGGGGGGAGGGGTTAGGGGGGATAGCTCAGATTGATCCCACCCCACTGATTTGTTATGTTCTAGGTGTAACATAAGCGGCCTCCTTGTGGTGCACTTGACAAAGGAAGGTTCAGACGTGGAGATAACTTCAACACGTTTATTAAACTATTTACACTTCTATTACTCGGGTTCGACACGACTGCTAATCCTACTATAGCTACCCAGACTGACGAACCAGTTGCTGCAATCCACGTGTTGGGAGTGATATTGAATCAACCCTGTGTCTCTACTCACTGACTGTCTCCTCTGTGTGTATCGTGAATGTCCATTGGTCGTGTCCTGTCTAACTGATCTATTGGTTGAGTGTGTGTGTGTGTGTGATGTCTCTGTAGTGTCTAGCCAGCCTACATGCATTTACATGGATGCACATCACCACATCCACCAGCAACTTAGTTTTTGAAAGATCGGACACCATTTATAAAAGTGGCCTGATACAAGTAAGTAAAAATAGGACACCCCGCCACCAAAGAAGACAATGATGGCCAGGCAGGGCTATTCTATGGGTTACGGTTCCAGATTCTATTTTTACTTTTTTTGCATGAGGGCCTATCCATCACTAATTGCCCTTGAACTGAGTGGCTTGCTAGGCCATTTCAGAGGGCAGTTAAGAGTCATCTACATTGCTGTCGGTTTGGAGTCACGTGTAGGTCAGATAGGATATGGATGGCAGATTTCCTTCCCTGAAGGACAACAGTGAACCATTCGCCGATAGTTGTCATGGTGACTATTACCGAGTCTGGGTTTATATTCCAGATATTTCCATTAATTGAATTGATTTTCCAGCAGCTGCTGTGGTGGGGTCTGAACCTAGCCAGTAGCTAAAGCTTCTGGATTACTTGTCCAGCGATATTACTACAATGCTATTGTTCCTATATTCCTTGCACACAGACTTCAAATACTGGTCCAGTTTGTCCACCTCAGCTGATGATTGTACTTGTGTAATGTTTCTCAATCACCAGACTACACTGATTTGTTTAATTATGGATGAGCCACTGGAAATCTTTTTGGAACAACTACATTTTCAAAGACGCACATGAAATGAAATGAAATGAAAATTGCTTATTGTCACAAGTAGGCTTCAAATGAAGTTACTGCGAAAAGCCCCTAGTCGCCACATTCCGGCGCCTGTTTGGGGAGGCTGGTATGGGAATTGAACCGTGCTGCTGGCCTTCCTTGGTCTGCTTTAATAGCCAGTGATTTAGCCCTGTGCTAAACCAGCCCCTGTGCTAAACCAGCACATTTAGAAAGATGCAAAACCAAGGTCCCCAGAGTTGGAAAGGTGCTGCTACAGAAGGGAAGGCAGGCAGGGGGTTTGGGTCTTCCGAACCTGACGTATTACTCCTGGGCGGCGAATGTGGAGAAGGTGCGGAGCTGGGTCAGAGGGGTTGATTCCCAGTGGGTCAGAATGGAGGAGAGTTTGTGCAGCGGGTCGGGATTGAAAGCACGAGCAACAGCGCCGCTCCCGATAGCCCCGGTGAAACACTGAGGGAGTCCGGTAATAATAGCTTCATTGAGAATTTGGAAGCAGTTTCGCCAACACTTCGGGTTGGGGCAGGGTCAAGGGAAATGCCGATTCGAGGGAACCACAGATTTGAGCCAGGGAGGTGGGATGGAAATTTTCGGAAATGGGAGGAGAAGGGGATTAAGACACTAAAAGAGTTGTTTGTTAGGGGTCAATTTGCAGGATAGAAGGAGCTGGAAGTGAAGTATGGGCTGGAGCACGGGGAAATGTTTAGATACATGCAGGTTCGAGATTTTGCCAGAAAGGAGATACAGAGCTTCCCAGGGGAGCCGGCCTCCACATTGCTGGAGGAGGTGCTGACGACAGGGGGACTGGAGAAGGGGGTAGTGACAGCGGTTTACGGAGCTATTTTGGAAGATGAGAAGGCACCACTGGAAGGGATCAAAGCAAAGTGGGAGGAAGAGTTGGGAGAGGATATGGAGGGGTTCTGGTGTGAAGTGCTCCGGAGAGTGAATGCCCCCACCTCGTGCGCGAGGTTGGGGCTGATACAGCTGAAGGTGGTATACAGAGCACACCTCACGAGGGCGAGGATGAGCCGATTCTTTGATGGAGTGGAAGATGTGTGTGAACGTTGCGGGGGGGGGGGCTAATCACGTTCATATGTTTTGCTCCTGTCCAAAGCTAGAGGATTACTGTATGGAGATTTCTAGTGTAATTTCTAAAGTGATGCACGTGAAACTGGACCCGGGTCCCCGGGTGGCCATATTCGGGGTGTCGGACCAGCCAGGGTTGGAAACGGGTGCGGAGGCAGATGTTGTAGCCTTTGCCTCGTTGATCGCCCAAAGGCGGAGCCTGATGGGTTGGAGAGCAACCTCTCCACCTTGTGCCCTGGCGTGGCGGGGGGAACCTGTTGGAATTCGTGACTCTTGAGAAGGTTACGTTTGAACTGAAGGGAAGGATGGAGGAGTTCTACAATTCATGGGCATTATTCATTATGCGCTTTCAAGAACTGGATAACATTGAACATTAGTTGGGGGGGGGGGGGGGTGGGAGGGTTGGGGGAGGGGGGTGGTGTGTGTTAATGGTGACTGTGGGTGATTCTTGATTCCTTTTTGTCATTAGTTTGTGTGAACATGCGGGCTAATATTTGGGGTTTGGTGGGAGGATGTGATTGTTGTTATTGATATGGGGATTGACATCTTTGTTACTGATTATTGTTTATTGTTGGTGGGTGTAAATTTGAGAGAAAATGTGAAAAAGGAGAATAAAAAATATTTTTTTCAAAATAAAAATTAAATTAAATCAATTTAACATGCAATCTGCACCGGAAATATCTCGCAGTCCATGCCACTTTAATTTTCTTCATGAATACCCATGTTATAATGAGCAAGTTTAAAATGTCTATAAAATTTTCTTATAGAGGTATTCAAGCAAAATGAACACAAAAAAAAATGAATGCACAACAGGTTTCAGAGCATGTATCTGCTGAGAACATTGTCAGTTTTTTAGACTGAGTGTCAGAAAGTTGACAATAATGTTTGCAAGTACCGCAGAATCACAGAATTGTCACGGTGCAGGAGGAGGCCATTTGCCCCAGTATGCACTAAATTGGGTGAAGAATGTGATGTCCTCAAACAGGCATATTATTTCAGAAATGCAACAGACAAAAATCCGCAAAACAGATACATCTAACCAAGTGTGTGCAAGGAAAGCATATTTGACTATAGGTTAACTTGTAGTGAATGAAATGCACCCTGTAACTCAGGCAGCGTGGGATTTTCTTTTGATGGGAATCTTTATAAGATCTCACTCATATAAATGTTACAAGATTTTTGCTTCGTCTCCGTTAAAGTGGGTGTGGGGGGGGGGTGGAATAAGAGTGTAAACATGGAAATATTAGCTATGAAACAGAAGAAAATGTCTACCCACCACCAACAGAAAACAGGCCAAAAAGACATCCCAGCAGATCTATTTATCCCAAATCCAAAGACTACCAATAAAAAATGTTCCACTGAAAGGAGAGAAACATTACTGAATTCCACAAAACAATATCAACAAGCAGAAAAGGCCTTAATTTGCAGCAAGATAGAATTATACTCTGTTAGCCATTATTTAGACTTGCCCTTTAATGTATTTTGTGTGGCAAGTTGCTGAAATTACAAACCTACAGTATGATAGCATGAGTGGTTAGCACAGTTGCTTCACAGCTCCAGGGTCCCAGGTTTGATTCCCGACTTGGGTCACTGTCTGTGCGGAGTCTGCACATTCTCTCCGTGGTTGCGTGGGTTTCCTCCGGGTGCTCCCACAGTCCAAACATGTGCAGGTTAGGTGGATTGGCCATGATATATTGCCCATAGTGTCAAAAAAGGTTGGGTGGGGTTGCTGGGTCGCGGGGATAAGGTGGAGGCGTGGGCTTAAGTGGTCATGGCTGCTTCGGAGCTTGGATTGATTACCGACAGCTGCGACATCCTGTTACATCCTTGCTTTATTTCTTTTGGTGGGTATGGCCTAATGGACTGTTCTCGGAGGCCTGATTGCTGCTACAAAAAAGGCTTGTGAAAAGGTAGGCGTTGCTTTTCTTCGTAGAAACTCTGCCTTTTCACCAACTCTCTGAATGCTCAACTCCTTGACTGCAGAGAGCTGTAAAGGTTGGGTCATAAACTTTGTTCAAGGCTGAGATAGCCAGATTTTTAAACAGTAATGAAATCGAGGATTATGGGGATAAGGCAGGGAAGTGGAGTTGAGGATATATCAGATCAGCCATGATGTCACTGAATGGCGGAGAACACTTGATGGGCCGAATGGTCAACTTCTGCTCCTAGACCTTATGATCTTCTAGTCTCCACTACTCTCCATCAACAATAAAAGCCTTTCCTTCACTCGACCAATGAAATCTCCCTCTATCCACACTCAACAACTGAAGTCTCTTCAGCCCCACTCAACAACTTTTGTAACCCCCAATTTTCCCTCTGGGGTCACACAAAGTCTGAGACATTAAGTTGAGGTCAAACTGGGAGACCATGTGGGACGCACTGAACTACAAGCAGTCAGTCTCACCTCAGTGGTGAGAACACTTTTACAAATGAATATCCAGAAGAATTACTTGGAGGAATGCATATTAATTAAGGAAAGACAGCACAAATTTGCAAAAATCAAATCTTATTTAACTGACTAGTTTGAAATTTTTGATGTGGTAACAGAGAGAGCGAATGAAGTGTGCATGGATTTACAAGACATTTAATGACATTTGTTTTATTCATTCTTAGGTTGAGGGAAGCACCAGCAAAGGCAGCATTTAGTGTCCATTCCTATTTTCTCTTGAGAAGACAATAGTGAGTCATCTTCTTGCAATCCATCTTGTATAAATACACCCACAATGTTATTAGAAATAGCTATTCACCTGAGGAAGGAGCAGTGCTCCGAAAGCTAGTGATTTGAAACAAACTTGTTTGACTTTAACCTGGTGTTGTAAGACCTCTTACTGTGCTCGCTCCAGTCCACGCCGGCATCTCCACATCATTAGAAAGGGAGTTATAGGATTGTGACCCGATGATGACGAAGGAGTGACAATATTTATTGATGGTGGGGGAATTCAGTGATGGCAGTGTCACATAACAGACTTGTTAATAAAGTTAATGCCCACTGAATTAAAAGGACAGTGGCACCTCGGATATAATGTGCTGGATTTTATGAAGCACATGGTCCCCAGCCCCCACCCCAGCTAAAAGGCCATAATGCGAGCCCACCGAAGTGGAGAATTGCGCAAACCATTTAAATGACTAATTGGCTGTTGATTGACCAGAAGTGGGATTTTCCCCCTTCGAGACAAGGGGTGGGATTCTCCGATCTCCGACTCCAAAATCGCCTTGGGTGATCGGCCGGAGAATCCCCGTTGGCACTGAAACCGGGGGCGGCACCGCTTTTGCGATGCTCCGCCCCCTACAAAACGGCATACTCTGTGAGAACACCGCACGCAGTATGGGTGGCCTCAGGACATCACCTGAGCCCCTCCCCCGTGCGCCACCCCCCATGGGCTGAGTTCTCGACGGCGTGGGTCACTCATGCCAATTTTGTTCGGGAATCTGGCGTGGCGGCTGCGGATTGAGTCCAGCGCTGCCACAGTCAGGGGTGGAACCGATCCACGGGCAAGGGGAGCTTTGGTGGAAGCTGGGGGTACTGGTTGGGGGTGGTCCGGGGGTGGTGAGCCTGGCCAAAGGGGGGCACTATTTGGCAGGCTGGATCCGTGCCCGTCCGGTGCCATGTTGCACAGCAGCGGCCTGCAGCGGCCACGGACCTGGCAATTCGGAGCTTGGATTGATTCCCGACAGCTGCGACATCCTGTTACATCCTTGCTTTATTTCTTTTGGTGGGTATGGCCTAATGGACTGTTTTCGGAGGCCTGATTGCTGCTACAAAAAAGGCTTGTGAAAAGGTAGGCGTTGCTTTTCTTCGTAGAAACTCTGCCTTTTCACCAACTCTCTGAATGCTCAACTCCTTGACTGCAGAGAGCTGTAGAGGTTGAGTCATAAACTTTGTTCAAGGCTAAGATAGCCAGAGTTTTAAACAGTAATGAAATCGAGGATTATGGGGATAAGGCAGGGAAGTGGAGTTGAGGATATATCAGATCAGTCATGATGTCACTGAATGGCGGAGCACACTTGATGGGCCGAATGGTCAACTTCTGCTCCTACACCTCATGATCTTCTAGTCTCCACTCCTCTCCATCAACAATAAAAGCCTTTCCTTCACTCGACCAATGAAATCTCCCTCTATCAATACTCAACAACTGAAGTCTCTCCAGACCCCACTCAATAACTTTCGTAACCCCCAATTTTCCCTCTGGGGTCATACAAAGTCTGAGACATTAAGTTGAGGTCAAACTGGGAGACCATGTGGGACGCACTGAACTACAAGCCGTCAGTCTCACCTCAGTGGTGAGAACACTTTTAGAAATGATTATCCAGAAGAATTACTTGGAGGAATGCATATTAATTAAGGAAAGACAGCACAAATTTGCAAAAATCAAATCTTATTTAACTGACTAGTTTGAAATTTTTGATGTGGTAACAGAGAGAGCGAATGAAGTGTGCATGGATTTACAAGACATTTAATGATATTTGTTTTATTCATTCTTAGGTTGAGGGAAGCACCAGCAAAGGCAGCATTTAGTGCCCATTCCTAATTTCCCTTGAGAAGACAATAGTGAGTCATCTTCTTGCAATCCATCTTGTGTAAATACACCCACAATGCTATTAGAAATAGCTATTCACCTGAGGAAGGAGCAGTGCTCCGAAAGCTAGTGATTTGAAACAAACCTGTTTGACTTTAACCTGGTGTTGTAAGACCTCTTACTGTGCTCGCCCCAGTCCAAGCCGGCATCTCCACATCATTAGAAAGGGAGTTGTAGGATCGTGACCCGATGATGATGAAAGAATGACAATATTTTTCCAAGTCAAAATGGTGAGTGACTTGCCGTGGAACTCGCAGATGGTGATGTTTCCATGTATCTGCTTTCCTTGTCCTCCTCGGTGGTAGGTGCTTCAGTAGGAGTTTTAATGAATTCCTGCAGTGCATCTTATAGATGATACACACTACTCCAACTGTACATTGGTCGTGGAGGGAATACATGTTTAAGGTAGTGGAAGGGATGCTGCTTTGTCCTGGATGGCATCAAGCTTCACAAGTGTTTTGGAGCTGTACACATCTAGTATTTCAACACATTCTTGACCTGTTCCTTTCCATGACATTCCTGAATTGTACCTTGAAGGTGGTGGACAGCTTTTGGGGAGTCAGGAGGTGAGTTGAATGCCACAGAATTCCCATCTTTGACCTGCTCTTATAGCGACAGTATTTATATGGCAGGTCCAGTTAGGTTTCTGATGAAGGGTAATCCTCAGGGTATTGATGGTGGGGGAATTCAGTGATGGCAGTGTCACATAACAGACTTGTTAATAAAGTTAATGCCCACTGAATTAAAAGGACAGTGGCACCTCGGATATAATGTGCTGGATTTTATGAAGCACATGGTCCCCAGACCCCACCCCAGCTGAAAGGCCATAATGGGAGCCCACCGAGGTGGAGAATTGCGCAAACCATTTAAATGACTAATTGGCTGTTGATTGATCAGAAGTGGGATTTTTCCCCTTCAGAGACAAGGGGTGGGATTCTCCTGTCTCCGACGCCAACAATCGGCCCGAGAATCCCCGTTGGCACCGAAACCGGGGGCGGCACCACTTTTGCGATGCTCCGCACCCTACAAAACGGGATACTCTGTGAGTATGCTGCACGCCATATGGATGGCCTCAGGACATCACCTGAGGCCCTCCCCCGTGCTCCACCCCCGATGGGCTGAGTTCCCGACGATGTGGGTCACTCATGCTAATTTTGTTCGGGAACCTGGCATGGCGGCTGCGGACTGAGTCCAGCGCTGCCACAGTCGGGGGTGGAATCGATCCGCGGGAAGGGGAGCTTTGATGGAAGCTGGGGGTACTGGTTGGGGGTGGCCCGGGGGTGGCGAGCTTGGCCAAAGGGGGGCACTATTTGGCAGGCTGGATCCACGCCCGTCCGGTGCCACGTTGCATAGCAGCGGCCTGCAGCGGCCACGGACCCGGCAATTCTCCTTCCCTGCAAAGGATCGGTGGAGGTTTTGCACTGTTTTTTCGGGTGTAAAAACGCCACTGTTCCCACGTTGGTGTCAGCACTTAGTCTCAAAATCAGAGAATCCAGTCTCAGATGTCCCACTTCAGAGAGCTGCTGGCCAATCAGAGGCCAGTAGCTTTTCAGTACTGGGAGCAATGGTCACTGCCAGTACTCACTTGGGGCTTAAGAAGACAAGCTGCACTGGATCAGAATTTTAAATGTGTTTGGGGTGTCAAGTTGGCAGGTCCCAGAGAGGGGGCTGGTCAGCTGGAATTTGACACGCTATGGGGGTA
The DNA here is from genome assembly GCF_047496885.1 of Scyliorhinus torazame. Classification (NCBI taxonomy): domain Eukaryota; kingdom Metazoa; phylum Chordata; class Chondrichthyes; order Carcharhiniformes; family Scyliorhinidae; genus Scyliorhinus; species Scyliorhinus torazame. The sequence goes on along the minus strand of NC_092714.1, from coordinate 100,619,837 downwards.
GGGGAACATGGTGTGTGTAAAACATTGTTTGGGAGATTTAATCTGCTTCCCCCATCAGTGGGCTTGAAGGCAGGATGACTGCCCATCACAAACCTGCCCAATTCCTCCTTAAATTTACTCACTGTTCCTGCATCCACCAAACTCTGCGGTAGCGGATTCATGACCCTTTGGGACAAGTAGCTTCTCCTCATCTCTGTTTTAAATTTGCTACCCCTTATCCTGAGTGTGGTGAATGTATTCACCACAGTATAAACTGTCTGCTTAGTACTGTGGCCTATGGCCAGGAAATGGTAATACGATCTACCCTGTCTGTATATTACTGTGGCCTATGACCAGGAAATAGTAATACGATCTACCACCAGGCATTGTACAGGAGCCACAGTGGGCTCCGCCTCTGGCACTGCCCCCCCCCAGGGCTGTATATAGACCTGGCCACCTGTGGGCGGCACTAATTGTTACTGAACTCACAGGCAGGCAAGTTCCCGGTTAATAAAGCCTCCGTTCACTCATTCCCAATGTCTTGCAGGAATTGATGGTACAACAATTTATTAACCGAAGACATCACTATGGAAGCCGCTCTAAAGCCTGATAAACTCGACCTCGACGCACGAGCAACAGAAGATAAGGAGATCTTCTCTCACTGGCTCAGCTGTTTTGAGGCCTACCTCGACTCCTCTGAAACGCCTCCCTCCAATGCCCTCAAGCTGTGCCTCCTCCACGCCCGGGTGAGCCATCGAATCTTTCTCAATCATCAATCTCCGTGATGATTGAGAAAGCCGACACGTACCATGTGGCTGTTGCGACGCTGAAGGAGCAATTCGTGAAGCTCTAAACGAGGTGTACGCGCGGCACCTTCTCACTACCCGCCGTCAACACGCCGGGGAATCGCTGGATGAGTACCTGGAGAACCTGACCCGACTCGCCAGAAACTGCAACTACCAGGATGTGAAGGCCGAGGAGCAAATGAAGCTGCAGATCCGGGACACCTACATGGCTGGGGTCGGGTCAGGTAGAGACTGTTGGAAAACGGGGCCTCGGACCTGCAGGACACGGTAAAACTAGCCACCTCATTAGAGGTGGCCTACCAAAGCCTCCCCGCAGACCCAGCGAACCCCTCGTGGGCACAACCGACGCGGCCCTCACCAGGTCCGACTGCGTCACATGCTTGTGCCGCATGGCTGCCCATCCAGACCGGGGGTCCACCGTGCTACTTCTCCGGTCCGGGCCAACAGCCCCGGCAGCGTTGCCCAGCCCGCACCGCAACATGCAGCGACTGCGGCAAAAAGGGACATTTTGCCAGAGTCTGCCAGGCCCGACATAAAGCCCCGAAGTCTAAAGCGTACCAGGCCCGATCCACAGACTCACAGGCCCACAGACCCCACAATGTGGCTGCATGTCGGCCGGGAACGCCCCCTTCAGACGCGTCACCCGCCTCTTGCAATTCGTGGGGGACGCCATCTTTTACGCAGCCCGACACGTGCGATTCATGGGGGCGGCCATCTTCAAAACCAACCGAAACGTGCGACCGATGGGGCGGCCATCTTGGTTGCCATATTCTACTCAGCCCGACAGGTGCGACTCGTGGGGGCCGCCATCTTGTGACTCCCCTACCTCCGACCATGCAGACTACCCGCAGCTTGCGCAGTCACCCGCGACCAGTCGCAGCCAAAGCACCTGAAAAATTCAATGATGGTCATCCGGGTCAACGGGCATGAGACCCCCTGTCTTTTCGACTCCGGGAGCACAGAGAGCTTCGTCCACCCCGACCCGGTAAGGCGCTGCTCCCTCCACATCTACCCCGCATCCCAGACAATCTCCCTTGCCTCCGGATCCCATTCGGTGCAGATCCGGGGGTACTGTGTAGTGAACCTCGCGATACAGGGCTCAGAGTACACCCAATTTAAACTGTATGTCCTCCCTCACCTCTGCGCCCCCCTACTGCTTGGACTAGACTTCCAATGCAGTCACCAAAGTCTGACCCTAACGTTCGGCGGACCCTTACCCCCCCTCACGGTATGTAGCCTCGCGACCCTCAAGGTCCCCCCCCTTCCCTCTTTGCGAACCTCACCCCCGGCTGTAAACCCGTCGTCACCAGGAGCAGACGATACAGTGCACAAGACATGACTTTTATCAAGTCAGAGGTCCAGCAACTCTTGAGGGAGGGGGTCATCGAGGCCAGCAACAGCCCCTGGAGGGCACAAGTGGACTACAGCCAAACCATAAACTGGTTCCCACAACTGGATGCGTACCCCCTCCCCCGCATTGTGGAGATGGTCAACCAAATCACACAGTACCGGGTTTTCTCCACGGTAGATCTGAAGTCAGCCTACTACCAGCTCCCGGTCCACCCGGAAGATCGCCACTACATGGCTTTTGAAGCAGCCGGCCGACTCTTCCACTTCCTTAGGGTCCCTTTCGCCGTCACTAATGGGGTCTCGCTCTTCCAGAGAATGATGGACTGAATGGCAGACCAGTACGGGCTGCGAGCTACATACCCGTAGTTGGATAATGTCACCATCTGCGGCCATGATCAGCAGGACCATGACGCCAACCTTCAGATATTCCTCCAAACCACCCAATTCCTCAACCTCACTTATAACAAGGAGAAGTGCGTTTTCAGCACAACCCGGCTAGCCATCCTTGGCTATGTTGTGGAAAACGGAGTCCTCGGGCCCGACCCCGACCGCATGCGCCCCCTCATGGAACTTCCCCTTCCCCACAGCCTCAAGGCCCTCAAACGATGCCTGGGGCTATTCTCCTACTATGCCCAGTGGGTCCCCAACTATGCGGACAAAGCCCGCCACTTATTAAAGCCACGATATTCCCCCTGAAGGCTGAGGCCCGCTCGGCCTTCAGCCGCATCAAGGTCGATATCGCTGAGGCCGCAATGCACGTGGTGCACGAGTCCGTCCCTTCCAGGTAGAGAGCGATGCGTCAGACGTCGCTCTGGCCGCCACGCTCAACCAGGCAGGGAGGCCAGTAGTCTTCTTTTCCTGAACCCTCAACGCCTCCGAGATCCGACACTCCTCTGTCGAGAAGGAAGCTCAAGCAATTGTGGAAGCTGTGCAGGATTGGAGGCGCTACCTGGCCAGTAGGAGGTTCATCCTCGTCACCGACCAACGCACATCGGGGCAAAATTAAAAATGACAAAATCTTGAGCTGGAGGATCGAACTCTCCACCTACAATTACGATATCACGATATCAAGTATCGTCCTGGGGAGCTCAACGAGCCCTCAGATGCCCTGTCCCGCGGCACATGCACCAGCGCACAAGATGACCGACTTTGGGCTATCCACGATGACCTCTGTCACCCGGGGGTCACCCGGCTTACCCACAGCCAGACAAGACTCATCTGGTAAACGCCACCCGGCCCTTTGAGCGCCTCAGCATTGACTTCAAAGGGCCCATCCCGTCCACCAACCGCAATCTGTAGTTCCTAACCGACATTGACGAGTACTCCCACTTGCCCTTCGCTGTCCCTTGTCCCGACATGACTTCGACCACAGTAATAAAGACCCTGCACAGCATCTTCACACTGTTCGGTTTCCCTGCACACATCCACAGTGACCGGGGCACATCGTTTATGAGCGATGAGCTGTGTCAGCACCCGCTCAGTAAGGACATCACCTCGAGCAGGACTACGAGCTCTAACCCACAGGGAAACGGGCAGGTGGAGAGGGAGAATGCGACGGTATGGAAGGCCGTTCTTCTTGTCCTCCGGTCTAGAAGTCTCCCGATTCCCCGCAGGCAGGAGGTCCTCCCCGACGCGCTCCACTCCATTAGGTCGCCCTCTGCACAGCCACGAATGAGACCCCTCACGACCGTGTGTTTGTCTTCCCTTGGAAGTCCATCTCCAGTGTGTAGCTTCCTTCCTGGTTGACAACTCCGGGGCCTGTCCTTCTCCGGAAGCATACGAGGAGCCATAAGACAGACCCCCTGATCGAGAGGGTCCAGCTGCTGCACGCCAACCCCCGATACACCTACGTCGCGCACCAAGACGGACGACAAGATACGGTCTCCCTACGGGACCTGGCGCCCGCTGGTTCCCCGGCCAATGCCCTCCCCCCCCCCCCCCACCTACCGCCACCCCCCACGCTCCTTGTGCCCCCCTGGGGCTCCTGTACTGTCCCGCGCCTACACTGCCCCATCCACCACCCCCTGCCTACCGCTTCTTCTCAACCGATGCCGACACGCCGGACTGAAGCTCCAGACAACAGGCGCTCGGAGTCATCAACTGCATCGCCTGCACCTGCCGCACTGCTAGAGCTGAGGAAGTCCAAACGAAAAATCCGGCCTCCAGACAGACTGAATATATGATGACCACACTTCACCCCCGCCGGACTTAATTTTTTTAACAGGGGATGAATGTGGTGAATGTATTCACCATAGTATAAACTGTCTGCTTAGTACTGTGGCCTATGGCCAGGAAATGGTAATGCGATCTATCCTGTCTGTAAAGTACTGTGGCCTATGACCAGGAAATAATAATACGATCTACCACCAGGTATTGTACAGGAGCCCCTCTGGCTCCGCCGCCCCCCCCCCCCCCCTCCGGGCTGTATATAGACCTGGCCGCCTGTGAGCAGCACTCATTGTTACTGAACTCACAGGCAGGCAAGTTCTCGGTTAATAAAGCCTCCGTTCACTCGTTCTCATCGTCTTGCAGTGAATTAATGGTACAACACTGAGACTATGACCTCTCGTCCTAGAATGCTGTACAAGAGGAAGCATCCACTCTATGTCTACTTCATCCATACCTTTTATCATCTTATATACTTCAATTTGATCTCCCCTCGTATTTCTAAACTCTAAAGAGTATAGGCATAAACGCTCAATCTCTCTTCATAAAGCAAACTCCTCAACTCTGGAACCTCCTCTGAACTGCTTCCAATGCTATTACATCTTTCCTCAAATAAGGGAACAAAACTGTGCACTATACTCCAGGTGCGGCCTCACCAATGACTTGTACAGTTGCAACAACACTTCCTTACTTTTATAATCTATTCCTTTTGCTATAAATGCCAACATTCCATTTGCTTTCTTTATTACCCGCTGTACCTGCATGCTAGTTTTCTGCGACTCATAGACGAGGACATCCAGATCCCTTTGCACTTGAGCACCACAAAGTCTCTCCCCATTTGAATAATTAGTTGCCTTTCTATTTTTCCGACCAAAATGGGTGACCTCACACTTATCCACATTAAACTCCATCTGCCATATTTTGGCCCACTCACCGGACCTATCTAAATCCATTTATAAGGTTCTTATTTCTTGGGATTCTAGTAAACCAACAGTACTGACTTCAAGTAAAGCTTCTTTCATTTCATTGAATGCATTTTATCATTCTTCTGATCAGTGCCATGGTGTTTGACACACAGCAAAGTGTGTCAAGCCTTCAATTGTGTTGCTAAATTTAGCACAATTTTACCATAACAATTGACCAATCCTAAAAATGACCTTCATTTTGTCACATTTTGAGGACGTGGTTCTTCAAGGATTGTTGACATTTTCTTCGGCTCCTTGTGTAAGCCATCTCTGTGGGTAAGATGACCTCGGTAATTTCCAGATGACTTGGAAAAGTCACACTTTTCCTTTTTAACTCTCAGGTTATGGCTCTGTAACCACTTCACGGTAGCTTCAACATTCTCCAAGTGTTCCTATTCACCTTAACTGGCGATGAGTATGTCATCTCAGTAATATTGCACTCCATTCAATCCACTTAGAATTTAATCCATGGATCTTTAAAAAAGAGAAGGCGCAGATGTTATTCCAAAAGGAAGTCTCCTGGAATGAAACAGACTCTTGTGCGTCACTATGGTGAGTAGAGGCTCTGATTCAGCAGCCACATTCATCTGCAGATAAGCTTGTGAAAGATCAACTTTGCTGAATGTATGCCTTCCAGAAAGTCTCGCAAACATCTTTTCAATCAGTGGCAGTGGACAGTAACCCACACACAATACTGGGTTAACTTCAGTTTTAAAATCTCCACAAATGATCACTGAGTCAACCTGTTTTAGTACAGGAACTATTGGTTCTTAGATACCTCTGCCATGGGGAAAAGATTTTTATGATTTACCCTATGTATGCCTCTTAGAATTTTGTATACCTCTATCAGCTTCCCCCCTCAGCCTCCTCTGCTCGAGGGAAAACAAACTCAGTCAACCCAGTTTCTCCTCAGAGCTGAGACTTCCCATTCCAGACAACATGCTGGTGAATCTCTTCTTTACCCACGCATCCCCCCCCCCCCCCCCCCGCCAAATGCACTCACATCCTTCTGATGATGTGGTGACCAGAACTGCACACAATATTACATCTGTGGCCTAACCAATGTTTTATTAAGTTGTGCCAAGACCTCTAGGCTCTTATATTTTATGCCCCAGCTAATGAAGGCAACCATTCCGTATGCCTTCTTCACCATCCTATCGACCTGTGCTGCCACCTTCAGGAATCTATGGACTTGTGCAACAAGGTCCCTTTGCTCTCCAATATTCCCTAGGGCCTAACCATTCATCGTATATAACGTGCCCCTTATTCGATCTCCCAAAGCGCATCACCTCACACTTATCAGGATTAAATTCCATTTGCCATTGCTCTGCACAACTTACCAGCTGATGAATATTAGTCTATAGCCGAAGACTATCAGGAACTTTTCCACAGACGTGAAGAGGCAACTTCGCCGTCTTTCCATTATGCATCCTGTTAATGGTACAACCTCTTCAGTGTACATCCTTTAAAGGCAGATGCATCAGTTTTTGATTATAAATTGTCTCAGGTTTAAGGATACTGCTGCGTCTATATCCACTTACATTTTAATTTCACGACCTTCAAGTTTTGGATATGCCCCAAAACATTGTTGATTGCCCTGCATTGACAAGACACATAGCTTAAGCTCTCACAGTAGCTCAGTTATGCTTTCTTTTGAGTGATCTTGAGCTTCATCCACTAATTGACAGACATGATTAGATTGTTTAGCTGTGTTTTTATTCTTGCACTTTTTTGGAGCAGAAGTTTTCTGTGCCCAATATGCCTTGGCAATGTGGCCCTTTTTGCCACAGCTCTTGCATGTATTCATTTTACTCCAGCATCTCCCCCCTCCCCAACTTTGTGTCCAACCAATGTATATCGGTGACATGGTTGCACCTTTGCAGCCTTGTTCCTTGATGCCTTAATTTTGTGGATCTTCAATCCAGCCCCCATCTCTTTTAGATAGCTCCATAGATATGGCAGATTTCACAGGAGCTTTTAGAGTTATATCGCTTCCTCTGTATAGCTTCACTGCGGAGTCCACAAACCAGCCTGTCACAAAGAATGTCATCAAGGGTTGCACCAAATTCAATATATTGAGCTAACCTTCTTAAAGTCGCTACGAACTATAAAATGCTTTCACCTTCTCCCTGAGTAAGGCGGTGGAACCAAAACCTTTCTGCAATCATTAGCCGTCTAGAAGAGAAATGTCCCTCGAAGATTTTGATTAATTCAATGTAGGAATTACCTCCTGGTTTTGCTGGGTGAACTAAGTTCCGCTGCAGCATAAATGTTTTACACTCAATTAAGCTGCGAAATCTTGCAACCTATAGCTCCTCCGGTGTCTGATTTGCCATGAGAAATGATTGAAATCTTTCCGCATATGAATTCCATGTGTCATAATCCTCTCCATGGCGCCGTTGTCCCCGCAATTTCCACATCCCAGCTCCTAGGATCTACATTTCCTCCCTTCTGATTTTTAATGGGAAGGATGGCACAAACAATTGGCTTTTCCACCAACGAGAAAATCTTTACCGTTTTGCTTGACTGTAGTTCGACTTATTCGCCGTGTAATAACCCGTGCAGAGTCGACAGACTTTGAAATCTCAAGTCTTTGCAGCCCGTTTAGCTTTGCCACATGCGCAGTTCCTACAGCCCAGATCCCACTCACTTCAACACAAGCAAATCTTCCCTGACTGTCAGTTTTCTTACTCAAAGTTGCAATCAGATTTTTTTTTAAAGCTTCTGCATCGACGACCGTGTTTTGCCCACATATGTGTGCGTACGACTCTGCTCCCGATGCCATCGCACTATTACTTGACAAATTCTTCTCATCCAACAATTTCTCCTGCCTCAATCCTCGTTGCCAGTTTTCTGTTCTGTTATCTATCTTTGTTGCCACAAAGAGAAAAGGTATAGCGGTTCCCACACTCTGGATTCATGTAAAACACGATGAGAGGTTTATTACGAAATGTTGTTCATACAATCAAAGATGGTGATCTGCCCAAAGCCCACGCAAACACTCTGCTGACGTTGCTACACATTATGTGGCACAAAACCAGCAAGAATTAATTCTCTGATACATTATAGTTATCGTCCTGGTCTAAGTGATTGCCGTACTGCTTGGAATTTCCAGGTCATCAGGGAATCATGGGAGCTATGATCCCCCGATGATAAGCTATGAATATACCTTGCATATCAAGCAAGGGATGTTTGCAAGTATTCAATACACACTCTTGCAATGGGCACTGGACAGCACAGAAACAATCCAATGAGAAGGTTTCTGCACACTCCACTAACAATGTGCAGTCTCAGAATGAATGCATCACATTTCCATTTGTCATGCCAGATACCATTAAACATTTCTGAGGAAGATTGTCAATTTAATGTAAATTTATGCTGGATAATTGGCAGTTTTGTGTTGTGGACTCCCACCCACTCAGAACTGAGTTATGGCTGTCCAAACGCATTTCACATAGCACCTTTTGATGCAGTACAGAGAGGAGCCTTTCATTCCATTATCTGGGTGACATTGAAATCGAGTTCTCAGAATTGACTGCACTGAAGCCCAAACAACATTCCTTTCACAACAGCAAAAAATAAACATTCAGAGTTTTTCATGCAACAAAAGATATTTTGTAATCAGGCTGGAACAAACTGTGCAGGAAGCAGGAGAAGACAAATAAAGCTGTCAATACATTGGGTAATTTTGAGGAAACTGTTGGAGATGTTGGAGAAAGATATTGATTTTCTTTGTAAAGGGAGAACCCTAAATACAACATATCCAAATTAGAAAACCAACTGGTGAAGATCACAGAGAGAGGGAGGATTAAGGCCGTAATGAGATCTGTAAAAATGGAACAGGGTTTCAAAGCTGATACACTGGGGAACAGGGGGGCAATGGAAGTGAGTGAGCATAGTTTTGGCAGACGTGCACCAATTAGTTTGGGATAGAAGAAACATGACAAAGTCCTGTTTCAGATTGAGGTTATGAAGTGTGGAGTTTGGGAAGGGTGCAAGGAAAGTTCAAGCCTTCAGATGGTCTGAGAGTAAAGGAGGGAAAATGCTAACTGATATCATGAGGAAGATCTTGTTAACGGGTTCCGTTTGGGGTTTGAAGCTCAACTCAGAATTAAAAATAATCATCACAATTGGCTGTTCCAAAGAAACTGTTGGAACTGAGGTAGGATTGGCAACTCAGATACTGCTAGGAGTTTCAGAGTTAGCAGTGTTGAGCCCGAGAGTTTTGTGGTGCATTTCTGAACTCAGACCAAATCACACATTAGTTGTCATGGAGTTGAGGGCATTGGTTGAAGGATACAGCTGAGCACTATTACCATGCACATGAAACTGAACTTAACCTTATATAGATTTTAGTGCTTCCATCCATTTTGCCTCCAGATTCCAGTCCAAGTTGAAAGAAATCATCCTAACCAGCACAGACACCCCACAACCACTCATAAGACCATAAGACATAGGAGCGGAAGTAAGGCCATTCGGCCCATCGAGTCCACTCCACCATTCAATCATGGCTGATTTCAACTCCATTTACCCACTCTCTCTCCATAGCCCTTAATTCCTCGAGAAATCAAGAATTTATCAACTTCTGTCTTAAAGACACTCAACGTCCCGGCCTCCACCGCCCTCTGTGGCAATGAATTCCACAGACCCACCACTCTCTGGCTGAAGAAATTTCTCCTCATCTCTGTTCTAAAGTGACTCCCTTTTATTCTAAGGCTGTGCCCCCGGGTCCTAGTCTCCCCTGCTAATGGAAACAACTTCCCTACATCCACCCTATCTAAGCCATTCATTATCTTGTAAGTTTCTATTAGACCTCCCATTCTCCCACTCCCACTCAGTCCCATACGTTGGCTCCACTTAGTCCTAGATCATGATTAAATGTTCCTGAATTAAGCCATGCTCACAAAATTGGCCATACCATCAAGCTGAGATTCCACTAATTACACAGTTATGGGAAGGTTCTTCAAAGAGCATTGCTTTTCTTAGGCACAGAGGCAATAAGTAGGCATGCTTCAAAAGTCTTTTCATGATCAAATGCATAATCTCTATGAAACTGACTACCTACTATACTAAACTATTAATTGGTCCAATAGAGCTTTGTTAAAATCATTTTTAGTGATTTTAGATAAGGTTACACAAAGCTGGAGGATTGGACACCCATAATAAAAACATTTACTTTTAATGATCAATCTATTTTCAAATGCAATAATAAAACTGTTTGGCATTAACTCTGTCATACATCAAATAGTACATTTTAATAGAAATATTGTATAAATAAGCAACTAAGTTATAATATTATGTTGTTTGTTGGATCATGGAATATTTACACTTGTAATTGTGGAAATTTATTTCCACAGAATCCTGAGATGTAACCTAACCAGCATATTTCGGATGCAATTTCCCATCTGTGCCTGATGTGGAAATTTCACCTCAATGTTGCTAACACACAGCAAAATAGGAGTGGAGGCCAGACCATTTGAGGACAGGAAGAAAATTAATTTGAGGCGATGTGGTAAATTGGCTGGAAAAGAGAGGAATGGAATAATCAGTAATCGTTCATGAGCAGCACTGAAGTAGGAACAATGAGAGCACCTACTTTGAAACTGTCAGGAAAATATTGTACACTATTGTACATGACCACTCTCAGTGAGACCAGCCTTCCTGGGAAGGGGCAGCTGAAGAAACAAACAGGGGATACACATTCTGCTAGATAGGAAAGGTTGACAGTGACCCACATGTTCATGGAGTTGGTTTTGCCATCCAGAATAGGATCTTGGGTGCAAAACGAGAACACCACAATTGTATGAGTGAAAGATTTGTGACATTTCTCCTACAACTGAACAATAATAAATATGCCACCATTATCAGCACTTAAGCCCATTGTCTCTGATGAAGATGTTAATGAAAGTTCTACTCTGACCTTAATTAAGTCTCACTGCCATCCCAAAAGAAGAAAAGATCACCCTTCTGGGGAACTTCACAGCCAGGGGCGGCCAGACTCCAATGTCCGAGTGCAGTTATTAGGAAAACCGGGGTGGGAAAAGCCAATGCAAAAGCATCCTCCTGCTGGCAAAATGTGCTCTGCATAGCTTCATTATGACAAATACCCTCTTCCACCAGAGATACAAATACAAAGCCACATGGAGGTATCCTAAATCAAAGCATTGGCACCTCCTGGAACAGTCATTGTTTGTGTGAAAGATCTAAGTGATGTCTGTTTTACCCAGTCTATGTGGGGAAATCATGCCTGCTGGACAGATCATCGTTCTACTGCTGATGAACATTCATCCAGCACCATGAAATCAAAGGAGGAAGATTAATATCTCATAGCCCTAAACATTGTCCATTCAAAGAGAGGAATTCCAAGTGTAGCTCAGGAAAAATCTTGATGCTCTTCACACATCAAACTCAATTCCGAAACAATGGTATCAAATAAAGTCAGGTGTGGTACATTCATGTGTCCAGACCATTCGATTTAAGCATCAGCAACACCAGGGCTGGATTGTCAAAAATAATGCTGAGATGTGTCCTGCTCGAACAAAATTGACCTTCATTGTCTCGCAGAACAAGCCAAAGTCGCAGGTCAAGACTACCACATTCCAACAGCTCAAGGCTGATGTCCAAAGACAATTTCAGAAAATAAAGGACATGTGGTGGGAAGGGAAAGCCTTAGAAGCCCAAAAATATACTGAGTATTCTGACATGCAATGCCTTTTTTGAAGCTGCCAGAGCTATCTTAAACCCAGGTCATATGGGCAACATCCCTATTCACTCAGAGGATGATGTTTCTCTTCTTAAGAATGTCAATGCCAACAACCAAAGCTGGAAAGATCATCTTGAATAACTCCTCAACTAAATCACGCCGGAAAGACAATTTTGCATAACTTCTTAACTATGTAACCACAATGGCAACTGATACCCGCAGGCGATCCCCCAGTACCCTGTGGTAAACCCATGGGTATATCATCATTGATGCGAGAGCTGCAGCAAGAAACAAACACTAGACAATAGAGCCTGTGGCTCCTACATTAATCCAGCTGACAGCCTCAAAGCTGGTGGGCTTTTGCTCACATCAAGATTCCATGCACTTGTCCTATAGATTAGAGAGAGAAGAAACTCTTCCCCCCCCCCCAACCTCCCCACTCACCCACAGCACCCCCTACTCCCCCCACCACCACCCTCCAACTACAGATTTGGGGGAAAAAACTCTTCCCCCCAACCCCTCCCCTAACCCAACCCAACTCCAATGAGTTACACCTAGATGGAAAACTCTTTAATCACAGTCACATCCATACCAAAAGTAAACTGACCACCATAGACATACATGTTCTACAGTCTGCAGATAGCTTAGGGCAGCACGATAGCACAGTGGTTAGCACAGTTGCTTCACAGCTCCTGGGTCCCAGGTTCGATTTCCGGCTTGGGTCACTGTCTGTGCGGAGTCTGCACGTTCTCCCCGTGTCTGCGTGGGTTTCATTCGGGTGCTCCGGTTTCCTCCCACAGTCCAAACATGTGCAGGTTAGGTGGATTGGCCATGCTAAATTGCCTATAGTGTCCAAAAGTGGGGTTACTGGATTACGGGGATAGGATGGAAGCATTAGCTTAAGTAGGGTGCTCTTTCTAAGAGCCGGTGCAGACTCGATGGGCTGAATGGCCTCCTTCTGCACTGTAAATTCTATGATTCTATGACTGCAGTGCCATTGTCCACTCTGCACCTGATTTGCAAGTTGCCCTCAATTGCTCCAATTCTGCAGACAAGAAAATCAGCTTGTTCTTTAATATTACCAAAACAAACTCATGTCAACCCAGATCTAATCAGTCAAATATTCCACCTCCCATTTATGTTGAAGGAGAGACTCTGGAATATGCTTAGCACTACATACACCTTGCTAGCCACCACTGACAAGGAAATGCAGCACCATATTATTAGCACCAGCTCAGCCTTCTCGGAACTATGGTGTTATGACCCCGCAAACCACCACCACCACCCTCCCCCCTCCCCGGGCTAGTGCGCGATCAATTTCAGCCCCACTTGATCCGGAGTCACAACACAATTAAATTAAGCAATAATTCTTAGAAAAATACCTGAAGTCTTTAGTCCTTGGTTGCCCAATAATTACAGTCACCAGGTTTGTAAATGTAAACACAATTACTTTTTATTTATAACAAAAACTATAATCAAATATGCAGCAAATACAACTAGTTAATCATTATCTAATTCTGAATCCAATCCACTTTGACTTGCCGCCACACTCTAAATGGATGAAAGGAAAAAGATTTGAGTCTTTGTTTCATGAGGTTGTTTCTAGCACCTTTCTTCTCTTCAAACTTTGCTTTCAGTTCGAGGTTTTCACTGTAGCGTTATTCAGGTCTCTGCAGTTTCAGAAATACAGCAGCTTTTCTGTTGAGAACATGAGGGAGAGAGAAGAGGTCCTTCCCCTTTAACATCCAGAATTCAAATTCTGCTTTCCTTCTGTCTCTGGAAATCATCTCACTCAGGCAGGATCCAACCACCACCTGCTAGCGGGCAGAATAAGGCCTTTTGACCAATTCATTCGCCACCAGCCAACCAATCGTACTGAGTCCCACCCCATCTTTTGGGTACCACAATGTCTGAGTTTTGCTGTCCAAAGCTAGCAAAGTATTCTCTTTTGTAACTTTTGAATTCCTAATTTCCTCTGCTCAATTAAAAAATATATGTCTGTTAAGCATCCATGGATCAAGATGACAACAGCAAAATGGTCTGTAAAAGGAAGGTTCAAGAACTGAATAAAATCAAGATTAAAATAAAATCGGGATAAAATAAAGAATTGTATAAAAGGGGAACCGATGAGTGCAGCTGTCTAAAGGGGTATTTTTGATATGCACATTGGCGTAGCAATAGGAAAATAACTGCTTGTCTAAGGGTACAGAAATGGAAGATAGAACTGTAGAAGAGGTCATTTAAAAGTGGAGAGTGAAGAAAATAATTTGCACCTTTATGCTAAAAGCCTGGCCCGAAGTGCTATTGAGGTAGTATATCAAACGGAAGAAACAATATATCAATAGCAGGGTTAATTGGAGGAGGAGGAGAAAAAGAAGAAGGAGAAGAAAAATAGAAAACCGAAGCACACAGGATCAGGAAAGAGAGAGAGAAGGAGAGAGAGAGAGAGAGGGAAGAGAGAGAGAGAGCGCTATCAAACAGGACTCTCTCCAAAAACACAGAACTCTGGTCTGAAAGCTGCAGATTTTTACATACCTCATGGAACAAGTATGCTGAATGGAAGGAAGACTCTCCCACACATAAAACTCACTTCCATTCTGCTCTGGAATTCCAAGAAACCTTCAGAAACAAGTCTGCTTTTTCAGCACAACTTTTCTGGCTTGACTGCAAGGTTGATTTAAATTTCCCTTCTCCCAGCCGAGAGCTGTCTTCAGGAGATCTTCCCCACACGGCCAAGATTTAAGCTCTCCACAGTATCTCTAGAATACCTTTCTCCCCCCTTTCATCTCAGATTTCATTGTTCTCACACCTCTCTGAAACTCAAATCCTCCTAAATAAGAATCTTTGATGTTTCTATTTTGTCTCTGCTTTTGGATCAGTAAAATTTAATATGCCCTCTTCTGTTTACCAATGGATCTCTTATAATATGCAAAAAATGTTTCTTGTCACCTCTGATTTCCCTTTGATATGAACTCTCAACTTATCTAATAATACATAGATACATAGAAGATAGGAGCAGGAGGAGGCCTTTTGGCCCTTCGAGCCTGCTGTGCAATTCATCACAATCATGGCTGATCATCCAACTCAATAGCCTCATCCAACTCAACAGCCTCTATGCAAATGTTAGATCCAACCTCTTTACTTGTACCTCACACCCAGCATAATATCTCATTATAAATACATAAACCTAACAGCTCTATCCTTTTATGTCTTAAAACTCGCAGTCAACCTGTCTCTAGTAGCTTTTCCCCAGCTTAATTAAATCGTTTGCACACACACATGCAGACACACAGCCTTCTTCACCGAATAACATAATATTTCCCCAAAATACAACGAAAAAAAATCCATCTTCACACTTTCACACTCCTGTCCTGCAGTGAGTCCTGGGCTGTGTATCAGCGACACATAAGAGTGCTAGAGATATTCCATCAGCAATGCCCTGCCGCATTCTCCAAATTCAATGAAAGGTCCTTTAAACAAATGCTAGGATCCTCCTTGAAGTCAGCTCCACAATCATTCAGGCAAAACTCCTACAAAATCAATTTTGATGGACTGGCAAATTGTTGAAAGCTTTTCCCCTGCCAGACTCTGTTTTCTCAACTCTCAAATGGCCAATGGTCCAAGGGAGGACACTTCAATGACACTCTGAGGCTTTTCTTAAAGCAAAGCAGCATTAACATAATGACTGGGTGAAGCTTGCCACCAATCGTTCCAAATGGTCACAACTTGTCCATCAAGCTGCATCATTGCTTTGCGTCACAATATCTTAATGTGAGGCAGAGCAGTTGCAGAGAATAAACAAAAGGAAGCAAATCCTGCACTCCAGATCTCACTACCTTGTGGGACAACCTGCCCCATGTGTCCAAAGATCTGAGAGTTGATAATTGGCCAGCTCAATCACTTGAAGACCCAAAGCAGAAACTCATGACCTTGTGTAGACATCATCCTAGGTTGGAGGGACAACCAATGAAAACTGGTTGAATTGATTTTTTCCTTACAAGTAATTTATTATGGAAAGGTGGCATTTTGTGACAATAGTGGAGTGTCAGAAAAATCAGCCGGAATTGATCGAAATTTATCGTACTCATTTTTTCTGTCAATCAAATAATGCGCCAATGCTTTGAAGGTTGATGGGAATATCTGGCATCACAGAAATGAAGCTTCTCTATGTACTATAAAAATGCATTTTTATTAATTGCATGCTACTCTATTTATTGTCAATTTCTGTGCATAATTAAAGCGTCTGTGCTTTCCTAGCATACCTCAACAGCAGACTACAGGATGGATAATTAATTTTGCACCTTCCCAGTATTCAGGCATACAGCAGATAGCAAACATATAAAATTATCTTCACAGTGCATTTCAAATACTGTCATCCTGACTTCTATTAAAGCAACCTATCATTGCATAGAATGAATACTCCACAAAGATCATGCACACAGAAATGGTTTATTATGGATGTGAATGTGTGACTGATGAGAATGAGATTTCCATGACAGATGTCCATTATGCACCATTAAATTTATACAAAGAAGTAATAGAAGAGAAAAAGAAAGTTTAACTTATGTAAATCCACCCCCGAAAAAGTGTGCGCTTCTTGTCGAGACAAGTTCAAATGTTGCTGTTCTTAATCTTTTTTAAGCAAAATATTTCTGGGTCATAGTATTATTTATGCTGCAAAATGCAACAGACTGAATTTATTACAGCAATAACACAATTGTTTTGAACTACACTAAAGCTGCAGTAGAATGGATGATGTTGCAATAACAAGGAGACGACAGTTCCATGCAGACATGTCTCCTTAAATGCTGCTATTTCCACAATAGTTCAGCAACCTCTGTCATAATATGCACCCATGCATCATGAGGTAAAAGCAGGCAGTGACAGACACCCAGGTGAGCCAATCAACATACAGAACACGACCAATCACCAGACAGAACACCAGAGGAGGGCTTCCAACTATAAAACACACGAGGCATTAGCACTCTGCCTCTTTCCACTGGTGACAACTGTAGTGACAGTCAGGGTGTACAAATCATTCAACACCTTCTATACGTGGATCAGAGCTAGCCTGGTCTTGATAGTTAATGTTAGTTTACTTAGAGTAGTAGAGAGTCAACCCACAGGCAGCTGTGTGCTTCATTTCTGAAGTTCAATAAATCTTATTGAACCAACGCCTACGTTTGGTGTATGCTTCGTGTTGCAGTCCGTGGTACCATGAATAACACAACAACCTCAACCAAAGTCCCAAGCAACATGCACTGTGACCATAGTGCATTAATGTACTCCATCCTCTTTAAAACATGTGCAGAGCTATTGAAACTGTTGATCTCATCATCATCTTCAATATTTGCTGTCCAGATTGGTAGAGCAACCTGTGTTTGATTCCACTTTCAACTACCAAATTGTAGCCAGAATCACTAAAGCAATTGTTTCTCTGTTCCCAGTCACTTCTGCAGGGCCTATCTTGGCCTCTTCTTCTTCCTTATCTACAAGCTGCCCCTTAGCAATATCATCTGCACACTTGTGCCAGCTGTCACTTGCATGGTGTCATCCAACAGAATATCTTTGCCATTTCTCTCGTCCCACTGTTGTGTTATCGAACTGCTCGCCTGATATCCAGTCTTGGATGAATTTTCAATTATTTCAGCTAAACTTCAGGAAGATCAAAACTTTCCTCTTCAGTCCTGCCACAAACTCCATACCTTTGTCACAACTCAATTTCTATTGCTGCTCACTATCTCAAGCTGAACCAGATTGTTCACAAATTTAGCATCCTGTTCAATTGTGAGTTGAGTTTCCAACTCCATATCCTCTCCATTACAAAGTTTGCCAATTTCAAACTCTGAAATGTTACCTACCTTTCCCCCTACGTTGGCACATCTCCCACGGAACCAGTCATCCATGCCTTTGCCACTTCCAATCTCGGTTACTCCAATGTACTTTTGGCGTACCATCTATTTTGGCTCTTCCAATATTCTGTTTCAATCATGTACCAAATCCAATTTTTCCCATTGTTCCCGTCCTCCTTTGTTTGTATTGACTTTCAGTGCTCCTATCACCTCAAATTTATCATTTTCTCTTTGTGTTTAAATCTCTTCATGATATCCTTAATTACCTCCAGACATACGTCTTCCCTCCCACCATGTCCCCATCCATTGACACATACTGTACTCTGCAGCCCACTCACTTCGGCCTCTTGTGCATTCTCCAACTCTTCATTACAACATTGGCAGTCATATCTTCAGCCACCAGCCATCTCGGTTCCATGCTCTGTAAATTCTCTGCAAACCTCTCCCTCCCATTTCTTACAATCCTCTTTAAACTAATTTCCATGACCAATCATTTTCGTATGCTCCAAATTGCTCCTTCTTTGCCTCAGCAGTTTTTACTTGTTACACCTCTGTGAAGAATCTTGGGAACATTTTCTACATTGAAGACACTTTGGAAATCCAAGTTGTTGTTGTTTGTGTTACATGGACTCTTTGTATCATGTGGACACAAAACATCTCTCACAAAAGTTCCCTGCAACGGCAACATTTTCAGTTTGCAAGTGACAAAAGGAAAGTGAACAAATAGTCAAGTGTACAAACATAATTGTTCCATACTATATTCTTACATTCACTTTCATGCTTGATTAAAGGTACACTCATGGGGCGGGATTCTCCCCTAACCGGCGGGTTGGGAGGTCCCGGCGCCCCGGAGTGGTTTGTGCCCTGCTGGCCGGCGGGGAAGGGGCTTGGCGCCACGCCAACCGGCCCCGAAGGGCCTCCGCCGGCTGGCGCGAGTTGGCGCATGCGCGGGAGCACCAGCATGTGCTGGCGTCATCCCCGCACATGCGCAAAGGGCTTCGTTTCTGCACCGGCAATGGCGGACCGCTACAGCCGCCGGTGCGGAAGAACAGAGTGACCCCACGGCACAGGCCCGCCCGCGGATCGGTGGGACCCGATCGCGGGCCAGGCCACCGTGGGGGCACCTCCCAGGGCCAGATCCCCCCCGCGCCCCTCCAGGAACCCCGGAGGCCGCCCGCGCCGCCAGGTCCTGCCGGTAAGGACCTACTCCGATTTACGCCGGCGGGACTGGCAAAAAACGGGCGGCCACTCGGCCCATCGCGGGCCGGAGAATCGCCGGGGGGGGGGGGGGCGCTGCTAGCCCCCGAATTTCCAGCGCCGGGGATTTGGCGAGGGTGGGAATTGCACTGCGCCGGTTGGCGGCCACTGGCAGCGCCCCCCTCCCCGGCGATTCTCCGGCCCGCGATGGGCCGAATGGCCGCCCATTTTTTGTTTTGCCAGTCCCGCCGGCATAAATTAGAGTACGTCCTTACTGGCGGCGCGGGCGGCCTCCGGGGTTCTCGGGGGGGGGTGGGAGATCTGGCCTGGCCCGCGATTGGGGCCCACCAATCCGCGGGCAGGTCTGTGCCGTGGGGCACTCTATTCTTCCGCACCAGCTGTGTAGTGGTTTGCCATGGCCGGTGCAGAGACGAAGCCCTCTGCGCATGCGCTAGGATGATGCCAGCACACGCTGGCGCTCGCGCGCATGCGCCAACTCGTGCTGGCTGGCGGAGGCCCTTCGGCGCTGGTTGGTGTGGGGCCAAGCTCCTTCCCCGCTGGCCAGCGCGGCGCAAACCACTCCGGGGCTGGCCTAGCCCCTGAAGGTGTGGCCCAATGCCGGAGTGGTTCACGCCACTCCTTCCCACTGGAGTTGCCCGCCCCGCCGATTACGGCAGAATCCCGCCCCAGAACTATGGAATGCTGTTGCCATAATGATTCCTCATTGTTTGATCTCAGTCCCAGTTTAAATGGCCATTTTATCATTGTTAATCCTTTCTTTACTGTGAAATCTCTCACTGACTAAAATTTCCCTTACTGGCCTCACTCTCGTGATGTCTCATCTCCTCTCCAGGTCTCACTGATTCAGGCTGGCCTGCTGGTCTTTACCCACATTGCCACACTGTTCTGGTGGCTCAACCTTTAGATATCTAAATATCATTTCATCCAAACCCTTCCCTTCATGGGTTAGTTTGAAGCCCGAGTTGCATGATTGGCCAGGACACTCATCCCAGTCTGGTTCTGGTGGAGCCCATTGAACAGATTTGTGATGCCAGAGCCTTTTGAATTGAAACCCCTTCTTCCCACACCATTCTTTAAACCATGCGTTTCATTCTCCAATCTGCTTGCCCCATGTCAATTTGCAAATGGCTCAGGTAACAATCCAGAGATGATTACCTTTGATGCCCGACATGTTAATTTGGACCGTAAGTCCTCAAATTCTCTTAGCAGAACATCATTCATGGTTTGCCTGTGTCATTGGTTCCCACTTGAACCATGACAACTGGCTTCTCCTCCCGCACAAGTTCCTCTCCAGCTGTAAGGTGCTGCCTTTAACCCTGGCACCAGGCAGGTAACACAACCTTTGGAGCTCCTGGTCGCATCTGCAGAGAACCATATCTATCCCTCTGACTAAAATCTTTCCTATTGCCACCACATTCCTCTTTGCTGCCCACAACTTGAATGGCATCCTTCAGCATTGTGCCATGGTCAGCCCACTCACTTTAAGGAAGCTGAGCAAATTGCAAGAGGAAACTAGACAAACCATTGACAACAAGCAATTTGGAAGGCTGTAGGCACAGGGAAGAGGACTGGGATTTGAATAACTCTTTCCAAAAAGAGTTGGTAAAGACACCAGGGGCTGAATGACATCTTTCTGTATCATGTTATTCTATGGTTTTGATGCAACCTCGCAAGCATTGAGGGTTCACTGGAGAACATGGATATTGATCTGTGTTTGCAGCAGAATTTCAGAAAACCCAGAAAGAAAATATCAGATTCAGGCGATGAGCTGTTCTGGTGTTTTTTTTAATCAGATGTCTTCTGCGCGGCTTCTTCAAAGAGAACATGATGGCATTTATTTATATTCAGGTTTCTCTATTACATTGAACACTGTAGGGAAAATCAAGTTTTAGAGAGTTCCTAAACACTGGAGGCAGTTTCAGACTGCTACTTGCTAAAAAGCAACTCAAGATTCGAAGATCTGAGTTATCTTGTTGGCCCCAAATCACTGCTGGATTCAGAGAAAATTCAGCATAGGCTTTGTCGGAAAACTGTTTGAATTTTAAATACTTAGTGAGAGTGAAGCACATCGCAAAGTTAAAAATCAAGTTTAAAATGTTCCCAGGCAGACAAAAATGCGCAGCAATGCAATAATCCATATAAAGTAAGTGATTTGAAACTACTTCCTCAAAGTGGTTTTCTGTCTGTTCACCTGAATTTAATTTGATTCAGCTCTGCACCTGCCAACACATATAACCAGCCAATTAATATTTGTTTGCAGTGGAACTGTGTTGAGCTTTGCACTGCACTGGTTACAAATTACCAATATAAATCACCCATGAACAGAGCATTAGATGCAAAGAAAATCAAAATGTGCACTTATCCCCTGGCACCAGCAAGAAGCTCTGAAATTTGGCACGACGATCTGTCAGAAAACAAGGTGGTGATTGTCCAAACAGCCCCGGGGAAGGATTACACTTCACCTATCACCACCATCAATGATCACATGCTTCAAGCTGTGGACAGATGCATCTCTCTGCAGCAGCATCAAATGCGGCTTAGATTTAGGCAAACTTTGGTGTGCCTCTGGGACAAAGGAGGAATCAGCCTGCTGGCCAAGTTCAAAGTTGTTGTTCTGACAATGCTGCTTTATGCCTTGGAAACATTAACAAGATATGCAATATGCAATCTTATGCAATAAGAAATTGAATCACATTGACTTTAGCTCTCTGAGAAGATTAATGATGATTAGATGGCAAGACAAGTTCGCTGACACCAAAGTTAGTATCATAGAATCGATACAATGCAGCCCTTCGAGTCTGCACTGACCCTCTGAAAGAGCACCCGATCTAGATCCATGCCCTGCCCTATCCCCATAACCCCACAACTCCACCTTACGTTTGGACTCTAAGGGGCAATTTTGGTGTGGCCAATCCACCTAACCTGCATATCTTTTGACTATGGTCGGAAACCAGAGCACCCAGAGGCAACCCACAGAGACGCGGGGAGAAAGTGCAAACTCCATACAGTCATCCATGACTGGAATTGAACCCAGGTCCCTGGTGCTGTTAGGCAGCAGTGCTAACCACTCTGCCAATGTGCCACCCAAGTTCTTATAAAGAACTTGCATTGCAAGAACTGATGTTCTGATCATGAAGATACAGTTTTGTTGGCTATATCGTTTAGTCTGATGAATGAATTCCAAAGATTTATTTATGCACATTGATAGCTAGGAAGCAGTTCAACAGTGAATGGGCCAAGAGATGGAAAGATTTGGAAGCCAAGCAAAACAGATCTCCAAAAACAGAAAGGCTAGCTCAAGATAAGAAAACATGACAATAACCCATTCATGGAAGCTATGACTTGCTGATGCTGAATGTAAACATCAGCTTAGAAAGTCTCACCTGAACAATTAAGATCCTCACTCAATCTGATGGACCCAGGATCCAATGATTCTTCTGTGAATGCTCATTCCAAGCAAAAAATAGGTCTCATCAGTAACCAAATAACTTACTTTGGAATTTGCTTGCTTTCTTCAATGTGAAAGATGAACAACACATGAAAAATAGGATCACACGACTGATATGAAAAAACCGTCTTCTCACATTTGTGTTATCCCTGTCAGAGTGAAAACTCAGCATTCTATTCTTTCCATAAAGAAAATAATGAATATAATGTCTCTTGCAAATATAGTATGTTATCTGCTTGACACCTGTGCACACTGAAGACTGACTGAAGAGGCACATATTCTACATTGTTTGAAAAGATCCAATAGCAGGAAAACAGAGGTGATGAAAACAAATCTCTGACAAGTCCAGGTGCCCATGAATAGGTATAAAAACATCAATCACAGAGGAGTGATAAATGCCTCAGAAGCTGCTGCATCTTCATTGATTGAGTCTTGTGTGAATTCCTCTTCCTCAGCCAAGCCATGAAGAATACCTATATGCTTAGCACTTAATTTAGTTCAATATATGTCAATATATCAAAATATGATCAAATTCTTTATCAAGGTGGATAATGAGCTAGTTGATTCTGAGACCTGGTCCTGAAGGTAACTATGATGGCCTGAGGAATCAGTTGGCTATGATGGACTGGCAAACATTACTGAAAGGAAGGACAGTGCACAGGCAATGGCAGACATTCAAGGAACGAATAGGTGAACTCCAAAGTTGTTTATTCCTATTTGGCGCAAGAGTAAAAAGGGAACAGTGGCCAAACCATGGCTTATAAGAGAAATTAGAGATAGTATTAGATTCAAAGAAGAAGCATACAAATTAACAAGAAAGAACAATAGACCTGAGGATTGAGAACAATTTAAAATTCAGCAAAGGTAGACCAAGAGATTGATTAAGAAGGGAAAATATAATATGAAAGTAAGCTAGCAGGGACCATAAACACTGACTGGAAAAGAAAAAAAGATTGACAAAAACAAATGGAAGCCCCTTCCAGTCAGAAATGGGGGAATTCATAATGGGGAACAAAGCAATGGCTGAGAAACTTTCGTACTTTGCTTCTGTCTCCAAAAAGGAAGACATGAGTAATGTATCGGAAGTTTTGAGAAACACAAGTTTTAGTGAGGATCTGAAGGAAATTACTATTAATAGAGAAATGGGGCGTCATTCTCCGACCCCCCGCCGGGTCGGAGAATGGCCGTTGGCTGCCGTGAATCCTGCCCCCGCCCCCGCCGAAGTCTCCGGTACCGGAGATTGGGCGGGGGCGGGAATCGGGCCGCGCCGGTTGGCGGGACCCCCCACTCAATTCTCCGGCCCGGATGGGCTGAAGTCCCGCCCAGAAATTGCCTGTCCCGCCGGCGTAAATCAAAGCTGGTATTTACCGGCGGGACCAGGCGGCGTGGGCGGGCTCCGGGGTCCTGGGGGGGGGCGCGGGGCGATCTGACCCCGGGGGGGTGCCCCCACGGTGGCCTGGCCCGCGATTTGGCCCCACCGATCCGCGGGCAGGCCTGTGCCGTGGGGGCACTCTTTCCCTTCCGCCTCCGCCACGGCCTCCACCATGGCGGAGGCGGAAGAGACTCTCCCCACTGCGCATGCGCGGGAAACTGTCAGCGGCCGCTGACACGCCCGCGCATGCGCCGGGAAACTGCCAGCGGCCGCTGACGCTCCCGCGCCGCATTTCCGCGCCAGCTGGCGGGGCAACAAACGCCATTTCCGCCAGCTGGCGGGGCGGAAATCCCTCCGGCGTCGGCCTAGCCCCTCAATGTTGGGGCTCGGCCCCCAAAGATGCGGAGCATTCCGCACCTTTGGGCCGGCGCGATGCCCGTCTGATTGGCGCCGTTTTTGGAGAATTTCGCCCATGGTTTTGTGGAAATTAATGGGATTGAAAGCAGATAAATTTCCAGGGCCTGATAATCTTAATCCCACAGTAGTTAAGGAATTGGCCCTAGAAATAGTTGATCCATTGATGGTCATTTTTCCCAAAATTCTTTGGACTCTGGAATGGTTCCTACAGATTGGACGGTAGCTAATACAACCCCGCTATTAAAAAAGAGAGGCAGAAAGAAAACAGGGAACTATAGACCAGTGAGCCTAATGTCGGTTGTGGGGAAGTTTCTGGAGTTAATTACCAAGGATTTCATAGCACAGTATTTGGAAAGCAGTGGTATAATAAGACAAAGTCAGCATGGACTGACGAATGCAAAATCATGCTCGACAAATCTACTAGAATTCTTTGAAGATGCAACTAGTAGGATTGACCAGGGAGAACCGGTGGATGTGGTTTATTTAGACTTTCAGAAGGCTTTCGACAAGGTCTCACATAGCTGATTACCATGTAAAGTTAAAGCACATGGAATTGCGGGTACTGTCTTGAGAGGGACACAAAGCTGATTAGCAGACAGGAAATTCTTTGAATATGTAACAAATCGAGTTGGCCATGATTTATCAGATTGGCAGGCAGTGACTAATGAAGTACTGCAGGGATCTGTGCTAGGACCCTAAATGTTCACATTATATATTATTAAACTACACTTACTAACACTATCACTATATTCTAACAACAATTATATTCTATCTTAATAGTTCTACATTGCTCACTCTCCCAGAAATCCAAGAGTCTGTGCAATTTATTGTGCTTCCCCTTAGCTCCCTCTAGTGGCTAATTTTAACATAACATTAACTCTTCACATATTGTACATTTGTATAATGTAACACCAGAGAATGGTGAATCTGTGGAATTCGCTACCACAGAAAGTAGATGAGGCCAAAACATTGTGTGATTTCAAGAAGGAATTAGATATAGCTCTTGGGGCTAAAGGGATCAAAGGATATGGGGACGACGACGGTGGGATCAGGGTACTGATGATCAGTTATGATCATAATGAATGGCGGAGAAGGCTCAAAGAGGCAAATGGCCTCCTCCTGCATCTATTTTCTGTGTATGTTTTTAATATAAAGATCAACAGAAACTAGGAACAGGCAAGAAAATAAAGCAGAGATCCAACAATGAGAGACCACCCAGCAAATTCAACCAGTGTAATGAATGGAAAGATGTAACAAAATTAATTTAAAATACAATTGCTAGCAACTGAAATTATCTCCGAGCATCTCAAAGGCCAGGGGTGGGATTCTCCTGCAACTGGCCGGATGGCCCGACTCCGGCGCCAAGAGCAGCGCGAACCACTCCGGCGTCGGGCCGACCGGAAGGTGCGGAATCCTCCGCACTTCAAGGGGCTAGGCCGGCACCGGAGGGGTTGGCACCGCGCCAACCGGTTCCCAAGGGCCGCCGTGGTCCCGCGCATGCGCAGAACCGCCGGCGTGTTCTTGCGCACACGCAGGGGGTTTCCTCTTCGTGCCGGCCATGGCGGAGCCCTACAGAGGCCGGCGCGGAGGGAAAGAGTGACCCCACGGCACAGGCCTGCCCGCAGATCAGTGGGCCCAGATTGCGGGCCACGCCACCGTGGAGGTCCCCCCTGGGGCCGGATCCTTGCGCCCCCCCCCCCTCCCCGAGGACTCCGGTAGACGGCCTACCAGCCACGTCTCACCATGATGGACCATGTCCATTTCACGCCGGCGGGACTGGCCAAAAACGGGCAGCCGCTCGGCCCATCGGGGCCCAGAGAATTGCCGGGGGGCCGCTGCCAACGGCCCCCGACCGGCGCGGTGGAATCCCCGTCCCCGCCAGAAAACCGGCATGGGAGAATTTGGCTGCCGGCGTCGGAGCGGCGGGATGGGATTCACGCCGCCCCCCTGCCGATTCTCCGACTCGGCGGGGGTAGGAGAATCCCGCCCTAGGTCTCCTTAATCTCTTTCTAGGGGATAGGTGTACTCTGTCAGTAAAGTCTGGCCCTATGTTATGAGAATTGGCACATTTCCTGTTTTAAATAAATATTCTATGTAAATTAGGTTGTAACTCACACACGTGCAGCCTAATCATCTGTCAGTGTCTGAGAACATCAGATAATCAGGATTACATGTCATACACAGATTAATAAATTACAAATTTTAATATGTTAATGCTAAATAGGAAAAATGCCACACGGTGGCATAAATTCCAGAGAGTGTAGTGATTTCTGGGTGCCCTTGTTCAGATTGGGAGTTGTGTTCAACACCGTACAGCTTGGTTCATTTCTCATTTAAGCATTGAAATGTACCGGTTTTACAGAAGATTCACCTGCCATTGATCATATATAAATACAGCTTGACAAAAAGGAAATGGATTTCACATTTGATCAACCACTTAAATCTTAATTTTAGGTTCACACCAGTGAAATAACTACCAGAAGCACCTACAACGAAGAAACAAGGAAATTTTTCAAAATAGTCACAATGCTGTAAGGTTTTTTGGAAAGCAGTCTTTTTCATCTATCAGGCCCTGAAGCATTATTCATCTTCACTGTGATTCTAAAACATCAGGGTTACAGGGCAATAACGAGTTTGGAAATGTTTAATTGTCAGCGGGCAAGCGAGATATAGTGTCCTATTTTTCAGGGCCCTTGTGGCCTCACAGTCCCTGGATTTGTGACAATTCTCTTGTGACGGGCCCATTGCACCATCAGGGATACTGTGAACTTTTGATCTTTTAAAAAATGGATCTTGTCATTAATTTTATATTACTGCAGGGCCGGCAATAATAATGGATTTAGAAATACACCAGAAATTGCAACTTCAGGATTTGCAAACCTTGTCACCTGATGTTTACCAACCATTTATGATATGGGGGGAGGGGGGGGGGGAGAGTGGATGGAGGCGGGGTGGAGGGGGGGGGGGTAAGAATTTACATAACAACTGGAGCGGTTTTCTTGCTGGAACAGCAGACATTCAATTGATTCCGGTGGAGGAAATGAACTGAAGTCAACCTAAATAACTTGGAGCAAGGTCTTCTGCAGATTGGGGACTCTGCAGTGAACCTGGGAAAGGTAACATCGTTTTATTTTCCTCATTACAGTCTTCAGGTTTCTCATATTGCTGTTCACAAGCAATGATGAGAGACCTCTTGAACCCACAGCTCAGCTTCCACCCTGCTTGCCAGGTAGCAAGACTCAGACGAGAAAGTTGAGTGCACTCATACCTCAGGATCATAACAAAGCTTGGAGACGTGGGCCGATAAATTCAAAAGCACATAAGAAATAGGAGCTGGATAGTCACTCAAGAATGGTTTGCCATTTAATAAGATTATAGCTGATCCGCACATCCTGTCATTTCTTTCGAACCCAAAATCTATCAATCTGTATCTTGAACATAGTGAACCACTGAGCATCCACAGCTCTCTGAGATAGAGAATTCCGAAGACTCACAACCCTTTGAGTGAAGAACTGTCTCCTCATCTCAGCCCAAATTGGTTGGTCCCTTAATCTGAGACTTGATACCCTGTTCTAGATTCCTCAGCCAGGAAAAATAATTTATCTGTATTTATCCTGTCATGTTTCAATTAAATCACCCATCATCCTTCTAAACTCCAGGGAACACAGGCCTAATCTACTCCATCCTTTCTCAAAGGGCAATCCCTTCATCCGGGGGACCAGTCCAGTGAATCTTTGCTGCCTTTCTTCGATAAGGAGACCTGAACTGTACTCCAGGTATGGCTTCCACAATGCCCTCTATAATTGTAGTCAGGCTTCTTCGCTCACTGAATCCAATCCCTCTGGAACAAACGCTAACATACCATTATTTACTTTGCTAGTTGTTGCTATTTGTATGTTGAATTTGTGGTTCATGTACAAGGACACCCTGGTCCCTCTTAATACAATTTTTTCACAGACTCTCACCATTCAAAAATATTTTGTTATTTTATTTTCCTAACAAAGTGGATAACTTCAGAATTTACCACACGATATCCATCTGTCTTGTTCTTGCCCATTCACCCAACCTGCCTCGTGTCCTCCTCACAGCTTATGTTCCCACCTAACTGTGTGTCATCAGCAAAGTTGGACAAAGGCATCAATACAGATTGTAAATAGTGAAGAACCACTGGCCCTTGTAATATCTTGCTAGTTACAACCCGCTAACTTTAAAATGTTCTGTTTAATGCTACTTACTTCATTTTCTGCCAAAAATCCAACCCTCAATCCATTCTAATACATTATCCCCAGTCCTCTTAAGTTCTAATGTCATGTAATTGTGGTGGGTGGAAAGTGTGTGGACAGTGTGTGTACATTTCTGTCCAGAAGTACACCATCCCCAGAACAGGAAAGGAAAGAAAATGCATTCAAGACATGCAGCAGAAACTTTGCAGATGCAAATAAGGGTTCCATCGTCTGTGTGATGCTTTGAATTTAAGATTGGTTTTCTCTGAGGCAGTTGGTGCTAGTGTCGGCTGCAACCAGTAAATTCACATCTTGGAACCCTCTGCAAACTCTAAGTTAATTTTTTCCACATTTACTTATTTGATACCTGATATAATTGTGGAGCAGAAGTGCTCCTGACATTCCTTAACCTGGGCTACCAGATACGTTTGCTTGTTCATATTTTTTCATATTTGGTTTGTCTAAAATAACGTGCAGGGGGAAACACAATTGACTAAAAATGAAACTAATGAACGTGAGAAAATGTAAGTCACCCACCCAGATGGTAATGTTTCACTGAAGCTCGGCTGGGATAAGGAGGAGCTATGAAATGTGTGATTTGTATGTGCTTTCTGTTTAAAAAGATGGAACTTCCCAACGTGCAATGCAGTGACATTATGACAGACAGGCTGGAGTGTGATCCTCATGACATTACACTGTGGCTGCTTTAAATTCACTTCAGCAAAGTGTTTGGTTTGAATATCTTGAATCATCGATGAACTTTAACTGCAATTTTTCAGTAGCATTCAGTGAAAATAATTGTGGAATTATCCTGCAACTTGCAAATGCACAATAGAGAAATGGCAGTGTTCAAAATTGAATGCCATCAACTGAGAGGTGTTCTGGAGAAACCAACTGAGTGTACTTGAGTGATAATGACGATCTCAGAGCCTATAATCCAAGGATAAAATTTAACAAGTAACAGTGAGGCGGGCAGCAAATTCAATTCTAGGAAACAAATACACAAGAAACAAAACATGCCTAAGCCTCCTTATAAATAATCCAGAGCATGTTTAAATGTATCTTTCTCAGGGGTCAGTGCTGCATCTACATATGTTCTCAGTAGGTACATTATTAAGACTTGGATACAGGGAACAAACACAACCTCAAAACATGCTGAAGACAAAAAGTAGGTTTGGCGAGCAATGAGAACTGTAAACAACTTCAAGAAAACATGGAATGGGCAGATGGGTTTCAGATGTAATTTAATGTGGCTATGTATGAGGCAATATATTTTTGGAGAAAAGGAACATGAGGATACATTGAATAAAAGATGTCGAAGGATGTGGATGAACAGAGAGGATCCCTTGGGGTTGAAATACACAATTCCTAGAAATAGGTCAATGGAAATTTGAGATTTTAAATAGAGAAGCATAGAGAATTCTTTTTTAAAAAGTAACGGTGAATATTAAAGCAACATTGATTAGAGAGAGAGATCCAGGAAGAGTTTTGGATGCTCAGCTATACAAAGCACATTGAAGCATGGAGCACAGATTCGCAAGGATGAAACCAGGAATGGGAATCCATTTCCATTCACACAAAGAAAGCTGAGTTAGTAAAGGCAGTTTATTGCCCCCTGTCTGGTAGCAATTGGATTAAAATCAAAGCAGTTGAGGTTAATTGCACCCCTCACCCCGCCACACTTTCATTCCAGTGCTGGTTTAATGGACGTCGCAGGTACACATACTTAAGACATTCATGAATACATGGGGCGGGATTCTCCCCTAACCGGCAGGGCGGGCCGTACCGGCGCTGAGGAGTGGCGTGAACTACTCCGGCGTTGGGCCGCCCGGAAGGTGTGGAATCCTCCGTACCTTCAGGGGCTAGGCTGGCGCTGGCGGGGTTGGCGCATTGCCAGCTAGCGCTGAAGGGCGTGATGTCACGCCAACTAGCGCCAAAGGAACTCCACCGACCAGCACGGGTTGGCGCATGCGCGGGAGCGCCAGCGTGTGCTGGCATCATCACAGCACATGTGCAGGTGGGTTCTTCTCCGCGCTGGTCATGGCGGACCGTTACACCGGCTGGCACGGAGGGAAAGAGTGCCCCCATTGCACAGGCCCGCCCGCGGATCGGTGGGCCAGGCCACCGTGGGGGCATCGCCTGGGGCCAGATCCCCCGCGTGCCCCCGAGGACTCCGCAGGCCTCCTGCAGACCCAGGTCCCGCCGGTAAGGACCTGGTGCAATTTACGCTGGTGGGATCGGCCGAAAACGGGCGGCCACTCTGCCCATCGGCAGTGGCCCCCGACCGGCGCGGCGCGATTCCTGCCCCTGCCGAAAAACCGGCGGCGGAGAATCCGGCAGCCAGCGTCGGGGCGGGATTCACGCCACGCCCCGGTGATTCTCCGGACCGGCGGGGGGTCGGAGAATCCCGCCCGTGGTTCCCATTACTCAGAGAAATCATAGTAGATTTCTCTTTCAGTCGTTCACAAATTATTTCAGAAGTTAGGGAAAGATAGCTGATAACAAATAATTATTTTTCTGGGCTCCGGTACAGTGAGAAATTTAAGAAGCTACCTGTTAAGAAGGATTGCAAGGATAATCCGGGTAATTATAGGCCAGTGAGCTTGACGTCAGTGATAATGAAATTGTTGGAAAAGATTCTCAGAGATGGGCGGGATTCTCCGCCGGTGGGATTCTCCGTTTTGCCGGCGCCCAGTGGTTTCCCGACGGCGTAGGGTTGCCCCACAATGGGAAACCCCATTGACCGGCCAGTGTAACGGAGAATCCCACCGGCGGGTCGGGAAGAAATGTGGTGCGGCGGGGCGGAGAATCCAGCCCCGGATCTGTGCATATTTGGAAGTGAATGGTCTTATTAGCGACAGGCAGCATGGTTTTGTACGAGGGAGGTCAAGTTTCACTAATTTGATTGAATAAAATGATTGACGAGGGAAGGGCTGTGGATATTTTCTACATGGATTTTAGTAAAGCATTTGATAAGGTCCCTCATGGCAGGCTGGTGCAAAAGATTAGATCACATGAGGTCAGGGGTGAACTAGCTGGATGGATCCAGGACTGGTTTGGCCATAGGAGACAGAGAGTAGGAAGGGTGTTTTTCCAAATGGAGGTCTGTAACTAGTGGTGTTCTGCAGGGATCAGAACGAGGACATCTGCTCTTTGTAATATATACAAATGACTTGGAAGAAAATGTAGCGGGTCTGAATAGCAAGTTTGCGGGTGATACTAAGATTGCAGGAGTTGCAGATCTTGATGAAGATTGTCAGAGAACAATAGGATATAGGTAGGTTGCAAAATTGGGAAGAGAAATGGCAGATGAAATTTAACCCGGACAAATGCGAGGTTGTGCATTTTGGTAGATCCAAGTCAGGTGGGAGCTATAAAATAAATGGCAGAACCATCAGGAGCATAGAGACACAGAGAGATCTGGGCGTGCAGGTCCACAGATCCTTAAAAGTGGAAGCACAGGTGGAAATGGTGGTAAAGAAAGCATATGACATGCTTGCCTTCATAGGACGGTGTATAGAGTATAAAAGCTCAAAGTTTATGTTACAATTATAGAGAACGTTGGTTAGGCCACAATTGGAATACTGTGTCCAATTCTGGTCACCGCACTACCAGAGGGATGTAGAGGCTTTGGAAAGAGTACAAAAAAGGTTTACCAGGATGTTGTCTGGTATGGAGGATATTAGCTTTGAGGAGAGATTGAATAAACTGGGAGGCTGAGGGGCGACCTGATAGAAGTTTATAAAATTATTAGGGGTATAAATAGGGTGAACATTTGGTGGCTTTTCCCTTGGGCGGAAATGACAATTACAAGGGTTAAAAAAAGACTCACCTGATGAAGGAGCTACGCTCTGAAAGCTAGTGATTCCAAATAAACCTGTTGGACTTGAACCTGGTGTTGTAAGATGTCTTACTGTTCATAATTAATGCTGAACCAATTTCACTGGCCCTGAAAGAGTAATTCCATATTTTTGGAATGTCAAATGTCTCCTATTGTTAGGTAAAAGAGGAAGAGAACACTTGTTCTGCAAACCTCGGGCAGGTTTTTTAGGTGCATAGGATGCAGATTGTGAAAAGCATTAGATGAACAGCATAATCTGTAGCAGTTGGCAGCAACTGCATTTTAAAAGATTTTTCTACAGAGATGAAAGACAAAGAACAATATATAAGATATGCTGGCATGAGCATTTCATCAGAACACAGGATTCTAGTTTACGCCCCTCCCCCCAACTCGTTGAAAAGCTCTAACAACTGTAATGTATTGCTTGAAGATAAATGTCATTTCACATTTCTCCCACTATTTATGAACAGCTTTTCTAGCATTTTGACACAGAAGATGCAAATTGGTATGTAATTAGGAGTAGAGTAGAACTGAGGTAAAACGATTCATGAGATTCCGGCACCGAAAGCACTTTGACAGAAAAACCTTCAAATTCATAAACGCTGCCAAACTGTGCTGCTCATCCTCCAGCAGTAACTTCAAAACAAAGAGCGGATGCGGTTTTATTTTTCCTTTGGCATTGTTAAATGGTGGAATTGGGAAAAATGTATTTAATGTGCACGAGTGTTGAGCTGTATCTTCCTATCCTTTCACATAATATCTCAAGTGGGCTGACATCACCACAGTTTCAATGAGTTGCTTAAATGTAATAATTTGCGTGGACTTCAGACACAAGTAAAGCCATTCATTGCGATCGCTCATCGAGGCTGGGGGATTATTGTGCCGTTGTTTCTAGCCTGCTGCAGTATATTGTGTGTGGGGGGGCACACAGTAGCAATCCATCGAGCAGGAGATCTGCGAGTTTTATTCTAAAATAATGTTTGTGAAATTTGCTGGAAAGAAGAGAATCCCTCATTCTCTGAGGTTGCAGTCGAAGCATTGTTGCACCAGATTTGACAAAGAAGGGGTGGTTCTGTTTGGGAGAAAGCGCTGTGGGTCTCCAGAGGGAGTTTCCAACAGGTGTTGGATTAAGATGGGTGCAGTCAGTGTGAAAATGATTAAACCAGATTGAATAATTCAGGATGGTCAGGGAGGTGGGGTTTGTGGTGGAATTTTACGCAGCCTGTCTAATGGAAACCAGTAGGTCTGCAGGCAAAACATGTTGAGGTGTCTGTCTGCCGGAATTCTGCACAGACTTTGGGGGTTGGGGGTTTGAAGGCCTAACATTCATCAATAAAAATAGGTCATCGTTGCAGGAAATGGAGGTGGGCATTCCAACCCGGGAGCCTTACCTTCCATCTGTTTTCATTGTTGCCAGTTCCATATCAATTCCAACTCCCCCAAAGTGAAAATATGGCAGGCAAAGGCCCTTTTAAAAGTGATAAAGGAAGTTTCCCAATTCAAACTACCCGCGTCTTCCATGAAAATCTGGTCCATGGTATTGCTTTCATTTAGGATGCTGGCACATTTCAGGTTTCTGTTAATACACTTCACTACGTCCACATGTGGTCAAGAGAACTTGGAGCCAAGTTGCTCTGGCATGAGTGCTAGAACGTGTGTGCCCATGGTTAATGTGAAACATAAAAGGGAGATCATTTAATTTAAATAATTCAGCCCGGACCCCTTCAGCGAGATGGGTATTTTGGGTGTCCATCTGTCCCATGAATCCTCAACACATGCTGAGTGGCATCAAATCCCTCTGAAGAAAGAATGGAGTGGCCCCGTTGGTTCATTTGGAAACTTTGCACAAATCTTAAAGGCTGGATCTTCACTTATGCCTATGGTACAACCTTTTGTACTTGGTATAAATGAGGCAGGGATCTGTGGATAGCCAGCCTGAGAGTTTCAAGCCAAAACACTTCTATTGGCCTTGTTTGGACTCAGCAGAAAGTCAGTTTCAGCAGTTATAAGACATGTGTCGTTCGGTTAAACTCATAAAGAGGTTAAGAGTCCTGTGTAGTGGAACAGTAAGTGTATATTAACAATGCATAACTATGTATAACACACAGCAAAACGTCTAAGCTAGGAGCCACCTACATACTTGACATTTCACCCTTTTCTATCCAGCACAAGATTGCCCTCTAGACTCGGGTCATGTGTTCTTCACTTATGCCGAGGTGCAACCTTTTGTACTTGGTATCAATGAGGCAGGGATCTGTGGATAGCCAGCCTGAGAGTTTCAAGCCTAAGCACTTCTATTGGCCTTGTTTTATCGCACTATGGGTGGTACCGTACCTCGTCCTACATTAACCCTTTCTACGCTGGACCTTCATAATACACTTCCCTCCAATTCTTTCTCCAATCTGTTTGCAGTGCTTTCCTGTTCATCCAGCATATTTATTCGACCACCACCAACGCCTCCCCCCCCCCAACCCCCAAAGTCTCTGTGAATACAGGTTCAGACAGTCTGCAGGCTTTATAACTCTTCATTTCTTGTCTTTATAACAATTGGAGGTGCTGTATATGCTGTTGTACAGGGGGGAACCTTGCTGAGCAGGAGGTTGCTTTGAATGTGATGGTTCTAGCATTTGATTGGGTGATCTTCATTTGTTTTTTTTCCACTCAATCACAATTCCCATCTGCTGTTATTAACGGTCATGGATGGCCATTATTTACAAGGAGAAATTAATTCACAGCTCGTCCATAGTCCTCATTCTGTGTTTCTTCCAACATGCAGCTTGCTGTCATGCACGAGGGATGCAAGATGACCCTTTGTATTCTTTATGGCTGACTTATCAACGGGCTGTCATGTTGCAGTTTAGCTTTCTGTGCAACAACATCTTCATTGGCGGGAAGATGGCGGCTTTTCTGTTCCAGTATCATCTGTCTATTGTACTGGCCGAAGATTGCAATGTGTGTCATGGTGTCTTGACATATCTTAACAACAGGGTCAGAGCCAGAAGTTGAGGTTCCTCTTGCTGCAGCTTTATCTCTCGGCTACTTCTACTGGAGGTATCCTTGTAACCATCTGAGTGATTGGCTGGTCTGACCAACAAGGATTTTCTTGCAGCTGCAATGAAAATGGACAAACTAACTCTGCCAAGAGTGAAAATAATTCAGAGCTGAGATAATTCAGAGCTGAGGTACCAGTTGAGAGTATCTTTAACTGTTGGGGCTCTCAGAAACTTGCAGTTCTGTGTAATTGATTACAGGTTGTTTTGACGACTTCTGCTATTTTAAGATGGTTCAGGACAACACAGGCATTTCCGCTCAAAACAGAAAAAGACTCGTTATGGAAGATGTACATGACTTCAAAAATTTGTTTGCTGTCATGTATTGATGCTTCCAGAATCTTGCCGATCACTGGAAGTCAGATGACTCCAGGCCCATCAAGTGTGTCTGTTGCTTATCCATAGCCAGGGGTCACTCAGCGACAACTCCTTGTCCAAGAGGACCATAACAATGGTTCCAATGGCCAACTTAATGTTTGTGAGATGACCACTAACCAAGCTATTTACGTTCCAGAACAAAAATCCATGATCTTTGACCTCATCCAAGAAGCATGTTTGTCTTTCTTCTTGGTGTGATACCTGAACCTATGAAACACCTTCGGACCATCTGTGCGTCTGGTTGTGTTTGCTTCCTGAAGTGTCCTATGCTGAACATTGATCATGCCTGTGGGGTTGCTTGGCTCCACAGCGTTGGCATGGTCACCCACCCTTTAATGGTCAGTTAGGGTATTGATTGCCTTTATCT
Organism: Scyliorhinus torazame; assembly: GCF_047496885.1. Lineage (NCBI taxonomy): Eukaryota > Metazoa > Chordata > Chondrichthyes > Carcharhiniformes > Scyliorhinidae > Scyliorhinus > Scyliorhinus torazame. The sequence continues at coordinate 100,583,702 of NC_092714.1, read as the reverse complement.
GTAGTTTCCATGCTCCTCTTTTGTTTTACGATCTGGCCAGGATGGTTTGATCTGTACTATGGCATGCCTTCATTTCTTAAGATGGTTCTATGCCATAAGCGGGTTTTAGATTGCCTGACAATCTGAATGGCCGTTTCAAGGATTACATTTTCCTTAATTTGAAGCATGTCTGAGAGTGCATCATCTGCCACTCTGACAATAATTCTGCCCCTGATTAGCTCTGAATTCAGAATTCAGATCACCACTTCCACAGACGTCAGCCATTTGATACAACTCATTAATGAAGGATACAACTGGTTCTCTTGCTGTTTGGGCATGTTTGTTTAACTTTGCTGTTTCAAGGATCTTGTTACGCTCAACTTAAAATGTGTCAAATGATTCTAAAACATCATCAAAGTTTGCTGAGGATTAATTGATTCCTTGTCTAACTATTATATTATGACAATTGGACCTACAAAATAAAGCAGTGTGTCAACCTGTTCAGCTTTTGTATTTTCATCTAGACCTGAAGCAATTGTGCATCTAAGGCAGGGTTTTTTCAAGCAGTAGGTCGCGACCCACATGTGGGTTGCGGGCAGGTGTCAGGAGGGTCACGGAGCAATCAGTCGCGGCATTCTTGATCGCGGGGGAAGCGCCCAACGGCCACTACCGGGTTTCAAGAATGCTAGCCGTGACCGGCTTTTAAGTTGAGGATGATACAGTCTTCCTGCCTAAAGAGGTGGCAGAGAGCACGTCATGGACATGGCACATACACTGACATCAGGCGCCCTGTGCACCCGTGCTTTTGGTGCAGAATCACGGAGGAGAGATTCTTCCATTTTCTAGCCACGAGTAAGTAAGGCAACATGACTTTTAAGAACTGAAGATGGATTGTTTTGCTATAAGGAAGAGAGGGCCTGAGACACAAACAGGCCAGGCTCTCTCAACTGAATCTGCTGGAGAGAGCTGCTCAGTATTGTCACGTGAGATCCCCTTTAAGAAAAGTATGTTTTATCAAGTGGCTGCAGTGATGTCATTGTGTGGGTGGAGCTGGAATGTGATTCTGCTTCTTACTTTTGTTTTGAGCTGGAAGCTCTTTTTGGCTCTGTGTTTTAGTTTCGCTTTTAGTTGGAGAGCTGCATTCAAACCAAGCAGATGTATACTGGTCTCTCTCCGTATGTTAAACAAGGTGTTTGGATCACTTGATAATTTAAAAGTGAAACTGTTCTCATTCAAACCTACTGTCTTTGTTAAAAAGTGTTTTGGCTTATGGGTGTTGTTAGGAAAGTTACTAAGGGTTACCTAGAGAGTACTGTATCTTTTTGGGGGGTTATCAGTGTTGGTAGTTGGTAAGATGTTTACTGTGGGTTTATAAAATGTTAACTGGATTCATAGAATAAACATTGTTTTGTTTTAAAAATACTTTAGATCTCTGTTTCATCACACCTGTAAAATGGGCCCCCTTGTGCTCCCCATAATTAATATCTATTAAACGTGGGTCAGGTGAACTCCATGATATACTTCGGTGTTCTCTAAACCCTGGCCCATAACAATATACTCCATGGCAGGGCAAAACAGTAAAGCAAGGCTCTTGTAAGCAGTTCAGGAGAGTCCACGGCAGGACAAAGCAGTGCTAATGTCAGCTGTAAACAGAGCTCCAGGGCCTCTGGTGATCAGCCTACTGAGAAGAAACTGAAATCGGGAACAAAGCAGTTTAAAGATGATTTCTTGAGGTATGGCTTTGTAAATTGTGCCAATGTGAATCAGGATGCAAAGCCCATGTGTGTGATATGCAGGGAAGTATTGACAAATGAAAGTTTAAAACCTTCAAAACTTCAAAGGCATTTGAAGACCAAGCATGGCGAGTTCGAGGACAAACCTCTTGATTTTTTTCAAAGGATGCAGCGAGAACTTAACCTTAAGTCATCAGCTGTAAGTCCTTAGCAGAAATGTAACATTGAATGATGAAGCACAATTAACCTCTTACATGGCAGCTTACCATGTAGCTAAAGAGAAAATGTCCTACACTAGCAGTAATTCTCCCTGCAGCATTAGACATGGCTTGTGTGGTCCTAGCTGAGAGGTCAGTTGAAAAACTGAAATGTATCTCTCTTAATGATAACACAGTAGCTCACCTCATTTGTGATGTTGATGAGAATTTAGAAGTCCAGCTTATTTCTCATTTAAAGTCAGCACAGGAGCCCTCAATACAGTTGGATGACGATACACACACTTCAGATTGTGCAACCTTGCTCGTTTACATTAGGTGTGGATTTGTTGAAGGTTTGCTGTGTTGCACGACATTATCAACCAGCACAATTGGTGCACAGGGTTGAATAATTACTTGAAAGTAAGAGAATCACAAGCGATGGAGCAGCCAATATGATTGGGAAAAACAGCGGGCCTATAATAAGTATTAAGGAGGCAGCTGGTCAGGATATTGTTTGGAATCATTGTTTTATTGATCATGAGGCATTGGCATCAAAAGGAATTCCATGGAATCTTGAAGTGGTGTTGAGGTATTGGGAAAGTTGTGAATTTCATTAAATGCAGCACACTCAACACCAGACTTTTTGAGGCTCTGTGTTCCAACATGGGGGCCGAACACACACATTTATTGTTCCACAGAGATCTGTTGGCTGTCAAGGGGTCAGGTTCTTGTTAAGAGTTTACGCACAGAGGTATGGAATCAATTCCTTGAGAAATCGTCCTCTCTGACTGATTTGTTTGCTGATGAAATTCAGATGCTAACTCTGTCTTACCTTGCAGATATCTTCTCAATTCTAACAAACTGAATCTCAAATTACAAGGGAAGGATAATGATTGCTTTTAACACTGTGACAAAATAGATGCTTTCCAAAAGTCACTGAAAGTTTGGCGAGTGCTCGTACAAAGCCAAAACTACTACACGTCCCCCACACTGCTGCAACACATCGAAGAAAACAATGTTAGTAAGGGAACTATCAATAGACTGACAAGCCTTTTTTAATCACATCTGGGTGCACTGATCAGCTTTTGTTGCTACTTTCCAGAGGAGACGTCTCAGATTTTGAAAGCGAAGAAGTGGGTAAAATATTCTTTTGAGTTTGAGACTCCATGGTCAATTATTAACTCACAGCTGACACCAAATGAAGAGACTGAACTTGTGCGCCTCACCTCTGGCAGCACATTAAAAACACACTACAAGTCCATCCGGCTATCAGCATTCTGGAGCAGCATCTCCAAGGAGTTTCCAGTGCTGAGTAAAACAAGCATTTTGTTGCTATTGCCCTTCACAACAACCTACATGCGCGAGGTTGGATTTTCTCTCCTCACAAAGATGAAGACAGCACAAAGGAACCGGCTAAACTCTTCACCTGATATGTGCATTGCCCTCTCCTCCTGTGAACCTGATTGGAATGAGATCATGAGGACCAAGCCGGCTCACCTGCCACATTAAAAGTAAGCAAAAATGGTACGTTACGAAGGTTGGCCAGCGTGGGTCTGATGGTCAGCTGGGGTGGGTCCCGAAGGTTGGCCAGTTGATGAAAGTGGGTTCCGGGAGAAAAAGTTTGAAAAACACTGACCGGAGGAATCTCTTTCTCCAATGTCCCTGGTTTGGTGGCTGATCTGGGTCTAGGATGAGTCCAAAATGGTCTGGTAAAATAGATTATTTGAAACATGGTCATTTAAAATTAAAAGGGTGCATAGCTTTAAAAGCTGTTTGGAAATCCAAGACGCTCCTGTTGTATACTTCCTCTCAATGTTGCAGTGTGGAGTTTTAATTCTGCCTTCTTCCAATTTGCTTTGGAGCTTTTCTCTGGTGAGCTCCTTCTGCACATGGTGCTTTTTGTCAGATTAGAATTCTTCAGATTTTTCAATCTTCCAGGATTTTAATTTCTTCTCCAGCTCTTGAGGTTCGGGGTTGCTCTGATCGCTGCCACCATATTGGGTAAAATGTGTGTAGTTCGGGAGGTCTCATTGAGAGCTACTGAGTCTTGTATAATTTCTCCAACTCCCCTGCTGGGAGGATTCTCACTGCAGAATCAATGGCAATTTGCATTTGGGAGTCAATTTCGGCAGGACGGGTAGATCCCACTATCAGGGAAGGCTGGAAAATCCACTCTCAGTGCTTATTAATTAATCATTACTATATACGTTTATGCGGCATAAGAGCTAAGCTAGAGGCTGTCTCCATGCTTGCCTCCACACACGTCTGTTCAATACAAGGCTGCCTTCTAGACTCTGGACATGTGTTCCTTTACATCAGTGTGGGCGGTATTGCACCTAGTGCCACGTTAACCCTTTCCATCCCCCAGACCGGATGTTGGCTTTTGGGTACCTGTGTATCTTTGAATTATTTTATGAATCAGTGTTAAACATTTGCCTTGTGCTTTAGATATCACCCAGTCTGGAATCACCAAGTGGCATTGATGGCAAGTGCCAGGGCAGCTGTGGCCTCAGCAGCAATGGGAAGAGCACATATAGTTAAGGTGGACATCAGGTTTCCTTGCAGCAAATCATATATTTTTGTGACAGCATCATTTGAAAAGGAAAGTTTCCACTTTTGTAGTTCCAAGCAGAAGCACTGATGTAGGGAGTGCCAGTTGAGTGCCAGCAGGTGAGTGCCATATACCTTTGGTGCAGGTACAGTGTACAGATGGCAAAATAGTCAGCAGCAACAAAGAGAAAGCAAAAGTGAGGTAGCAGTATTTAACAATACTTGGAAACGTAGAAGCATGATCCTTTAAATTCTCTTCCACCTTCAGCATGACACTTACAAATAGCACAATAATGAATAAATGCAAATGAGGTAGAAATGACAGAAAACAGGACGCCTGATGCCAGCACATCATTACTGCCTCATTATCATGCCCCCATTGCTGGCAGAAATGGTGGTGAAAAAAAGAGGCAAGTGACAAAGACGTCAGAGATCTCACATAGTAAATCTCAGCTCTATTTACTGCTGCTTCCCAACAATGAGCACAACTGGATGAACAACTGGGTATTGGAAACTCTGGGCTCAAACTTTATTGCAGAAGATAAAACATTATTGAAGGAACACTCGCAATGTTTTAAAATCTTTCTTTAGGATTATCGGCAGTTTTCTTCCTGGATGTTGACATTGTTGAGTTCAACATTTTCAATATGATGCAGTAGTAAACATAAGTCAGCAATGTGACGGCCTGTGGGCCAGTGCTGTAGCAACTATGTTATTTTGTAACTACTTTGTTGCTCAGTCAAACCTTGCTCATTAAGGGGGGTATGTCAGCATTGGTGAATGGAACATTTTTTCAACTTTAGCTCATAACTTCAACATTACTACTGGTTGCAGGATGGACTAGGTACAGTTTAATAGTTCCTTTGCTCCACAGTGCACCTCAATCCCAAATTCAGAATTGCCAATCTTCAACAGTGGTATGAGTATTTACATTTTGCATGTCCACTTCCCTTACTTTCATAAACTGAGATTGCTAATTTACGGGATTTTGAAGCAAGCCTTTGGGAACCGGACTGAGCTGTTCATACTCATTTCACAACCTAGAGGGAAACTAGACTATCACCTCATCAATCTCAGTTTAAACCCTTCAGCCGAGGTTGAAAATTGGTCTCTGAGAAGGTCATTGCTTGACCCACCATGTCATCAAGCTTCAAGGCTTGTTTTTACGTTTTCTCATTTTTTCTTTGTCCTTTTTAAAACAGTATTTGGACAATGGTTGTGACTTTGCAGTGACAGTATTAAAACATTTCATAAACAAGTGACAACTTTTGCCTTCAGTGATTCATAACACTGCATTAAGAGGTGAAGGATCACACTAACATCGACATGGATGTCAGAAGACAGCTTCTGACCAGCTGAGAATCAAATTAAGCGACATTAGAGTTTAATTCACCAAGTTCAGTTCAGTACAATAGATTATAATCTTCATGGATGCCTCATCTTTCTAAGTTTATAAACTTATCCTGGAGGATGCCAGCTTCAACTGGGTACTGAGGCAACTGACACCTGCAGCCTCAGGTGACAAACTGGCAAAGCAGGTCACCTGCCGATCTTTTTCATTTCTATTGGTTTGAAGACCAATCAAGGAAGGTGAACATCACCTTGCTCCATCCCAGAACCCAGGATATGTTATCACCTTTGAGGAGTAAAATTTAAAATAAGTACGAGAGCAATAGAAAAATAAAATTTTACACACAGATGGAAGATTCCTTCTGTTGTTCAGCACTTTCTCCATATGATTGTTCTATTCAAAGGGCCAGACATTTACTAGTACAAACATTCAGAAGTCAGCTCAGACATCTAAAGCAATGTGGCCCATAACAGGTACCAAGAAAAGGCACAAAGAAAGACAAAACAAGACCCTGAAAGATGCTGCCTTTGAAGGAATAAATTACATTTTTAATCTGTTTGCAGTTATTGAACAAAAAGCTGTATAATAATTTTTTTTAGCACCAGCTCTATTGATATGTAAATAGGAATGAAACTTTAATATAATTCAACATAAAATGCGCTGATCAGCAAGGTTTATTAAATAGATGGGGAATATTGATGACTGGGGAAAGTTTCCATTGAATGCTTATTTAGCAGAGCAGGCACAATAGTTGAACTCCACCATTCTTAAGAATATGAATGCGTTGCCAGGGGAGGTTGTGGAAGCAGATACATTAACGGCATTCAAAAGACATCTCAACAAATACATAAATAGAATGGGTATAGAGGGATGCGGCACTAGGAAGTGCTGAGGGTTTTGGCCAAGGGTGGTATCATGACCCGTACAGACTTGGAGGGCCGAAGGGGCTGATCCTGTGCTGTATTGTTCTTTATTCTTTGTTTATACACTGAACAGCACAACTATTACACAGCTCTTACTCCCATGACTCCCGGGCTATCTCTGATCAAGCCCTCAAAAGCCAGGGTTACGCCTAATTCCTGATAGACATATGTTCCTGCGCTTTGTCCTCAGAGGCTCCGGTCATGTGGTCTGCAAAGCATTACCCCTTTAAGGGGCCATGCTACCGCATTTCGCCCCATACAATTATACATATACAAAAGAGTTACAGCAAGGGAGTTTAAAACAAGGTTCATAAGGTAAGTCTATCATGCGATTTCCTAACTCTTGCCGATTTTCTCAACTTGGCCATTAGTTCTTCTAGATTAGGAGCATCTGAGTCTCCAGTAGCAGCAGGCGGATCTGTAGAGTTCACAACTGGGGTTAAGCTGATTACCACATCAGCTTCCTCGGTGGCCCTTGAAGAATCACCTTATAGAACATACAGTGTGGAAGATGGCCACTCGGCCCATCTAGTCTGCACCGACCCATCTTAAGCCATTACTTCCACCCTATCTCTGTAACCCAATAACCCCTCCTAACCTTTTCGGACACTAAGGTCAATTTAGCATATCCAATCTACCCAACCTGCACGTCTTTGGACTATGGGAGGAAACTGGAGGCCCCGGAGGAAACCCACGCAGGCACGGAAAGAACGTGCAGACTCTGCAGTGACCCAGCGGAGAATCGAACCGGGACCCTGGTGCTGTGAAGCCACAGTGCTAACCACTGTGCTACCGTGCTGCCTTGAGAAGACCTTGGTTCTAACACCACCGCCTTGGCAAGTGGTATACTGGTAACTAGGACTGGGTTTATCTGACCCTTTTTGGGATGTTCGATTCTCTACTCCTCAGATGGAGAACATGCTTTCAAGCCTCACGGCCATGTAGGTCTATGACACAGGATACTGTCCCAGTGCTTGGAACAAATTTTCCAGATAACCACCGGTCTTCCACCAAAATTCTGCACGCATACTAAATTGTCTGCCTGAAACGACCTGTCCTTCTTGGCTGTATCATAGTGACTTTTCTGTGAGTCTTGCTTAGCCTCCACCCTAGTTAGTTTGGAAAAAATAGGGCTGAGCTGGGTCCTGAGACACCAGTCCATTAACAACTCAGCCTGGATATCCCCAGTGGTGGAGAAAGAAGCTCACCATGCAAAGCAATAGTGGCCTATGAGCTTGTTTCTTCATCGATACGTTGAAAGTTTGGACAGCTCTTTCAGCCATCCCATTTGATACAGGGTGGTAGGAGGCTGTCCTTGCAAGTTGGATCCCTATGGATTTTACGAAGTGTTAACATTCGGCAGCTCTGAAGGCCCGTTGTCTGAGACAATTACCTCAGGCAGTCTGTGAATGTCAAAACCTTGTGTAGCTTGTCCACTGTGGCTGCTGTGATGGTCGAATGTATAGGCTGGGACATTTAGCCACTTCGAGCGGGCATCTCCGACGTTCAAAAATATCACAATCAAAAAGGGACCAGCAAAGTCTTTGTCTAGTCCCCGATCTTTCTGGCCACTCCCACGGGTACAAACTAGCTGGAGGCGGAATGTTGTGTTGAGACTGACAGTGGTCACATCGATTGACCATACTTTCAATGTCCTTTTATCGATCACCGGCCACCATATGTAACTCCTGGACAGCATCTTCATTTTCATCATAGAATTATCATCATAGAATTTACAGTGCAGAAGGAGGCCATTCGGCCCATCGAGTCTGCACCGGCTCTTGGAAAGAGCACCCTACCCAAGGTCAACACTTCCACCCTATCCCCATAACCCCACCCAACACTAAGGGCAATTTTGGGCACAAAGGGCAATTTATCATGGCCAATCCACCTAACCTGCACATCTTTGGACTATGGGAGGAAACCGGAGCACCCGGAGGAAACCCACGCACATACAGGGAGAATGTGCAGACTCCGCACAGACAGTGACCCAAGCTGGAATCAAACCTGGGACCCTGGAGCTGTGAAGCAATTGTGCTACCCACAATGCTACCGTGCTGCCCAAAGTTTTAGATTGCCCAAGGTGACCATTGTGTAATTCTTGAAGAAGAGGCTGTCGACGTGGGGGCTGCACTATTATTCTGCCATTCCACAGGAGGACCCGTCCTTACAAGTGATTTCATCCCTACATTGCATGCAGGGCCTAATCTAATCTGACTTCTCAAAATGCCAGCCTTTAAGAACCATTCTCTTGACAACACAGGATCTCTGTTAGTCCACGCTTTAATGTGGCCAGATTAAATAGGTAATGGATCAAGAACATTTAGAGCCAGGATTATCGACTGCCAAGTGGGAGGTTTGTGGTATATAAGCTTGTTCAAAGCATCCGCATTTGATATCTGGGTCCATGCTGAAACATGTACAAATATGAAGCGAAGAATAGTGCCCATTTTTACACGGCTGAACCTATTCTTCCACAAACAAGGACAGATTTTCCTCCACAATTCTCTTCCGTATCGTGTGGTTTCAAAGAGGAAAATCAACCTCAACATTTTTCTGGTATTCCTTTGTTAAAAGGCTACTATTCCACTCAAACCATCACCTTATCGTTTCAGAAACTGATGGGCAAGCTGCACTTTTTTGGGTTCTGTTTGACCATTTTGTAATTCATTTAGCAAGTGCCGTTTATGTTTACATTTTGCCAGCTGCTCAGCAGTACACATTGACAATATTTTCATTACAGCACATTGGTTTTTAAATTAGTAACAGCACGTATTGTATTAATATGCAAATATTTTGATACCCTGAATGGTGGAATTGAGTCTCATTTATATCCATCATCATCTCACATTCCTCAGGTTGAAAATTACTGCCTTCAAAGAATATAATGGAAATTTCAATTACTTTTGAGGAATTTCCTCCTAATTTATTGCTGCAACTAAAACAAATGTTGCTCGGATAATATTTTCACCTTCTCTCAGCTCCTCCAAAGATACCACTGCTTAAAAATTCCCAATGCATATCTCAAGTCAAACAGATTCCCTTTAGAAGATGTTATACAGCCTGCAGCCACTGAGCACTGGTAACTGGGCCTTGAAAGTTGAGGCTTCATCAATGCCATTTAATTTTACTTTGCACTTATATTTCTCATTTGTTGCTCTTTTTGTTTGATTTTGGTGAGCCAGAAATTTGCAAAAGCTTGTTTGTGGAATTGTGAATGAATCCTCAATTTATCAATACGTATCATACGCCAAAGGAAGAGGCCTTTTGGCCCACTGTACCCATGATGTTTCTTTTGAGAAAGCAGATTAAAATCTGGTCAATTTAATGCTTTTTGGCCAAACCTTGCAAATGCTTCCTTTTCAAACATATATCAAATCCCCGAGATCTGTGACTCACACCAAATTGAGGTGTTTGTAAATTAAAGGCACTTAAATTTTTGTTGTGGTCTTAAAGTTTCAAACACCTGCATCATAGAATCGTAGTATCCCTACAGGGCAGGAGGAGGCCATCTGGCCCATCGAGTCTGCACCAAACCTCTGAAAGAGTAGCCCACTCAGGCCCATCCTGTCCCCATCCCTTTAACCCCACCGAACCCGCATATCTTTTGGAGACTAAGGGGCAATTTTAGAATGCCCAATCCACCTAACCTGCATATCTTTGTACTATGGGAGGATACCGGCACACCCGGAGCAAACCTATGCAGACACGGTAAGAAAGTGCAAACTCCACACAGTCACCCAAGGCCAGAATTGAACCCAATTCCCTGCCGCCGTGAGGCAGTAGTACTAACCACTGTGCCACCATGCTGCCCTTATATAGATATAGATCCAGGAAGATAAACTTTATCCAGACCTGCTTTGAAAAATGAGGACTGAGTTAATTCTTGGTGGGGCAAGACTTCTGCTTGCTTGACAGAGATGCCTCTGACAGTGGCACATTTTCTGCAGTCACCCTAATTTAAATTTCTTTCAGTTTTGATTTGCTTGTGTATGAGAGGGGGTCATGGGATGAGGAGTAGAAAATTCCTTGTGAAATAGGATTTTTGTGCATGCAGAAGCTACATGTTATCTATTAGAAGCAAGAATATAGCCTGAGCAATATCAAATGTAGATTAACGGTAAGGAAGAATGTACTGATTGTCCTGCTATTGATTGATGTCCATTGAATATTGCATTTAAGCTTTGTAAGGTCTTCACTGGTTGGACTGGTTATATGCAGGCTATACGTCCAGAATTGCTATGGTGGTAATGAAACAATTACTGCCTTCTGTTGTTATGATCAACATTTTATTAATAGGCATTTCTAGTTAAATTGATACAAGATTAATATGGGCGGGAGACATCCAGAGGGACAACTACCTGTCCAATCTTTTCCTTACCCAGCAGAGCTCGTAAAATAGGATAACCTGAGAAAACTTCCAGTTCAAATTCCGTGATGCCAGTGAGCACTTAAGTGCTAAACCAGAAAAAGGGTTAATGGGCAAGGCAGTGGAGTCAGCTCGCCATTGGCCGCTGATGGGAGATGTCTAAGACATTTTGCGTGGTTTGCCAGTCCCACCACCACGGAGCGCACAGAGGAAGTCATCTTCAGAGGGACTGGAAGATCTCACAGCGGGAACGGCCGGAAAATCCCACCCAATCTTTCTGAAAAAGCTATCTGGAAATTTAGTTGGGAAAAATGAAAATCAAGAAACAAATAGGTATGTAAAGAACCTTGGGCGGGATTCTCCGAGCCTCCACACCAAAATCGCGCTCGAAGCGGGGGTGGAAAATGGGGCGGTAGACCCGCGATCGGGTCCGATGCCTTTCCGAGATTCTCCGCGGACCAGAGAATCGCCGCCAGTCGTGCCCGCGCAGTGCCAGTTAGAGGCCATTGAAAGAGGCCCCTGCGGTGATTATCAGCTGGCCGAGTTCCCGCCGGCGTGGTTCACTCATGGTTCCACCCGGCGGGAGTTCAGAGTGACGGCTGCGGACCAAGTCCGTGGCCGCCCTCGTGTGGAGTGGGGGGATCTGTCACCGGGGGTGGGGGGGGGGGGCCCTCCAGGACAGCCAGGCTTGTGATCGGGGGCCACTGATTGGCGGGTGCACACGATCTGGGGGTGGGGTGCTATATTGTTGGGGCTGGCATGCTGTGTGGGTCCGCTGCACACATGCGTGGACTCGCGGCTGTAAGTGCAGGGCCCCATATCGGCAGCCAAAGCTGCATGGACTACTCCGGGGCCCTGCAAGCCCCCTTCAAAAAGGAGAAAGTCCAGAGCGATTTGTGCCCGTTTTCTCGTGGGCACGGGGACAGTGCTCCATTTTCAGAGAATTCCACCCCTTCTTTCTACACATTCTAATCTCTTTATATGACATTATCAGCACCCTTCTTTACGTGACATTATCAGCACACTTCTTAGGGTGATCACCCTCATTTACATTCCGTTTGTCTTTCTGTCCATTACATCTTTGTCAATCCCCACCTATCACTGGCCCCCTATCCAGCCCCACTGCTGCACATCCCCCCACGACAGTATAAATATGACCCTATTTTCAGTTCTCTCTAGCTTTGACAAAGAGTCATACAGACACAAAACGTTAGCTCCCTTCTCTCTCCACAGATGTTGGCCGAGATTGTCCACTATTTTCCATTTTAGTTTGATTCCAGCATCCACAGTGATTTTCTTTGATCTTTTTAAAATAGCTGTTCTACCTCAGAGAGGTCATCTTATTGTACCCTAAAGTTTTAACTACAAATTGATTTGGGATTGTTTATCAACATCAATGGTCATTTCAAAAGGCCATTGTCAACAGGCAGAGTCCTCATTTTCAATCCAGAATTTCCTGACACTAATCTTTAATTTATTGAAAAAAAATGACAGGGTGACCACTTCAAAGATAATTCAAATAATCTGTGATTATGTTGAACTACAAGATTTGTCCACTGTATTTGATGATTCTAATATACCGTTGTTAAATCCTCAATTAACTTCAGTCAGGAAAGCACCTACTTTTGAGGGTTTTCATAACGAACAAGAAAGCATTTGTACATATCTTTGATGCTCTGACTCCATCACTGTTATTCAACAGATTACTTGCCTCTCAAAGATTGGCCTCTTGAACCATCAGCGAAGGCGTATCGGCTTTTCCGGCTGTTCCCGCCAACTGGATTTTCCAGTCCATCCGACTGCAAACCCCCGCTGCGGGTTCCCTGGCGGAACCCTGGAGGGTGCAAACGATGGGAAAACCCGGTTGACAGTGACGGGACTGGAAGATCCCACCGACAGCCAATGATAGACTGCCTCTGCAAAACACGCCGTGGGGATGCGAAAAAGCTCACCTTCTATCTGAAATGGATTTGTTTGCTGCCTGTGTATCACCTTTCTGAGATAGAAAGATGCCATCAACAACAAGCTAATTCAGCAGACATCATCCAATTCCACAATGAAGACCAATTTTCATTGGAAACAAGCATTTATCGCTACTTGGCACCAGGATGGTCACTGCCATTTCAACAAACTACATCATGGCAGGACATATTTGGCTTTAAATAAAGCAAATTGCTTCCCTCGGAGGCATCTCCTTTCACCATTCAATTCCCTGAGTTACTGTAAAGTTGAATTACCACTTGGTGCTCTAAGTTGGCAAAAAGAAAACTGGCAGTAGTGTATACGAGAAACAAAGAAGAGCTGGCTCTTGCTGGTGTACTTCATCTGTCATACTGACAAATGATCTGGCTGCAAGCAAGTAAGCTCAGTTCTAGACTTCATTGCAAATGAGTCAGTTTTACCATTCAGAAAAGATGGATGATACCAGTGCTTTCCAACTCACCATGGGCCAAGCACTACATGAATTAACCTGAGGGGGATAGAATTTAGGAATTAGTGAACACTATTTTAAAGTAGTTTAATTAAGTACTTAGAAGCTCATACTCTTACTGCATTTCTATGCAGAATCACTAGGAAACTAGCAGCATGCTTGATACATAATGATATCCTTCAACATGACTCTGCATCGCATCTTGTTTACTTTCTGCCCATTAAAAATATCTACTGCTTAGCTGATTAATAATGAATGAGCCGACACCAAAATTGTCCTCTATCATTAAAATAAAACTATATGGGACATACAGATTATTCAGTGAATGGGTTGTGAGTTTGATGACAATTGGCCTTGGACTGACAGGTGCTCATTGTACTGGCAGCAACATAAATGTATATTAATCATTGGTCATGTAAGAGCACAAAATTTAACTGCACTTAAAAAAATCCGTCTGGATGTCTTAATCCTTTATTCCAAGCACAGCAGTATTACTATCTAAAACTATTGTTGCAATACATTTGGCTTCAGTAATTTTGTTAATTTGTTCATGGGATGTGGGTGTTTCTGGCTAGGTCAGCATTTATTGCCCATTGCTAATTGGCCTTGATAAGGTGGTTGTGAGCTGCCTGCTTAAACTGCTGCAGTCTATGCCATGTAGGTATACCCACAGTGCTGCTAGGGAGGAAGTTCCAGGATTTTGATCCAGTGACAGTGAAGAAATGGCAATGTATTTCCAAATCAGGATGGTGTGTGGTGTGCAGGGAATCTTGTAGGTGCTGATATTCCCATGTGCCTGCTGCCCTTGTCCTTCTAGGTGGTAAGGGTCACGGGTTTGGAAGGTGCTCATGAAAGAGTTGTGGCGAGTTAGAACATAGAACATAGAACATACAGTGCAGAAGGAGACCATTCGGCCCATCGAGTCTGCACCGACCCACTTAAGCCCTCACATCCACCCTATCCCCATAACTCAATAACCCCTCCTAACCTTTTTTGGACACTAAGGGCAATTTAGCATGTCCAATCCACCTAACCTGCATGTTTTTGGACTGTGGGAGGAAACCGGAGCACCCGGAGGAAACCCACGCAGACACGGGGAGAACGTGCAGACTCCACACAGACAGTGACCCAGCGGGGAATCGAACCTGGGATCCTGGCACTGTGAAGCCACAGTGCTAGCCACTTGTGCTACCGTGCTGCCCTAAGAGTTGCTGCAGTGCATCTTGTGAATGGTACACATTACTACCGCTGTAAATTGGTGGTGGAGCGAGTGGATATTTAAGGCGTTGGATAGAGTGGGCTGCTTTGTCCTGGGTGGTGATGAGCTTCTTTACTGTTATTGGAGCTTCATTCATCCAGGCAAGGGGAGAGTTTTCCATTAACTGAATTGTCCCTGGAGATGGTCAACCAGCTTTGGGGAGTCAAGAAGTGAGTTATTCTCTGCAGAATTCCCAGCCTCTTACCTGCTCATGTAGCCACAGTATTTATATTGCTGATCTAGTTCAGTTCCTGATCAGTGCCCTTAAAAAGTCGATAGTGGGGAATTAAGTTATTGAAATGCCACTGAATGTCAAGGGGAGATGGTTCGATTATCTCACCTTAGAAATGGTCATAGCCTGGCATTTGTTTGGCACAATTGTTACTTGTCACTTATCAGGCTAAGCTGGAATGTTGGCCAGGTCTTGCTGCATATGCACATGAACTGTTTCAGTATCTGAGGAGTCACGAATAGTGCTGAACATTATGGAATCATCAGCAAACATCCTCATGTATGACCTTGTAATGGACGTTAGGTCAGATGAAGCAGCTAGCGATGGTTGGGCCCAGGATACTAACCTGATTAACTCCTGCAGTGATATCCTAGTACTGAGATAATTGACTTCCATTATCTACAACCATCTTCTTTTATGCCAGGTATGACTCAACCAGGAGAGAGTTTTCCCTCTGATTGCCATTTACTTCAGTTTTGCTAGGGCTCCTGGATTCCACACGATCAAATGCCACCTTGATGTCAAGAGTAATCAGTCTCACCTCACCTCTTGAGTTCAGCTCTTTTGCTCATGTTTGTATCAAGTCTATAATGAGGTAAGGAGCTGAGTGGCCCTGGCAGAACCCAAACGGAGTGTCAGTGAGCAGGTCACTGCTGAGCAAGCGACACTTGACAGGACCATCGATAATCCCTTCCATCACTTTACTGGAACAAAGCAAGCAAATTCAATAATCAAAACTGCACTGAACTTCATAAGTGGTCCTGTTAAAAAAACAAATTTTCCAGAAACTTTAGAAAGTCAATGTAACTCATTTAAATATGCTTTATTAGATTTAATTTGATATTTAACTTCTAAATTTTAATGAATCTTTGTTTCTGAGTTGAAGATGATGTTTCCCAGTCAATTTTTATGTCACTGACAATCAGTTTTGTGTCTTCTTTTATCTACATCCACATTCATCAGGCATCAAAATTTGAGATAAAAGCAAAATATTGTGGGTCCCAAAGAAGAGTCATATTGGACTCAAGTGTTTACCTGTTTCTCTCCCTGCAGGTGCTGCCTAACCACCTGAGTTTTTCCACAATTTCTGTCTGTCAGAATTTTTCTTCAAAAGGGTGTAATTATATTTTTGGGGAATTTATAAGCAAACTCACCAGCAGAACCTGATGCTATCATGTTGTCTAAAAGTCTGCATTTCAGGAAAAGAAACTCTAAGTTTCTTTTGATTAACTTTCAATAAGATATCAGATGGATAATGACAATCGGTGTACTCCATGCTTGATGGCTTCTATTATGAAAGGATTAATGATCGTGGCATTCACTATTATGTAAAATCACTGAGAAACCATCAACAGTTGATATTGCAGAACAAGTATTATTAAAACCTTTGAAGCTGTGTCAATAAGTTCCTTTACTAACTGTGAAGGTCTCTGGCTAAATAGCTCCTGATTTGAAAGAATCTTGGCAGGATTTAAAAATTAGCAATTAATGGAAGCGGTGAACTCGGAATTTCATCAGGCTTTCTAATGTGGGGTGAAGCTTTAATGTTGCATTGATCCACCAATGATGAGCCAAAGATACTGTGTGAAAGAACTTGCTGACTAAGTTCTGAAAAGGACTTCAAAGAAAATCTCTGAACAAAAGAATTACACTGTTTTCAGAAAGATTTGTAAACTGGTTGCACACAATGCAACATCTTCAAACATCATAGGGAAACTGAGTGAAAAAAAGATAGAACAAAGGATCACACTCTGACGTGACCACGACTGGAAAACTGTGCTCTGTTTGCTGCTATAAGCCATTCATTAGAGTTCCTTAAGGGAAGAAGATGTGAGAAAAAATCTGGGTAATTGGACAAGGATAATAATAATGTAAACTAAGAGCAAAAGTTATATGTAAATAGCCATGGTTTGAGAAAAACTTGGTGAAACATGGCAAATAACTGGAAGAATAATTTTTAAAAACCTACCCAAATATATTTTATGCATTGATAATACCACCTCATTCATGCTTAATCCAGCCTCAGCAAAGATTCTGTGAACTCTCATTTCCTTGATAGGACCAATTCCAAGACTGCAGTTGACACAATGAGATAGAATTTCTACGGGGCATTTTCGTGATCATCGAACATAACTAGAGTGAAGAACGATCCAGGGGAAATGCAGGGAACAGTGGATGACTTGGAAAATCCCCACAGAGATTGATGCCATTAAAACCATGAGCTGCAAGTAAAAGCCAAATTAAAATAATTACTTGAGGAGGAAACAAAGGGCACAAGGAGAAAGCAACTGGATCATTGGAAGAGAGGATTCGAGGAAGTAGTTTTATGCTGGCAGACATTCTCTGAAGTCATCACACTGTCAGGATTGTGTCGGAGTCAGTGAAACAGAAAAGTAGTCACAATTTGGAGTCAAATTTGCTGCTGTCGCTTACCTTGGAATAAATTATGGGAAATGTAAACTCATCTAAATGAGTTTCACAGAAATGTAGTTAAAGATATCTCATCAGCAGAATGAATCATAATGGTCGAATAAATAAAGTTCAAAATTTGAAAAATTTCCCCTGGAAATTACGCTGTTTGACATTATAAAATGAGCATGTGATGCAGGTGTAATAAGTTGCTCTGTTTCTCGTCAGGAGTTTTAACCAGTTGATAATAATGTCTTCCAGAATATAGCAGACAAAGGAATTTAATAAAGCTACATAAAGCACTCAGATTCTAATGTCACATAACATGATTTTTGGGCGGCACGGTGGAGCAGTGCTGCCTCACGGCGCTGAGGACCCGGGTTCAATCCCGGACCCGGGTCACTGTCTGTGGAGTTTGCACATTCTCCCATTGTCTGCGTGGGTCTCACCCCACAACCCAATGATGTGCAGGTTAGGTGGATTGGCCATGCTAAATTGCCCGTTAATTGGAAAAATAAAAATTGGGTACTCTAAATTTAAAAAACATGATTTCCACATTTAAATTTCATTTTTCAGAAAAAGGGCAGTTCAAGAAAAATCAACCCAGAGAAATGGTGAGGAAAACAATCTTGACATTGAATTATTAATTCTCTATTTCTATTCTCATCGCAGAAACTTGATTCGAGGACAGTGTCAGTTTCTAACTGACTAAATTCACATATTGCTCTGTGATAACTTGTATTAGATATTTGGAATCACCGTTAACTCTTTGATTGACTTTAACGAATAATCTGTTGTACCAATTACTCAATCAAATTGTGTTTAAATTAAGATTGGTGAAAACAACATTGGTATCAACATACGTGCGTTAACTGCCAATCCAATCTGGGGCACAAACAGCTTGCCACTGTTCTCTCTCGAGAATAACAATCTTTTATTTTATCATTTTTTAAGAAATCGTCTATTACCCAGATTAACTGACCACCCAAAAAGTCAGTTGTGAAATTTCCCTGGATTTGTTTTATGGCATTTGTAAGTATGATTACTAATTTCCTTTGGTGTATGCTTTCCAGTTCATAGTGTTATGGGCTAGGGTTTAGAGAACCCCAAAGTGTATCATGGAGTTCACCTGACCCACAACTGTTAATAGATTGTGGTATGGGGAGCACACGGCCCACTCTACAGGTGTGGTACAGCAGAAATCGAAAAGTATTGTTTAAAGCAAAACAATGTTTATTCTATGAACACAAGTTAACCTTTTTGAAACATGCAGTGAACATCTTAGAAGCCATCAATTCAAATACAACCCCCAATGAATACAACATTAAGTAATCCTTAATAACTTCCCAAACAACATCCAGAAGATAAAAGAAACATCTTTTAACAGAAGCACATTAGGTTTACATTCACTACTGAGAACTTTTATAATTCTGAATGCACCAAATGATCAAGAGATAGTCTTTTCATAGCAGAGAGATCAATAATACACCTGCTCTGTCTAGCTTCAGCTCCAACACTGAAAACGAAACAAAAACACACCCTGCAGCAAACAGCCTAAAACGAAAGTAAAAAAGCTGACAGACAGACCAGCTCCACGCACACTCGGACATCACTGATAAACACACATTTCTTAAAGGTACTCTCACTACAGATACTTACGTACACACCCATTTATAAACACCCATTTCTTAAAGGTACTCTGACATGACACCTCCCCCCAAGAAAAAAAAACCCATCAACTTCAAGATGGTTTCATTTTTCACCTTTTCATTATTCTTTAAGAAATGCACACAGTAAATATACTTTTTCGTTTCAAAAAAACAACACACGCAAACAGGTACAACAAAATAGTCCATTTTTTGTTTCTCCTCTAACTGGAATCCTTCTCGATTGACAGTCTCTTTGAACAAGAAGGTCTCTACATGATCTATCCATTTCTCTATGCCTCGGAATTTCTCTTTAAAGTCAGATTCTTTTGTTCAATCTGATCACAGAGTCCCTTGTAGTTCGCCAACACATGAGCATTGGTTATCACAGCTTTCAGGCCGCCAAATGCCTGTTGAAACTCCGCTGTCCACTGGAATTTGTTGCGCTTCATGAGCAAGTCCTTCAGTGGAGCAATCACGCTACAAAGGTTTTGTCTGGTTTAGGTACCATCACTATGGGTGAGCTCCATTGGCTGGAACTCACTTCAATTATGCCATTTTAAGCATACTCTCAATCTTTTTGTTAACCTGTGCCAATTTTAAAGGGTTAAGTCTACATGGATGTTGTTTGATTGGAACAGCATTTCCCACATCTACATCATGTATAGCCATTGTAGTACTTCCCAATTTATCTCCACAAACTTGCCCATGTAATATCAATAACTCTTTCAGGTCAGTTTGTTTTTCCTCTGGAAGATAACTCAACAAGTTATCCCAATTTTTAAGAATATCCTCGTTTTCCTATTTAATTTGTGGTATGTCAAATTCACAGTCATCTGGATTTGGTTCGTCACTTTGAGCTAGAATCATTAAAATCTCCTCCTTTTTCTCTCCTTCCCTTTCAAAGTACATTTTAAGCATATTCACATGGCACACTCAGTGAGTCTTCCTTTTATCTGGTGTTTTTACCACATAATTCACCTCACTTCATTTCCTTTCAATCTGATAAGGTCCACAAAACTTCGCTTTTAAAGGTTCACCTACCACTGGTAACAACACTAAAACTTTATCTCCACTGGCAAAACTACGAACTTTGGATTTCTTGTCCGCTACCCGTTTCATCACATTTTGTGCACCTTTTAAATGTTGTCTTGCCAATTCACCTGCTCTATTTAATCGTTCCCTAAAATTTGACACGTCATCCAATAATGTAAGTTCTAATTTCTCACTCACCAATTTTTCCTCAATCAATTTAAGTGGTCCTCTTACCTCATGCCCAGAAATTAGTTCAAAAGGACTAGATTTGGTGAATCATTAGGTGAATCCCTAATTGCAAACAGTACGAATGGAATTCCTTTATCCCAATCCTCTGGATTATCGTTACAATAAGCCCTCAACATTGTCTTTAATGTCTGATGCCAGCTTTCTAACGCTCCCTGTGATTCTGGATGGTATGCAGTTGATTTAAATTGTTTTATTCCTAAGCTATCCATAACTTCTTTGAATAACCTTGAGGTAAAATTCGATCCTTGATCTGATTATATTTCTGTGGGTAGTCCATATCGAGTAAAGAACTTAAGTAACTCCTCCACAATATTTTTAGCTGTAATATTACATACTGGAATGGCCTCTGGAAACCTAGTAGACACATCCATTGTAGTCAAAAGATATTGATTCCCACATTTCGTTTTCGGAAGCGGTCCTACGCAATCAATTAGGACCCTTGTAAAAGGTTCCTCAAATGCTGGAATGGGTATTAAGGGCACTGGTTTTATCACTGCTTGAGGTTTCCCTATCACTTGACATGTGTGACATGATTGACAAAATTTAACTACATCTTTATGTAGACCAGGCCAATAAAAATGTTTTTGGATTTTAGCTTGAGTTTTCCTTATTCCCAAATGACCTCCCACTGGTACTTCATGTGCAACTCGCAACACCTCCTTTGTCTATGCTACCGGCAATACTACTTGATGAACTTCTGCCCACTTTACATCCGCCTGCATATGTAAAGGTCTCCATTTTCTCATCAAGACATTACTTTTACAGTAATAACACTCTGGTATACACACAGATTCCTCTTCTGTGTATGCTTTCTGATACATCCATTTTATTTCTACATCTTTCTGTTGTAACTCCGCCAATTTTCCTGAACTAAAAATATCCGCCTCATCCTCTACCTGTTCTTGTTCTTTTTCAACCATCTGATCAAAAATCGTTTCTGATAATTGCACTTCAACTTCATTTTCACTCTTTGATTTCTCCTCTTGTCTTAACATGTGACTTTGCGACCTTGGTACTACACAATCTGGAAAAATCCCAGGATACTCGTCCTTCAACACTTCAGTTGTCTGATTTTCCACTGGCTTATCAACCACAGTAGGCATCACTCCCACCTGTGATCCAGCTTATCATTACCCAAGATAAACTGTATTCCTGGACAAGATAGTTTCTCTATTACTCCTACTACCACTTCACCACTCTTCACTGGACTGTCTAACCTTACCTTATATAATGGAACACTACTCCTCTCACCCTGAATTCCACATATTACTACCTTTCCTAGAAACATTCTTCCAAACTACAGAACTACTCATCTCTTACCATTAAAGATTGACTCGCTCCAGTATCTCTTAAAATTCTGACTTCTTTACCTGCTCCTCCTGATACACATGAGTAAACTTTACCCACACAAGTAAATTCTTTAAAGAGATCTGGCACCTTCTTATCAATCACCTCTTGATCAGGCTGTACAATCTTTTGCACCTCCTTCGCTTCACTTGAACTTTCCTTTCCCACTTTAACAAACCCCACTGTCTTATCCTGTTTTACCACATCAGCTTTCCCAGTGCTTTTCTTCAACCACTAACACTGTGACTTTACATGGCCTAGTTTATTACAATGAAAACATTTAAAATTTTTCATTTCTTTTCCACCCTCCTGGATTTCTTTTTTAATCTGAGGTACACACTCCTTATTCTCTCCCACCAGATCACCTTTACCTTTACCACTTGAGTATTTCTCATGTCCCCAGTTTCTATCCCTCAAAGGCTGAAACTGATGTCGGAAACCAAGCTTTGATTTATGAACTAATTCATAATCATCTGCCATTTCTGCTGCTAATCTCGCAGTTTTAACCCTCTGCTCTTCCACATGAGTTCTCACTACATCAGGAAATGAATTTTTAAACTCTTCCAAAAGTATAATTTCTCTGAGAGCTTCATACATTTGGTCTATTTTTAAAGCCCTTATCCACCTATCAAAATTACTCTGTTTGAAACTTTCAAACTCCATGTATGTTTGACCAAATTCTTTCCTTAAATTTCTAAACCTTTGTCTGTGGGCTTCAGGCACTAGCTCATATGCACCTAAGATGGATTTCTTCACCTCCTCATACGACCCAGATACCTCCTCCGGTAGTGTAGCAAACACTTCACTAGCCCTACCTATCAGCTTTGTTTGAATCAGTAATACCCACATGTCCTGTGGCCATTTCATTTGTTTAGCCACCTTCTCAAATGAAATGAAAAAGGCTTTTGCCTCCTTCTCGTCAAACATGGGCAATGCTTGGACATATTTAAATAGATTCCCACCAAGCCTTCGACTTTGACTCTCTTTCTCACTATCCTCATCACTATCATCCAACTGTACGTTTCCCTTTATGTCTGCCAATTTTAACTGACTGTCACATTTCATGGCCATTTTCTGAAATTCAAACTCTCTCTCTTCATGTTTTTCCCTGATCTATATCTCCCTTTTTCTTTCTTTCTGTTCTGCTAGGGCTATTCTTTCTGTTTTCCTTTCTTCTCTCTCTTTTTCCTCTTTCTCTTTTTCTCTTTCTTTTTCCTCTCTCTCTCTTTCGTATTCAAGCTGCTTTAATTCTTTCTCATGATCCATTTGTTTAATTTGTAACTGAATTTTTGCCATTTCCAATGTGTCAAACTGTATCTCAGGCAACTTTAAATGCTTAGCCACTGCCATAATTACCTCATCTTTTCGGATTTTGTCAGGTAATGTTAACTGCAATGTTTTTGCCAAATCTAACAGTCTGCTTTTAGTCTCTGTCCGTAAGGTACTGCGTATGACCGTCTCCACACCCAACAACTTCAGGTCCACTGAAAGAGCCATTGTCCACAACTCATGCCCTACTTAAACTAAAATACCACACCTGAAAAGAAACCACAATATGTTCACCACTCACTGTCTTTAAGTTCACTAAACCAATCCAATAGATAGACTTTTATCCCACTCGAGCCCCCAATTTGTTATGGGCCAGGGTTTAGAGAACCCCAAAATGTATCATGGAGTTCACCTGACCCACAACTTTTAATAGATTGTGGTATGGGGAGCACACGGCCCACTCTACAGGTGTGGTACAGCAGAAATCGAAAAGTATTGTTTAAAGCAAAACAATGTTTATTCTCTGAACTCAAGTTAACCGTTTTGAAACATGCAGTGAACATCTTCGCAACCATCAATTCAAAGACAAACCCCAAAGAATACAACACTAAGTAATCCTTAATAACTTCCCAAACAACATCCAGAAGACAAAAGAAACACCTTTTAACAGAAGCTCATTAGGTTTACATTCACTACTGAGGACGTTTATAATTCTGAATTCACGGAATGATCAAGAGACAGCCTTTTCATGGCAGAGAGGTCAACAATACACCTGCTCTGTCTAGCTTCAGCTCCAACACTGAAAACGAAACGAAAACGCACCCTGCAGCAAACAGCCTAAAACGAAAGTAATAAGCTGACAGACAGCCCAGCTCCACCCACACTCTGACATCACTGACAAATACCCATTTCTTAAAGGTACTCTCACTACAGATACTTATATACACACCCATTTATAAACACTCATTTCTTAAAGGTACTCTCACATGAAAATAGGAACATAGGGAAGAACGGGGAACCAGTTAATTTGTTTATACTGTGATCAACCATCAGCTTCAATGGCATGCCCAAATGTCTGTGAACTCTTTGAGAGTCTAAATTCATGTCACTATTTGAACATTGTTAGGAAGGACTCCTATGATTGAGCAATTGCTTGGGGAAAGTTCAAAGGCCTTGGAGGAGAATTTTGTTCATTTTCAGACAGTTACTTTATCTGACTTTTCACTTTTTTCAACTTTACACTGGCATCATATTTGGGAGCTAATGTTTGGGGAAATCCCTTTTGTTTTCTTGCAGATTGAGACAACGACTATCTTATGTATCTCTCTTTACCCTGGATATGTCTCTGGAATATGATGAGTGTCAGCCATGGCTCTATTGGTATCACTCTTACCTTGGAGTCAATAAGGTTCTAGTTTCAAGTCTAACTCCACAACTTGAGCATAAAATCAAGACTGAAACTCCAGTGCAATGCTGACGGAGTGCTGCATTATTGGAGTTGCTGTCTTTCGGAAGACATGTTAAACTGAGGTCCCACCTGCTTTCTAAAAGAGCCCATTTCAAAGAATAACAGAGGAGTTACCCCGGTATTCTGGCCAATATATGTCCTGCAAATCAACATCACAAGAACAGATTATCTGGTCATTCGCACTTTGTTGCCTGTGGGAATTTGCTGAATACAAATTAGTTATCACATTTCCTACATGATAACAGTGACTACAGCTACTTTGTTGGCTGTAAAGCACTTTGAGCGATCCAGTGGTTGTGAAAAGTGCTTTCTAATTGCAAGCCTTTCATGCTTTGGAAAATGAGCTGCGGAAGGAAGACAGCAATTTGTCTCTTTAATAAATGTTTTAAGCACTCTACATGGGTGGTGATCTTTATTATTTGAAATTTTTAAAGACCCAAAAAGGAAGATCTAAATGTTTCTCTCTTAGTCGTATTTTATATTTTCCACTTCAGAATGGAAGGGAGGTGGAGCGGAATGATGGGGTGGCGGGATGGGAAGCCAATTACAGTTCTCAGGATAGAAAATGTAATTGTAGTTCACTGCCTGTTGCAGTATGACTCCCCTCAAAGGCTTGTGATGTATCATTTGTTTTCTGGATGATATAAGCTTTGCATTTCAACCAAGTAGATGAAGGCCTTTCCCCTCAATTTTTTCCCTCTTCTATTGAGAGCACTGGTTCAAGTTGCGATATGACTCTACAAGTGCCAATAAACCTCCATAATTCAACCAAGTGGAAAATCTTTATAAATCGACCACAGCAATGACTGCCAGAAAGCTTTTTTGAGTAGGGAAAGTGAAAAATCAACCTCAGCCAGTTCTCACATCCTCTAACTTCTGTGACATTTCCTGCAAGTGTCAAAAGCCAGTGATTTGGAGCACATATCCTTGCTAATTTTGTTCCCTTTTCAGTTGTCAAGCAGAAGTTGAACAACAAATCAGACATCCTTAAATGTACTCATCCACCGCACTCTGGGGTACTCAATTCCACAGATTCATGACCCTTTGAGAGAAGTAATTCTCCTCATCTCTGTTTTAAATCAGCCATCCCTTAACCTAAAACTATTACCTCTTGTTCTAGATTTCCCCACAAGAGGAAGCATCCGCTTTACATCTACTTTGTCAATACCTTTGTGATCTTATATACTTTAATTAGGTCATCTCTCATTCTTATCAACTCGAGAGAGTATAGGCCTAAACTGCTCAATCACTTTTCATAAGACAAACCCTCATTTCTAGAATCAATCTGTAGTGATCTCTGTATATGTATATACGTAAAGGGGTAATTTGTAATCAGTCCAGTCAAATGACCACGAGAGGTCAACACTAACAGCGGGTATAAAGACAAGCTAATCTGTTTTCCTGATTTCTTTGGGTGTGTTGTGACTAGAGAACAGAAGTGTACAGTTAGCTCAGAGTGCAAGTATAATGGGCAAGATTCTGTGATCCTGATGCTAAGTGTTGATGCCATCGGAAACGCCGTTGCGTTTCTCGACAGCGTAAACACGGCCTCAGGATCAACAATTCTGGCACCTACAGGGGGCCAGCACGGCACTGGAGCGGTTCACGCTGCCCCAGCTGCTGGTCCTGGCATCAACTGGGCGCGCGGGGTCCGTGCATGCGCAGAGGCACCGGCGCCAACGCACGCATACGCAGTAGGTCCCTTCAATGCGCCAGGCCCGACGCAACATGGCGCAGGGCTACAGGGGCCGGAGCGGAGGAAAGGAGGCCCCCAGCCAGAGAGGCCGGCCGGCCGATCTGTGGACACCGATCACGGGCCAGGCCACATCGGAGTCGGACACCACTCCTCCCCCCACAGGCCGCCCCCAGTCCCTTCCAAGCTGAGTTCCCGCCGGCTGAGAGCAGGTGTAGACGCTGCCGGTGGGACTCGGCTTTTGCACGACGGCCGCTCGGCCCATCCCGGGCCGAGAATCGGTGGGGGGGGCGCACCGGCGCCGCGCCAACCACGCCAGCGCCATTGGCTTCGATTCTCCGCAGCGTGCCGGTGTCGGGGCGGCCTGGCGCGATTCGAGCCGATTTCGGGGATTCTCCGGCCCGGCCCCGCGCTGAGAGAATCCCGCCCAATATTCATAGTTTAATCTAATTCTATCTTGTTTAATTTACTCGCTAGTAAAAGTATTAAAGAACCAAACTCACAAGTTAATTGATTAGTTACTCAATAAATTATTTGTTATCACTGGACGACTTTGAGTATTCATCATCATCAAAGTTAAGAGCTTCTCGACATAAACAAATGAGTAACACATATTACTTCAAGTAATGTAACACAATCGAGTGAACGCCCTCTGGACTGCCTTCAGTGCAGCTATATGCCTCCTCAAAACTGTACGAAGTACTCCAGGTGCAGTCTCACCAATGTACAGTTACAGCAACACTTCTCTATTTTTACACTCTATTCCTTTAGCTGGACACCCAGATCCCTCTGCACCGAAGCACTCTGAAGTTTCTACCTATTTAGATAATAGTCACCTTTCTATTTTCCCGACCAAAATAGATAACCTCACACTCATCCATGTTAAATGTCTTTTGCCAAATTTTGGTACACTCATCGAACCTATCTATATCTATTTGTAAATTTCTTACTCATTACAACAAGCTGTGTCCCCTGGAATAATATGTGGAGGCAGCAAAAATTACAAACCAATAGGCCAACCAGTTGGGAATTTCAGACATTGTTTGCAATCACATACATTACTTGATACATAAGGTAACATGTGGCTAGAGTGTGAGTTAGTGTCTGCCAATAAATTCCAGTGACTGTATATTTGCCACCTAAGTTTGGTTTTTGGGTTTGTAATGTAATCAAAAACTACAAGGACATCCTTCACAACCTTTAGTGTACACCTAATGACAATTTCCACATTGCAGTGCAATTAAGAATCGAGATGTTATTTAGTTATATTTCATGTAAAACTCTGCTTCGGCATAGCCTTAACCTCTGCAATTCATCAAGCTTAAACGGGGCCTCTGATTTGCCAACCTGGACATTCATTAAAGCATGCCCAAGTAAAAATTATATTCTGTGCTGACAGCTGCTATTTCCTGACAGGTTTCCTACAGTTTGCATTTGCCAGGTCTATGAAAGTGTCAGCAATGCAACGCTAGCCCGTCTGAATCTTGCCAGGGACAGATGTATGAAAGTAAAAAGGCTGCTGAGAGTCTTTTTTTAAATCTCTTTCAGAATCACAAGCATGTTCACATATTCATTTGTTGCTGTTCCAGTTCTTTTCAGGCCACATTCACACCATCCATTTTTCCGTACAAATTCATTATATTCAACTCGATAAAAAGTATTGGATTGTGCAGTGTTATCAATTATTGTACATCGTACCTTCAGCAGTGTACAACTACAGTGACATTTTTATATAGTAGAATGACCTAGTACTTTCAAAAAAGACATTGTGACAGAAACAGGCCATTTTCCATTAATATCACACTAACAAGGTTCATCTGAAATCTATATCTTATTCATTAATATATCTAATGGAACTTTACATTGTTAAGAAAATTATACAAAATAAAAGTTATTTTCATTGAAGAAGAGGCACATACTTAATAATAAATATAATTCCTGTATGAATAAAAAAAATCTATTTCAATTACAGGGAAGGACTTCCACAGTCACTTTGTGTGTCAAAACCAGAACCAATGGGCGGGATTCTCCATTTTGCCGGCACCCAGGGGTTTTCCAACGGCGTGGGTCTGCCCCACAATGGAAAACCCCATTGACCGGCCAGCGTAACGGAGAATCCCACTGGCGGGGTGACGCAGAAATGTGGCGCTGCGCAACGGAGAATCCAGCCCAATATTGTTTTTTAAAAAATATATATTTATTAAAGTTTTTTAACAACACAATTTTTCTCCCTTACAAACAATAACCCCCCCCCCACGTAACAAAAAATCGCACTGAGCAAGATATATACATGGCAAAATGGTATATTTACATAGCTTTATACACTGTCTCTCTCCCGCACGTGCCAGTTTCCCCCACCCTTCATGTTATCTCTTGCTCATCCATCCCTGAAGCAGTCCCCCATTCCCCCCCCCTTCGCGCCCCCCTCCCAAGACGCACCCCCCCCCCCCCCCAACCCCCGTGGGTTGCTGCTGCTGCTGACCGACCTTCCTCTAACGCTCCGCGAGATAGTCTAGGAACGGTTGCCACCGCCTGTAGAACCCCTGCGCAGACCCTCTCAAGGCAAACTTTATCCTCTCCAGCTTAATGAACCCAGCCATGTCGTTTATCCAGGCCTCCACGCTGGGGGGCTTCGCCTCCTTTCACATTAGCAAGATCCTTCGCCGGGCTACTAGGGTCGCAAAGGCCAGAATGTCTGCCACTTTCGCCTCCTGCACTCCCGGCTCGTCCACTACTCCAAATATTGCTTGCCCCCCCAGCTTGGCTTGACCTGGACTTTCACCACCTGAGATATTGTTCCCGCCACTCCTCTCCAGAACCCCTCCAGTGCCGGGCATGACCAAAACATATGGACATGGTTCGCCGGGCTCCCTGAGCACCTTCCACATCTCTCCTCTACCCCAAAGAACCTACTCAACCTCGCCCCCGTCAAGTGCGCTCTGTGAACCACCTTAAATTGTATCAGGCTGAGCCTGGCACACGAGGAGGAGGAATTAACCCTACCTAGGGCATCAGCCCACTGACCTTCCTCGATCTCCTCCCCCAGCTCCTCCTCCCATTTACCCTTCAACTCTTCTACTAGCGCTTCCCCCTCTTCTTTCATCTCTTCGTGTATTGCCGACACTTTGCCCTCCCCGACCCATACACCCGAGATCACCCTGTCTTGAACTTCTTGTGCCGGGAGCAACGGGAATTCCCTCACGTGTCGCCTCACAAAAGCCCTCACCTGCATATATCTAAAGGCCTTTCCCGGGGGTAACTCGAACTTCTCCTCCAGTGCCCCTAGGCTCGCAAATGTCCCATCAATGAACAGGTCCCCCATTCTTCTGATCCCCGCCCGATGCCAGCTCTGGAACCCCCCCGTCCATCTTCCCTGGGATAAACCAGTGGTTACCCCTGATCGGGGACCACACCGAGGCCCCCACTGTACCCCTGTGCCGTCTCCACTGGCCCCAGATCCTTAACGTTGCTGCCACCACCGGGCTCGTGGTATACTTTGATGGTGAGAACGGCAGCAGTGCCGTCACCAACGCCCCCAGGCTCGTTCCTTTACAGGACGCCATCTCCATCCTCTTCCATGCCGCCCCCTCTCCCTCCATAACCCACTTGTGGATCATCGCCACATTTTCTGCCCAGTAGTAGCTCCCTAGGTTTGGCAGCGCCAACCCTCCTCGGTCCCTATTGCGTTCCAGGGGTCTTATTCGCCCACACAAGCCCCATAATGCTCCTACCTACTCTCTTAAAAAAGCCTTTCGTGATCACGATGGGAAGGCACTGAAACACAAACAGAAACCTCGGAAGGACCACCATTTTGACCGTCTGCACTCTACCCGCCAGCGAGAGCGGTAACATGTGCCATCTTTTGAAGTCCTCCTCCATTTGGTGCACCAACCTCGTCAGATTCAGTTTACGTAGGGCCCCCCAACTCCTGGCTATCTGGATCCCCAGATACCGAAAACTCCCCGCCGCCCTCCTCAGCGGTAGGTCCCCAGGCCCTCTTTCTTGGTCCCCTGCCTGTAAAACAAAGAGCTCACTCTTCCCTACATTGAGCTTATAGCCCAAAAACTCCCCAAACTCCCTTAGAGTCTGCATGACCTCCACCATCCCCTCCATTGGATCTGCCACATACAGCAACAGGTCATCCACATATAGCGACACCCGATGCTCTTCTCCCCCTCAGACCACCCCCCTCTATTTATTAGACTCCCTCAATGACATGGCCAAGGGTTCGATCGCCAATGCAAACAACAGGGGGGACAGCGGGCACCCCTGCCTCGTTCCTCGGTACAGCCGAAAGTACTCCGACCTCCGCCGGTTCGTCACTACACTCGCCACCGGGGCTCTGTAAAGGAGCTTAACCCAGCTGATAAACCCTCCCCCGAACCCAAACCTACGCAGCACCTCCCAGAGGTACTCCCACTCTACTCGGTCAAAGGTCTTTTCCGCGGCCACAGCTGCCACTATCTCCGCCTCTCCCTCCTCCGATGGCATCATTATCACGTTTAAGAGCCGCCGCACATTAGCGTTTAATTGTCTGCCCTTTACGAATCCCGTCTGGTCCTCATGGATCACCCCCGGGACACAGTCCTCAATCCTCGTGGCCAGCACTTTTGCCAACAACTTAGTGTCCACATTGAGGTGCGAGATCGTCCTGTACGATCCACATTGCAGTGGGTCCTTGTCCCGCTTTAGGATCAAAGAAATTGTCGCTTCTGACATTGTCGGGGGCAGGGTCCCCTCCTCTCTTGCCTCGTTAAAGGTCCTCACTAGTAGCGGGGCCAACAGGTCTACGTACTTTCTGCAGAACTCCACCGGGAATCCGTCCGGCCCCGGGGCCTTCCTCGCCTGCATACTCCCCAAACCCTTGCTCAACTCCTCCAACCCAATTGGTGCCCCCAAACCAGCCACCTCTTGCTCCTCCACCCTCGAGAATCTCAGTTGGTCTAGGAATCGTCTCATCCCCTCTTCCCCCGCTGGGGGCTGGGATCTGTACAGCTCTTCATAGAAGGCCTTGAATACCTTGTTTATTTTCGTCGCACTCCAAACCGTGGCTCCCCTTCCATCTTTGACTCCCCCTATTTCCCTCGCTGCAGTCCTCTTACGGAGCTGGTGTGCCAGCATCCGACTAGCCTTTTCCCCATACTCATAGGTCGCCCCCTGCGCCTTCCTCCACTGTGCCTCCGCCTTCCCTGTGGTCAACAGGTCAAACTCCGTTTGGAGCCCTCGTCTTTCCCCAAGTAATCTTTCCTCCGGGGCCTCTGCGTATCTCCTGTCCACTCTCAAAATCTCCCCCACTAACCTCTCCCTTTCCATGCCCTCTGTCTTCTCCCTATGAGCCCTGATGGAGATTAGCTCTCCCCTGATCACTGCCTTCAACGCCTCCCATACCACCCCCACCCGCACCTCCCCGTTGTCGTTGGCCTCCAAGTACCTTTCGATACACCCCCTCACCTTCCCACACACCACCTCATCTGCCAGCAGTCCCACATCCAGCCGCCACAGCGGGCGTTGGTCCCTCTCCTCTCCCAGCTCCAGTTCCACCCAGTGCGGGGCGTGATCCGAAACGGCTATGGCCGAATACTCCGTCCCCTCCACCCTCGGGATGAGCACCCTGCCCAGAACAAAAAAATCTATCCGGGAGTAGGCTTTGTGCATGTGGGAGAAGAAAGAAAATTCCCTGGCCTGCGGTCTTGCAAACCTCCATGGGTCCACTCCCCCCATCTGGTCCATAAACCCCCTAAGCACCTTGGCCGCCGCCGGCCTCTTTCCAGTCCTTGAGCTGGAGCGGTCCAGTGCTGGGTCCAACACTGTATTGAAGTCCCCTCCCATTATCAGGCCTCCTATCTCCAGGTCCGGAATGCGCCCCAACATGCGCTTCATGAATCCAGCATCATCCCAGTTCGGGGCGTATACATTTACCAACACCACCCACGTCCCTTGCAACCTACCGCTCACCATCACATATCTCCCTCCATTATCCACTACGATAGTCTTGGCCTCAAATGACACATGCTTTCCCACCAATATTGCCACCCCTCTATTCTTCGCGTCCAGTCCCGAGTGAAATACCTGTCCTACCCATCCCCTTCTTAACCTGACCTGGTCCGCCACCTTCAGGTGTCTCTCTTGGAGCATAGCCACGTCTGCCTTCAGTGCGCGAACACTCGAGCCCTCTTCACCGGCCCATTCAGGCCCCTCATTTTCCACGTTATCAGCCGGATTGGAGGGGCTCTCAACCCCCCCCCCACCCACCGACTAGCCATCTCCTTTTCTGGGCCAGTCCCGTGTCCGCGTCTCCCTCACCCTCCAGTCCCCCATCCGGGGACCTCCGTCCCAACCACCTTTTCTGTGTCCCATTCCCTTTCGGCCAGTGCAGCAGCAACCCTTTTCCCCCTCCTTCCCCCTCCCCCCTCCCCTCCCCCCCGCTAGACCCCTGTCTAGCCTTTTTGCTCCCCCCATATCAGCCCAATATTGTTGAATACATTTATGATGTTGTCACTGCTGTCAGCCAGACCAACTCCTTTACACCATTTTGCTATAACTTTCAAATGATTTAGAATTACGATATGGAGCACTATTATACTTCTAGCTCCATTTTAACAGTTTTAATTAATTATTATGTATGTTTTCATTTTTAACATAAAGAATACACTGAATAAAATGAAGAATGTACAGAAACATACTTCTTCACGACATTGAATTAAATGTGCTTTATCTGACTGAATAAACAGGCTAGAAATTACTGTTGCTGCGATCAGTCAACAAACTCAGTGCACTTGTGTGACACTTCTGTATCAGGTATTTTAAAGAAAGGCTTAACCCATTTACATTAAACACAACATCACAATTTTTTAATGAATGGACTTTGTGAGGTCCAGAGGTCATAAAATACACTATATAAATGCAAATCTATCTTTCTTTTTCCAAGTTAATTTAATATTCATGAGTGTCAGCCTGGCTGTTTGGGATTGCAGCATCATATTAGTAATAGTGGGATGCTTCCTCAACAGTTTTAAGGGTAACACAATGCTCAAATCACTGTAGCTAGTCTGAAAGCAAAGGCAACTAAGAATGAGACATTGGAAAAGAAAAACTTGCATTTAATGCACCATATCACTTCTCGTTCATATATCCAAACACTTCAGAAACGATGAAACAATTCTGAAATACAGCAAATATTGTTCTGTAAGGAAATAAGTCCCTCAAGAGCAGGGCCAGAAGGACTTTCCCTGAAGTTGGCTGGGCCAATGACTTCCTTCCTCTGGGCAATCTTCCCAGGTGAGGCAAAACCAGCTCACTCAGCAGCAGATAGCCAATGTGCATTATTAATTGTCCATTTCACAGAACTACACAGTGCACAAGAGGCCATTTGGCCCATCGAGTCTGCACCAACACGTGAAAGACACCTGACCTACCTACCTAATCCCATTTACCAACCCATAGCCTTGAATGTCATGACATGCCAAGTGCTCGTCCAGATATTGTTTAAAGGATGTGCAGCAACCAGTCTCTACCACCTTCCCAGGCAGTTCATTACAGTCCATCACCATCCTCTGGGGAAAAACATTTTTCTCACATCCCCCCTAAACAGCAGCTCCCCATCCACCCTGTCCATGCCCCTCATAACCATTAACACCTCAATCAGATTGTCCCTCAGTCTTCTCTGCTCCAATGAAAACAAGCCAGACCGATCCAACCTCTCTTCATAACTTAAATGTTCCATCCCAGGCAACATCCTGGTGAATCGCTTCTGCTCCCCCCCCTCCAATGCAATCACATCCTTCCTATAATGTGGTGACCAGAATTGCACAGTACTCCAGCTGCAACCTCACCAAAGTTCTATACAACTCCAACATGACCTCACTGCTTTTTTAAGTGTTTTTTCGACTGTTAAATGCAAATGTCCCATATGTCTTTTTTACCAGCCTATTAATCTGCCCTTCCACCTTCAGAGATCTATGACAAACATGCCAAGGTCCTTTTGTTCCTCAGAATATCCTAGTGTCATGCCATTCATTGAATACTGCCTTGTTAAATTACTCCTTCCAAAGACCACCACCTCACATTTATCAGGATTAAATTCCATCTGCCACTTATCTGTCTATTTGACCAACCCGTCGAAATCTTCCTATAACACAAGACACTCAACCTCACTGTTAACCACCCAGCCAAACCTATTGTCATCTGCAAACTGATTGGTCCTATCCCCCACATAGATATCTATGTCATTTATATAAATGACGAACAATAGGGGACACAGCAGAGATCCCTGTGGTTCGCCACTGGACACTGGACATCACCCTCTGACTCCTACAACTAAGCCAATTTTGAATCCATCTTATCAAATTGCCCTGTATCCCATGTGGGCTGATTGGGCACTCCAACAGGATGGGCCCACCAATGAGCGCCAAGTCGAGTAGGTGCCTTGCTCCGCTGGTCAGTGGATAGCGAAGGGCCTGAATCACCCCCTTTGCTGCAGCCACAGGCTCCTCCATCTATATTTCTGTCCATAGATCAGTGCATGAGAGAAATGATATGGTGCCATTAAATGCAGTTTTTTTCCTTCACAATGTCTTATTCTTAATTTCCTTTCAATGGGGTGTACTCACAACTGTGGCCAGAGATTTTTTTAAAATTCAATCAGTTTTCTGAGGGTGCCTCAAGATGGAGGCACCCTAACATTCCCCCTCTACCAAGCCTTAATTCAATAGCAGACCTGGAGGTGATCTCTGAATAGGCTGTCTTTGGGAGGGGCTTGCAGGTGGGCACCCTGACGTCAGAGCAGGATCAGGATCTGGAATTGGTCCTGATTCACGTTCATGCGCAAGAACAGAAGATTCCTCCTAATCCATCTATTTGGCAGATTAAATTTCCACTAGCAACAAAGAAATCAATGGCCAAGAATGAAAAGGGAAAATGGAAAACGCTATTTCCAACCATACACACTTAACTTACTCGGATTTTTCAGGGCCATCTTTTAATGGAGGCTTCTATAGAATTCAGTCAGTGCAGGAAACCTCAGAGTGAGCAACTGAGATAATTTGCGGTACAGTATTAATTGGCATAATCTGCAAGATTCTTTGAATTGGTACAAAGAGAAAGTAAGTGGGTGAGGGGGTAGGGTGGTCAAGTGGGTAGGCTGGGTAAGGTAAATGGGTAAGGGGATAGGGTGGGTGAGATGTGGGCAATGGGGTAGGAATGCAAGTGGGTAGAGTGGCAGGGTGACAGCTAGGTGGGGTGGTAGGCAAATAGGGCAGTTAGTTGATAGGGCGCCAGGGTGACAGGTGGTTTGGGTGGCAGAATGTCAGCCGGATAGTGTGGCAAGTTGGTCGGGTTGTACAGTTGGCACATGGGTAGGTTGGTAGATGGACAAAATTTCCGGTGGGTGAGAAGGTAATGTGGCAGGTGGGTAGGGTGGCAGGTGGGTACAGTGACAGTCGGCTAGGGTGTTCTGTGGGTAGAGTGGCAGGTGGATAGGGTGACAGGGTGACAGCTGGGTATGATGGTAGCTGTGCTGGGAGGCAGGGTGACAGGATGGCAGGTTTATGAGGTGGTAGGATGGCAGGTGAGTAAGGTGGCAGGTGGGTGAGTGGGAGCAGTTGGGTCAGGAGTTCACCAGGTCAGATCATGAGAAGTTGCTGGGGGGAGGGTGTTGACTGAACGCGGAAGTTAGAAATTAACTTGAGAGTTACGTTCGGCTTTTTCACTGATAAGCGTTTCCTGTGTAACAATCCAGGTAACTAAGTCAAAGTTATCCAGAGTCTCTGGCTCTAACTCAGTCAGAGGCCTTTTTGGAAGGTTTCAGGCAGCAGGGGAATTGTCAATCGAAAGTTCAACCTTCCTGGATAATCCCCAGAGACTACTTGCATTGGGATTTCTGAGGGGTCCCTTTGCGCATCTTCTGGGATACATCCAGTCTCCAACCATCTGGAGGTCTGAAGATTCAAGCCAAAGAAACAAAGGTGTGTGCAGGTGTGCTATTGGACTGAATTTAAAACATGCAAACCAAGCAAACAATAGGGAGAAAAAAGAACGCTGAAAATGTGGTCTGAAATTGTTGAACTCCGTGTTGAGTCCAGAAGGCTGCAAAGCAACTAATTGGCGGCACTGTAGCACAGAGTTTAACACTGTTGCTTCACAGTGCCAGGGTCCCAGGTTCGATTCCCAGCTTGGGTTACTGTCTGTGTGGAGTCTGCACGTTCTCCCCGTGTCTGCGTGGGTTTCCTCCGGGTGCTCCGGTTTCCTCCCACAAGTCCAAAAGACGCGCTGTTAGGTAATTTGGACATTCCGAATTCTCCCTCTGTGTACCCGAACAGGCGCTGAATGTGACAACTAGGGACTTTTCACAGTAACTTCATTGCAATGTTAATTTAAGCCTACTTGTGACAATAAAGATTATTATTATTAATTGAAAGTTGAGGTGCTGTTCTTCAAGATTATATTGAGCTTCACTGGAACAGTGCAGTAGGTCAAGAACTGAAATGTAAGCATGAGGGCAAGGTGGAGAATTTAAATGATTGGCCATCAGAATCCTGGACTTCTGCTTGTGGAATGAACGGAGATATTCTGCAAAGCAGTTACCAAGTTTTAGTTTTCATTTCCGATTTTCAGTGTGTATAGCATTCTGGCTCTTGGCGCAGCAGGTGGGCCTCAGTTGAGCATCTTCTCTGAAGGAAGACAGCACTGACAGTGCAGTATTCCCTCAGTATCACACTCAAACATCAACCTAGATTATATGTTCAAATTGAATGTTAATTACTTACCCCCATTCTGTCCTGTACTAAATAAATTGCAAAACATATGTATTAAAATAATTGAAATGTAAAAATGTTGTTGCTCTCAATTGACTGAATTAAATGCTGAAGAGGATACAATCCAAATTCATCAGCTAAACGTCTGAATTATACCATTTCACCTGCTTTCAGTCAGTCATAAATTGTTTCTCAGCTTTTACACTCTGATGTAAAATGCCTTTTAGAGCTAGCAGCATGCCTTCACAGCCATGTGATTATGTCTTAATTCCACTTTGGCCTTTGATGCACGAAGCGTCAAGAACCACAAAGACATGTGAGACTTTAACAAAGGCTTTAATATACTACATGGGAGGCTTACCCGACACAGACGACCCCAGACAGAATGGGGCCGGTCCCAGAAGAGGGTTCTTATACGTAACTCCCGGGGGAGTGGCTAAGGCGGAGCTCTCCGTGGCCAGGTCGGGTTACCTACCGGTGACCGAACCTCTACAGAGCTACAGTACAATACACAGTATTACAGGGCCACGTTACACACAACTATTATATACTATGTACAATGGTAGGGAAGTACAGTGGTGTATCACCACATTCACCCCTTGTTTAGAAGGAAGTCCGGGGTGAAAATATGGAGTAGCAAACACAGTGAACAGAGTCCATCAGGAGGTTCCGTGTCGCCAGAGGTCGAGACGAACGATGGGTTTGGTCGATCTCTTTGAACGTCGGAGCTGCGGCGCTGAGGTAGTGTCCGGTGGTATCCGTGCGGTCGGTGGTGCTGGGTCGCGAGGCGGCATGACGTCCCCCACCAATTCGGCTGGCTCGAGGCGAAACTGCGGGATGACAGCGGCTGGCACGGAGTAGTAACAGGCCGAGGGATCGACGGGAGCAGAGAGGGAGCGGGGTGGAGGTTGCGGGGCGGGGGCAGTAGGGGCCCCAGAGGGGGCCAGATCCTTGATGGAGACGGTCTCCTCACACCCGTCGGGGTACGCTATGTACGTGTACTGTGGGTTGGCGTGGCGGAGATGGACTCTCTCCACCAGGGGCTCCGCCTTAGAGGTCCGCACGTGCTTGCGGAGCAGGACGTCTCCCGGGGACAGGAGCCAGGATGGAAGCGATGTCACGGATGCCGATCTCCTGGAGAAGAGAAACATCCGCTCATGAGGGGTAGCATTCGTTGCAGTACACAAAAGAGACCGGATGGAGTGGAGTGCGGCAGGGAGGGCCTCCTGCCAACGGTAGGCCTTTGGACTTGAGGGCTAGCAGCACGGCCTTCCAAACAGTCGCGTTCTCCCTCTCCACCTGTCCATTCCCCCGGGGGTTGTAGCTAGTCGTCCTGCTCGAGGCAACGCCCCTGGCAAGCAGGTACCGACGCAGCTCCTCACTCATGAAGGAGGAGCCCCGGTCACTGTGAACGTAATTGGGGTAACCGAACAGCATGACGAGGTCGTGCAACGCTTTGATGACGGTGGCGGAGGTCGTGTCGGGGCAGGGAATGGCGAAGGGGAACCGCGAGTACTCGTCGATGACGTTGAGGAAGTACGTGTTGCGGTTGTGGGTAGGGAGGGGCCCTTTGAAGTCAATGCTGAGACATTCAAAGGGGCGGGTGGCCTTGATTAGGTGCGCCTTGTCTGGCTTGTAGAATTGCGGCTTGCACTCCGCACAGACTTGGCAGTCCCTGTCATGGCTTTGACCTCCTCGACTGAGAAGGGTAGGTTGTGGCCCTTGATGTAGTGGTAGAGCCGCCTGACGCCCGGGTGACAGAGGTCATTATGTAGTGCCCGCAGTCGGTCATCCTGTGCGTTGGCACAAGTGCTACGGGACAGGGCATCAGGAGGATCATTGAGCTTACCTGGCCGGTATAAGATAGTTTAATTGTAGGTGGAGAGTTCGATCCTCCACCGTAATATCTTATCATTTTTGATTTTACCTCGTTGTTTGTTGTCGAACATGAACGCAACTGATCGCTGCTCAGTAACGAGGGTAAATGGTTTTCCGGCGAGGTAGTGCCTCCAGTGCCGGACGGCTTCCACTATGGCTTGTGCCTCCTTCTCAACAGAGGAGTGGCTGATCTCGGGGCCTTGGAGTGTGCGGGAAAAGAAGGCGATGGGCCTGCCCGCCTGGTCGAGGGTGGCACCCAGGGCAAAGTCGGAGGCATCGCTCTCGACTTGGAATGGTGCAGACTCGTCTACCGCATGCATGGCGGCTTTAGCGATAGTGGTTTTTAGGAGGTGGAAGGCCTGGCAGGCCTCGGGCGGGAGGGGGAATGAGGGGGAACGGAGGAGGGGTCGGGCCTTGCCAGCGTACTCGGGCACCCACTGGGCATAGTAGGCAAAAAACCCAAGGCATCGCCTCAGTTCTTTGGGGCAGGGGGGAATGGGGAGTTCGAGAAGGGGGCGCAGACGGTCGGGATCGGGGCCGAGGACACTGTTCTCTACCACGTAGCCAAGTATGGCGAGGCGGGTGGTGCCGAAAACACATTTTGCCTCGTTGTACGTGAGATTGAGGCGTTTGGCAGTTTG
Source organism: Scyliorhinus torazame (assembly GCF_047496885.1). Taxonomy (NCBI): domain Eukaryota; kingdom Metazoa; phylum Chordata; class Chondrichthyes; order Carcharhiniformes; family Scyliorhinidae; genus Scyliorhinus; species Scyliorhinus torazame. Next base: position 100,544,293 of record NC_092714.1, on the reverse strand, counting down.
GAGGAATTTAGTGAGGTTGACGTCATGGTCCTGCTGGTTGTGGCCGCAGATGGTGACGTTGTCCAGATACGGGAAGGTAGCCCGCAGTCTGTTCTGGTCCACCATTCGGTCCATCTGCCGTTAGAAGACCGAGACTCCATTGGTGACGCCAAAGGGTACCCTAAGAAAGTGGTAGAGGCGGCCGTTCGCCTCGAAGGCCGTGATGTTACGGTCCTCCGGGCGGATAGGGAGCTGGTGGTAGGCGGATTTCAAGTCTATGGTGGAAAACACCCGGTACTGTGCAATCTGGTTGACCATGTCAGATATGCGGGGGAGGGGATACGCATCAAGCAGCATGTACCGGTTGATGGTCTGACTGTAGTCAATGACCATGCGGTGTTTCTCGCTAGACTTGACTACCACCACTTGGGCTCGCCAGGGGCTGGTGCTGGGAGCAATGATATTTTCCGAGAGAAGGCGCTTAATCTCCGCTCGAATGAATTGGCGGTCCCCGAAACTGTAACGCCGACTTTTAGTAGCCACGGGCTTGCAGTCGGGGGTGAGATTAGCAAACAGTGAAGGGGGGGGGATCCTGAGCGTGGAGAGACTACAGGTGGGACCCGGGGGGGGATCAGGGAAGAACTAGGGGTTGGAGACCGTGAGGGGCGGGAGGGGGCCGTTAAAATGCAAGGTGAGGCTGCGCAGGTGGCATTGGAAGTCCAGGCCGAGGATCGCGGGGGCGCAGAGGTGAGGGAGGACCATGAATTTGAAATCCTGGAACACCGCGCCGTTCACTGAGAGGGTGATGACGCAGTAGCCCAAAACCACGGCCGACTGGGAGTTGGAGGCCATGAAAATATGCCTGCGCGTGGGTAGTACCTTGAGGGAGCAGCGGCGCACGGTGTCCGGGTGCACGAAGCTCTCCGTGCTGCCGCTGTCGAAGAGGCAGGTAACAGTGAAACAATTTACCTGAACCTCCATGATGGATCTGGCAAGCTGATGCGGTCGGCCCTGGTCGAGGACGATGGATGCGATGGTGGAGCTGTTGGAGAAGGGTGCAGGATCCGGGGAGCGGCCTGTGGGAGAAGGTGGCGGCGCCAAGGCATCGTAGGCTGCTGTTGGAGGCCAGGTTGCTGTTGCTGGCTGCATCTCCTTTGTTTGCAGCATTTCGGTCGAGTGCGCAGGACCGGAAGTGACGATCGGCGATGGACCGGAAGTGACATAAGTCGGTGTTCCGGGCGGCGCCCATGCAGACCACGTGGAGAGGGGGCCAGAGGTCGAGTGCCCAGGACCGGAAGTGACGATTGGCGGCGGGGCGGACCCGGAAGCGACGATCGGCGAACCGGACGTGACGATCGGTGAACCGGAAGTGACGATCGGCGAACCGGAAGTGAAGTGAGCCGGGCCAGGGATGATCAAAGATGGCGGCGCCCTTGCGTCGCACATGTCGAACAGCGAGCCGGGAACGGAGGATGGCGGCACCCCGGAGTAGCAGGCCGCGGCGTTGGACCCCGAGGCAGCAGTGGAGCGGCAGACGTTTGCAAAGTGGCCTTTCTTGCCACAGGCTGAACAGGTAGCATCTCTAGCAGGGCAGCGTTTCCTGGGGTGTTTTGCCTGGCCACAAAAGTAACACTGGGACCCAGGCATTATTTTTACTGCTGGTGTGGCTGGGTGGGCCGTGACTTGCAGGGGTTGTTGCTGGGAGGTAGCGGCCACGCAGGGAGCGTGGGCAGGCGTATAGGAAGTTGGTGCAGTCGTGTAGGACGCATTATTGTCGTAGGCTGCCTGTTGGGCCTCTGCCATAGTGACTGCCGTGTCCAGAGTCAGTGTAGTTTGTGCCAGTAGGAGTTGGCGAATTGGGACGGAAGCGATGCTGGCTACAAAGGCATCAAGCGCCAGGGCCTCAGTGTTCTGCTCAGCGGAGACTGCTGGCGCGTTGCAGGTGAGCGCGAGGGCATGGAGGTCCCGGATGAACACGGATAGGGGTTCACCCGGCTGCTGGTGCTGGGAGGCGAGGCGGTGGCGGGCGTAAATAGAATTAACAGTTCGTGCATACCGGCTTTTGAGCTTCACGATGGCATCGGCATAGGTCGTAGTTCCCGTGATGAGGTTGAAAAGCCCGTAGTCGAGCCGTGAGTACAGGAGGTTGAGTCGGTCGGCGTCCGTTTTGGCGAAGGCGGAGGATGCTTCCAGGTAGGCCTCGAAACACCGGAGCCAGCAGTTGAAAAGGTGATCCGCGCGTGGAGCGTGGGGGTCGAGCGAGAGCTTGTCGGGTTTCAGAGCAGCCTCCATTATAACTGTAGTATATTAAATTGATGCACTAAGCGTCAAGAACCACAAAGACATGTGACACCTTAACTAAGGCTTTAATATACTACATGGGAGGCTTACCTGACACAGACGACCCCAGACAGAATGGGGCCGGTCCCAGAAGAGGGTTCTTATACGTAACTCCTGGGGGAGTGGCTAAGGCGGAGCTCTCCGTGGCCAGGTCGGGTTACCTACCGGTGACCGAACCTCTACAGAGCTACAGTACAATACACAGTATTACAGGGCCACGTTACACACAACTATTATATACTATGTACAATGGTAGGGAAGTACAGTGGTGTATCACCACAGCCTTTGAGCAGAGCACACACACACAGCTCTTCTGCTGATGTCTTCAAGCTTTCTGTCCATGTTTATCTGCTCTCATTTGCCGAGTTTAAATAAATCAACCGACAACGTGTTCACACAATCCCTTATGACTGATTGGTGCCTTTATATCTTTTTAATCTCCATTTTTAAAAATCTCCCTGAATACAGTGTCATTTGTGCAGGATTCATAACAGCACAAATTATTTCAGCAAAGAATTGGAGAAAAATTCAACACATTTTAGAACTAAAACCAAGTCTATTTTTCATGAAGATAAAAGCAAATTACTGCTGGAATCTGAAACAAAAACTGAAAATACTGTACAATCTCAGCAGGACTGACAGCATCTGCGGAGAAAGACAGGAGCTAACGTTTTGAGTCTGGATGAGTCTTTGTCAAAGCTATTTTTCATGGGAAGGGAATGTGGGAATCCTGTGATATGTCTGAAGCTTTTGCCTCTATCTTACTGATGCCAGAATTCTAGTTGCTTCATTTAATTGCCTTTATGACGGGATTATAAAGACAATATTTAAATAGCACCGTTCACACAATTAAATACTTCTAAATCAACATTGGTAATGTCATTAAATATTCCAGCCAACTTGTGCAAAGTGCCACAGACATCAATGAGATGATTGACCAATTATTCTTTTGGGTGGTTTTGGATGGCCAGGGCTATGGGGGGATTGGCTGCTGAATAATTATCCAGGATACTGGAAGAACACTGTGCTCTCTTTTGATAACATATCAAGACTTCTTTTACATCCATCTAGGCAGATAAATAGGGGCTCAGCTTTAATGTTTCATCCAAACAATAGCATCTTCAACAAAGCATAACACCCTCAGTACTTGACTGAAGTGTCAGTCTACATTATGTGTTTGTGTCCCCGAGTGGGATTTGAAATCACAAGATTCTGTCTCAGCAGCAATAGAGCCATCACTGAGAGAAGATGACACTTGCACAACACATTCAGCATTCAAAGGTAAAACAAAGACATTTTCCAGATTGGATCGGGTAAAACATTCTGCCTGATTTCAGGAGTGAATTGTGGAAATTTGTCAGACAATAAACTGAAGTGGCAAAATTGAATGACAATGCGTGGTTAACCCACATTTCTTCTTTCAGTTACAGGCAACAACAACAGCTTCTCCCATGAAGAAGCCCCTCAGCACCCTGGTGGCAACTGTTGGGATGCTACTAACCACGTTGCCATCCCTCAGACTGCAAGCTGCCAGGTTTACATTCCTCAATACGCGCACCAATTCACACCAGCGGGACTCTCGGTTGGAGCGGTGGGGGTGGCGGGGGGGGGGGGGGGGGGGGGGAGGGTGGAGGGTGGAGCCCCACACCTCATTTATGAATGGTGCGTCCTGCCCATCAATGAGCTGTTTGCATTTTCCCGCCTTGTGGGCAGTTTGCCTGGCTGGGATTTCAGGAAACCCTTTATGGCCGGAGGGGCAGGCAGGTCGAGTCACAACAGATCTGCTGCCCGATGTGAATTACAGTTTCGGTCTGATGTGGGATTCTGTGGGCAATTGCGAATCTCGCGACGAAATTATGATAGAAATTATGGATTGCGGAATATAATTACATTTGGCCGTCTTTTATTGTGCTTTTTAAGAGTCAAATTTCTGGGTTATATTTTATCTTTGCTAAAAGCTTTGTTGCTGTGTTCAGTCCTACTAATTTTCCACAATACATTAGTGCTGTTCATCAGTCATACTTATAAAATGAACTCCTTTAAATATGGGCACTCTGTAACTATCTGAAGTTGTTTGGAAACAGGTGAGAGAGAAAATTTCATAACTTATATTCAGGTAAATTTTATGTGTTTTATTTAAAACCAATGTGTGTGTGAATGAAAGTCAATTGTGATGTACCAGATAAATGTTATGTACTATCATCAGAAAACATATTAATCAGGAAAGCAGAGATAGACTCCTCTTATGCAAATGTTATTTAACTTTTCTAAAAAAATAACACAATTGAATTTTGAAGTCAGCAAGTTGACAAAGTGAGGAGAATGACAGTGAAGTGAAGAGAAGGAAAGAGCACATATTTTGAGGAATGAGTAGCCAAATGGGGACGAGGTGAGGATAATGATGAGGATGAGAGGTGGTAGGAAGAAGAAAAAGTGATGCGAAGGAATGAGAAGAGACGGGACGTGATCGACATGAGTTGGTAGGAGGGAAGCGCTAGTCACAGGGAATGGGAAAAGTGCTCCTGAGGATCACTTTCTCTGCACCCATCTCTCATCTCAGACCTAGCTTGCAGTAATTGATTGCTCCTTTGCCTAACAAATTATATCAATCCATTGCACTTCAACTAGGAGTTTACAAAATTGTGTGTAATGCCTTAGGAGATTGGTTAGAATAAATATGTATCATGCAATAAATTACTTTATATAATCTAGATATACATAGGTAGGGGCATATTTATAAAAGTGAGTTCACAGAAAAGTGTTACGGACAAAGGATAGGTAGTATGCTAAACATTTGGTGTCCTGGAAAGTATAGAGAAGGATATAAATCATCATTCTATTGGCAACAGGGAAACATAGTAGGATGACCTCAGGGGTCCTGCCGACTAAACTCTTACTGAAGTTGAATCACAGGCAGCAGACAGGGGAGAGAAGTGCTGGAAGGTCTAACTATTCTCCTTTCAGGGGGAGTTTGTCAGTTTCTATATTAGTTCTGCATGTGATTAAACACTCATTGTTTGGCATGGTATGAGATTTAATTGTATTGCTACCTGGGAAGCACATCTTTCATCATACTTACACAAAGAATGACTAAATGTCAAGAAAAATACTGTGATTAGTTACTTGTTAGGAAATCAAAACAGTAATTAGAGACTTGAACAAAAATCTATTGCCTGCAGAAAGTGTTTTAATTATCTTTGCTTCACACAAAGAAAATAAGGTCTCACAATTGATGAACAGGAAGTCACAGTAGCATTCTGTCGGTTTAATGAAAAAAAAAGGTTAACATGAAAATAATATTGCCACATTTAACATCCAAAGGCTGGAGGAAGTTGTTTTTATGCTAACAGATAAAGATCAAGTAAGTTAGATTATTCACAGATGAATTTCTTTCACCTGATGATGCAGGGTTGAGAAATGGCAACATTGGATGCAAAGCATTGCAAAGCATGGAATGGGAATATCTGTTGGACATACTATATAAGTTTAGAGAATCAGTTAGAATGCTGGACTCAAGACACATAGCAACAAATAGATTTTTGCTGGAACCTTTTAAGCTGGGCAACCTGATATAGATGGCATGTCTCATTATTATTGTTCAAAATTAGCATTGCAACTATCAACCAATGCCATCATCGAGATCATGCTTTTGAGGCATGATATCTTTTCAGCTATATTATGATGATATTTTATTGTTGGCTCATATTGAGAAGAATGAATACATTTGGGGCGGGGTTCGCCGTCCCGCCGCACCAGATTTCTCCGTCTCGCCGGCCGGCCAATGGGGTTTCCCATTGTGGGCAGCCCCACACCGTCAGGAAATCCACGAGCTGCCTGCACAACAGAGAATCCCGGCAGTGGAGAATCCAGCCCCAGATTTTTGGGAAGTATAAGACTGTGTTGACTGGAGAAAATCAAATGTAACTCTTTTTAACTCCTAGTGTTATTTAATGAAGACTACATGGATGCTGATTGGAATTGTATACTTGGAAAAGATCCCCTCACTTAGTGATGAGGTTAAAACTATCATCATTGCTAAACTGAGAATATGATGTAGAATACTTTCATTGTCCTTCACAGCAGAGCACACATCTAAAGTTAATTCAATGCTCAGTTTGAACAATCTCTTTTTAGTGATGCTTCTGAATATGACCCCTGAAGTATTCAGGGTTGCCAAATATTTTGCAGTTAGTGGGCTGGATTCCATTCGGGAGACCATGGGCTGGATTCCCTGCCGTTGGGATGCTCCATTTGCCAGCAGCCTGTAGGTTTCCCAACAGCGGGGTGCCACATCAGAAACCCGCCCCATATTCTCCCGCCGGATATGATTCGCCTCTGATTTGCACTCGAACTGGGAGTGACTATCCCTTGTCATGTAAACTTGTGCATGGCGGGGATTCCATTGCAATTCCCGCTATTGGGCTGCCACGGTGAATGGGCGGTCTGGTGGCAAGGTTCAGCGGCAGGCCTGCTCCAACCCTCCACCACGCCCGCAAAGCAAAGCCTGCCCCCCCCCCCCCCCGCACCACAGGAACAGCTGGGTCACACCCTCCAACAGTACACATGCATGAGTGTCACCTGACCCCCCATTACCCCTCAGAGACCCAAATAACAGAGACCCCAATAAAGAGACCCGCCCATAACAGTGACCCCCATAACAGTAACCCCTGCATGGAGGCTAAAGATCATCCAGACAGACAGTGAAAAAAAATCACTGCTTTAAAACTGACTAGTCCCTTACAGCTGCTGCCTCAGGCAGGAAAACAGCAGCTGTAAATGCTTGGAAAGCGAAATCCACATCACCAGGGTGTAAACACCCTCAGGTCCTTTGATCTGCAAGGCCTTTATTCACATCAATGAGAAAAAACTTTACTAGGCTGAGATTTACAGCTTCCAGACAACTAGATGTCTGGATTGTTTAATTTCATTTCCCTTCACGTTTGAATGAATCTTAAATACCCTGTTGTGAAACTAACCACAATGTTTCTAAACATCTAGCTATGATTGACCACATCAAAAGCAGTGCTTTCACTGCCTCTTTTTCACAGCAGAAAGCACTTTAATGCTTTTCATGTGGTCAAGAGCTGTCAATCATATGGGGGGTCTCTGGTGGGGGTATCTGCTATGGGCGCCTGGTCGGGGGGGGGGGGGAGGTTTGGTGGGTAGGATTTGCATTGTGGGCAGAGGGGGCCCTCCGATGGACTTTGGGTTATCTACCTTAATGACTTACCTCCTTGACCCACCGTGAGGTCCACAGCACCAGGATCATGTTGACAAATACAAAGACCAATCCACGCCCACATGAACTCTGGCCCAGAGGTTCTGAGAATCACGCAGGCATGGAGAATCCAGTGCCTAGCCCATTAATAGGGGTGATTTTGACCCATTTATTTCCTCCCGCTGATGTGGGGTGCAAACCTCAACACTGCCACTAGCGGGGAACCGAAGAACCAGAACTGGGTTTTTGTGACAATGCTGGATTCTCCGTCTAATCACAGATGTCTCTTAAAATCTGGGTCTCCATGTACAGGCAGAACAGGTATTTAGTTCCCCCACTTGGACGGTTCATTCACATTAGTGTGAATTATGCCAGGTCTCCCATGATGTGCACTTGGTGAACAGAACCCATCTGGAGCCAAAGGTGAGTACAGCCCCCCCCGGGCGAGGGAGGGGGGCGGGGGGGAGGTGAGAGTATCACACCCGGACCATGTGGGTCTGTGTCCATGCAGCAGGAGGATTCTGTGATGGGGTGGGGGATTCCGTGGTGATGACAGGAGTTCCTTCATTTTATTTTCATCCGTTTTACCAATCTTTCAGGAGTCGACGTTGCCGGTTTGACAGGCTCATTCTCCCGGCCAGCGTGACGTTGTGTGACCGGCCTCCTTCATTTGGTCTTTAAGAATTGTCATAACATATGGCAGGAAAAGCTGGCTGCATCCTGCGTTTCCCTCCTGAGTTGACACTTAGTCAAAAAATGTAAAGATTCCACCCTTTATATTTGGATTGAGCCCCGATTCAGCCAAAATAACAAAGTGTGCTGAGGGCTATCGCTGTCAGACTCAAATTCAGCTTTCTTTTTCTCTGCACTTCGACCTGTCCTCACCAGTGTGCTTTATAATCACCAAAAGAAACACACGAGACCTTTGGCCTACTATTCACACAGTGAAGTAAACAGATGGTTGTATCAATTACTCGAGGCAAAGCAAAGAATCTGTAGCACCACTTGACAAACAAGCCACATCAAATTGAGTCTTCTTCTGAGACCTCCCAACAGTTTGATACTGTGATCTTTTTGATCTCTGCCACCAATAAAATTTTATATCTGCCTGAAACAGTGTCAAGTGCTGTGATGGGCATTGTCAATCTAGTTACCTGTAGATCCAGGAGTTCTGCGAGCATGGTAAAACAAAGTTCAACAGCAGTTTTATGAATGCATGTTACTAGTGTCAAGTCAACACCAGTCTCATTGTTGTGCAGCAGAGAACTGAACTATGCTTCAAATACCTAACAAAAAACATGTAAAATGAAGTTCAAAGATCATCTCTAGTTTTCTAACAGGTGGCCGATTTCAAGCAGAATGGAACAGCATATTTTTCTTTAGATCTGAATCTCAATGTAATAAATTATCTTCTTGCGATCAGATCCATACGCTGGAATAATACCCAAAGTCAAATAATGTGCCACAGTGGCATTATGTCAGAACAGTGGGAAGCACGACTGGTCTCAGGAGGCGTGAACCGGACGAGCAGTACTTCCAGGGAAGCTCAGAGGTGAGTGCAGTGTTTGGGGGGAGCAGGTCATGCCAGGAGTGCCAGAGTGATGCTAGGATGGGGGAGGGGGGACAGTGCACCTGGGTGAAGATTGTTTACTGGTAGGATTCTCTGCTCGAGGGCAGTCTTTAAAAAGGGCACCCAGGCAATCGATTTGTTGAGTTAATGCCAGGGCGGGTGAATCAGAGGTCAACTGTCGACAATGTCATGATATTCAAACACACACATCATGATAGACACACCAACAGACAAATCAGAACACACACCACAACCAATGACAGAAAGATATAAAAGCACAGACACGATCCCCGGTGGTCAGTATTATCTGCAGAGGAGGACCAGGACAGATCTACTACACGACACACTCAGGGAGACAGCACGTGCAGAGTATCCAGAACGAACTGTATTATAAGAGTTAAAATAAAATAGAGTTGTACCACATACAACTGTGTTGGCTCATCTGTGCACCAGAGCACCCAACACCACATGGTACAGGAGTGGATCGATACCTGCCGGCATACCTCAGTGTACACAGACAACCAGCAGTGCCCAGGCAAAATGATAGAGCTCCCGGTTCCGCAGCCGCTCCAGTGCCACGGCGACCTCCGCGAAAACTGGCGGCGATTCCGGCAAGTGTTCGAATTGTTCCTGGTGGCAGCTGAACTCCAAGACCTGGATGATAGCGAAAAAATTGAATTTCTCCTCACCATCGCCGGTGCAAGGGCAAGAGAAATATTCACAAGGTTCAGGTTCTTCAGGAGGCAGCAAAGGTACGATTACCAGGCAGTCCTGGACAAATTCTCCAAGTACTGTGAAGAAAACGCAATCCAATCGGCAAGTAAAGGTAAGAAAAGCTGCAGTACTCACCTCGTGGCTGGGATCCCGGAGCCCGAATTCCCAGAGGCCGAAATCCCGGGCCTGAGAGAGGGCTGGGTCGAGGTCGGCGGCCATCTTGCTAAAGGTATCACGCTAGCACAGTTGCGCGAGCAGTGCGCAGAACCGGAAGTTTCGTTTGCGCATGCGCGAGATGCTGCGCATGCGCAGTCAAGAAAATGGCCATTGGTAAAGGAACAGCGATCTGAGCATGCGCAGTCGCTTCCTACGTGCTACATACCGAGCGTCAGGATGTCAGAGGCCCCAGACTGCACCAATTTAAAGGGGAAACGTCCCAAATCCAATTTAAAAGGGAAACGTCCCAAATCAAAAAAACAAAAATCTGTTAAAGCTGTAAAACAACCTTCCCTCACCTGGAATGACAGCACATTGCCGCAAATTGACCCAGGAGATGAATTTGACCTCCGAAGAACCCTCCGACAAGCAGTTACCTACGCACAAGCCGATGATTCCGACCTCAAATACTTCGATGATGATCTTTACAGTGTTTCCGGACCTCGCGAGCCCAATGATAGCTCCGTGGTCCTATACGACTATGACTCGGACGAACCTTTTGTGTTGCACATTGGCGGCCCCCACATTGAATCCGACGCAGATGCGGATTCATTTTTCGGATTTGAGGATCTTCAATCCAGCAGATATGACGTTCCAACTTATCAGTACCGGATGATGCTGCAGCCTGACATTAACAGACAGGGAGCGCTGCAAGCACACGGAGAGCGCCCTGCTGCCACACAGAGTGTGGTCCACGTCCCGCTCAACGTTCCCGACTCTATGAAAGAAGACATGCAAGACTCCAGAGCGCAGTCCTCGCATGAACCAGAAGTGACTCCAGTGTCACAAGCCTCCACAGCAAGCTCGTGGACAGACTCCACAATTGCAGAAACGCAAGACTCCAATGTGCAGTCCTTGCAGGAACAAGACCATGAGGGTCTAGCAACCTCTCCTGACCAACCAGCGGCAGATGATGCAAGTCTGCCATGCTCACGTGAACAGCAAGAAGGCTATAACAGCCTACCATGCTCCACTACACAGCAGCATGACCATGACGGTCTCTCATGCTACAATGAAGGGCACAGCGCTGAAGACTGTTCAAGCCCAACTGAAGACAAGCCAAAGGAATCGCCTCGTCCAAGCCCGAAGAAAAAAGGTTTATGCGCTGACCTTCAGGATCATTATAGCCGAACAGAGATTAATAATGCTGCACGGCCACAGAAGGATGCTGAGGATTTGCTAAAGAAATTAATTGAATGTTTAACTTGCAAGGAGCAGACTGAGAATTGCCAGTGTTTTAGTACGGATCGAGAAAATGGACAAGACATTGATCCTCAGGTAATGGAAATAACACAACCTGAATCATATCTACAGCAGGGACAAATGTCTCCCTTCAACACAACGCCGCATATTCCCAACTTCGGAGACCAGCAGTTAGTCAGTAATGACTCTTCAAACCTTGAGGGGAACATTAATTGCATTGAACCTATACACACTCCACTGATAAATGAGCAGAACATTGGAGCAAGAATCCTGAGGACACCGACATCGAGTAGCCAGATAACGAATTTAAAACCCACAGCAGTTTCACGTGAACCAAGTGTGCTTTCCACTAATGGTGAAGATGCAGATAAGGTCGACCCGATTATCCATTGTACCACACTAACCCCAGTGATTAAGCAGTTATGTATGGGGAGTATAATGTGGGCAATTGAGAACAGTAAAAGAGAGACTGTGACCATGCCAGTCCCAGCAAAATCAGACCCAGAGACCATGAAGGCATGTACATTAGACAAAGATACATATGAGGTACCTGAGAAGAAAAGTGAAACGGAATGTTCTTTGGAAAATAGTACAATGTCGATAGAAACATTGGATCCTATATTAGAGACCATACATATGGGAGAATTTGGGGGTAAGAAACAAGGTTCTGCAATGTCTGGGGGAAGATTTAAAATTCCAAAGAAGAAAAGCCCAAATGAAGGACAACGGCAAGACAATGACAGTCCACCGACATGGTGTGCACCACCAGATGAAAACTCTGACAATTTACCCAACCCTAGTGAACAGCAAGCTGCTAATGAGGATCTATCCACGGGATGTGAGACGAGTGACGACAGCATCCCACTTCCCATGCAAAAGGTGCAAGGTGACAGACCTCGCCTAGTGCGTACCGAGGCACTCGACGATCACGGTGGGACCACTGATGACTGCGGTGGCGGCGCACCGCTTCCACCCTCGATGGCTCGAGCCTCTCCACTGGTTGGTGCATTCCTGCATGTTCCGACTCCAGAAGTGCAGCTTCAGGGAATCTCGGCTGCCTCCAGTGAACCTGTTGGGACTCCGGACGGGGGGCATCGACGGAAGGCAGACCGGACTCCAGATGGGGAGCAGCCAAGCGCCGACTCTGATTCGCGCATGCCAGACCTTGCTCCGGACGGGCGGTGTCGCGGCCTCGGTGACGGCACGCTCAGGGTGACGGCGGATGCCACGGCGACAGGGAATGGATCGCGTGGCAGTCCCACTGGGTCGGCAGTGGCAACCTGCACCGGCGGTCCAAGATGGACACACCAATTCGCGCCATCGCCAGACGTTGATGCGAGCAACAATTCTCTCTCCAAGGCGACATGCTTCGACGTTTCTCTGCGGAGTCGCCCTTCCGGCACAGCAGGTGGCCGGAACCAGCGTGCACGGTCTCGGCCAACTTCCACATCTGGCACCGTCATCGCCTTGCATGATATTAGTGATGGTGCTACTTCGATGGCAACGACCCATCGGCTACAAGATGCCGTCCACCACAAACATAAAGAGAAAACAGACTCCACCTTGTTCCTGGCATGCAGGGCGGATGGATTGGTGCGTAGGCGCAATCAGCGAGCTTTGCGCCGCCTTCCACGCTCGCAACTGAACCGTACGCACACGCCGGATCCTCCACTGGTTCCCAAGGATGACTTCGTGGAGATGCCACGGATCATGCCCCTTCCATCGCCACCAGAACCAAACCACAGCCAAGGCAACAATAACAAAGATGTTGAATGTTATATTTGCACGAATGAAAAACCAAGCACTGCACGAAGTACAACAAATGGTAAAGTAGAGACTTCGGCAACAGCATCACCTCCAACAGTCCAAGGTGAACCAGTGTGACCACAAATCTCCACAGCTGAACCGGCTTGAGGACCAGCCCATTCTTGAGGCGGTCACCCATTAGACTGGACTTATAACGCTGTTCATACGTTCAAAAAGTCAAACACTTCTGTATTATAACCTGTTGTTGTTTATTGTTCCAGATATCGTCTGACCGGACCACTGTTCAAGTTTTTTTTCTCTCGCATCCATGTTTTGTTATGGTACAACCTTGTTAGTGTGACGCACCCGACATCGCCCCATGTAAATAGTTACGTCATATACACACGCTGTACACAACACACACACACACTCTTAGATGCACTCACGACACAATTATATTTATGACCACGTAGGCACATATCTTTGTAAAAAGGGGGGATGTCATGATATTCAAACACACACATCATGATAGACACACCAACAGACAAATCAGAACACACAACACCACAACCAATGACAGAAAGATATAAAAGCACAGACACGACCCCCGGTGGTCAGTATTAGCTGCAGAGGAGGACCAGGACAGATCTACTACACGACACACTCAGGGAGACAGCACGTGCAGAGTATCCAGAACGAACTGTATTATAAGAGTTAAAATAAAATAGAGTTGTACCACATACAACTGTGTTGGCTCATCTGTGCACCAGAGCACCCAACACCACAGACAAGACAACTTGAAACACATGCCTGTCTTCCTTTTTCTTTAAAGTCCCACACTACATGATGGAAAATTGGCCTCTGCCGATATCATAGCAAATTTTGCCCTATTTTCACCACAAATGCTCTCTAACAAGCTGAACATTTCCAGTATATTCAGTTTGAATTTCCAGTGGGACAGTGCTAGATTGAGGCCAAAAAGATTAAAAAGTCATGAATTTGGCCAATTTATTTATGTTGGAAATTCTTCTTTCCACATAGTGGTTTTATCTTTCTTTTAATCTTGTGATTGTGTGCTACTCTATTCCAGGATGAAAGTAGAGTGGCAGTTATTTTAAAGGGCAAACGACACGAGGAAAGGTACCTCAGTGGTCTGCCTTATGTTGAGCATCACGGTTCAGTAAGAAAGATAGAGGGCGGGATTCTCCAGAGCGTTTTACGACAGCGTCATCTGGCCTCTAGGATCAGTGATCCTGTGCCGCACAGGGGGCCAGCATGGCATTGGAGAGCCTCACGCTGCTCCAGCTGCCAAACCGGCATCAGCACGGGCGTTGTGGGCCCGCGCATGCGCGTGGGTTGCCGTCTCCGTGCCAGCCCGGATGTAACATGGCGGCAACGTACAGGGGCCCGGCGCGGAAAAACATAGGCCCCACCGGGATAAGCCCGCCCGTCGATCAATGGGCCCCAATCGTGGGCCTGGCCACCGTAGAGGCCCCCCCCAGAGTCAGATCCCCCCTACCAGGCCGCTAACCCTCCCCCCCCCCGGCAGCCAGAACGCCGAGGTCCCGCTGGGTAGGCCCACACGAGAACGACGCCGGCGGGACTCAGCCGAACTCCGCCCATTGTGCAAGGAGAATCGCCTGGTGGGCCGCGTTGATCAGCCCCCGACCGCCGCCATTGACGTCGATTCTCTGGCGACCGGAGAATCGGCAGACCGGCGTCAGAGCCGCGTCGGAGAATTCCACCCAGAACATTGTTTCACTTTAGTCAAATAGTTTTCCTTCATTTGAAAGGACTTTCCCAATCCTTAGCTGATTTTCTTGTCCAAGAATGTTATCCTGTACCAGTGTAACAAAGGCCGACATAATATCACTTATTTTCTGTTGCATCACTAGTTTAGTTGCTAGGCTGTCATGATTGGTTTATGTTGCTGCTTTCCAGACTGAATTTTGGAGTGCCTTTCTATTTGAAACATCAGCAAAATTTAATTCTTCCCAAGAGCGAAGCATGTAGGTTGTTACTTATTGATTCACTAAAGGATTGATTAGCGATGACGTGCCCGATCATGTGGGCAGATCTGACTGACCTCCTATTTCTGGGGAATCTCAATAGTCACATCGGTTAGTAATTAAGGTGGAAATGATTGATCATTGTGCATGTGTTAGAGGTATAAAATGTGTCCAAAAAAGGACAAATCTCGAGGTACAATGAGCTCCAATCAAAGGACCCGCTTAAAACAGCCACCTCACCCAAGTATTGGTCCCTTTCACTTGCTAATAAATCTGTTTAAAGACCCATTCCAAAAACTGGGTCGCCCTGAAAAAAGTGCCATTTAACATTGATCCCAAAGGTGCAGGAGTGCACAGTATTTCCACTCGCCACAATCAGCTAATCTCCCTGTATCCTCTCCCATTTGCCCCAACCCGAACCCGGTACTTACCTGAGGAACTGGACCTAAAATGGAAGTCTTCCCTCCAGCACGCTGCCTGAGGAAGCATGACACTCACACACTTCAAACATGTTGGGGAAACTCGAAGAACAATTTTGAACATCCTCAGGCCTCTTTCTTTCATCGCACAGTATTTCTGTCCCTAGAAACAAACCCATCAGGTTTGGAATCTGGCTATAACCTATGGGGCCTGGAAAGAGGTTTTGAACCACAGCAGATATCAATTTGTGACAAGCATCACTATTTGCTCACATTGTATTTACAGGGCAATTAAGGATGCAAATACGCCACATTCTATCAAAGATGACAGTCACTTAATCTCTTGTTTATACTTAGTGTGCATGACTACTGATTTTATGCAGCAGTTTGTGATGGGAATGAAATTCTGCAGGAATGACAGAAGACATATGTTGCTGAAAACGCTCAATTAGTACTTTGTAAATACAACATAAAATCAGTATTAGTGCATGCCGAATAAGGGTCTGAGCTACCGTGAAAATGGCTACAAAGTTGGAACTGAGTCTAGTCCTGCAGAGCCCAGGTCCTTTCTTAGCTTATCACAGTCAACTATATTTGGAAACACTGGCGAGGATTTGTAACCACCCGGCTCTTGGTTTGCCTGTGAAAATAAGCCACTGCAGAGGAAAATATGCCGGACATCCAGTTGTCCACCTGATTCGATTTTCAATCAGGTGTTTGAATGGGTATCCAACATTCCTGTCAAGAATGTGAGGGCGATACTTTAATTATGAAAATTAGGATCTTATGCTGGTTCTCCGACCACAAGTGCAATTTTGATACACAAAAGTTGCATGCCTGTTCCAGTTGTACCAGGTGTCGAGAAGGCTTAACCAGCAGTTCAGAGAGGGACACTAAAGAATAGGTATGGGGCCAGGAGAAGCATTTCAATCATGTTAGTCTGGAGGTGGGTGGTGTACTCTTTCCACCCACAAGCAGTTGAGATCTGGTAAAGAGCTCATCAAATGGACTGAACCTCCTTTCGGCAGTATTGATCACCAATATCATAGAATCATAGAGCAGGGCCGAGATTTAGGGATGGGGATCTCGAGACCCTCCTGGATGTCGTGGAGCAGAGGAGGCAGGTGTTATACCCCGGACCGGGCAGCAGGACGGCAGGCCCCATTGTTCGCTGTGCATGGGCGGAGGTGGCCGAGGCCGTTAGTGTCATCGGAGCGGTGGCCAGGACAGCTGACCGGTGCCGGAAAAAGCTGCACGACCTCCTCAGTACCCAGTACTGTGCCCCTGGCATCAACCCCCTTACCGCCCACACACATGTGAACTGCCCCCCCCCCCCCTCCAGGGGGACGTTCCACCCCCACCCTGACCCACATGGCTGCACCCACCCATGCCAGGCGCAATGGCTGGCTGCCCTGTGCACCAGTGCCCTCAGAGACCCAACCCCTGGGCTGCATGCGCCGGGCCGTCTCACACAGTCGCTGTTTCTGTTTCCTAACCCCCCCAGGAGAAGTCCGCACATAACCGCTGGGAACGGGAGAAGACCGGGGGGGACCGGAAGACCTGCGTCTCCTCACCGTGCCCGAGCAGAGGGCATTCAACATCGCTGGCGGGCCAGATGAGAGGGAGGTCGCCGATGCGGAGGTCGGAGGTGTGCACCAAGTGAGAGCCAGTGCCTGGTTGCGGCTCCTCATGACAAATGTGTGCCCACACCTCACCCCATCAGCCTTCCACCCCTCATCCCACACATCAACAGCCCTCACCCCTCCACCCCTCATCCCACACACCAACAGCCCTCACCCCTCCACCCCTCATCCCACACACCAACAGCCCTCACCCCTCCACCCCTCATCCCACACACCAACAGCCCTCACCCCTCCACCCCTCATCCCACACACCAACAGCCCTCACCCCTCATCCCACACACCAACAGCCCTCACCCCTCCACCCCTCATCCCACACACCAACAGCCCTCACCCCTCCACCACTCACCCCTCACACCAACAGCCGTCACCACCTCACGCCTCACCCCAGACACCAACACCCATAACCGCGTCATGCGTCACCCGTGTCCGCCTGTCTAACCATACATGTTGTCTTGTGTCTTATAGGACCAGCCGGTGATGGGCCCGGCCCCGCCCCCAGCCAGTGTCAGGTCCATTGACCCCCCCAGGGACCCAAACACGGACGGCGAGAGCAGCCGGAACACCAGCCCTCTGGCCGAGACTACCCAGGACACCACGATCCAGGGGACAGACACACAGGACACCACGACCCAGAGGACAAACACAGAGGACACCACAACCCAGAGGACACCACAACCCAGAGGACAAACACAGAGGACACCACGACCCAGAGAACAAACACAGAGGACACCACAACCCAGAGGACAAACACCGAGGACACCACAACCCAGAGGACACCATAACCCAGAGGACAAACACCGAGGACACCACAACCCAGAGGACACCATAACCCAGAGGACAAACACAGAGGACACCACAACCCAGAGGACAAACACAGAGGACAACACAACTCAGAAGACAAACACAGAGGACACCACAACCCAGAGGACACCACAACCCAGAAGACAAACACAGAGGACACCACGACCCAGAGAACAAACACAGTGCACACCACAACCCAGAGGACAAACACAGAGGACACCACAACCCAGAAGACAAACACAGAGGACACTACGACCCAGAGGACAGAAACGCAGGGGACAGATGCACAGCACACTATGACACAGGAGACCCCGGACTTTGCATCCGATGAGGGCATACACTTTCCGGCACTGTTATCTCCTACACCATCCACCATCTCAGAGACTGTCATCTTGGTTGGGCAATTTAGTGGAGAGGCTTCTGGGACACTCACTGGTGCGCACCACACAGGTGTACCGGTACGGCAGGTGGAAGTAGGAGCAGCTGAGGGGCCAGACGGTCAGAGGGCAGCCGGCCCCAGCAACCAGCTGCCGCCATTCCCACCTATAGTTCAGGTGCAGTCAGAGACCCAGGGATGAGAGAAGGGGTGACGGCTGGCGTCTAGCACCTGCAGACGCAGGTGGAGGAGTCCATCCGCCTGCAGGAGCAGGGAGTGGTGCCAGTCATGCATGCCACCCAGGCCGGAACCGCACGGGTGGCATCTACGGTGGAGGCAATGGGGGCGAGGTTTTGGACATGGGTCAGGTTTTGCCAGGCCTAGGGCAATCTGTGCAGGTGGGGACCGTGGTCCTGGAAAGGCCTGCCCACTCACAGGCAGTCATGTGCCAGAGCCAGCTGCAGATTGCAGCGGCACTCCTTAGCATGGCCCAGTCCCAGCAGGCCATGGCTGAGAGCATCAGCGCCACTGCCCAGGTGCTGGCCGGCGTCGCACAGTTCCAGACGGTGGTGGTGCAGTCCCAGAGGGAGGTGGCGCAGTCCCAGAGGGAGGTGACACAATCCCAGAGGGAGGTAGCACAGTCCCAGTCAGGGATGGCCCACTCCCTGTGCTTCATGGTCGCGAATATATAGACCCTGGTCGATACCAGAGCGGGCATCCAGGACTGGCAGCACCAGGTGTAGGGGGGGCTCGGGTTTTATTTCTGCTCGCACCCTCCTCCCATGGAGAAGCCATCGGGCACCCCGAGGGAGGAGGAGGTGCTGGGGCCCGTGCCGGTGACTCCTGCAGGGGAGGTCCTGGAACACCGTAGCACCACGGACTCCTCCCCTTCTGTCCCTGGTGCATCAGGTAGGCAGAGGGTGGAACAGGTCGGCACCACGACACCCGGGACATCCGAGGAGCAGCCGGCCCCATCCAGGCCTGGCTGCCCCAGGAAGCGTGCACCTACGGGGACCCTGGCCACAGGCGGGGGTCACAGCAGTCTACCTCCACTCCTGCTGTACCATTTGGGGAACCACCTAGGCATAGTGATAGGGCCCGTAAGGCCAGAAAACTAAACACCACTAAGTTGGCACGGGTGCAGGGCACCATTTAGTTATAGATGCTAGGGCGCAGACTGTAAATACCTCTTCACATTAAACACCTCTTATCACCGTTGCAAGCTGCCTCTGTGCTCTGTCTAATGGGTATGGGGGTGGGGCGTTCAGTGGTGGCCACTATGGTTGAGGGGTGGTGGACGGGTGAGGCCCAGCGGCTGGGACTTTCTGCCACCCCTTCCCCCTCCTCCGACCGTCCCCATGACCCGTCCCCAGCTATTCGATAGGGCCATGTGATGGATGGCCAGCCTGCATGCGGTGCTCACCCTGGTGGGAAGTGCTACTGTGGGCATGGGTCAGACATTGTCTAACGATGTTGAGTATAGAGCTCATCGCAGATCGGCCTGTCATCATCCTCCATCCCATGGACCAGACCCGCTGTCATGGCAACCCAGTGCCCCCAGCTCGTTGTGCTGCAGGTATATATAATCGAGGGGGGTGTGTATGCAGGTGGTTCGGTGGTGTGGGAGGTGAGGGTAGTCGGTGATGTGGTCGGTAGCGTGGGAGGAGAGGGTGCCTGGTAGTGATGTGGTGTGGTAATCATGATGTCCGTGCCCTTGCCGAACAACCCCACCCCCCCAGATCGTGAAACGTGCATCAACTAAACGTCCTGTGCTCACTGGCCCTGCTGATGGCGTAGTGAGGCCTCCCGTGCCTGGCCAGCCTAATGTCTGGCTCATTGACCTCCTCCCCCATCCTCCTCATCTGGAGAGGCCTGCCCTTGCTCCTTACCCTCTTCCAGCACATCACCACTCTGCTGTGCTATATTGTGGAGGACGCAGCAGACCACAACGATGCGGTCGACCCTCCTTGACTCTTCTGGAGGGCCCCCCCAGAATGGTCCAGGCACCTGAAATGCATCTTCAGCACCCCAAAGCACCTCTCCACCACACCCCTGGTCGCACAATGGACATCACTGCCACGGTTCTCCGCGTCGGTCTGTGGGGGGGGAGGTGGGAGAGGGGGGGGGGGGCGGGGGGAGGATGGGAGGGAGTCCCTCGAACATGCCGGGGTTCACGGATTGGGCCAACATGAACGGGTCATGCACACTGCCCGCATATCATGCGCAGACATGCAGGATCCTCATCTGGTGGTCATAGACCACCTGAACGTTCATGGAGTGGTACCCTTCTTGTTTGTGAACAGCGTCCTGTTATCCGCAGGTCGACATGCACACCGTCGATTACCCTCTGGACCCGGGGCATCCCGGCGACGGCAGCGAACCCCGCTGCCTGGGCATCCTGGTGGGTGCGGTCCACTGGGTACTGGATGTACCGGTCCGCCAGGACATACAGGGCGTCAGTGACGGCACGGGTGCTACTGTGCGCCGATGCCTGCGAGATGCCGGACAGGTCCCCACTCAGCGACTGGAATGACCCCGTCGCGTAAACGTTCAGGTTGATCGTCACCTTGACGGCCACTGGTAGCGAGTGCCTCCCCCACTCCCATGCGATACCAGGTGTGCCATCATGTGGGACAGTCTCCCAGCTCATCCGCAGTCTCCTCCTGCATGCCCGGGAGTTCCTCAAAGTACATGCGGTACCGGTACACACGGGGCCTCATCAGGTGCCTCCTTGGCACCACCAGCCCCTCCTCTTCCTCGGCCTGTCTGGCAGGTGGCCCTCCAGCCTGGGCAGCTGCCACCTGCCCCTCTGCAGCCCGCTCCTCTGCTGCAGCCTCCGCCCTCTCTCTGACGTTGCCACAGGGCTGCATGCAGGGCTGCGCCCCCCGCTACGGCGGCCAACATCACTGGGTGGTGACCAAACATGATCCGCAGGGGGTGAGGGGAGAAGATGGGGAGAAGATTGGGGAATGGACCGGGCATGACCGGGTGCCAGAGGCTCATGTGGCCCCGGTTGGCACCACGTGTCCCAGCCACGCATGCTCCCCCATCCCCGCCGGTGCATCCGCTCCTGGCGCCCGTCCCTGCTGCCAGGGCAACCGTTTCATGGCACTCCCCTCACTGGGAGTTGCCCTGGGTAGTCCCCCCGGTGGGTGTCACCGGTTGAGTACGGTGACCCATACAGTCGTCTCCTTGGCATTCACCCAGGAGCCGGGGTGGGTGGCAAACAAGATGGCTGCCGTAATGGCGCTCCTTGCTTGCGCACTGCCCTGTCACGTCCGGGGCTCCCCGACTGCTCGGCCTGTACCCCCCCACCCTGCCCCTCCTCCTCCCCCACTCCTGGCAGGCACCCTCCCCCCTGCAGAAAGCACGGCCAATGTCCATTTCGGGAGCCCGCAGTCCCCCCCACGCCAACAACTCCCTCCTCCAACAGCCACCTCAGCCAACAGGCCAGCTTCACGATTTTTTATAGGTGATTAGAACCATGCCATCTAGAACTAGGCCCATCCGGGCCGCAGAATTTCTGGGGCCCCGGAGAATCGATCGTCGGGGCACCTGAGGCAATTCTCCGGGCTGCGCAGCTGGAGCCGTGATTCCGTCTAGTTGGGGGGTCTGGAGAATCGGAAATTGCGTTTCGAGATTTTGGCGCGATGTCTCGGAGAATCCAGCCCATGAGCTTGTAATGGCCAGAACTAGTGTGGAATTCTCCCATCTGGGACTGGTTCCATATTGTGGGCAGGGACAGGGACGGGAGTGTTTCCCACTCCAGGGGCGAGATTCTCCGACCCCCCGCCGGGTCGGAGAATCGCCGGGGGCTGGCGTGAATCCCGCTCCCGCCGGTTGCCGAATTCTCCGGCACTGGATATTCGGCGGGGGCGGGAATCGGCCGCGCTGATTGGCGGCACCCCCCCTCCTCCCCCGCAATTCTCCGGCCCGAATGGGCCGAAGTCCCGCTGCTAGAATGCCTGTCCTGCCGGCGTGGATTAAACCACCACCTTACCGGCAAGACAAGGTGGCGCGGGCGGGCTCCGGGGTCCTGGGGGGGCGGGGCGATCTGGCCCCGGGGGGTGCCCCCACGGCAGCCTGGCCTGCGATCGGGCCCACCGAACCGCGGACGGGCCTGTGACGTGGGGGCACTCTTTTCCTTCCGCCTTCGCCACGGTCTCCACCATGGCGGAGGCGGAAGAGATTCCCTCCACAGCGCATGCGCGGGGATGCCGTGAGCGGCCGCTAACGCTCCCTCGCATGCGCCGCCCGGCAATGTTATTTCCGCGCCAGCTGGCGGGGCACTTCCGCCAGCTGGCGGGGCGGAAATCAGTCTGGCGCGGGCCTAGCCCCTCAAGGTTGGGGCTCGGCCCCCAAGATGCGGAGGATTCCGCACCTTTGGGGCGACGCAATGCCCGACTGATTTGCGCCGTTTTTGGCACCAGTCGGCGGACATCGCGCCGATACCGGAGAATTTCGCCCGAGATTCTGATGCAAAACCATGCCATAACTTCCATTCCTGACCTAATTGATTTTGTATCTGCGAGTTTAGCACCATATTCCGTGGCAGAGCAAGGTTAATTGCGCATGTCCCATTGTGATATGTGGGTGCCATACTGGAAAGGTGCCCAAAATCACTGACCCATTCGTGGAGAAAGAGGATAACCCTCCTGAGCAAAGGATATGGATCTCCAGGAACACATTGAGGCTGGAAGATAGGTCTCCTCGATGACACTGAGGCTGGAAGATCCGTCTGATAGATGCTTCTCTGACCCACTGCTGTGATGTTCCTGGAACCAGGGTCACTGGAGGCTTCCACAAACTCCGGGGGAATTCTCAGGCAATCATCAGTAAAGTCTCGACTTCTGAATGACACGTTGGGCGCGGTCCACCGATCGCATTGCTCTCTCAATCAAGTGCGGTGTGGCAAGTGAATGCCAGAAGAGACATCCCGCAGGTTTCCCGGCAGCCTTCAGGCCTCGCGGGATCTACCCAAGTGAAACTGGAACCACTCTCTCTTCACTAAAATATACATACATATATATAAATTCAACTTGAAAATTATGCATTATTCATCACAACTGAAACAATGGCACACTTTTTCTTACTGTCTGCAATCAGTAGGTGTGTTTTTTTAAGGAAGGGATGTATGTCTCTCAACGGCAAAGTGTGGAGTCAATTTTTAAATAAGCAGCAGCAAGCTTTTGTGGGTTTAAATAAGGAAAATTCTTTATTTACACATTTATCCCGGGAGCCTAAATTCTGTGGCACTCACTCGCAGATACACATTGGAGGAGGATATAGTTCAAGAAGATGTTGCAGTTTTACTGGTTGCAAACAAAATAATATTTCATAGTTCAAGTGTTTGGCTGATCATAGGAAGGGCAGTCACTGCAGGCCAGTTGAAGAAGAAATAGCGAGAAAGATACATCTGTGTTGTTGAAGAATACCCGTGAACAGATGGCTTTTTCAGGAGAGCAAATAATTGCTTACCTGTGCTTTTCATACCAAGCCATTAAGTTTCTGTTCAGGTGGACTCTGAAAAGGAATGGCTGGGAGACATTGAGTTATAGCAGTCTATAGTTCGATAAAAAGGATGGATGTTACTGCCGTTTTCTTCCCTGCTGTTTCTTGCTACGTCCTTTGCTTACTGACTATTTTTTAGTTCTTAGGATAAAAGATTTGTGAGCTGAAGACAGTTTTGGTCAGATGATAAACTGCTGTTGTCCACCCATTATGATTTAAAGCTGGAAGCCTTTGATATACAACAGGGAATGGATAGGGTGGTGGGAACGTTCACACCAACTAATCTGCCTTCTGCAGCTTGCCCTATTCAGTTTCAAATTTGGAGATGGGGGTGGATTCTCCAATAATGTGGCTATGTCCCCACTCCAGCGTCAAAACGCAGGCGTTTCACTCTGGACCTCCCTGAAGAAAGTCCAGAGTGATTCTCCTACCCAAAGGGGGCGAGCAGGGCCCCGGTGTACTCCTCGCATCTCTGGCTGCCGATACGGGACCCTGCACTTTCGGTCGGGAGTCCGCCCATGCGCATGGTGGCGGCCTTCGGCGGCCGCCCTGTGCCACATGGCGGTCTCACACCGCGGACCGGCCCCGAGAATATAGGCCCATCCAAGATCGCGCACGCCCGCGGATCGGTGGACCTCGATCGCTAGCCTGGCCATCCGTGAGCACCCTCCCCGGTGAAAGATACCTCCCACCAGGACTGACTCCGCAGCCGCCACTGTCCGTTCCCGACAGGCAAAACGTGGTTAGAACCACGCCGTCAGGAACTCGGCCAGTTTTCCTCGGAGAATCGCCACGGGGGCCTCTATCAATGGCCCCCCTATCCGTGCCGCATAGACTGCACGCACGATTCGCGGTGATTCTCCGGGACCAGAGAATCGCGGGAGAGGCATCGCGTCGGATTTCAGCGTCAACGCCCATTCTCCGCCCCAGCTCAAATCATGATTTTGGCGCGGAGGCTTGGGGGATCCCACCCAGGATGTCTAGAAATCCATCAAATTTTAGTTTTGGGTAAACCACAAACAATAGTGGGTGTAGATTCCACAGATGGGTTCCAGCTGCGTATGTCCTTTCAGGCGGGGCGTGTCATAATATACACCAGTATATCATGGTGCAGACACACACTGATGGACACACAGTGGGACCAATCAATATACTCAACACCGCAGTCAATGACCAGTGAGAGCACATGCACTATAAAGGCAGGGAGCATCAGAGTTCCCGCTCATTCGAGTTGCAGCTAGCTAGGAGGACAGAGCTCACAGCCTGCAACACAGACATTCACCATGTGCTGAGTGCATCGACTGGTTAGGACAAGGCAGAGGTCTTTAGTTAAAGGTAGTATCGTATTAACCCACAGTCTAAGTATGTTTAAACAGTTAATGATTCAATAAAATAGTGTTGCACTATTTCAAGTGTTGGTGACCTGTATGTGATCCAAAACACCCAACACATCATGATACCAGGTGTGGTGGTATACTAGCACTTCTTAGACCTACCTGCAAGTGATCTGCCAGCATTCCGTCATTCTGCAACATGGGCAACATCAGCCCACCGCTGCCGCTCCGCATCGCTGGCAACCTCGTGACCAACTGGAAGATTTTCAAACAGCGCTTCCAGCTTTTCCTCAAAGCCATGGACAGGGAGGGTACCTCGGACACCAGAAAGATTGTTCTTCTCCTCTCCATGGTCGGGGAACATGCCATCCACATTTTCAACTCTCTCACCTTCGCAGATGATGAAGATAAGACAAAGTTCAAGACAGTCCTCCTCACTTCACTGCAGCGTAGAGGTGAATGAAAGTTTTGAACGCTACGTATTCCAGCAGCGTTTGTAGGGTAAGGTTGAAACTTTCCAATCCTTTCTCACGCACCTCCGCATCCTTGCGCAATCTTGCAGCTACGGGCCCACCTCCGACTCCATGATACGCGACCAGATCGTTTTCAGTGTTCAGTCGGAACCCCTATGTCAGCAGCTCCTCAAAGTAAAGCAACTCACCCTAGTGACCGCCATCACGCACGACTGCACCGTGCATGCGCGGTGGCGCAGCGAACATGCTGATGTCACGATGTGCGGCAACTGTGGCTCCGCCCATTTAAACCGGCAATGCCCCGCAAAATCTCGACAATGTCTACGATGTGGAAGACTTGGCCACTATGCTGCCTGCTGTCAAGCAGCTCCCGCTTCAGCCAGCCTCGCAGGAATGTTCGGGCAATTCAACCCACGGTCACCGAGTCCGATGCGGACCTCCCACACAGCAGTGACACCGAGGATCCACAGGCGCCTTTTCGAGTCGGTGTCGTAACGAAAAACAGGCTGTCCCCGAAGCAAAGACACCAACCGCTGACGGTATACAGCATCGATCCAGACGATGAGTGGTGTGTCACCCTGACGGTCAACCGGTCCCAAATACGATTCCGCCTGGACACTGGTGCCTCCGCCAATCTCATGGCGTGGTCTACTTTCCAAAGCCTTCATGTCAAACCAGCCATCCTTCTATCGGCCTGCCAGCTGTTGGACTGCAATGGCAAACATAATTCCTGCTACCGCTCGTGCCAACTTGAAGTGACGCACAAGTCACGGAAAGCCATCCTTCCTTTCGAGATTGTGGGCTCCTCGAAGGGCTCCCTGCTTGGCGCACAGGCGTGCAAGCTGTTGAACCTCGTTCAAAGAGTTCACTCTCGCTCTCCTGATGACACGCCTGCCTTCCAGGATGCTGACTTCAGGGCGCAACTCGACGCCATCATCGACCAGCACCGCGACGTCTTCGAAGGCATGGGCATGCTCCCATATACTTACAAGATCCTACTCAAACAGAACGCCATGCCTGTGGTGCATGCACCTCGCAGAGTCCCAGCACCCCTCAAGGACCGCCTCAAGCAGCAGCTGCAGGACCTCCAAGACCAAGGAGTGATCTCAAGAGTTACGGAACCAACCGACTGGGTCAGTTCCATGGTGTGCGTAAAAAAGCCTTCCGGCGAGCTGCAAATCTGCATTGATCCCCAGGATCTGAATCGCAATATCATGAGGGAGCATTATCCAATTCCCAAGCGCGAAGAGATCACATGCGAGATGGCTCGCGCCAAGCTCTTCATCAAACTTGATGCCTCGAAAGGATTCTGGAAAATCCAGCTCGACAAATCCAGCAGGAAACTGTGTACCTTTAACACCCCCTTTGGCAGATATTGTTACAACAGGATGCCATTTGGGATCATATCGGCTTCAGAAGTGTTCCACAGGATCATGGAACAAATGATGGAAGGCATTGAAGGTGTTCGCGTCTATGTCGACGACATAATCATTTGGTCCACCACCCCGCAGGAGCATGTCAGTCGCCTCCAGCACGTGTTCAAACGCATACGGGAGCAGGGCCTACGCCTCAACAGAGCCAAATGCTCCTTTGGTCAGATGGAACTCAAGTTCCTAGGGGACCACATCTCCCAGCTGGGTGTGCTGCCGGATGCGGACAAGGTGGCCGCTATCACAGCCATGAATATGCCAGAGGACAAGAAGGCGGCCCTTCGATTTCTGGGCATGGTCAACTTCCTAGGGAAGTTCATCCCTAACCTCACCTCTCATACCACGGCTATCAGGAACCTGGTCAGGAAGACGACAGACTTCCAATGGCTTCCTGACCACGAGTTCGAATGGAGAGAACTCAAAACCAAACTCACCACGGTGCCGGTCTTAGCCTTTTTTGATCCAGCGAAAGAGACAAAAATTTCAACCGATGCCAGCCAATCTGGCATTGGGGCAGTGCTCCTGCTACGCGATGAGGCCTCATCATGGGCCCCCGTTGTATATGCGTCACGCGCCATGACCCCCACGGAACAGCGCTACGCGCAGATAGAAAAGGAGTGCTTGGGCCTGTTGACCGGCGTCGTCAAGTTTCATGATTGTGTGTAAGGCCTTCTCCAATTCACCGTCGAGACCAACCATCACCCGCTGGTCAATATAGTACAGAAAGACTTGAACGACATGACGACTCGCCTCCAGCGTATTCTGCTCCATCTCCGGCGATACGACTTCCAGCTGGTATACACCCCGGGCAAAGACCTAATCATTGCCAACGCTCTCTCCAAGGCAGTCAACACTCCGTGTGACCCAGCGGGATTTGTCTGCCAGGTTGACTCCCATGTGGCCTTCATGGCCTCCAATCTACCTGCCACGGATTAACGCCTCGTCCAAATTCGCTGCGAGACAGTGGCTGACCCTTTGCTACAGCGTGTCATGCGCCACCTAACAGACGGGTGGCTCAAGGGCCAATGCCCGCAGTTCTACAACATCAGAGATGATCTGGCGGTAGTCAGTGGTGTTCTCCTCAAACTGGACCGCATTGTCATCCCGCACAGCATGCGCCAGCTCGTCTTGGAACAGCTACACGAGGGCCATCTTGGCGTGGAGAAGTGCTGCTGACGGGCCCGAGAGGCTGTGTACTGGCCCGGCATCAATGACGACATCGTCAACACAGTGCTCAACTGCACCACTTGTCAGCGCTTCCAGCCGGCCCAACCACGTGAGACCCTACAGCCCCATGAGTTGGTCATGTCCCCTTGGTCCAAGGTCGGCATTGACCTGTTCCATGCGCTGGGCAGGGACTATGTCCTGATTGTGGTGGTACGTTTACACAACATCACATCGTCCTGTAAGGACACCTTTGCCCGACACGGCATCCCACTCACTGTGATGTCGGACAATGGCCCCTGCTTCGCAAGCTAGGAATGGTCCAACTTTGCCAGGAGATACAACATTGTGCATGTGACATCCAGTCCCCTGTACCCCCAATCCAACGGCAAAGCAGAGAAGAGCGTCCACATAGTCAAACGGCTCCTCTGCAAGGCTGCCGATGCTGGGTTCGATTTCTACCTCGCCCTGCTGGCTTATCGCTCGGCCCCACTGTCCACTGGCCTGTCGCCAGCCCAGCTGCTCATGGGTCGCACCCTGAGGACGACGGTGCCGCCCATTCATGTCCCAGACCTCGACCACGTTCCGGTCCTTCAACGAATGCAACTGTCTCGTGCACAGCACAAGGCGGCTCATGGCTCCCGTGCAGCTGATCTCCCTGCTCTGGCTCCAGATGACAACGTCCGCATCTACCTTCCAGATGGTGGCTGGTCTGCAACCGCTGTGGTTCTTCGGCAAGTGGCTCTCTGCTCGTTCCTGGTTCGTCTACCGGGTGGCTCCATTCTGCGCCGCAATCGACGTACCCTTCGTCTTGTTCCGCGCTCGCTACGTGATCCTCCACCATTGCCACGACCTCCTGTTCACCCTGACTTGGACTATGCAGAGATTCCGGTCACTCTGCATCCTCCTCACTCTGCGCAGTCCAGCCCGCTCCTCAGCCGACGGCTCCCGACCCACCCTTGAGGCGGTCAACCAGAACTCGGCGCCCACCTCAGAGACTTAATTTGTGAACTTTGTGGACTTATGGACTTTCTGATTTGTTCTGTTCTTCCGTTTAATCGTTCAAGTGGTTTGTATATAGTGTTCATCTAGTTATTCTTGTACACACTGTTTTTCTGCACCAGGCACCTTTCCATGGAAATAGCTTAGTTTTTATGTACATAGTCCTGTAAATATTTCACACACACGTAGTCAGGAACATTCACTAAACACTATTTATTGCCACGCAGGTAAATTTTTTATAAAAGGGGGGTGTCATAATATACACCAGTATATCATGGTGCAGACACACAGTGATGGACACACAGTGGGACCAATCAACACACACAACACCGCAGTCAATCACCAGTGAGAGCACACGCACTATAAAGACAGGGATCATCAGAGTTCCCGCTCATTCGAGTTGCAGCAAGCTAGGAGGACAGAGCTCATAGCCTGCAACACAGACATTTACCATGTGCTGAGTGCATCGACTGGTTAGGACAAGGCAGAGGTCTTTAGTTAAAGCTAGTATCCTATTAACCCATAGTCGAATTACGTTTAAATAGTTAATGATTCAATTAGGGAAGACCCTAATCAAGGTTATTCAATTAGTGCCTAGTGCAGAAATTGCAAACATAATCTGACCCTTGGCAGTCATCTTAGCCAGTTTGTTAATGCTCATCTTAAAATAAAAGATAGTTCCCGAAAATTATATACTGAATGCAGTTCAAGTTTAAAGCTATGAACAGGACATGCGTTCACTGCTCATGACAACTGTGCTAATGTGATTTTTCTAGATTAAGCTCTTTACTTCTTGAAAAGTTGTGTCTTCTACAGCTGCAATAAACATGTATAGTTTGGAGCAATGCTTCCTCTAGTATCTGCCACGATGCTGGGAAGCGGTGACCGAGTGAGAGCCACCTACACCTTCAGCAGCTAACCACAGACATATTGAACTGTTTAAAGGAGATGTTTATTTTTAAATACAAGAAAAGACACTGTTCAAGAAATGCTTGTCATGAGTCACCTGATGTCTGATGATGTAAAGTTGACCACTTCAGATCTGTTACATGGAATTCCAGACTTGGATGTGTGTATGTGTCAAAGTACTCTTCAAACAAGAACTCGCTTAAAAGACATTTAAAATGCAACGTTCTGTACTTCGATCAGCTGTAGCTCTATCAAGTTAATGGGAACTGCTAACCAGCTATTTACTCATCAGATGTTCTACACCACCCGCAGAGGATGAAACAACCTCTCCTGTTGATTTCTACCTTGAAATGTGTCAAAGATTTCAGAGATGAAGAAATCAAAAATGGGATTATTTGGCCGACAGCAATGACTTCAAGACATGGTAAATAAATTAATTTCTGGGAATCCACAGACAGGAGTTTTTAAAAACTCATTTTGCCCAACAAAATCAGAAGGAAGTCGAGGAAAAGTAAACCTCTCAGCCTTCTAAAATCACTGCCGGGATAAAGCAGTAAAGATCTCTCACTCTCTATAGCTAAAAGAATGTCTTCAACAAAGTGCCGTCCTGAACAAAATCAACTCCAGAATTCGACAGGAAACTAACTAACCTCAACCGGTGACAACGTTCAACAATCTTTGCCTCAAAAGCAACAAAGGATATAATTGTATATTCTTTTAATTTTTTATTGGACTCTAAACTTTCTTACTTCTGATTTGTGCATGTGTGCATATTTATTATTTTTTTCTCAGGAGTAGCAACTAATAAGCCTACTATCTTTGTCTCAAGAAAACCTGATTCGATTGGCTTCTTATTGACAAATAAATACATTTGATTTAGGAAAGGCAAATATGAGAAAATAAACTTTAAAACCTTTTTTGCAACCAACTGGGGAGGCTGAATAGAAGGGGAGCCAGCTCACTCCTCCTCACTTGGTCATAACATCTCCTGTGTATCAAACACCTATCTGAATCTAAGTTATTAACAAATTTTAAGCAGCAAATTTAGAATGTTCACTTTTCAGGTGATGCATATTGCACATATGGACTTGTCAACAGACAGTAAGGCAATTCTTCATGGCCTTTTCTACTCTTAAGATCACCAGTGAGGCTAAATGTATCTGCTCTATGTCACTTTAAGTTAAAGGCAGTAACTCCCTCATGACCACATCACAGCCAGGCACCCAGGTATCGTGGCTTGCACTGCAGTCTTTCCCCACAGTAAAAATATTCCTAAATTCTCTGAACATATTACATATTTGATGCACATATGTTCTCAATGTTTGTGTAAATATATGAGAGTCACAAAATTGCATTCCTGGCTCAGAGACATGCATAAAGTGCACTAATAAGAATCATGAAGTCTATACATTCATTTTCATTCTTAGTATGTGCTTGTGGCAGTCAAAACACTGTCGTGGGAGGGGGATATTACACCATTATCCTGAAGGTATAGATAAGGTAAAAATTGAACACAGTGGTTTGTCAAGCAATTAAACACTTGGTCCCATTATGCATCTTCTGTGGATATGCAGATAGGTAAAACCAGCAGTTCTTCAGGCTCTTTAATACATATATATTCACTCAAGAGGGAGCTACCAAACCAGTTGTGCTGTACATTTTTTTGTTGCTGGAAACTTGTGAAAAGCCAATCATTATTGTTGAAAATATTTTTGGCATTTGTATGGGTGTATTAGGTATGGGTAGCACTCTGCTAACTCTTGATGCGAGAGAAACTCAGAACTATCAGGATCTATGTTAATTTGTAAACTCGTTTAGTCCATGTCTCAGTGACAGGATGTAATCAGGCTTTTTGTGCTGTCTCCTGCCATGGAATTAAATTTGCAGGGTCTGTCATGGGGCGGAAACACAATTCTGCATAGACTGAATCTTGGTGGAAAATATCAATGTCTTCAAGGGAACTAAGAGATAGGTGAGTTTTCAATCTCTAGAACTTGGTGGTCAGTTTATTCTGCTTAACCATTTGTTTCAAGCAAAATTATCTTACCCTTTGCGTCCCCATTAGTTTGAACAATCTGGGGCTGGATTTTCCACACCCCGACGCCGAAATCACGTTCGGCGACGGGGCCAATTATCCACTATGCTCCAATCCAATATTTCTCTCCCTCTATTTCTCCATCTCACAAGTCTAATTTGCTCCCCTTCTCCAACATTGGCATTTCTTTTTCAACACTTAGAATGCATTGGTTGAGGAGATGAAGGGCGGGATTCTCTGACCTTGCCGACCCGGCAGCCGGAAATACCCGTCCGAGGTCAATAGACCTTTGCAGGTTCACGTTCCGCCCGTGGCGATTTTGCTGTGGGTGGGCAGCACAGAAGAATCCAGCCTAAACTGTTGTTCTTGCTGTTCACTGAGGTCCCAGATGCCCGCTGCACTTATCATACTGTCGTCAGCTCACAGTTCCAGCACGTTACGGTGCAGCTTATATCAGAGCTGAAGCAAAATGTTTACCTGACAGGGCTCACCTCAAGATGCTGCACTGTCGCAAAAGTTGACCCACAAACCAAGGGACATGAGGAATGGGCAGAGACGTGATGAGTGAAGATCAACCGTGATTGGACTGAATGGCGGAGCAGCCTCGGCGGTTGTGTGGTTTACACCTGTTCCTGTTTTTTTGTACTCTTGTGTTAAACCTCTTTTTCAAGAAGTGAGCCAACCACCTTTTTATTTCCAGGATTTTTTTTGTTTCAATTACAGTTTTCCAGGTTTTCTTCTCACCCCTAGCTCTATACATTTTATTTTGGAATGGTGGAAATGAGATATTCAACTGCCTCTTAACCTATTATTCTTATGAGAATATTGAAATAATCTGCTGGACCTAAATATTACCTCAAGGTAAATGAGGTCATTTTTTATTTTTTATTTTATCTATGGTTCCTCAGAATGCTATTTAAACAACGCGCTGCAGATGTATGGGGCTGGATTCTCCATCCCTGAGGCTAAGTGTTGATGCCGGAGCAGGATTCATGGGGCGGGATTCTCCACTCCCGCGCCAAAATCCCGTGCCAGCCTCCCCGAACAGGCACCGGAATGTGGCGACGAGGGGCTTTTCACAGTAACTTCATTGAAGCCTACTCGTGACAACAAACGATTTTCATTCATTTCAAATGCCCACGCCGTCGTGAACACCGTCGAGGTTCACGACGGCGCGAAAGGGCCCCGATCCCGAACGATTCAGGCCCTGACAATGGGATAGGATCGGGGCCGCGTCATCTACACGCGCCAGACCTTGCCGCCGCATAAAAGCGTCGCTGCATAGATGACGCGGCCGGCGCCCATTACTGGCGTCAACCGCGCATGCGTGGGTTGGCCGTCCTCTCTGAGTCCGCCCCGCAAGAAGATGGCGGACGGATCTTGCGGGGCCGCGGAAGGAAGGAGGTCCTCCTTCAGAGAGGACGGCCCGATGATCGGTGGGCACCGATCGCGGGCCATGCCACATTTGAGGTAACCCCCGGTGCAGGATCCCCCCCCCCCCCCGCAGGCCGCCCCCCCCCCCCAGCGTTCCCGCGCTGTTCCCGACGGCAGCGACCAGGTGTGGATGGCGCCAGGGGTAACCCGCCATTTTGGCCTGGCCGCTCGGCCCATCCGGGCCTGAGAATAGCGGGGGTGCAGGAGAATCGCCATTTTGGGTGTCTCCGGCGATTCTCCGGCCTGCGGAACTCGACGGGGCCGTTCCCGCCGCTTGGGAAAATCGCGGGAGGGCGTCGGACCGGTGTCCCGGGAAATTTTGGCGGCCCAGGCGATTCTCCCAACCGCCGCGGGAGTGGAGAATCTCGCCCATGGACTTTAACGACAGCAAAACTGGCACCAAACCGAGACCGATTCAGCGACTGTGGAGGGGCTAGCACCGGCGCCACATTGAACACAATCGATTCCAATGAGAAATGGTGCCGGATTCGCCGGGTCTGTGATTGACACTCGGGAGGCTGACAAGCTGCAGCTGACAACCTGACAAATCCCCCACACACACTCATCCCAGCCATCAAGATGGCACTGATTGTGCTGGAGTGCACCCATACAGCTGATGGGTCGGCTGGGCCAGAGGGAACCTGGGGGGGGGTGGCCTGGGGGGACACCTATATGACTCTTGGTCCTGTTCACACTGGGCTGTCAGCAGCATGCGCAGCTGCTTGACTGCCTTTCCAGCTGCAGCAATGTGTTCTGTGCCCGCCACCCGACCCCACAGCCAACCTCCTGGCCAGCCCCCGCTACTCTCCCCCGGACCTGGCAGAATCCCCCAGCCCCCGGCACAACTGTCAGCAAACTATAAAGATGTTGGACACTTTCCATACCCCCTCTCTCTCCATCAATAGCCAAGATGCCGGTTTCACGATTTTTAAAAGCGCAAATGAAATACTAAAGAGGATTTGTCCAGCTGCCTTTGATGTGCTGGTTGCTTTCAGAGTGGAAGTAAAGTCATCCTTTCTAATCGGGCTGACTTACACTGGCACTGATTGACCTCTGCACTTTGCATGCATTGTGCTAAATATTGGAACTTTGCTTGTGACAATTTCATAGTCGATTCTGATCACAATGTGTTACATTATAATTTTCAAACAGCTAAAATGAATGGCAAAAGATAAAATGGAGTGATACTTGTAAATTGACAATTAACAACATTTTCAAATAATTGCAGAACAATAAACAATTAGTTAATTACCTTAACATAATGGAACTGTAACAAAAATGTGGGGTAGAAATTAGTCAGTGACTGTTTTCATGCAGAAAGCTACCAAGCGATCCACTAGGATCGATGGAAATTGGGCTGTGGACCAAATCTGGATAATTGAGATGACAGATAGCTCATCCCACAGAAGATATCAATGTCAGATCTCCCATCTTCTCACAGATTCAAAAATCAATCAACAGATTTAAATGCTTTTTAACTTTGCCAAAGTTTCCCATGGAACTCATTTGCCTAATGTAAATTGCCTAATATAAAAAGCAGCATAAAGTGAGTAGAAATGAAAAGTGACAAACAGGGGGCGTCATTCTCTGACCCCCCGCCGGGTCGGAGAATGGCCGTAGGCCGCCGTGAATCCCGCCCCCGCCCCCGCCGAAGTCTCCGGTACCGGAAATTGGGCGGGGGCGGGAATCGGGCCGCGCCGATTGGCGGGACCCCCCGCTGGATTCTCCGGCCCGGATGGGCCGAAGTCCCGCCCAGAAATTGCCTGGTCACGCTGGCGTAAATCAAACCTGGTATTTACCGGCGGGACCAGGCGGCGTGGGCGGGCTCCGGGGTCCTGGGGGGGGGCGCGGGGCGATCTGACCCCGGGGGGTGCCCCCACGGTGGCTTGGCCCGCGATCGGGGCCCACCGATCCGTGGGCGGGCCTGTGCCGTGGAGGCACTCTTTCCCTTCCGCCTCCGCTACGGCCTCCACCATGGCGGAGGCGGAAGAGACTCTCCCCACTGCGCATGCGCCGGGAAACTGTCAGCAGCTGCTGACGCTTCCGCGCATGCGCCGCATTTCCGCTCCAGCTGGCGGGGCAACAAACGCCATTTCCGCCAGCTGGCGGGGCAGAAATCCCTCCGGCGTCGGCCTAGCCCCTCAATGTTGGGGCTAGGCCGCCAAAGATGCGGAGCATTCCGCACCTTTGGGCCAGCGCAATGCCCGTCTGATTGGCGCCGTGTTTGGCGCCAGTCGGCGGACATCGCGCCGTTGGGGGAGAATTTCGCCCAGGGTTCTTAGCAAATGGGACGTTGCTGTTTCTTTTTTGTCCTGAAGGAATTTGGATGTTGTTTATTGTCACGTGTACCGAGGTACAGTGAAAAGTATTTTTCTGCGAGGAGCTCAACAGATCATTAAGTACATGAAAAGAAAAGGAAATAAAAGAAAATACATAATAGGGCAACACAGGGTACACAATGTAACTACGTAACAACGGCATCGGGTGAAACATGCAGGGGTGTAGTGTAGTGTTAATGAGGTCAATCTCTCTGCTGCTGCCTCACTGTTCACTCTGTGCAGCTTCCCTTTCTTTGGCACTTATGTGGAGATCATGGCCATGCCCATTCAAGGAGCATTCCAGCTTTGCAGCTTCCCTGAGCGAGTGAAGGATATGTGTTAGGGGGTGGGGGGGTAGATTGTAGGGACACTGAGACTAAGAGCACTTTGGTTAAATTGAAGGAAAATTTCAGTAAGAACGTTTTTCTAAATTGCACAGACAATTGGTATCAAACTTGAGAGATCTCAGTTGTCCGACCGCAAATGACTGTGGGTCCAATGTTTTGGGTGCAATCTATGCAAGTGCACTGCTGGCATAAACCTGCCTTTTCACCTTGGCCAACTGTTTTTAATTTGTTAAATGTCATTGTCTATATTACACCAGGTAATTCAGTGAGAAGCACAGTAGGAAACAAATGGAATCTATTTGTTTATTTTGAAACGAGCTATCATTTAAATTAGCTCACTGTGAAGACTGTAAACCCAAATATTTCCTCTGGTGCATGCGCCAGATAGTGTTCAGATGTGATTATTTATACAAATGTGGCACAATACCTAGTAAACAGTTGACTCATGTCATGCATGAAGAACATAATTGAATAGCCAACACAGTGGCATTTGAGAGTGACGTAACAAATATGGATGGCGAATGCTAGTGTTTGAGAATGGGAGTTGTTAACAA
Source organism: Scyliorhinus torazame (assembly GCF_047496885.1). Classification (NCBI taxonomy): domain Eukaryota; kingdom Metazoa; phylum Chordata; class Chondrichthyes; order Carcharhiniformes; family Scyliorhinidae; genus Scyliorhinus; species Scyliorhinus torazame. Next base: position 100,507,548 of record NC_092714.1, on the reverse strand, counting down.
TTATGGACTGACTATCTTTATTTTGTCACAGATTTCTACAGTAGCTATACAATGAGATATGTGTTGTGCATATATACATATTAGTGCTATGCATTTTGCGTAAACTGGATTTTTGCTCATGTTCCACTGTTATTGTTGACATAAACAATAAATTGCACAGGCGATCTTGTGGTGCAGTGGATAGAATCCCTCCCTCTGATCCAGATGCTCAGAGTTCACATCCCACTTTGGGCCTTGATTGCCATGGAAGGAGCATTTGTGACATGGCCAAAGAGGTTGATTATCACCCTGTAAGTCCTCCCAATACATCTATGGCTGGCGCTTAAGAGTGGGTGATCTCTTAATCAACCAAAGCGTGCAGGTGACAATGGTAAATCACTGCAGTACCATGCCAAGCATAACCATGGGAACGTGGAAGTCACAGGTCACCAACACCAAGTCGAGAGTGAAAACAGACAAAAAATACTTATACAATGCAACATCTTAAATCCCCTCCTCAGTGGAAATATTGCAGGCAGGCAATTAAGGTGTTGGAGGCAGAGTGAACCACCTAACATTCATTAGACATTCCTATTCTCCACAGATATGGGAGGACGGTCCACTGCCAGAAAGCAGCGGTTTAATTTGCACTGGTGGTAATGTTGGTAGTTTTCCCAATATTTTCTATTTTTATTACCATTTTAATTTGTCAACATTGAGTCCTTTAGATAATTGTAAAGTTCCCCGTTTGGTCCCACTCTGACAATGTGTACAAGTGAATGAAATGCAACGTTGAATTTTTGAATGAGGGTAGCTGCTAGTGTGAGCACCAACTGAATCTCTGTGGTTAGTGCAGATGTTCAGAGTATTTTTGAAGCTGTGAAGCAGCTAAACTATACTCATAATCTCAATTGCTGTTCATATCAGAATGAAAACTGGAGGTTGCCATCATGTGCAAAGTGCCCCATTACTAATTGCATAAAACTGTCTTTCCCTGTGCCCACTTCTTAAATCCAACCTGCTTGTTGACAAAATGTGAAAGTTGACGAAGTTCCACCCCTCCTACACTGGTGAAGAACAGGGAGCATTTTGTTGTCATCCACAACTCCCCAGCACCACATTAATGAGCCCCAAGCCCAAGAATGGTTCAGGTCTTCAAATAAGCATGTGGATAGATTACTGACTTGGTGTTCTGATGAAAGTTAGAAAGGAGACACACCATAGTGTTAACCCAGGATTGCATATAAGATGTCAACCCTATCACTAACCCAGGGACTATTGAGGCCAAATGGAGAAGCAATACTCTCAGCCCAGGTGAAATCCCATAACTCAACACAGGCTTTCAGTTTGGTACCTTCCTTTATGACACGTCTTAATCTGATGAAGCACATGGGCCTCCATGATGAAACAGAGTAAGTTGAACTATCTCTGCCTTGGCAATTTATACAAATATGCATATACTTTAAAGCAGTATTTTTTATTCAGAGCACTTGCTCCATAAGCTCATGGAAGACAGACCCTAAGTAAGTGTTCTGAAATTTCAATTAAAAAAGAAACTTGAATCTTGGTTTTCAAGTTACTGTTCCTTGAGAAAGGACTTGTAATGCTCTGCCTATGTAAACTGTCGAAGATTAAATTATTCCTTCCTGGATTAATTATCCTAACATTGGCACAATGTAACACAAGTGAATAAATGGAAAAATGCTGCAAATTAATTCAAGGTTTGACTGATAATACTAAAAATTATGGGAATACAATATGAGCCTCAAGACAGAATAAATCTAAATCTAATCCTGCCTAGCCTTATCATTGCCAAAATGAATTCAAAAACAGAGAAAAACTGGGTGCTTATTCCTTAATTAATTCAAAGCTCCCACTTGTCATCTTGTTTCCTTCTATTCCAGAGTCTCCAAGTTGCACCCTAACATATGGGTGGCACATTATGTGAAATGTTCAGAATACAAAGGGTTAAGGTTATATCATAATTAACCACTAGATGGAGCTAGATGCAGAACTATATAAAGCACTAACTCACAGGCTTCTGGGAGAAGGATGAAGAGGAGCAATGAGAGAGTGTAGAGTACAGTTATAGATAGAGTGCAGAGACTAGTGTTAGTTGAGTGTAGATTACTAGATTATTGTTTACTATAGGAGCAAGTGGTCGAGTTTTAATAAGTAGTGTAAATAAAAGTTAACTTTGTGAATGAACTTAGCTTCTGTGGTCTTTGTGGACACTGCAACATCTATCCTGATAACAGAATCACAACGAACACCACAACTGAGTCAAGATTTGATGAAACTATTTCTTTTCGATCCATTTCAACCACTATCATCAGTTTGTAAATTGAACGGCATTGCATTGTTATTGAAGTAAAATGCTGCAGATATTGGAAATCTGAAATTAAACAGAAAATTCTGGAAATACTCGGCAGGCTTAGGGGCACCTGTGGAAACAGAAAAACAGAGTTAGCATTTCAGGTTGATGACCGTTCATCAGAACAGGATCCTGCCAGACATGCTGAGCGTTTCCAGTATTTTCTGTTTTCTCTTAATGACAAAAATATTACACCCCTTCAATACTTCTTGTGTTTCATAGAATATTAATGACAGTAAGACTACTGAATTCTATTGCCATTCACTTATTGCAAATTCACAATAATTTACAGTAGATTATTCTGTGGGAAAATCACATAGCAATTCATCACTGCACTGTTTTTATCTGTGTACTTACTGTTAATCCAAGAGTGCCTGAATGGGGAGATTTATAGTAGAAAGTCAAATATCCTCTGCATTACTTAGCTATCTTTCCAATGAGCACACCAGCTTTGAATAAAATATTTCCTGAACTGCAGAAAACCTGTCCACTGCCATTATTTCACTTTGCAAGATCATAGTTTGCTGGGATCAGGCATTCTGGATATGCAAATAAAGATACAAATTAATTGCATTCTGAGTGAAAAGTCTTCAATTGAATCACTAACGTCTGCCTGTATGTACGGTTGCATTGGAGAGCAATATTTTTTTTTAATGAGTCAACAGCATTTATTACTCACAATGCTTTGATTCTCCCACAGGCATGGCTTGCAAATTTCACCTCTAGATCATGTTGAAACACTCAAAGTAATGGACCAAATTAACTTCCTGAAAGAAAATGTTGTTTACTGATTTTATTTTAATGACCACTATCATGAGAGCAATAATGTTTAAATGAAATGAAAAGTTAAAAAATAGAATGTCAATACCTGTGGAAATAATTTAAGCGAATAACAAAGACAAATTATCATGCCTTTGTAGTTCATATATTATTATGGGCCAGGGTTTAGAGAACACCAAATTATATCATGGAGTTCACCTGACCCACAATTTTTAATAGGTTTTGGTTATGGGGAGCACAAGGGCCCACTTTACAGGTGTGATGCAACAGAAATCTAAAGTATGTTTAAACAAAAACAATGTTCATTCTATGAATCCAGATAACATTTTATAAACACACAGCAAACATCTTATTAACTGATAATCCCCACAGATACAATACTCTGTAGGTAACCCTTAGTAACTTCCCTAACAACATCCATAAGTCAAAAACCCTTTCTAACAAAGACAGTAGGTTTGCATTCCTTACAGAAACAGGTATTACTTTGAAAGCATCAAGTGATCTAGAGACATTCTTTAGTCGGTAGAGAGAGAGAGCGAGAACACCTCCTTGGTGCAGCTCCCCAACTGAAAATTAAACTAAAACTCAGAGCCAAAAAACAGCTTCCAGCTCAAACCGAAAGTAAAAAGCCAGAAACACAGCTCAGTTCCACCCACACAATGACATCATTGCAGCTATTTGATGAACACACTTTTCTTAAAGGGACCCTCACATGACAACATCAATTTATAAATTGTTAAATTCAGTTCTGGCTAATAATTTCCCTGTCACCTAACAATGTGATTGTTACCAAAATAAAATGAATATATGTTGAATGTCCCATCTAAGTCCTGCCATGCAGCTCCTACTTCATTTGTTTTCTGTTTCAGTTTGGTTCCTTTTCTCACTTCCTACTCTCACAAACCATCTGGACTTTAATGGAATAGAATCTCCTGTAACTAATTTATGAAGCACATCGTCTTGAAGGAACACTGAAGGTCATGAGGTCATCCTATGTGACTGTGACAAAGTTAAACTTTCCCTCCTTGTTGTTCTTGACCTGTCTGCAATTTTTGACTCAATTGACCACACCATCCTTCTCCATCACCTCTCCAGTGTCATCAGGGTTCTGTTGTTATCACAGAATAGGTAGAGTGCAGAAGTAGGCCATTCGGCCCATTGTGTCTGTGCCACTATCCAATCATGGTCAGGATGTCACATGCAATGGCTTCCCTTCTCGTTTCCATACCAGTACCTCTGGTTTCTCCCCAAAATCCATCTTTGACACTAACCACTATCTCCCCCCAATCCCCCACCAAACCATTTCTCGTCTGCATTGGTGACATCATAAATTAGCACAGCATTCATTTTTACATGAATACTTGTCAACATCCAGCTCTACCTCACCATTTCTCTCAACTCTCGGTCGTTGTTAAGATATTACACAGCTTGTCCGACATCCAGTATCGAATAAACAGAAATTTCCTCCAAAGGAATACAGGGAAGGCAGAAGCCATCATTTTGCTCCCCATTCCAAACTCCATTGCCCAGGCTACCGACTCCAACCCTCTCCCTCGCAACAGCCTGAGATTAAATCAGTCTATTCTCAATGTTGGTGTCACACTTGACCCCAAGTTGAGCTTTTGGCTTCAGAAATGCACCATCACTCAGACCATCTATTTCTCCATCAGTAACATCACCCAACATCACCCCTGTCTCAAAAACAGAAAATGCTGCACAATCTCAGCGGGTCTGACAGCTTCTGTGGAGAGAAAACAGAGCTAACGTCTCGAGTCAGGATTCCTTGTCACGGAAGTAACCTAGACTTGAAACATGAGCTCTGTTCTCTCTCCACAGATGCTGTCAAATCTGCTGAGATTGTCAAGCATTTTCTGTTTTTGTTTCAGATTCCAGCATTCGCAATAATCTGATTTTATCACCCTCTCTCAATTCATCTGCTGCTGAAACCCTCGCTGATGCTTTCAATGACCTCTAAACTTCAGTCTCAACACACTTTATCCTCTGTAACTTGACATCATCACACAATCTGCTGGCCCTGTCTTAGTCCTGTTTACCTATCACCCCAATGTTCATGACCTACAATGGATTCTAGTTAAATAACACTTTATTTTTAAAATTCTCATCCTTGTTTTTGAATCCTTTCAAGGTCTTGCACCGCCACCCCTTATCTTCGTTATCTCCTCCAATATCGCAACCCTCTTGAAATATCTGCGCTCCTTGAATTTTGGCCTCTTGAGCAATCCCGGTTTTAATCACTCCACCATTGATGACCATGGCTTCAGATGACAAGATCCTAATCTCTGTAATATCGTTGCTACAGCTCTCTGCTTCTCCACCTAATTTTCCGCCTTTAAGACATTCTTTAAATCCTACCCCTTTGACCAAGCTTTTGGACATCTGACCGAACAGTGCCTCTTGCAGCTTGGTCATATTTTGTTTTCTTGTGCTCTTGTAAAGTGCCTTGGGATACTTTATTATTTTGATGGCGTGATGTAAATCTAAATTTACCATCATCAGAAAATCATGCAGGAGAATGTGAGACTTTTATCGACATTGGCTAATTCACCTTTTATGAAGCCCTGGACATTTTCTAGTATATTCAAGGATCCTTCACACTTTTGTTATTGGCCATTAACAACACCAGCCCACCACTCTGCCCAGCCCAGACTCTCTCACCACAAAACCACCACGCCACCCCCGCCCCTACCAGAATATTAATACTATGAGACTAGAGGTCATTATTGAGCACATAATCAGCATCTTGGAGTAATATTCTCTGTTTGACAACGCTGAATTCGCAAAACGCAATTGGGCGGAGAATAGCTTCCAACGCAAAATTCGCGGCGGCTCCAATTTGACGTCAAATCGCGATTCTCTGTCACTTCAACAGCGGTGTCAATGTGTACGGGAACGCACATACAGTAAACACCGTTTGCATATCATTAGCAGGCCCGACCCGGTATTCTCCGGGACCTCAGTGATTCTCCTCCTCTGATGGGCCGAGTTTCTGACGGCGAGGTTCACTTGTGCTTTTAAAAATTGTGAAACCAGCATGGTGGCTGATGAGGGAGAGAGAGGAGGTAGGACACGGAGAGGAGTGACTATGGGCTGCCGGGCTGGACACATGGCCGGGCTGGCTGGGGTGTGAGGGGTCCCTACCAGGGCTGGGGGAGGAGAGGGGGTAAGGGGGCACTGGCCGAGTGGCCGAGGTGACCCCCCACGGGACTGGGGCGGTGCCCAGGCATGGACTGCCATTACCATGGCCATCTTGCTGCACACGCCACGGACCATCCACCTCGGCCCCTGGTTCTGCAAAGTGACACCGGCCATATGGGTGCCACCAGCCCCCCACCCTTGGGCCCCACTCTCCACCACAACTGCCTCCAACCCAAGCTCCGTGGTCTCATGAGTCTCAGGCGGAGGGCTGGTGTCCAAGCTGCTCTCACCGTCACTGATTGGCTCACGGGGGGGCTACGCTTCTGGCACTGGCTATGGGTGGGGGACGCCAGATGACCCACCCCATCTCCAGCAGGTTCTGTAAGGCACAAGGCAACGCGCATGATTAGCCCATGGCCGGGCGGTAGGTTGAGGGTGGGGGGTGGTGATGTGGAAGTGGGGTAGGGTGAGGTTGGGGGATGATAGCGTGGGGGTGGTGTAGGGTGAGGGTGGTGTGGGGGTGAGGATGCTGTGAGGATGATGTGAGGGTGGGGTTGGGGGGGGGGGGTTGACAGACGTGTCATCGGGAACCGCAACTAAGCGGGGTCTCACTTCCTTGCCCGCGGTTGAGCGCCACTACGGCGACTTCCTTATCTTCTGGGCTGCCAACCACATCCAGGGCCCTCTGCGCAGCCACAGTGAGGGGCCGCAGGTCCGGCAGTCCCCATCCTACCTTCTTCCACTCCTGGCGGCCGGTATAGTCGGTCAAGGTGGAGGTTTGGCTGCCCTCCGGGTGGGGTGGGGTTCGGGATCTGGGTGTGTGGGATGGGGGTTAGTGCCTGGGGCACAGTGTTGCCTACTCACCCTGTCCGCCCTGAAGAGGTTGTGCAGTTTCTGCCGGTCCGGACGTGGATGCTGGTGGCGCTGACCGCCTCTGCCACCTACGCCCAGGCACGGCGAATGGCGGCAGTTGGCAGCCTCCTTCCCGGGCTGGTGGACAGCGTCATCGTCCAGGAAAGTCTCCAGCTCGGCGTCGGTGAAGCATGGAGCTGCTCTCTTTGCTGCCAACTTATTGGCTGGGCTGGAGTGTGCGGGGACTGAAGTGTGGATATGCAGCTGGTCAGCCTCCTGAGTGTCAAGCACGAAACCGGTGAATCCAGCACTGTTTCTCTTTGGAATCGATTGTGTTCCATGTGGCACCAGCACTGGCCCCTTAACAGTAGCGGAATCAGACCAGGTGTGGCAACAGTTTTGCAGCCGTCAAAATCCACAAATTTTGCATTGGCATCAACACTTCGTCTCAGAAACGAAGAATCCGGCCCAAGGAAAAGATATGTGTCTGGCCCTAATCTAAGATGCCTGCTCGTGAGATGTAAGCACATTCTAACTCAGCGGAAATTCTGGGATAATGAAAAATTCTCCTTCCCCAACTAATGCACTTTGAAAAACAAAAAGTGAATCCTGCCTTTATTTTATTAGATATCCCTTCTATTTTGTTCCGTTCCTCTATATACAAGAATATCCTAAATAGGAATGACTACTACAGGTCTTGTGTGTAATTCTGTGTGTACATTCACGCTGACCAACACTTAAACAAGACCCTAGATACATGCTTTGCTGCTACAAATCCTTCTGTGGCACTGCAGCATGTTGACTTTAACAAGGGATGTTCCATTCACAAAAAAAAAAATCGCAGAATTGAAACTAAAAATATATTTCTTCATTCCCCAACTCAGATGTGGCTGGCACTTTATATTTTCTGTTTGTTGTCTCAGGAAAGTCACGTATCTGGGGCGAGATTCTCCGACCCCCCGCCGGGTCGGAGAATCGCCGGGGGCTGGTGTGAATGCCGCCCCCGCCGGTTGCCGAATTCTCCGGCACCAGATATTTGGCGGGGGCGGGAATTACTCTGCGCCGGTTGGCGGCCCCCCACCCCCCCGCATGGGCCGAAGTCCCGCCGCTAAAATGCCTGTCCTGCCGGCGTAGATTAAACCTTTCCGGCGGGACAAGGTGGCGCGGGTGGGCTCCGGGGTCCTGGGGCGATCTGGCCCCGGGGGGTGCCCCCACGGTATCCTGGCCCGCGATCGGGGCCCACCGATCCGCAGACAGGCCTGTGCCGTGGGGGCACTCTTTCCCTTCCGCCTCCGCCACGGTCACCACCATGGCGGAGGCGGAAGAGACTCACTCCACTGCGCATGCGCGGGAATGCCATCAGCGGCCGCTAACGCTCCCGCGCATGCGCCGCCCGGAGATGTCATTTCGGCGCCAGCTGGCGGGGCACCAAAGGCCTTTTCCGCCAGCGGCCGGGGCGGAAATTCGTCCGGCGCGGGCCTAGCCCCTTAAGGTTGGGGCTCGGCCCCCAAAGATGCGGAGCATTCCGCACCTTTGTGGCGGCGTGATGCCCGACTGATTTGCGCCGTTTTGGGAGCCAGTCGGTGGACATCGCGCCGATACCGGAGAATTTCGCCCCTGATATCTCATTCCTGGGGCTCCATTGTGTTTGACAGCTTCAGGTTCCTACCGCTACTAAGGTCCCTGGTGCTGTTAAGCAACAGTGCTGACCACTGTGCCACCCATGTATGTATGTATATATATTTCAGCACTTCTTTGTTCTTTGTTCTGTTCACCGACAAAATATTCCACAACATGTCCTCACAGACAATAGACATCAGGGGCGGGATTCTCCGACCCCCCGCCGGGTCGGAGAATCGCCGCGGGCTGGCGTGAATCCCGCCCCACCGGTTGCCGAATTCTCCGGCACCGGATATTTGGCGGGGGCGGGAATCGCGCCGTGCCGGTTGGCGGGCCCCCCCACGGCAATTCTCTGGCCTGGATGGGCCAAAGTCCCGCTGCTGGACTGCCTGTCCCGCCGGAGTGGATTAAACCACCTCTCTTACCGGCGGGATAGGCGGCGCGGGAGGGCTCCGGGGTCCTGGGGGCGATCTGGCCCCGGGGGGTGCCCCCACGGTGGCCTGGCCTGCGATCGGGGCCCACCGATCCGCGGGCGGGCCTGTGCCGTGGGGGCACTCTTTTCCTTCCGCCTTCGCCACGGTCTCCACCATGGCTGAGGCGGAAGAGACCCCCCCCCACTGCGCATGCGTGGGAAGCTGTCAGCGGCCGCTCACGGCATCCCCGCGCATGTGCCGCCCGGCAAAGTCATTTCCGCGCCAGCTGGCGGGGCACCAAAGTCCTTTCCCACCAGCTGGCAGGGTGGAAATCAGTCCGGCGCGGGCCTAGCCCCTCAAGGTTAGGGCTCGGCCACTCAAGATGCAGAGGATTCCGCACCTTTGGGGCGGCGCGATGCCGGACTGATTTGCGCCGTTTTTGGCGCCGGTCGGCGGACATCGTGCCGATTGCGGAGAATTCTGCCCCAGTGTTCTTTGACTAGCTGATAGAATTGAGCAGGAGAACTTTCTTTAGGAAAGGGCCTTAGCTGTGGGCCCTCCCTCTAATTATGGTCCAAAATGGGAAATTCACTGAATGGGACATCGTTCTATGAAACCTGCCAAGTGTTTGGTCTCTTCACTAAATTTAGAATTTAAAAATGATTATTTATCTTCTGATTCTCAAGCTTAGTGCATCAAGTGGATTTGAAGTCCTCGTCGCAGAAGTTAATGTCTAAAAGCCAAAGATGATTACAGTAATGCCAGCAAAGTATTTTTAAAATAATAATAATCTTTATTGTCACAAGTAGGCTTACATTAACACTGCAATGATGTTACTGTGCAAATCCCCTAGTCGCCACATTCCGGCCCCTGTACGGGTACACAGAGGGAGAATTCAGAATGTCCAATTCATCTAACAGCACGTCTTTCGGAACATCTTTTAAAAGGAGTCTTGCAAATGGCTTTATTGCTGCACATTTCTAATACCACAACTATATGCTTAAATAGGAAATTATGTGTGGGTGGGAATCACCCAGAACTACTCTATCTCCAGGCATAAATGTAGTCTAGCTTTCACTGAAACAGTTTTGCTTTTAAAGAATTTGATGTGGATTTAGTACTTCTTGTTTCACAGCATTTGGTGCTATTCCCATAAGAACATAAGAACTTAAGAACTAGGAGCAGGAGTAGGCCATCTGGCCCCTCGAGCCTGCTCCGCCATTCAATAAGATCATGGCTGATCTTTTGTGGACTCAGCTCCACTTTCCGGCCCGAACACCATAACCCTTAATCCCTTTATTCTTCAAAAAACTATCTATCTTTATCTTAAAAACATTTAATGAAGGAGCCTCTACTGCTTCACTGGGCAAGGAATTCCATAGATTCACAACCCTTTGGGTGAAGAAGTTCCTCCGAAACTCAGTCCTAAATCTACTTCCCCATATATTGAGGCTATGCCCCCTAGTTCTGCTTTCACCCGCCAGTGGAAACAACCTGCCCGCATCTATCCTAGCTATTCCCTTCATAATCTTATATGTTTCTATAAGATCCCCCCTCAGCCTTCTAAATTCCAACGAGTACAGTCCCGGTCTACTCAACCTCTCCTCGTAATCCAACCCCTTCAGCTCTGGGATTAACCTAGTGAATCTCCTCTGCACACCTTCCAGTGCCAGTAGGTCCTTTCTCAAGTAAGGAGACCAAAACTGAACACAATACTCCAGGTGTGGCCTCACTAACACCTTATACAATTGCAGCATAACCTCCCTAGTCTTAAACTCCATCCCTCTAGCAATGAAGGACAAAATTCCATTTGCCTTCTTAATCACCTGTTGCACCTGAAAACCAACTTTCTGCGACTCATGCACTAGCACACCCAGATCTCTCTGCACAGCAGCATGTTTTAATTTTTTATCATTTAAATAATAATCCCTTTTGCCGTTATTCTTACCAAAATGGATAACCTCACATTTGTCAACATTGTATTCCATCTGCCAGACCCTAGCCCATTCACTTAGCCTGTCCAAATCCCTCTGCAGACTTCCAGTATCCTCTGCACGTTTTGCTTTACCACTTATCTTAGTGTCGTCTGCAAACTTGGACACATTGCCCTTGGTCCCCAACTCCAAATCATCTATGTAAATTGTGAACAGTTGTGGGCCCAACACTGATCCCTGAGGGACACCACTAGCTACTGATTGTCAACCAGAGAAACACCCATTAATCCCCACTCTTTGCTTTCTATTTATTAACCAATCCTCTCTCCATGCTCCTACTTTCCCCTTAATGCCATGCATCTTTATCTTATGCAACAACCTTTTGTGTGGCACCTTGTCAAAGGCTTTCTGCAAATCCAGATATACCACATCCATTGGCTCCCCGTTATCTACCGCACTGTTAATGTCCTCAAAAAATTCCACTAAATTAGTTAGGCACGACCTGCCCTTTATGAACCCATGCTGCGTCTGTCCAATGGGACAATTTCCATCCAGATGCCTCGCTATTTCTTCCTTGATGATAGATTCCAGCATCTTCCCCACTACCGAAGTTAAGCTCACTGGCCTATAATTACCCACTTTCTGCCTACCTCCTTTTTTAAACAGTGGTGTCACGTTTGCTAATTTCCAATCCGCCGGGACCACCCCAGAGTCTAGTGAATTTTGGTAAATTATCACTAGTGCATTTGCAATTTCCCTAGCCATCTCTTTTAGCACTCTGGGATGCATTCCATCAGGGCCAGGAGACTTGTCTACCTTTAGCCCCATTAGCTTGCCCATCACTACCTTCTTGGTGATATCAATCCTCTCAAGGTCCTCACCTGTCATAGCCTCATTTCCATCAGTCACTGGCATGTTATCTGTGTCTTCCACTGTGAAGACCGACCCAAAAAACCTGTTCAGTTCCTCAGCCATTTCCTCATCTCCCATTATTAAATCTCCCTTCTCATCCTCTAAAGGACCAATATTTACCTTAGCCACTCTTTTTTGTTTTATGTATTTGTAGAAACTTTTACTATCTGTTTTTATATTCTGAGCAAGTTTACTCTCATAATCTATCTTACTCTTCTTTATAGCTTTTTTAGTAGCTTTCTGTTGCCCCCTAAAGATTTCCCAGTCCGCTAGTCTCCCACTGATCTTTGCTACTTTGTATGTTTTTTTCCTTCAATTTGATACTCTCCCTTATTTCCTTAGATATCCACGGTCGATTTTCCCTCTTTTTACCGTCCTTCCTTTTTGTTGGTATAAACCTTTGCTGGGCACTGTGTAAAATCACTTGGAAGGTTCTCCACTGTTCCTCAACTGTTTCACCATAAAGTCTTTGCTCCCAGTCTACCTTAGCTAGTTCTTCTCTCATCCCATTGTAATCTCCTTTGTTTAAGCACAAAACACTAGTGCTTAATTTTACCTTCTCACCCTCCATCTGTATTTTAAATTCCACCATATTGTGATCGCTCCTTCCGAGAGGATCCCTAACTATGAGATCCTGAATCAATCCTGTCTCATTACACAGGACCAGATCTAGGACCGCTTGTTCCCTCGTAGGTTCCATTACATACTGTTCGAGGAAACTATCGCGGATACATTCTATAAACTCCTCCTCAAGGCTGCCTTGACCGACCTGGTTAAACCAATCAACATGTAGATTAAAATCCCCCATGATAACTGCTGTACCATTTCTACATGCATCAGTTATTTCTTTGTTTATTGCCTGCCCCACCATAATGTTACTATTTGGTGGCCTATAGATTACTCCTATCAGTGACTTTTTCGCCTTACTATTCCTGATTTCCACCCAAATGGATTCAACCTTATCCTCCATAGCACCGATGTCATCCCTTACTGTTGCCCGGATGTCATCCTTAAATAACAGAGCTACACCACCTCCCTTACCATCCACTCTGTCCTTCCGAAAAGTTTGATACCCTCGGATATTTAACTCCCAGTCATGACCATCCTTTAACCATGTTTCAGTAATGGCCACTAGATCATAGTCATTCACGATGATTTGCGCCATCAACTCATTTACCTTATTCCGAATACTACGAGCATTCAGGTAAAGTACACTTATGTTGGCTTTTTTACCTCTGTTCTGAATCTTAACACCTCGATCAGTAACCTCTCCTAAGTTATATTTCCTCTTAACCTTTCTCCTAATTTTCCTTGTCGTCGAACCCACATCTTCCTGTAACAACCTGCCGCATCGCTTACCATTAATGTTTTCACTTCCCGTTTTATTTCTTTTAGTATTCCTGGTCCTATTCACTGAGCTCCCCTGAGTCACTGTACCTTGTACTGTCGCCCTTTTTGATTTTTGACTATGGCTTCTCTGCCTTACACTTTCCCCCTTACTGCCTTTTATTTCTGTCCCTGTTTTACTACCTTCCAACTTCCTGCATCGGTTCCCATCCCCCTGCCACATTAGTTTAAACTCTCCCCAACAGCTCTAGCAAACACCCCCCCTAGGACATCGGTTCCAGTCCTGCCCAGGTGCAGACCGTCCGGTTTGTACTGGTCCCACCTCCCCCAGAATCGGTTCCAATGTCCCAGGAATTTGAATCCCTCCCTCTTGCACCATCTCTCGAGCCACGTATTCATCCTCTCTATCCTGACATTCCTACTCTGACTAGCTCGTGGCACTGGTAGCAATCCTGAGATTACTACCTTTGAGGTCCTACTTTTTAGTTTAACTCCTAGCTCCCTAAATTCAGCTTGTAGGACCTCGTCCCGTTTTCTACCTATATCGTTGGTGCCTATGTGCACCACGACAGCTGGCTGTTCACCCTCCCTCTCCAGAATGTCCTGCAGCCGCTCCGAGACATCCTTGACCCTTGCACCAGGGAGGCAACATACCATCCTGGAGTCTCGATTTCGTCCGCAGAACCGCCTGTCTATTCCCCTTACAATTGAGTCCCCTATCACTATAGCCCTGCCATTCTTCTTCCTGCCCAGCTGCGCAGCAGAGCCAGCCACGGTGCCATGAACCTGGCTGCTGCCGCCTTCCCCTGGTGAGCCATCTCCCTCAACAGTATCCAAAGCGGTATATCTGTTTTGCAGGGAGATGACCGCAGAGGACACCTGCACTGCCTTCCTCCTCTTGCTCTGTCTTTTGGTCACCCATTTACTATCTCCCTCAGTACCTTTCACCTGCGGTGTGACCAACTCGCTAAACGTGCTATCCACGACGTCCTCAGCATCGCGGACGCTCCAAAGTGAGTCCATCCGCAGTTCCAGAGCCGTCAAGCGGTCTAACAGGAGCTGCAACTGGACACACTTCATGCACATGAAGGAGCCAGGGACAGTGGACGTGTCCCTGAGCTCCCACATCGCACACGAGGAGCATGACACGGGTCTGAGATCTCCTGCCATGTCTTAAACCTTCGGTTAACTTCAACAATTTCAATTTCCCCCCTAAAAAATTTTAATAAACAAATAAACAATGAAGAAAAAAAAAAAAAATATACCAATGAAAAGAAACAGACTACTTACCAGTCACTTACCAGGGATAAAAAGCACTTCCTCCCCACCCAGCTTCGAATTCCCACCTCGATTCAAATTCCCAAACTCACTCTTTGCTGTGTCTCACTCCTGGCTGTCTTCTCTCTGGCTCACTGGGAGAACTCACTGGGAGTGAGTTTACAAGTGGCTCTTTTTAAACTGAGAAAGGGACCAGAAATCACCAGGCTTAAACGAGGCAAAGAAACACACTCCTTGAGTCTGGCGCCTTAGACCACTCGGCCATCCTGACAATCTCCTGTTCCTTGCAATGTAGGAATATAGGGACAGGGGTGGGCCATTTAGACCTTCAATCCTGTTCCACCATTAAAAGAGATCATGGCTACTCTAGAATTATGTTTGGGCCATGATTGGAATGTTAAGCAGCCCAACGTCCATTTTTATAAACAGCCAGCAGCTTGTTAACAGCCACATAATGTGTGTGAGGCTTAGTGCCTAATTTCAAGTTCAACTTGAGCCTCTCAGTTTTGGCACCTTACATTGTGCATGGCACTTATTTCAGGTATTAAAATGGGGCAACAGGAATTCTCCCTTCCCCCTACAACTGTGTTTGTCCAGTCTTCTTTTGAATATTTATCACTAATAATTGCTCTTCCACATCCTAATCAAATAATCCTACAGTCCAACACTCATCTGTAAAAATGGAGACAAAAAGTCATCTCTATTATTCAACTGCTCTCAAGTACAAAATGAACTCTTCATATCTAATCTCGTAGACAAGGATAACACTCCATTTTGGCTATTCATCTCCTACCAGTGTTAATAAAAATCCTCTCACTTTTCTCATAATCTCTCTTGCCATCCCTTTTCTGCTTGCTTCTCAAATACGCTTATTTTACTACTAGTTTTTTGCTATTATCTTCTCTCATATTTATCAGTTGCTCTTAATACCTTGGTTTTGCCCAGCCTTTGACTCGCTCCTTTTATTCCAGTTCAGAATGCATTTAACCTACACCTTATTCATCTCATGTCTCAACCTTTCCAGCGATTGGTCCGTGTTTGATTTGTAATTTATTTCAAGCAGATAACCTAGGTCTCTTTCTGTGACATGAGAGAGTTAAAAGAGTGTAATTCTGTACATTTCACATTGGGCAATGTTTAAAGAATGAGATAAATCTGAGTGGCATTGTTCACTGAAACAATAAAGTGATATAGGTTTAATCACCATACTCTGTTACTGTGTTGTAGATAGCTGGAGAGCAAGGCCATGGATCCCCCAAAGGGAGGAGTGTCCATGAGACACATTTGTCAAGCAGCTTGTAAGATGATAAATGTGGGCCTGCTACAACTATCTTCTCGGGTTCACTGAGATCAGTCATTCCGGTAAGCAGCTTCAGTATCTTACATTCATGGGAGTTCACTCATCATGCTCTACTTCAACTTGTACAATGGAGTGGCTTACGGTTCTTTTGTATGCCCACTTATTCAATCATTCCAAATAGGCAGACAGAACAAATACATGGTGTAAGGAGATGTGATAGGAATCAATAAGCTGCATTAAGTCAGCATAAATTGAACATACAGAACAGCAACTATAATTGGACTCACTTCATTCAATCAGTACAACTTATTTCCCCCCAAACCATGCATGATGCAAGACACACCATTCTTCTCCAAGTCAGTGTGTCATCTACATTCACTGAAGATGACGACTAACTGTCTGTCACCAGTTCTAATCTCTTGGTCATAGTGAACGTCCTTACAGTCTTTTTTTGAAGGAAACTGCATCTCCACCTTTGTATTTCATCTCACCCTTTGCAAAGTGAGGTTCTTCGCACATAGCAAGCCAAGTTAAAAATTGTGATTTTTTACCGCCTTAGAGGGAGAGAACATTTCCAATTCACATATTTTTCCAGCTTTTGTTTGGGTGCCACCTAAATCAAAGCATATGGGAATGTGCTTGTTTGAATGCAATGCGCGAATATAGAAAACTTTTGCATTAAATACCCTGCAATAAATATAACTCCTTCACTAAATTTGTTCCATAAGTAAAAGACTAAATAAAAATTTGGAATATGACATAAGGTCAACTGAGAAATAATATTGGCAGAAGCCATTGTCATTTCACAAATATATTTCTTGGTCTGGTACATTGTAAGGTGTCTGCACCCCATCCAACCTATTCCCTTCACTGTTGCACTTGTACTGCACTGTGTTGTAGGCACTATATCCTCCCACTGCAAAAGAAAATAGGTGTACACCAATGCACTTCATAGAATCATAGAATCCCTATAGTGCAGAATGAGGTCATTTGGCCCATCGAGTCTGCACCAGCCCTTGGAAAGAGCACCCTACTTAAGGCCAGGCCTCCACCCTAGCCCCATAACCTGACCTAACCTTTGGACACAAAAGACCAATTTAGTATGGTCAATCCACCTAACCTGCACATTTTTGGACTGTGGGAGGAAACCGGAGCACCTGGAGGAAACACACACAGACAGAGGAGAATGTGCACACTCAACATAGACGGTCACCTGAGGCCGGAATTGAACCCAGGTCCCTGAAGCTGTGAGGCAGCAGTGCTGAACACTGTGCTACCGTGCCACCCTCACTTGTACTCACAAAATATATACTGTACTTCAGCTGACATAAATCTACAGTCCAAAAGTTTCACTTGGAATCACATAAAGGAAAAAAATACAAGCTGCAGAATTAGGAAAGGTGTTATGGAAAATGAAAAAAAGTAACAGCTCTGTGCATATTAGCACATTTCAAGTAATATTCAGATAATGGACTGAGATTTACTCATGCTGCTTCTTTGGTATTTGATTCCTATTCAGCGCAACCATGTCTTCATGAAAGCACAAGTCGTAAAATCATCACTTTTTGGAGCAACAAAGAGAGCATAAAAATACAACGTTGGTGTAACTGATAAATAGCTCGAAAGATAATTAATTTTCAACAGAGAACCAACTCTGAGAAGTAAGATTATATTCTTCAATGCTCTCCAGCATGCTTTCTCATATCTTTGTGAAGTATAATTCACTGAAAATTAATTATGTCACAGTCCAATAAAGCTCTTCTTATTCTTTCAGGCATTTAAAGGAGGAGATGATTTTAATTAAACTGTAATACGTTTTGAACAACGATACTGCCACAAAACTTGGAATAACAACATAAAGATTATGGGAGATAATTTATTCAGCATTTGCTTTTGTGATTTACATACTGGGAATGGTGAAAATTTCAAGGACCCGGGAAAAAGCTGGTGAGTGGGACTAACTAGATGTCACTTTCAAAGAGTTGGCACCAACACAATGGTCTCCTTCTGTGCTCCAGGACTTTATGATTCTATAACACACAATAGAGCCGAAAACATTATGTTTTACGACGAACGCCTGCAATCTGACACTCGACCAAACCAAATATCTCTTTATAAATAATACAATCCAACAAAAAAACACATTGATGCTTTTAGATTAGTACCATCACAAAAAGAGCATGTTGTACCATGGATAGAAAAAGATTTTCCTATTCAAGTGAAATTAGAATGGAAACTCATGTGTGATAGATTGCTGGACATGATCGATCACTAGTATTATCCTCCAGTCTAAATACATTGTAACCCTATTCATGAAGATTACCAACTATGTTGAATCTTTTCACTTCCCTATATTAAAGCTACCTGGCAGGAACAGACACAAATCTGCCAGAACTTGCCCAGAATACATTATATTTTGCAATCCAATTGCATGTCAAGCCAGAAGTGGCTAACATTTGCAGCTAATTATACAGCTGTCCCCAAAAGTACTGATGGCTAGAGTTCACAGTGACAGCAATGGAGCCTTGATGAAGCAACTATGGAACAACTGAATAATTTAAAGTGCCCTTTTAGCAGACTCAGGCTGGTCACTGGCATTCCTGAAATGAAATATGAATTCCATTACTTCAAAAATCCAGTTCCGTGCTGACACACAAGAATAGGACAAATTAGAAGTGTCATTTCAGAGCTCTCTGCATTTCTCTACTTTCATTAAATTGGAGTCTGCTGAGTGTCTTCTCCTTTATAATATTAAACTATATTGGTTCAATAAGATTGTAGGTCTGTGCACCACATTTTATAAGCACATAGTCACACAGTTTTGCTATTTTAAATTCTCCTTATGTTCATAAATCTGGGAAATTTTGCTTAAAGAGATAGCCATGAGTGAAACCATAATACTTAATTGCAGCCATTTTGAAACTGCCAAGATGATGTTCATTCAGCTCAGATTTGGTGCCAAAATTATTTTCAAAACAGTTGCAACATACAATATTACAGCGCAGTACAGGCCCTTCAGCCCTCGATGTTGCGCCGCCTGTGAAACCACTTTGTCTGGACTTTACATCTACTTTGTTAATACATTGATTGAAATGTCTCCAAATTGTCAAAACGTTTGGTTATATTGTTAGCTGTGACTCTTAACACAAGCCACAATAAAATACATCAATTGGACCTAAGTTTTACATTCCTTGGGAAAATCTTGCTGAACCCACTTCATATTTTACATTCAATGCATTGGGTGGTCACTGGTGAATTAGGTGTGCATGTTGAATCAAGTTGGTCGGAGACCAATATGTGAACAAATATTAAACAAAAAACGGAATGTCCAAGTTCCAAACCACAATAAGCTCCTCAGCTCTCTGGAATTCATCCCTCACCAGCATTTATTTTGCATTATTTCTGGGTATTTTGCCTCTCTGGTAACCAGCCGTCATTTAAGATGAATTGTCAACAGAGGTGAGGGGTTGTCAGCAATGAAAAACACGAGCTCTCAGAGTGGTGCGAATAATGGGACACTATTTCCAATTTGTAAAATTCAGAGAGAAATAAACAGTAGCCCATTTAGCCGGCTACATATTACTACATGCATTATTTCCCTGGATGGAATTTTTGAAGTAAAGTGAAATAAATCATCCTGTATTGGTGCTGGTAGGAGCAAGATATAATAAAACTAGAACTTAACCAACCACTTGTGTGCACAGCATCAGAACAATCACATAAAAATGTCTGAAGGTAGTCAGTAATTCAAACCTCATGATACTTCAGTAATCTGTGTATTTAAAAAAACACTCACAAATGCAAATATTAAAGTAATTGAGCTCAAATGCCTACCTGTGACTGCCAATTCTGTCGTTCTTCTTACCACGAAGCTTCCAAACTTCAATTCACATGTGTAATTTCCAATGTCATCTTCTGTTACCTCATGGATTAGAAGTGTGTCTCCTTTTTGAACAACTGATTGTCGCCAGGCCTTTGATTTGCATTCCTGTTCAAAAATCATGGTACACTATAGTGTCTATTTCTGTTGCCATGCAGTAATTTTCTTTGATAACATTACTCAATAAAAATATTTATTAAAAAAAATATTCTAGATACCAAAAGAAACCGTTATCATCTTACCTTATACCACAGCACAGGCTCACTGCTAGGGAGGATGAAATCCTCAATGTCTGGACATGATATCTCTTTACTCTTGCTGAGTTCAGCTTTTTCAAAGTATTTCATTCTTGCATTGTAGCAAAGGCCTGTATCATTTTCAGCTACAATCAGTGACATTGAAACCTTCATGCAGTATGTAGTATTCCTAAAGGGGAAAACACATACAAACCAGACTTTAAAATACTAATGAACTGATTTTCAAACAAGTTTTGAATCTAATATGATTGAAGTATAGCTAAAATACCTCAAATAAAGTAAACACATTTTCATTAAAAAAAATAAATTTAGAGTACCCAATTAATTTTTTCCAATTAAGTGGCAATTTTGCGTGTTCAATCCATCTACCTTGCACATCTTTGTGTTGTGGGGGCGAAACCCACGTGGAGGCCAAATCACTGAATATATTTAAGAAGGAAATAGTTAGATTTCTCAGCTCTAAAGGTGTCATTGGGTAGGAGAAAAAGCCCTGGAGTATGGCGTTGAGACAGAGGACCGTAATCATATTGAATGGCGGAGCAGGTTTGGAGGGCTGAATGGCCTACTCCTGCTCCAATTTTCTGTGTTTCCTCACATCGAACACTCAAAATTGCTTGATAGTCAATGAAGTACTTTTGAATTGCAGTCACAATTGTAATGTAGGGGAAAGAATCAGCTGATTTTCACACAGAGGGCACCCAGGAACAGCAATGGGATCAAGACCAGATAATCTATTTCAATGGTATCAGCTATACAGGAAATTAGGTGCCCCTGGAAAAAAATCACTCAAAAAGAGAGCAATCAAACTCAATTAAAATGTAGATCAATGAAAATGTTTTGAACGAAGTAACCAAATCAAAATGGAAATGACTTTGTCAGTTACACATTTTGTATCATTAAGTGACATGCAATTAAGTCGTAAAATGTTTTACAAACCAATTTGAGTGACTCAAACCAAACTCCATGCCATCTGTATTTGAGAACCACAAATAGGAAAAGTCTATCTAGATTGCAAATTATATTTTAACACTTTCTCTGTACTCCGTCATATTTTAATCTGCTTAGCAATTAACTAGTCTGTTAAAAACATTTGACCAAATGATTTTGAAATCAGTTCCAACACAGGAATGCCACATTTCAAACAACTGCATTAAAATTTATAGCATAGGAAAAAATGGTGCTGATTTGTTGTAAGTTTTTGATTTGTTCAGCAGATACAGGTGTCACTGGCTGAGCCAACATTTATTGTCCACCCCTAATTTCCCTTGAACTAAATGGATTTCAGAGACCTTTTAAGAGTCACATGTGGGCTAGACCAGGTAAGGTTGGCAGATTACCTTCCATAAAGAACGTGAATGAACCAGATGTGTTTTTATGACAATGAATAATGGTTTCATGGTCATCATTAGACTTTAAATTCCAGATTTTTATTGAATTCAAATTTCACCTTCCGCGCATGTGGGATTTGAACCTAAGTCCCAAGAACATTACCCTGGGTCTCTGAGATTCTAGTCCAGTGACAATACCATTACCCTACTGCCACCCTTAAAGTCAACTTTGATGGCCAAAATATTGTCATGGAGAAAGCAATGAGGAAGTATACATTCCCCAAGCTCTCAGGAAATTCAAACGTGATACTAAGCTCAAATATATTCTAAATTGGTTATTAGTGTAGCTATTAGAGCACTCAAGATCAATCAACAGGGGCTGCCTAATCGCAAATCACATCTAACAGAAGATGATTTGTTTAGGGTTTTGCAAGTACGGACTGGTTGAATCACTCTGTACTCTGCCTAATATGAAGAACTGAAAGAACATTCTGTTTAATTCAATCATTGGGATGTACGGCCTATATATCTGGCATTGCGCTGGCATTGAAATGCATAAACAACGTTGTTCAAGTGTGTGATGGGCATAATGGCATGTAACTTACTCAGAGTCAGTGGCAGATTGCTACTCTCTAGTGACTTAAATTCACTTGAAATCCAAACAGCCTGTCTCACCCCACCTTCCTGACTCAGGCCAGTGAGATTGAAGCAATGAAACAGAACAGGGACTTCAGCAACAAAGTGCTAAAGGAGGACACCCCCATTTTATGACAGGTGACTTTTAACGGCCATTGCAAGGGAGAAGGTAAGCTTCAAAGGTAAATGGATGGGATGATGTGGTGCTGGTTCAGATATCAGTAGCGGAGGGGTGTCAGGATGGGTCAGGGGAGACGCGGGTCGGGTCATGAGGGAGGCTGGTATCAAGATGGGCCTGGACATTAGGGGGCAGAGTGTCGGTTCAGGTTGGGGGTGTGAGGGGGGGGGGGGGTTCTTGGTTGGGGGATGATCTGGAGGGGTCCTCTGGTGGGTTTGGGGTCCCCTGGGGGTTCAAGAGTGAGAGTGTGGGGGGTGACCCCTGCGGAACTCAGTCTGTGTGTTGAAAATAATTAGTCTGAAGTTAGACATGCTTTTTTTCCTTCTAACTCTTTCAGAGTAGCTACTGATGTAAAACTGACAGAACCATCCGAGGTTAACAATTTAAATCGCTTTGTCAGATGAATCCCAGCCCAGAGCATCTGTCCAGGGCACGTTAGTCCTTCTGGACAATTGCTAGGTAAATCCTTCCCTGGGAACTTCCCAGAGGGGTTCCCCAGTGCATCACTGGAGTGCTCCCAAAATCTGTTGCTAGATAGCAGGAGGTTATGGTGCTATGTCTTATTGATCGAAGGCAGCATCCTTTTCGTGGGAAATACCACTCATGCAATTACTGCATAATAGCAACGTCCACATTGCAAGCTTGACAAAGAAACAGAGGACATTAAAAATACCCTGCAGACAATGGCTATCCTGATCAGACTAGTGTATGCTGTGTATTATGGAAGTTCACAAATGGCCCAAGGACAGGTTCTTGGTCTACCTCAAATTACCCCGGAAAGGCAAAGTATCTCTACCATACACATATCAGCAATTAGCTGATCAACAGCAAATTCCTTTGGCTGTTTGCAACAGACACGGTATAGACTACACTCAACAAGCCTGCACTTACAAAACCCAAATAAAAATTATGTTCAATGTCAATTAGGCAGCCCTTGCTGAATAATTCTGAGTATGCTGCCAGCTATACCAATAAATAATGAAAGATAATCAGTCATACTCCTAACATGGTTCATTTTAGCTTGCAAGAAGTGATATACATTCATAAACAGCAACCTGTTCTCTTGTGTCTTTTTTGAAGTATCCAAGAGACTTGTGAGCCCATTGTCCCTTGCTGATTTGATTCGATTTGATTTATTATTGTCACATGTATTAGTATATTAGTATACAGTGAAAAATATTATTTCTTGCATGCTGTACAAACAATGCATGCCGTACATAGGGAACAGAAGGAGAGACTGCAGAATATAATGTTACAGTTATAGCAAGGTGTAGTAAGGTGCTGCTTTCTCCATGTCAATGCCTTCATCCATCAGTGCCGATTTGCCAATTAATCAGCACCCTTTTCTCTTCTAGCATAAATTGTGATCATTTGAAATTTGGCATTCTTGTGTTTGTCTTGATGAATGCAAGGTGGAAAGCTTCAGCAACATGTCTCTCTTTTCTGGTTTCTGTTTTTATGTTTTAAAGCCACAGACCTTGATATTGTGGTCAGCAGCAAAGAAACAGTGTTTACCATTCATTATGATTTTCTGTGGGCTTCTGAACAGCAACTTACTCTAAATATGTGTCTGAATCAGTGCAGATAATAAAGGATGTAGAACCTGTCAGGGCAAGCACTGTATATCTCTTTCACAGAATCACAGAATACTACAGTGCAGAAGAGGCCCTTCAGCCCATCGAGTCTGCACCGACGCCTGAGCAATCAAACTGAAGAATTCTTAATTAATAAGACTCTAACACAGGGAGTGTGAGCTAGAATATTTAATGTAAGATTTTAAACAGCAAGCAAAATAGAGGGGGAAAGAAAGGTGGACTTAAAAGAGTTGAGAGAGACCAAAAGGAGCCCGCCCGCGCCGCCTTGTCCCGCCAGTAAGGTAGGTGGTTTAATTTACGCTGGCGGGACAGGCATTTTAGCGGCGGGACTTCGGCCCATCCGGGCTGGAGAATCGCGCGGGGGGGGCCCGCCAACCGGCGCGGAGTGATTCCCGCCCCCGCCGAATCTCCGGTGCCGGAGACTTCAGCAACCGGCGGGGGAGGGATTCACGCCAGCCCCCGCCGATGGGTCGGAGAATTTCGCCCCAGATATTAGTTTTCATTTTGTTTTGGCAAAAATGAATGGGAATAGAAACAAGCAAGGGGTCAATAGAAAGAGAGGGACGGAGGCAGAGGATATTTCATAGGGAATAAACCATTACTGCCAAATTCTACATTTTCTCCACAATAGTATATCACAAGCAAAATACAAGAGCAGGAATTTTGCAATGTCGCACTTTCAGTGAACAAGGTATTTGCCTGATGTATATCAGCCTAAAAACTGGAAGGAACACCATAAAAGTGACAGAGGTACCTAAAGTTCCGAAGGAACAGGTATACTCTCAATGGAGAATTTATTTATTATTCACTTTAAGCTTAACAGTGTGAAAATATTTAAACATGAATACATAATATATTGGTGCGTTCCCTTTGCAATTTCAATATGGGCATCGGTTAATCCCAAATAAACAATTTAATGCCGGCTAAAAGATGAAGAATTTCAACAAACGATTTAAGTATAAAGATCTCAGAATAGAGTTCCAATGTTCCACTGAAAGCCAAACCCAGAATGGAGGAATACCACCTCATCTTTTGATAAGGCACAATACAGCCTTCTGAACTTAACATTGAGTTCAACACGCTCGGAGTGTGAATTCGCTCTTCCACCTATCAATTTATTTTATTTGTTCCATTGATTCATTTTTACAACTCCCTTTTTACCCTGCTTTCCATCTTGGTTTTCCCTTAGCACCATTTCCCCTCTCCCCAACAGAGCCATCTGTTCCATGTTCCAGTTTGTCCTTTGACACTATCTACCTTTGTTCTGCCATTAACACATTCTAATCTCTTAATGTGCCACAATCAGCACTCACCTTCGCCTTGATCACCCAATTTACATTCCTTTTGTCTCTTTGTTCACGACCCATCTCTGTCAATCTCTCCCCAGCCTCTACCTATCGCTGGCCTATTTATCCAATTCACTGCTCCACGTCTCTACCACCCCCCCCCCCCTCCCCCCCCCACCCCCCCCACAACAGTAGAAATCTAATTTTTTTTCCAGTTCTATGCAGCTCGGACAAAGTGCTTTCCAGTCTCAAAACGTTAGCTCTGTTCTCTCTCCACCGATGCTGTCAGGACAGCTGAGATTTTCCAGCATTTTCTGTTTCTGTCACAGAAACTTCACAGGTCATTGTGTTCCACATTTTTAAGATTGTTTTCTCATCTGGATTCATATGCTTTTATTATTTTTATCACATTTCTGCAGCTTGATTATATCTTTAACCTATCGGTTACCCCTTTTGCTTATTTTAAGATGTGTGTAGATTGTCTCATGAAAAGACTCTGAGTCGTGTATGTTTAACAGCAAGTGTTTATTAATTACTCATAACTATGGACATACATACAGGGTGAGGTCTAAGCTGAGAGTTGTCTCTACACACGGCTGTGCAAGACTACCCTCTAGACTGGTCACTTGTTCCTTTACATCATAATGTGGGCGATACTCTCACCTTTTTAACTAAAGCTGACTCACTATATCAATACTAAAATGGGACCTGCGACTATATTACATTCATGATTGAGTCTAATTAAGTAATGCAATATCTATTTACTTAGAATTACACAGCATATACAGCATTGTAAGAGGCCATTCAGCTCAATCAGTACATGCCAGCATCTATTTATTTAAGTATCAGTTGTGGCTCAGTTGGTACCACTCTTGCCTTTGAATCAGAAGGTTGCAGGTTTCAAGTTCCACTCCAGGATTTCACTGTAAAAATCTAGAAAGGCAGTAAGATGAAGCACTTTGAGTGCCATATCATTACAGGTGCTGTTTGCTGGGCTGAGATTTTAAAGTGGGGCTCCATCTGTACTCTCAGGTGGACATAAAATATCCCATGACACTATTTCAATAAAGAGCATGGGATTTATCGCTCATCGCCTGGATAACAGGTTTCCCTCAGTAAACACCACGTGGGCATTATCACTTAGATATTTGTGTATAAATTGACTGCTGTGTTTCCTACACTACAACAATGACTAGAATTGAAAACAGTAAGAAGTCTTACAACACCAGGTTAAAGTCCAACAGGTTTGTTTCAAACACTAGCTTTCGGAGCACTGCTCCTTCCTCAGGTGGAGCAGTGCTCCGAAAGCTAGTGTTTGAAACAAACCTGTTGTACTTTAACCTGGTGTTGTAAGACTTCTTACTGTGCTCACCCCAGTCCAACGCCGGCATCTCCACATCATAGAATTGAAAAGATACTTCATTGGCTATGAAGCACCTTGGGGACATCTCAATGTCATGAAAGGTGCTGTGTAAGTAGAAGTCTTTCTTTTTATGCTCCACTCAAACGTCCTCCCTTTTATTTATCGACGGGAATAACACTATTTTATTCTCCTTCATCTTATCTAACTTCCCTATACATATCCTCCCTAATGGGCCTGAACATCTTCTCAGTAGCAATCAGCATCAGATTTGCACTCCATTCCCAGTTTCTTAACTGAAATCCTGTCTTGCCCAACATTACAACTCAGGGCAGGCTAGATCTGGGCAGTGCAGCCTGGTCCCAGGGCCAAGCATCGAGAGCAGCTATGTCGAAGGGAAGACCATATCTAATTTATTTTGGCACTAGCTGCCACAAATCAGTTAATTTAAACTTCTGGTGAAGTTTAAAGGGCTTTGATAGGCCACTCTCAGTCCATTTAAAATTTTAAATACCTGTATTAGTTCACCCCTCTGTCTTCTACTTTTCAAGAGAAAAGAGAACCATATACCATAGGTATAACTTCTCATTTCTGGTACCATCTTTGTAAATCCTTTTTGAGCCTTCCCTGGTGTCGATATCCTTTTTATTAAATGGCAACCGTAGTGCACACTCCAAGTGTGCTCCAATGAAGGTTCAAAACAAGTTTAATGCAGCTCCTCTGCTTTTCGGGGAGATAGTGGATGTTACTGGACGATTAATCAAAAGGCTCAGGTTAATCCTCTGGAGACACACGTTCAAACCTCACAGCAGCACAATGAACAAATCTGGAATGTAAAGCTAGTCTTAGTAATGGTGGCTCATCCTTCCAGTCTAGCCTACATGAAACTTCAGGCTCTGAACTACCTTCTGAAATGGCCGAGTAAGCTACTCCGTTTCATGGGTAATTAAGGATAGGCAGCAAATGCTGACCTCATAGAATCATAGAATTTACAGTGCAGAAGGAGGCCATTCGGCCCATCGAGTCCGCACCGGCTCCTGGAAAGAGCACCCTACCCAAGGTCAACACCTCCACCCTATCCCCATAACCCAGTAACCCCACCCAACACTAAGGGAAATTTTGGACACCAAGGGCAATTTATCATGGCCAATCCACCTAACCTGCACATCTTTGGACTATGGGAGGAAACCGGAGCACCCGGAGGAAACCCACGCACACACGGGGAGGATGTGCAGACTCCGCACAGACAGTGACCCAAGCCGGAATCAAACCTGGGACCCTGGAGCTGTGAAGCAATTGTGCTATCCACAATGCTACCGTGCTGCCACATCCTGTGAATGAATAAAGAAAAGAAATGCTATCCCTCTGGAAATAATCCAACCTTTATTAACCATTCTTGATACTTTTAGTAATTTGCATATTTGTATTTGAGTTCCCTTGATTTCTTGATCCCAGTGGATATTATTTTCCAAGAAAAGACACCTTCATTTTTCTTACCAAAATGTTCTGTTTTAAAATATCATGGTCTTTTTTCTAAAACTGAAACTTTTATTATAATAAGTTGCCTTAAGTTATTGTTAATATACACAACTTAATATATGGTATTAATTACCCAATTGAGCATTAATTGAACATTTTTTGCATAACTTAGTCACTGAATGCCACATAGCTTATTGAAATAATTGTTCTCTTTCAAAAATGAAATGTTCTGCTATACGTTTAGGGCAGCACGGTAACATTGTGGTTAGCACAATTGCTTCACAGCTCCAGGGTCCCAGGTCCGAATACCGGCTTGGGTCACTGTCTGTGCGGAGTCTGCGCATTCTCCCCGTGTGTGCGTGGGTTTCCTTCGAGTGCTACGGTTTCCTCCCACAGTCCAAAGATGTGCAGGTCAGGTTGACTGGTCATGCTAAATTACCCTTAGTGTCCAAAATTGCCCTTCGTGTTGGGTGGGGTTACTGGGTTATGGGGATAGGGTGGAGGTGTGGACTTGGGTAGGGTGCTCTTTCCAAGAGCCGGTGCAGACTCGATGGGCCGAATGACCTCCTTCTGCACTGTGAATTCTATGATTCTAAGTCATAATTAAATAAAAAATGACAATACCTCCTTTGTAAAATGGCATTAAAGAACTAGTCGCATATCCGTTTAACTTTATTTTACAAATGCATGTGGAGTCTGGGAAATTGAAGTAAATGCAGTTTATCTATTAAAATGGTTTGAAAAATTAGATGCCAGTTCAGTTTACATTTTTGTAAGAACTAAGCAATATCCAGAATATTATGAAAAACTACAGTGAATAAGTGAATTTGAACATTGCAATTGGCCTTTGTACCTCTGTTTAATGGGGGCACTGTGTCGACATCAAGCAAGAACACTTGTAACATTTTTACAGACAAGCTGTTAAGTTGATATGTTAGTACAACAGGGTTTCAGGACTTAACTGCCTTAACATGTACAGGCTGACCATTCGGGTAAGTTAGTGTTAGCTTGCCAACAAGGGTCAAATTATTCCACAGCAGCAAAGTTCAAAATTGGAAAAGAAGATAAAGTGAAAAGTTAAATAAATAGCTATTGCCAGAAGCTGAAAGATGAAAGGCAAAAGGCAAAAGTAAAACTGACAGTTCAGCTTTTCTTTGCAAAGAAAATCGGTGGCAGGGTGGGCTTTACACATGTCCAGTGTCTGCTTGGTGAGAAGCGACGCAAAATTGCTGCAGTATCTGCCACAGAGCAGTGTGGCTGGAGGTCAGTACAGCTGCCGGAAAAAGACGGTTTTAAAAAAGACCCAATCAAATCACTTTGTGATGATGTGGAAATGCTGTCCTCCATTTTTTAAGCCTTCCTTCTGCTCTCTTAATGGAGCTTGAAGCCAAGAACACTACAGAATTCCTGACAGCTAGCATTAATAATGTGTTGATGACAGGAATATATCATAAGATATAATCATGTTATTTATTGATCTTTTGCCTATGCTGATCAAAATCTGGTTAGATGTATTCAATGTCCGCCATCATTTTGTCTCAGTAGTGGCAAAGGCACTGGGGAATCAGTACTTTAATTCTGCCATATTTCCTGCTCGCGACACCCGAGATCTGCCCAAACTATGTGAGCATCGGACATAAAATTGTGCCAATGGTTTGTTTGCAAAGAAATTCCACATTGCGGCAGATTTTTGACATATTTATTTCATACCATTGTTAGGCCAGATTGGAGAAGCTAGGGTGGTGTCTTCACTCAGAGAAAGATACCAAATAGAAGCCTCCAAGCCAATGGAAAGGAATAAAATTGAGAGAATGGATTGGTAGAAGTGTGATATGGGTTTGCAAGGACATTACTTGCTCCAAGCCATTATTATTTTCTGTGGAGGAACACTTTTGGACAATGTATTGACACATTTACACCAGAGTCTCAGAGCACAAGTAAAGGTCCAAGAAGAGAATTTTAGTAGCACTCCTGTAATAAAAAGGTGGAAAGGTTTGTTGTATTAATGCAAGAAGTCTGGCAAATAAAGTGTGTGATCTGGAAGATTATGTAGGGATTGATGGGTGGAACACCATGAGCATTCCAGGGACATGGTAAAATGATTTCAATCAATGGGATACATGTAACTGGAAGGATATACATTGTTTACGAGAGCCAGTGTCAAGAAAAGAAAAGAAAGGTGATGTGGTGGTATATCTGAACTTCAGTATTCAATAAGATAGGGTGTCAAAAAAATAAGGGAGCCACAAAACACATTTGGTAGAATTAACTGGGATGAGATAATGAAGGCAATGAGTAGGGGATCAGCTATAATAGTTGTAAATGTCAACTTACCAATAACTGACTAGAACAGTAACATCTCTACTCATATGACAGAGAAGCGATTTCTAGAATTAATGAGGGACTATACATATATATGGCTCATCTTGTGAAAGATTCAACAAGGGGAGAAAACAACCAAGATTTGATTATAATAGGAACAATAAAATCTCCAGCTCAAAAATATTTGGGAGGAACAGGTGACAACGTTCCTGTGGTTTCTCAGGCTTTCCACAAACGTTTCCTCCCACATATCTGGGTATGGCTAGATTAATAATTAATCAACGACCCCATTATTCTTCCATCATGTGACTACCAGGATTATAGGAAACAAACTAAATGAACATTGTTTTTCTATGACCAAGTTGAAATAAGCATCTTTCTTGAGGTGGTTATTCAAAGGGAAAGTTTCCCCTGTCTTAGTAGCAAAACAGTTTTTAACACTTGTTTATGATGTTCGCAAATGTAAGTAAAGCAATCAGGGGGTCAGTTAGCTCAGTTGGCTGGACAGCTGATTTATGATGCGGAGCAACACCAGCAGTGTGGGTTCAATTCCCATACTGACTGGGGTCACTCATGAAGACCTTGCCTTCTCAACATTGCGACTCGCCTGAGGTGTGGTGACCCTCAGGTTAAATCACCACCAGTCAGCTCTCAAAGTGGGGAGCAGCACAGATCCTCTGTGACTGTGGCAACATTTCTTTTTATTATGTTGGCGAAAATAGTGCACCGACGAAATATTCTTTGAGGTCTCCTGGGCTTTATAAACTTATTAGGAAGTTAATAGATTTGTCATATTGATTCTATCCATAATTGCAATACTTTCAGGCTAGAACAATAAAGAATACAAAACCAACAATGAATCTGTCCAGAGGCCGGTGATGCTTGCATGAATAATTACAAACATACAGTCTGATCTGACAAGAAGTAACTTTTCCTGGTAGATTTTCATTTTAATATGTAAAATACATGAATACATTAACAACCTTAGAACAAACTACTGCACAAAATGGACCTTTTCCTGATGTTTGACAGCAGTGTAGTATATTTCTATTATTAATTGACTGACAGAGGAAAATGAATCTACCAAATTCCAGTTATGATGCAATACTATTAACCATATTTTCGGCAAGAACAGATGAATGTTTTATGATTTTACATTTTTGAAATAAATACAATCTGTTTCAAATTCATGCGCCAAAGTGTAAACATTATTTAATAAAGTTTGCACTGCACAAAATGAATACACATTTAATTTCATATGTTCAGCTACAGCTCAATATGGCATTGAACATAATGGGTATGATTTTACGGCCATGTTGCACCTGAGCGAGAGCCAGGTCCGCCATGCCTGGGGGCTTGAGGCAGGGCAGCCTGGGTTACGGAAGAATGTGCCAGAGTTGTAATTTTCCTCAGGTGCAATTTTTTAAAAGCTGTACATTAGAAACTGCCCCCAGCCCCTGATGGTGCTACCAAAGGCCGTTTCCGCCAGCTGGCGGGGCGGAAATTCGTCCGGCGCGGGCCTAGCCCCTTAAGGTTGGGGCTCGGCCCCCAAAGATGCGGAGCATTCCGCACCTTTGGGGCGGCGCGATGCTTGACTGATTTGCGCCGTTTTGGGCACCAGTCGGCGGACATCGCGCCGTTTCCGGACAATTTTGCCCATGGTCCCCGGAAGGGTAGGGGTTTTAGTTCAGATGGTCGGTGCAGGCTTGGAGGCCAAAGGGTTTGTTCCTATGCTGTAATTTTCTTTGTTCTTTGTTTTTCTTGGAGAAAAGAAGACTGAGGAGAGACTTAATAGTGGTATTCAAGATCGTGAAAGGTATGGACATGGAAAATAATTAGAAACTGCTTCCACTCAAGAGGGCATCAAGAAATAGAGGGCACAGATTCAAAGTAATTGACAAAAGGAGGAAAAGTAATGAGAGAATTATTTTTTCACCAAAAGGCTGGTTTGAGCCAGGAACACGCGTCCTGAGGGTGTGGTGTAGGTAGATTCGATTGAGCTAATCAAAAGGTAATTGGATTGCTCTCTGAAAAGAAAGAATTTGAAGGTTATGGTGTTATGGCAGGGGAATGATACAAGGTAGAACGCTGATTCAGTGAGCTAGTGCAGACTCAATCACAGTCCAAAGATGTGCAGGTTAGGTGGATTGGCTATGATAAATTGCCCTTAGTGATCAAAAAGGTTAGGAGGGGTTACTGGGTTACGGGGATAGTGTGGAAGTGAGGGCTTAAGTGGGTCGGTGCAGACGCGATGGGTCGAATGGCCTCCTTCTGCACTGTATGTTCTATGTTCTAATGGGCCGAATGGCCTCCCGTTGCACTGTAAAGATTCTGTGATCCTATGAATACTCTTGTTATCTTCCTCTCCTAATAATGTATAAGCTTAAAACAGTGAACATAACGGCAATTCTAGCTGGAAGTTGAAAGCCAGGACAGACAGAGTTGTCATCTCTGGTTTGTTGCCGGTGCCACGTGATAGCGAGGCTAGGAATAGGGAGAGAGTGCAGTTGAACACGTGGCTGCAGGAATGGTGTAGGAGGGAGGGCTTCAGGTATTTGGATAATTGGAGCGCATTCTGGGGAAGGTGGGACCTGTACAAGCAGGACGGGTTGCATCTGAACCAGAGGGGCACCAATATCCTGGGAGGGAGGTTTGCTAGTACTCTTCGGGAGGGTTTAAACTAATTTGGCAGGGGAATGGGAACCGGATTTGTAGTCCAGCAACTAAGGTAGCCGATATTCAGGACGCCAAAGCATGCAATGAGGCAGTGGGGAAGGGAACACTGACAAAGGAGAGTACTTGCAGGCACGGAGATGGGTTGAAGTGTGTATACTTCAACGCAAGAAACATCAGGAATACGGTGGGTGAACTTAAGGCATGGATCGGTACTTGGGACTACGATGTGGTGGCTATCACGGAAACTTGGATAGAAGAGGGGCAGAAATGGTTGTTGGAGGTCCCTGGTTATAGATGTTTCAATAAGATTAGGGAGGGTGGTAAAAGAGGTGGGGGGGGTGGCATTATTAATTAGAGATAGTATAACAGCTGCAGAAAGGCAGTTCGAGGAGTATCACCCTATTGAGGTAGTATGGGTTGAAGTCAGAAATAGGAAAGGAGCAGTCACCTTGTTAGGAGTTTTCTATAGGCCCCCCAATAGTAGCAGAGATGTGGAGGAACAGATTGGGAAACAGATTTTGGAAAGGTGCAGAAGTCATAGGGTAGTAGCCATGGGCGACTTTAACTTCCCAAATATTGAGTGGAAACTCTTTAGATCAAATAGTTTGGATGGGGTGGTGTTTGTGCAGTGTGTCCAGGAAGCTTTTCTAACACAGTATGTAGATTGTCCGACCAGAGGAGGGGCAATATTGGATTTAGTACTGGGTAATGAACCAGGGCAAGTGATAGATTTGTTAGTGGGGGAGCATTTTGGAGATAGTGACCACAATTCTGTGACTTTCACTTTAGTAATGGAGAGGGATAGGTACGTGCAACAGGGCAAGGTTTACAATTGGGGGAAGGGTAAATACGATGTTGTCAGACAAGAATTGAAGTGCATAAGTTGGGAACATAGGCTGGCAGGGAAGGACACAAGTGAAATGTGGAACTTGTTCAAGGAACAGGTGCTACGTGTCCTTGATATGTATGTCCCTGTCAGGCAGGGAAGAGATGGTCGAGTGAGGGAACCATGGTTGACAAGAGAGGTTGAATGTCTTGTTAAAAGGAAAAAGGTGACTTATGTAAGGCTGAGGAAACAAGGTTCAGACAGGGCATTGGAGGGATACAAGATAGCCAGGAGGGAACTGAAGAAAGGGATTAGGAGAGGTAAGAGAGGGCATGAACAATCTTTGGCGGGTAGGATCAAGGAAAACCCCAAGGCCTTTTACACATATGTGAGAAATATGAGAATGACTCGAGCGAGGGTAGGTCCGATCAAGGACAGTAGCGGGAGATTGTGTATTGAGTCTGAAGAGATAGGAGAGGTCTTGAATGAGTATTTTTCTTCTGTATTTACAAATGAGAGGGGCGATATTGTTGGAGAGGACAGTGTGAAACAGATTGGTAAGCTCGAGGAAATACTTGTCAAGAAGGAAGATGTGTTGGGCATTTTGAAAAACTTGAGGATAGACAAGTCCCCCGGGCCTGACGGGATATATCCAAGGATTCTATGGGAAGCAAGAGATGAAATTGCAGAGCCGTTGGCAATGATCTTTTCGTCCTCACTGTCAACAGGGGTGGTACCAGGGGATTGGGGAGTGGCGAATGTCGTGCCCCTGTTCAAAAAAGGAACTAGGGATAACCCTGGGAATTACAGGCCAGTTAGTCTTACTTCGGTGGTAGGCAAAGTAATGGAAAGGGTACTGAAGGATAGGATTTCTGAGCATCTGGAAAGACACTGCTTGATTAGGGATAGTCAGCACGGATTTGTGAGGGGTAGGTCTTGCCTTACAAATCTTATTGAATTCTTTGAGGAGGTGACCAAGCATGTGGATGAAGGTAAAGCAGTGGATGTAGTGTACATGGATTTTAGTAAGGCATTTGATAAAGTTCCCCATGGTAGGCTTATGCAGAAAGTAAGGAGGCATGGGATAGTGGGAAATTTGGCCAGTTGGATAACGAACTGGCTAACCGATAGAAGTCAGAGAGTGGTGGTGGATGGCAAATATTCAGCCTGGATCCCAGTTACCAGTGGCGTACCGCAGGGATCAGTTCTGGGTCCTCTGCTGTTTGTGATTTTCATTAATGACTTGGATGAGGGAGTTGAAGGGTGGGTCAGTAAATTTGCAGACGATACGAAGATTGGTGGAGTTGTGGATAGTAAGGAGGGCTGTTGTCGGCTGCAAAGAGACATAGATAGGATGCAGAGCTGGGCTGAGAAGTGGCAGATGGAGTTTAACCCTGAAAAGTGTGAGGTTGTCCATTTTGGAAGGACAAATATGAATGCGGAATATAGGGTTAACGGTAGAGTTCTTGGCAATGTGGAGGAGCAGAGAGATCTTGGGGTCTATGTTCATACATCTTTGAAAGTTGCCACTCAAGTGGATAGAGCTGTGAAGAAGGCCTATGGTGTGCTCGCGTTCATTAACAGAGGGATTGAATTTAAGAGCCGTGAGGTGATGATGCAGCTGTACAAAACTTTGGTAAGGCCACATTTGGAGTACTGTGTACAGTTCTGGTCGCCTCATTTTAGGAAGGATGTGGAAGCTCTGGAAAAGGTGCAAAGAAGATTTACCAGGATGTTGCCTGGAATGGAGAGTAGGTCTTACGAGGAAAGGTTGAGGGTGCTAGGCCTTTTCTCATTAGAGCGGAGAAGGATGAGGGGCGACTTGATAGAGGTTTATAAGATGATCAGGGGAATAGATAGAGTAGACAGTCAGAGACTTTTTCCCCGGGTGGAACACACCATTACAAGGGGACATAAATTTAAGGTGAAAGGTGGAAGATATAGGAGGGATATCAGAGGTAGGTTCTTTACCCAGAGAGTAGTGGGGGCATGGAATGCACTGCCTGTGGAAGTAGTTGAGTCGGAAACATTAGGGACCTTCAAGCAGCTATTGGATAGGTACATGGATGACGGTAAAATGATATAGTGTAGATTTATTTGTTCTTAAGGGCAGCACGGTAGCATTGTGGATAGCGCAATTGCTTCACAGCTCCATGGTCCCAGGTTCGATTCCGGCTTGGGTCATTGTCTGTGCGGAGTCTGCACGTCCTCCCCGCGTCTGCGTGGGTTTCCTCCGGGTGCTCCGGTTTCCTCCCACAGTCCAAAGATGTGCGGGTTAGGTGAATTGGCCAATGATAAATTGCCCTTAATGTCCAAATTGCCCTTGGTGTTGGGTGGAGGTGTTGAGTTTGGGTATGGTGCTCTTTCCAAGAGCCGGTGCAGACTCAAAGGGCCGAATGGCCTCCTTCTGCACTGTAAATTCAATGATAATCTATGATTAATCTAGGACAAAGGTTCGGCACAACATCATGGGCCGAAGGGCCTGTTCTGTGCTGTATTTTCTATGTTCTATGTTCTATGATTCCTCACCCAGCATTCTTTTTGGACAATGGGCATTTGAAACAGTCCCTTTTGAAAATTGTAGAAGCCCACCAGCCTCAGACAGGATCAGCAAATTCAATACACCCCAGAGATCAAAACCAGGACTTCCATAACTTGTATGGCTCTTTGCAAGTTCATGGTTCACTGGTTGAGTCATCATCAGATCCTAAGCTGAATGATTGTCAAAAATAATTTTGCCTTGCAAAATGCTCTTGGCCTCGAGCTCTCCTTCTCACTTTATCTATCATGCTGGTTTCATCTTCTTTACTCTGTGCTTACACTCCCACTTTCACTGTGCTTCTTTATTGACTTACACATTTTTATCTTTTCACTTTTCATCTTCTAAGTGCAAGTGATTATTGTAAAATGAAACACTTTTATTGTTGGCTCCCAGTTTCAGCAGCAAGAACTGCCAGGTAGATATCCTGCAATTTCTCCTATTCCATCTGTTGAGCCTCAGACTCAAACTCAGACGAATTTCTGAGTGCACAGTGCAGCATTTTGTCCATTTCCTAACCCAACCATCACTAGGTCAGTCTGACAGTGCCAACCAGTGTGTAACTACCAACAGAACTGGACTGCCTATGTCAAAATAGAGTTTATGAGTCAGTAGAGCGGACTGGAAATTTCCACCCTAAGTCAACAGACCTTTTGCTGGTCCGTTAAAATTTCTGTCCCCCCTGCGGCGATTCACGTGCCGAACAGGACCAGAAAATCCTGCCAGACATTTTCATCCTGTTGTTCTTGTCTGAATGTGAGTTCAGTTCCCAGAGGAGAAAGGTCTCATCTGCGGTCCCAGATGAACACAAAAGATCCTGCGGCATGATTTCAACTTGTATTTATATAGTGCCCCCATGGCCACAGGACATCGCAACAAAGTGATTTTGAGGTGGAGCCACTATTGCAATGTAAGAAATGTAACAGCCAATGAGCACACAACAAGCTACCTCACTCAGCAATGTGATAATGACCTGATACTCTGTTTTTTATGATGTCGATTCAGGGATAATTGTTGGTCAGGATACCAGTGATAACTTCAAAATATTTCGGATTCTAGAGATCTGAAATAGAAACAGAAAGTGCTGGAAAAACTCCGCTGGTCTGGAAGCACATAACTGCCATCATGTTCACGGCTCATGCTCATGCATCATTCGCAAACGAGGTAAAATTGGGACGATGACAACATTGTTTAATTTTAAATTGACTAAAAGCCCAGTATATTATTTACATTCACAATGCAGCTATTATATAGCTAGAACTGCTGAATCTTCTATATTTTTCTTTAGCTGATGATGTAATTGAATTAGAATCATAGAATTTACAGTGCAGAAGGAAGCCATTCGGCCCATCACGTCTGCACTGGCTCTTTGAAAGAATACCCTACCCAAGCCCACTCCTCCACCTTATCCCCATAACCCAGTAACTCCACCCAACACTGAGGGCAATTTTGGACAGTAAGGGCAATTTAGCATGGCCAATCCACTTAACCTGCACATCTTTGGACTGTGGGAGGAAACCGGAGCACCCGGAGGAAACCCACGCACACACAGGGAGAACGTGCAGACTCCGCACAGACAGTGACCCAAGCCGGGGATCAAACCTGGGACCCTGGAGTTGTGAAGCAATTGTGCTAACCACTATGCTACCGTGCTGCCCTTATATAATTACACCCTTATAATCCAGTTTGAACTAGTCATTAGTCTTTACCTTCCTCTGTTGGAATTTACACTTTTAGACTGGTGCAGGGAGTGAATGCTCATTATATCAAATTCATGCTTTTGTGCTCAAGTCTTGGCGTGGGACTTCTTTCTGACTCATAGACAGGAGTGCTACCCACTGAGTCACTGCTGACAGTTGATGAAGAGCAGAGGCGTTCTCTTGGCAGGCTGGCCAGTATTTAACTCTCAACCAATATCCCTGAGGCAGATTATTTGAACACTTGTCCCAGTGTTGTTTGCGGAACTTTACTGTGGACAAATACAACTTTCCCTTACCATGACTACAGCAGAGACCATACTTCAGTGATGAGGGAGTTGAGAATATAAGAACATAAGAAATAGGAGCAGGAGTAGGGCATTTGATCCCTCAAGCTTGCTCCATCATTCAATACGTCCAAGGTTGATCTGAATGTGACCTTAATTCCTACTTGCCTCATAACCCTCAACTCACTTGTCAATCAAAAATCAGCCTTGAATATATTAAATAATCTTTATTCGTGTCAAAAGAATGCTTACATTAACACTGCATTGAAGTTACTGTGAAAATTCCCTAGTCGCCACACTCCGGTGCCTGTTCAGGTACACAGAGGAAGAATTCAGAATGTCTAATTCACCTAACAAGCACGTCTTTTAGGACTTGTGGGAGGAAACCGGAGCACCTGGAGGAAACCTACGCAGCCACAGAGAGAATGTGCTGACTCCGGACCGACATTGACCCAAGCGGGAATCAAAGCCGGGACCCTGGTGCTGTGAAGCAACAGTGCTAACCACTGTGCTACCATGCCACCTTGACCCAGCCTCCATTGCTCTCTGTGGGAGAGAATTCCAAAGACTAACAACCCTCTGAGATAAAAAAAATCCTCCTTGTCGCCGTCTTAATTGGGAGATTGCTTTTTTTTTTATTAAATATTTTATTGAAAATTTTTGGTCAACCAACACAGTACATTGTGCATCCTTTACACAATATTATAACAACACAAATAACAATGACCTATTTTATAAACAAAAAATGAATAAATAATAAATAACAAAAATGAAAACTAGCCCTAATTGGCAACTGCCTTGTCACAAGTAACACTCTCCAAAAATATAATTTAACAGTCCAATATATAATTATCTGTAGCAACGACCTATACATACTATACAGTATATATTAACAACCCTGACAGTCCTTCTGGTTCCTCCCCCCCCCCACCCCCCTCCCGCCCCCCCCCCCCCCCCCCCCCCCCCCCGATCCTGGGCTGCTGCTGCTGCCTTCTTTTTCCCATTCCGTCTATCTTTCTGCCAGGTATTCGACGAACGGTTGCCACCGCCTGGTGAACCCTTGAGCCGACCCCCTTAGGACGAACTTAATCCGCTCTAGCTTTATAAACCCCGCCATGTCATTTATCCAGGTCTCCACCCCCGGGGGCTTGGCTTCTTTCCACATTAGCAATATCCTGCGGCGGGCTACTAGGGACGCAAAGGCCAAAACATCGGCCTCTCTCGCCTCCTGCACTCCCGGCTCTTGTGCAACCCCAAATATAGCCAACCCCCAGCTTGGTTCGACCCGGACTCCTACTACTTTTGAAAGCACCTTTGTCACCCCCATCCAAAACCCCTGGAGTGCCGGGCATGACCAAAACATATGGGTATGATTCGCTGGGCTTCTCGAGCACCTCGCACACCTATCCTCCACCCCAAAAAATTTACTGAGCCGTGCTCCAGTCATATGTGCCCTGTGTAATACCTTAAACTGAATCAGGCTTAGCCTGGCACACGAGGACGACGAGTTTACCCTGCTTCGGGCATCTGCCCACAGCCCCTCCTCGATCTCCTCCCCCAGCTCTTCTTCCCATTTCCCTTTTAGTTCATCTACCATAGTCTCCCCTTCGTCCCTCATTTCCCTATATATATCTGACACCTTACCATCCCCCACCCATGTCTTTGAGATCACTCTGTCCTGCACCTCTTGTGTTGGGAGCTGCGGGAATTCCCTCACCTGTTGCCTCGCAAAAGCCCTCAGTTGCATATACCTGAATGCATTCCCTTGGGGCAACCCATATTTCTCGGTCAGCGCTCCCAGACTCGCGAACTTCCCATCCACAAACAGATCTTTCAGTTGCGTTATTCCTGCTCTTTGCCACATTCCATATCCCCCATCCATTCCCCCCCGGGGCAAACCTATGGTTGTTTCTTATCGGGGACCCCCCCAAGGCTCCAGTCTTTCCCCTATGCCGTCTCCACTGTCCCCAAATCTTCAGTGTAGCCACCACCACCGGGCTTGTGGTGTAGTTCCTCGGTGAGAACGGCAATGGGGCTGTCACCATAGCCTGTAGGCTAGTCCCCCTACAGGACGCCCTCTCTAATCTCTTCCACGCCGCTCCCTCCTCCTCTCCCATCCACTTACTCACCATTGAAATATTAGCGGCCCAATAATACTCACTTAGGCTCGGTAGTGCCAGCCCCCCCCTATCCCTGCTACGCTGTAAGAATCCCTTCCTCACTCTCGGGGTCTTCCCGGCCCACACAAAACCCATGATGCTCTTTTCAATCCTTTTAAAAAAAGCCTTCGTAATCACCACCGGGAGGCACTGAAACACAAAGAGGAATCTCGGGAGGACCACCATCTTAACCGCCTGCACCCTCCCTGCCATTGACAGGGATACCATATCCCATCTCTTGAAATCCTCCTCCATCTGTTCCACCAACCGCGTTAAATTTAACCTATGCAATGTGCCCCAATTCTTAGCTATCTGGATCCCCAGGTAACGAAAGTCCCTTGTTACCTTCCTCAACGGTAGGTCCTCTATTTCTCTACTCTGCTCCCCTGGATGCACCACAAACAACTCACTTATCCCCATGTTCAATTTATACCCTGAAAAATCCCCAAACTCCCCAAGTATCCGCATTATTTCTGGCATCCCCTCCGCCGGGTCCGCCACGTATAGTAGCAAATCGTCCGCATACAAAGATACCCGGTGCTCTTCTCCTCCCCTAAGTACTCCCCTCCACTTCTTGGAACCCCTCAACGCTATCGCCAGGGGCTCAATCGCCAGTGCAAACAATAATGGGGACAGAGGGCATCCCTGCCTTGTCCCTCTATGGAGCCGAAAATATGCAGATCCCCGTCCATTCGTGACCACGCTCGCCACTGGGGCCCTATACAACAGCTGCACCCATCTAACATACCCCTCTCCAAAACCAAATCTCCTCAACACCTCCCACAAATAATCCCACTCCACTCTATCAAATGCTTTCTCGGCATCCATCGCCACTACTATCTCCGTTTCTCCCTCTGGTGGGGCCATCATCATTACCCCTAACAACCTCCGTATATTCGTGTTCAGCTGTCTCCCCTTCACAAACCCAGTTTGGTCCTCGTGGACCACCCCCGGGACACATTCCTCTATTCTCATTGCCATTACCTTGGCCAGGACCTTGGCATCTACATTTAGGAGGGAAATAGGTCTATAGGACCCGCATTGTAGCGGGTCCTTTTCCTTCTTTAAGAGAAGCGATATCGTTGCTTCAGACATAGTCGGGGGCAGTTGTCCCCTTTCCTTTGCCTCATTAAAGGTCCTCGTCAGTACCGGGGCGAGCAAGTCCACATATTTTCTATAGAATTCGACTGGGAATCCATCCGGTCCCGGGGCCTTTCCCGCCTGCATGCTCCTAATTCCTTTCACCACTTCTTCTACCTCGATCTGTGCTCCCAGTCCCACCCTTTCCTGCTCTTCCACCTTGGGAAATTCCAGCCGATCCAAGAAGCCCATCATTCTCTCCCTCCCATCCGGGGGTTGAGCTTCATATAATTTTTTATAAAATGTCTTGAACACTCCATTCACTCTCTCCGCTCCCCGCTCCATCTCTCCTTCCTCATCCCTCACTCCCCCTATTTCCCTCGCTGCTCCCCTTTTCCTCAATTGGTGTGCCAGCAACCTGCTCGCCTTCTCCCCATATTCGTACTGTACACCCTGTGCCTTCCTCCATTGTGCCTCTGCAGTGCCTGTATTCAGCAAGTCAAATTCTACATGTAGCCTTTGCCTTTCCCTGTACAGTCCCTCCTCCGGTGCTTCCGCATATTGTCTGTCCACCCTCAAAAGTTCTTGCAGCAACCGCTCCCGTTCCTTACTCTCCTGCTTCCCTTTATGTGCCCTTATTGATATCAGCTCCCCTCTAACCACCGCCTTCAACGCCTCCCAGACCACTCCCACCTGGACCTCCCCATTATCATTGAGTTCCAAGTACTTTTCAATGCACCCCCTCACCCTTAGACACACCCCCTCATCTGCCATTAGTCCCATGTCCATTCTCCAGGGTGGGCGCCCTCCTGTTTCCTCCCCTATCTCCAAGTCCACCCAGTGTGGAGCGTGATCCGAAATGGCTATAGCCGTATACTCCGTTCCCCTCACCTTCGGGATCAATGCCCTACCCAGCACAAAAAAGTCTATTCGCGAGTAGACTTTATGGACATAGGAGAAAAACGAGAACTCCTTACTCCTAGGTCTGCTAAATCTCCACGGGTCTACACCTCCCATCTGCTCCACAAAATCTTTAAGTACCTTGGCTGCTGCCGGCCTCCTTCCAGTCCTGGACTTCGACCTATCCAGCCCTGGTTCCAACACCGTATTAAAATCTCCCCCCATTATCAGCTTTCCCATCTCTAGGTCCGGAATGCGTCCTAGCATCCGCCTCATAAAATTGGCATCATCCCAGTTCGGGGCATATACGTTTACCAAAACCACCGTCTCCCCCTGTAGTTTGCCACTCACCATCACGTATCTGCCCCCGTCATCTGCCACTATAGTCTTTGCCTCGAACATTACCCGCTTCCCCACTAATATAGCCACCCCCCTGTTTTTCGCATCTAGCCCCGAATGGAACACCTGCCCCACCCATCCTTTGCGTAGCCTAACCTGGTCTATCAGTTTCAGGTGCGTTTCCTGTAACATAACCACATCTGCCTTAAGTTTCTTAAGGTGTGCGAGTACCCGTGCCCTCTTTATCGGCCCGTTCAGCCCTCTCACGTTCCACGTGATCAGCCGAGTTGGGGGGCTTCCTACCCCCCCCCCCCCTTGTCGATTAGCCATCACCTTTTTCCAGCTCCTCACCCGGTTCCCACGCAGCTGTATCTCCCCCAGGCGGTGCCCCCCCGCCCATCCTCTCCCATACCAGCTCCCCCCTCTCCCCAGCAGCAGCAACCCAGTAATTCCCCCCTCCCACCCCCCCCCGCTAGATCCCCCGCTAGCGTAATTACGCCCCCCATGTTGCTCCCAGAAGTCAGCAAACTCTGGCTGACCTCGGCTTCCCCCCGTGACCTCGGCTCGCACCGTGCGACGCCCCCTCCTTCCTGCTTCTCTATTCCCGCCATGATTATCATAGCGCGGGAACCAAGCCCACGCTTCTCCCTTGGCCCCGCCCCCAATGGCCAACGCCCCATCTCCTCCACCTCCCCTCCTCCCCCCATCACCACCTGTGGGAGAGAGAAAATTACCGCATCGCAGGATTAGTACATAAAACCCTTCTTTGCCCCCCACATTCGCCCCACCACTTTGTTCGAACGTTCTTTTTAATAACCCGCTCATTCCAGTTTTTCTTCCACAATAAAAGTCCACGCTTCATCCGCCGTCTCAAAGTAGTGGTGCCTCTCTCGATATGTGACCCACAGTCTTGCCGGTTGCAGCATTCCAAATTTTATCTTCTTTTTATGAAGCACCGCCTTGGCCCGATTAAAGCTCGCCCTCCTTCTCGCCACCTCCGCACTCCAGTCTTGATAATCGCGGATCACCGCGTTCTCCCATTTACTACTCCGAGTTTTCTTCGTCCATCTAAGGACCATTTCTCTATCCTTAAAACGGAGGAATCTCACCACTATGGCTCTGGGAATTTCTCCTGCTCTCGGTCCTCGCGCCATCACTCGGTATGCTCCCTCCACCTCCAACGGACCTGCCGGGGCCTCCGCTCCCATTAACGAGTGCAGCATCGTGCTCACATATGCCCCGACGTCCGCTCCCTCCACACCTTCAGGAAGACCAAGAATCCTCAGGTTGTTCCTCCTTGCGTTGTTTTCCAGTGCCTC
Source organism: Scyliorhinus torazame (assembly GCF_047496885.1). Lineage (NCBI taxonomy): Eukaryota > Metazoa > Chordata > Chondrichthyes > Carcharhiniformes > Scyliorhinidae > Scyliorhinus > Scyliorhinus torazame. Next base: position 100,463,460 of record NC_092714.1, on the reverse strand, counting down.
CAACCTTTCCACACATCGTTTCTGATGTGCCTCCTGCGTCTCCGTCTTCACCACCAGGCCCTGTATATCGTCCTCATTCTTGGCTGCCTTTGCCTTCATGACCCGAAGCTCCCGCTCCTGGGTCTTTTGTTCCTCCTTTAGCCCTTCGATCGCCTGTAGTATCGGGGCCAACAGCTCTTTCTTCATTTCCTTTTTGATCTCTTCCACACAGCATTTCAAGAACTCTTGTTGTTCAGGGCCCCATGTTAAACTGCCACCTTCCGACGCCATCTTGGTTTTTGCTTGCCTTCCTTGCCGCTGTTCTAAAGGATCCACTGCAATCTGGCCACTTCCCTCTCCTTTTTCCATCCGTATCCAGGGGAGATTCCCTTCTGGTTTACCGCACAGTGTTTTTAGCCGTCAAAATTGCCGTTGGGGCTCCTATCAAGAGCCCAAAAGTCCGTTTCACAGGGAGCTGCCGAAATGTGCGACTCAGCTGGTCATCGCCGCACCCGGAACTCGACTCAGATTGCTATTTTTAAAATGTGCCCCAGTACTAGTTTCCCAAGAGGGAACATCTACTCAACCTCTACCCTGTCAAATTCCCTCAGAATTCTATATGTTTCAATACGATCATCTCTCATTTTTCCAAATTCCAATTAGTATAGGCCCAAGTCGCCTACCCTGTCCTCATAAGACAAACTCTTCATGCCATGAATCAGTCTACTGAACCTTCTTTGAACTGCTTCCAATGTAAGTAGGTCCCTCCCTAAGTAAGGTGACCAAAACTGTGCACATTACTTTCGATGTGGTCTCAACATTACCCTCTACAGTCATAGAAAGACTTCCCGAATTTATATTCCATCCCCCTTGCAATGAAGGCCACCATTCCACTTATCATCCTCATCATTTGCTGTTCCTGCATGTTAACCTCTTGGGATTCATGGAAAGGGACACCAAAATCCCTCTGCAGCATTCTGTAGTCTCTCTCCATTCTAATATTTTGTTTTCCTATTCTTCCTGCCAAAGTGGATAACCTCATATTTTCACATTGTATTCCATCTGCCAGATGTTTGCACACTCACTGAACTTATCAATATCTCTTTCCAGCCTCTTTGGATCCTCTGTGCAACTTGCTTTCCTATCTCCCTTTGTATGACTAACAAATATAACTACAATACAACTGGTCCATTCATCCAAGCTATTAACATACATCACAAATAATTGAGGCCCAAGTACTGGTCCCTGTGGCACCCCACTAGTTACAGTTTGTCAATCTGAAAAAGATCAATTTATCCCAATGCTCTATTTCCTGCTAAGTTTGCCAGTTCTCTATCCATGCCAAAATATTACCCCCAATATCATGAGCTGTTATTTTGTGTGGTAACATTTTATTTGGCATCTTATCAAATGCCTTTTGGAAATCCAAATGCACATCTAATGGTTCTCTTTTATCCACTCAACTTGTTACATCCACCAAGAAATCTAATAAATTTGTCAAATACCATTTCCTCTTTGCAAAATTATGTTGATTTTCTCTGATTACATAATGATTTTCTAAATACTTTGTGACTGACAATGGCTTCTAGCATTTTACCAGTTAGGCTAACTGGCCTATGGTTTCCCGTTTTCTGTATCCTTCCTTTCTTGAATACATTTATCACTTTCCAATCTGTTGCCACCTTTCCAGAAGCTTCGGAATTTTGGAAGGCCAACACATCCACTACCTCTGCAGCGACGTCTTTAAGATCCTCAGGTGCAGGCCACCAGTTCCAATCTTAAGTTCCATTAGCTTTCCGAGTACTTTTTTCTCTTGTAATCAGGGTTGTTTAAAGTTCCTCCCTCCCTTTTGCCTCTTGATTTTCTACCATTCTCAGGATGCTTTTTGTGCCTTCTACTGTGAAAACAGATACAAAGTACTTGTTCAAAGCCTTATTTCCCATTATTAATTCCCCAGCCTCACCCACGAAAGGGCTAAGCACAGTTTAGCTACTTCTTTTCCTTTTTATATACTGGCAGAAGTTTTTATTGTCTGTTTTTATATTTTGTTAGTTTTCTCTCAGATTAAAATGTAACGAAGAGAGAGAAGTTGTAGGTTGGTTTCCAAAGCTTTCTCAGTCTTCTGGTCTTGATGGATTCTCTTATCATAGAAGTATATTTTTATATTTTATTATGCATGGATTTTCTCACAAAGTCATAATATCTGGCAATTCCCATAATCAGCCTGCTTCATACCTCTAACCGCAACTGCCTCCTAGCCCAGATGCCAGATGCATCTGGGTGCAGCACAACCGCTACCCAGTGGAGCTGAGCTTCAATTGACTGAACCAGCATCTTTAAGAGACCTGCTGAAAAACATCCCAGAAATTTCAAAGAGAAGGTATGCAAATTGCTTTTCCTGTCCCTATCACCCCATGGGATTCCCTACCAATAACCCTGTCCCCTATTGGCAAACTGCCTATAAATACTTGTCCAGTGCTGATATCTTATTTGCATCTTTTCGGCGAGCTATGAGTACAGTACCTTGAACTGGAAAATCACCCCTTGTGCTCTTCCTCTCAAATTCCTTTTTCTCTGCTCTTTGTGAAGCTTTATAAAGGTTTTTCTTGCCTTTGGATGGGTAGGTGTTGAATGGCATTCGGGGAATTTACAGCAACTAAAACTATTTTGGAGCTTCTTGGTTATGTGTGATTTCTTTTTCAAAGTTCTTTTTTAGCTTTGGTGGGTACTAGCATAAACTTTTCCTGGCATTAGCTCGACCCTGCACTGGTTCCACCTTGCATTGATTTCATGTAGCAGTATTTCACCTGGTATTGGCTTAATCAAATGTTAAATTAACCTAGCAATAGATGTGACCTACTGTAGTATTAGTTATATACGGTATTGGAATGAATCATTGTTGGCTTCACATGGCAGTAGCTTTATCTAATAATGGCTGATCGATCTGATATTTTCTGCAATATGACTGACTACTCTTTTAGATGCCAGAGACCAATTGGACCATAGGCTGACAGAGATAGCCAGCTAGACAGAAGCAGACAGAAATAGTGCGATAGATAGATAAATAAAGCAATCAATACAGAGATAGATAATCAGATAGAGGGAGAGAAATAGCTAGATAATCATACAGAACAGTAGATAAGCAGATGGATCAGCGAAGTCAACTCTGAAAAAACATAACAAATCAAAATGTAATTCTGATACAGCAACAGAATGCATGCATCAGAACACTTTTTGTTCACTTAGTTATGATTGAGTCAGCAATTCGAACAATAGTGTCTTTGATGACACTATTGTTCGAATTGCTGACTCAATCATAACTAAATTGTACCCGCTTTGGTTGAAATGCGAAACACAGTTGATCCACTCAAAATTGGCGCTTGGAGAGAGTACAGCATGTTTGAGTCTTTGAGGGTGAAAAATGATCGAATTTCGCTCCCATTAACCTTCATGCAAACATTAAACCAGCAGGAAAAAAAAAATCATCTCAACACAGAAGCAATGCAATGAAAACTGATATCCAGATTTGTTGCCCAAATATTTTTCCATGCCATCACAATGCCATCCAGGGTTCAATGCAGGGAATAGTTAGTTAAGAATTTGCTTAAAAAAAATACATTTGTGATAGAAAACTGTTTAAAATGATGGAACCCAAGACACCTGCAGATAAATTGCTGAGCTCAATGTTAAATACCTGAAGTTGAAAAATAGCTCTAGGCACTGTCATCTACAGTTTCAGCAACAAGAAAAGCAGCATATAAGATCCGCTGCTTTCAGGCCCAAACTACAGATTTGCATTGGGAATTTGTACTATCCTGGGTGTGAATTCCAATGTGCACAACTTGGTTAAAATTTTGTATTCTAGGATTCTAGGAGTGAGAATTTTACCACAAGGCGAAGAGAAAATAATAAATCTCTATTTATGCTGCAAGGTATGCAAATCTAATAAGCTACTGGAGGTTTAATTTGCAACATATCAGCCACTCATTAAGTACATCGGATGCAGTAGAATTATGAGCACAAATTGAAAGAATCCATTATATGATATTGGGTTATAGCAAATTAGCAAAGCTCCAAAAATGTTACAACTGATAAAAAATATAGTTTACTGCAGTTCCCTACTTCTGATCCCAGTAAACAGGACACACTGAGATTCTGATGCATACTTTTGGTTACTTAAAAACTGTGTTGCCATCATGCAGTCTTGAGGCCCATTTTCATCATAGGTACAATCAACATAGAGTTAAATGCTTAGTTTTGAGGAACAAACTTTACTAAATTCTTTATAAAGGATGGCCATCCTACATTAAAATCGGAAACTTTGAATACATTTGCTGTTGTGGCTTTTTCAAAGAAAGAGTCATCTGTAACAATGTATTTGAACACTGAAATGGTGGAGTTTCTAAATAGCCACCATTACTACATTATTCGGTCGATATATGTGGATCCAATATTTTTTGACAAATGTCACCTCTCCTTAGCTATGGCAGGTAGATCACCCCAATACAGTGGAACACAATCACTGACATCCTTGTACAGAAGCAAAATACTTCCGTTGCTGTGAATCTGAAATGCAAACAGAAAACGCTGGAAATATTTAGCAGGTCAGACAGCATCTGCGGTGAGAGAAACAGACTTAATGTTTCAGGTCATGATGACAATTCATCAGAACAGGACAGACCTGCTGAATATTTCCAACATTTACTGTTTTTAATATCACTGACATCCTTTCTAACTCTCCCTCAGGTCACGGTGACCCAAAGCTGCTGACAGCCGAGAGGCAAACAAGTCACCATCATCTGAGCCCTTTGGAGAATATCGCTCTCTACATCAAGGAACTGACTGCCACAGGCATCCAGCATCACTGAGAACATTCAGGACAACAGTATGTTTCTGCCTCAAGACTTTTTACAACTCCCAGTGCACAAGAGCATGATAAATAGGATAGGAATAGACTATTTGGCCCCTCGAGTGCCATCCAATAATCACATGGCTGATCTGACTGTGGCGTTAACTCCACTTTCACATCTGCTCCCGATAATCCTTGACTCCCTTGTAGATCAAAAATCTGTCTCAATCAGCCTTGAATATATTTAATGATCCAGCCTTCCCTGCTTTCTGAGGTAAAGAATTCGAAATAATAATGACCCTCGAAGAGAAAAAAAATCATTCTAATTTTTGTAAATTCGTTTACGGGATGTGGGTTTCGCTGGTTAGGCACATTTATTGCCCATCCCTAGTTGCTCTTCAGATGGTGGTGGTGAGTTGCCTTCTTGAACTGCTGTAGTCCTTGAGGTGTAGGTACACCCACTGTGCTGGTAGGGAGGGAGTTCCAGGATGTTACCCCAGCGTCAGTGAAGGAACGGTGATATATTTCCAAGTCAGGGTGGTGAGTGACTTGGAGGGGAACCTCCATGTGGTGGGGTTCCAAGGTATCTGCTGCTCGTTCTTCTAGATGGTAGTGGTTTGGGGTTTGAAAGGTGCTGTCTGAGGAACGTTGGTGAATTACTGCAGTGTATCTTGTAGGTGGTACACACGGCTACCACTGTTCGTCAGTAGTGGAGGGTTTGAAGTTTTGTGGAAGGGGGAGCAATCAAGCGGGCTGCTTTGTCCTGGATGGTGTCGAGTTTCAGGAGTGTTGGAGCTGCACTCATCCAGGCAAGTGGAGAGTATTCCATTACACTCTTGACTTGTGCCTTGCAGATGGTGGACAGGCTTTCGGGGGTCAGGAGATGAGTTACTTGCCGCAGGATTCCTAGCCTATGACCTGCTCTGGCAGCCACAGTATTAAAATGACAAGTCCAGTTTAGTTTCTGATCAATGGTAACCCCCAGGATGTTAATTGTGAGGGATTCAGCGATGGTAATGCCATTGAATGTCAAGGGGCGATAGTTAGTTCCTCTCTTGTAGGAAATGGTCATTACCTGGTACTTGTGTGGAGCAAATGTAACTGCCACTTGTCAGCCCAAGCCTGCATATTGTCCAGGTCTTGCTGCATTTGGACCAAGCCTGCATAATGTCCAGGTCTTGCTGCATTTGGACATGGACTGCTTCATTATCTGAGGAGTCGGAATGGTGCTGAACATTGTGCAGTGATCCGCAAACATCTCCACTTCTGACCTTATGATGGGAGGGAGGTCATTGATGAAGCAGCTGAAGATGGGTGGGCCCAGGACACTACACTGAGGAACTCCTGCAGTGATGTCCTGGAGCTGGGATGACCACCAACCACCACAACCATCTTTGTGCCAGGTATGACTCCAACCAGCAGAGAGTTTTCCCCTGGTTCCAATTGGCTCCAGTTTAGCTAGGGCCCCTTGATGCCATACTCGGCCAAATGCTGCCTTGATGTCAAGGGCAGTCACTCTCACCTCATGTCCATCTTTAATGGGAGATTGCTTATTTGTAAACTGTGCCCCCCTTGTTCTAGATTCTCTCAGCATCTACACTGCAAACTCCCTCAGAATTTAACATGTTTCAATAAAATCACCTCATTCTTGTAAACTCCAATGAGCACAGGCCTAACCTTTCCCCATAAGATAACCACTTTATCCCAGGCATCAACATAATGAACCTTCTCTGAAATATCACCAATGCAAGTATGCCCTCTTCAGGTAAGGAAACCAAAACTGTACACAGTTCCATAGCTGTGATCTCACCAGTGTTCCACATAGCTGCAGCAGGACTTCACTACTTTTCTACTTTCTACTGTAGGTTGCGGTACATTCCTTTGTTCTTTTTTCTTTGTTTGAGGTGGGTATTTTTTTCAGTGGACTCAGATGAGGACTTTGGTGGGGTGGCATGCAGGAGAATGCTGAAGTCTATGTATACCGAGATGCATGGTGTATTGACATGCCTGTCAGCCTCTTATCACTGTCAAGGGGCATCGGAAAATTCAGTTCCAACATGGCGTAGATCCTGGAGCTCATCCCCTCCAGTGTGAGGGTTGTGGCCAACTCTACGGTAGCACTTGTGAACCCACGTGTAATCCAGTTGCAGCACATGTAGAAGCCAGCCAATATCTCAGTGTTGCAGTGGAAGCTCGGACTGAACTCATGAGACCTATGCTTGTTGCTATGCATGGGAAGACAGTTGCCATTATGGTTGCGAATCATAGTGTGTGAATGGGTTTTCAGGCTTTGACAGCAGTCCAGCAATCTGCTCTCTAACAGATGACTAGGATTCCTGAGACTCTGGCCCAAGAAAATGTCAGTGGTGCCATGTAAACATTCTTCTTGTCTGTTCAGCTGTGAGTAGATAGTAAAAACATTTAGTGGATATATGCTGTCCAGGTTTCAAATGCTGCAGCTTGACATCACAATCTGACAAGTTGAGATGTTTCAGGCTCACACGTGGCACACCCCTACTAGCTCCCTTCCCACTGTGTCAGAAGCACATCATTTTCAGGTCCTCCAGCTTCCATAGCATTGGTCCCAGTGCTGCGACAGAGCCAACTTTCAAACCACAAGTCATTGACACTGATGAACTACAAATCCACAACTACTGGACCAATTATTACCTCTCCAAAGGCTATCCAAACAAATCTACCACGTTCAGACCAACCCTTAACTGTTCTAATCAGCAGGATCCAGATCCACTCTCCTGGTCTTCCAAATTTCCACTTCAGTGAAGGTAGCTGGTGATTTTAATGTCCAACTATTTCCATGGACCATAAATTCATGGACCTCAGCCCGATTCCAGTCTCACACTCACAAAGATCCCCTCCAGCATGGTAGAAATCCGAGCTACAAACTCAACAGTAACCTAATGTCCAAAACTCAATTTGGGTTCTGCCCCTTAACTCCAGACCTCATTACAGCCATGTTCCAATTGTGAACATGTGAGGATAGATGTTTTCTTTTTCAAAATATTCTTGGGAATATCGTATTATTCTGTAAAGACATGTGTGTGTGTGTGTGTGTGTGTACACGGGCGTGTGCGTAAATAATTTAGCTGAGGAAAAGTGAAAAGAGACAACTTGTTTGGGCAGTTGAGAGATACAAGTGGCAAAGGTGCTAAATACACACATTTGTAATCAGATTCCATGGTCAAGTGGATTTATAAGTAAATAGGGTAGATTTAGAAATTTGCATTAGGAGATGGATAGTGACTTGAATTTTTAGCTGTTAATTTTCAAAGGAGAATAAGGCATTCTTACAACTTACAAAGGTTTCATAAGTAAACAATGAAGTTACTAAATTTCATTTGATTCAAAAAGGAAAACAATAGGGAGAAACAAAAGATGTTTATGCTTTTGGAAAAACTGGGTTCATAGAGGTGCTGAAGGCAATAGAATTGAGAATAAAGGGGTAAAGTATATTTAAGCAGAGATGCTGAGTTGAGATGGGTTGGCTGTGTGGGTAAGATATCATAGGAACAGCTTTATGCTGAGAGAACATGTAAAATTTAAAACCATCGAGAAACCAGAAAGTATTTGGTTTCAGAAAGCAGAGTGGGATGGTTGAGAAGTTGTGTGGCATACTTTTATGACAGTGACAACAATTTTGCCTTGGATCATATTACTGGATTTTTAGAGTTAAAAATCTATAAGGAGGTGTTGTGAAGAAGGCATTTACTTGTGTGTACTGACCAAGTGGATTATTATGGGGAGGTTGTGTAAGACTTGATTTAACTGTGCAACTTTAATCTTCAGTGCTTAAGTTTTCTTTCCTTCTTGTCAATGAATCTTTTAATTTTTAAAATCTCTAAAGTGTTGATGGAATTCTATGCTTCTGGGTTCTGTAGGTTTCTCCTCATTTTCAGAGTATAGAAAATGTTATGGTCAGTAAGACAAGTTTCCCTCTGTGATTTAGCTTGCTCAGGAAATGACATCTGCTGTGTTAATAACAGACCAAACAGCAGAATTCCAGAGGTGAGGTAAGAGTGATTACCTTTGACATCCAGCAATATCAATATATTTTTAAAATTTAGAGTACCCAATTTTTTTTTTCCAAATTAGGGGACAATTTAGCGTGGCCAATCCATCTAATCCATACATCTTTGGTTTGTGGGGGAGAAGCCCATGCCGACATGGGGAGAATGTGGAAACTCCACACGGACAGTGACCCAGGGCTTGGATTCGAACCCAGGTCCTCAGCGCCGTAGGCTGAAGTGCTAACCACTGTGCCACGTGACGCCGCGACATCCAGCAATATTTGACTAAGTGTGACACCAAGGAGCCTGAGTAACATTAAAATCAATGGGAATTAGAGGGGAAACTCTTCAATGACCAAGGTCATACCGAACAAAAAGGAAGGTGGGTCATAGGTTATTGGAGGCCATTTCTGTCCCAGGACTTCACTGTAGGTGTTTATCAGGGTAATATACGAAGCCCAAACATCTTCAACTGCTTCTTCAATTACCCTCCCTCCATCATAATTTCAGAAGATCGGGGGGGGGGGGGTTCTCCAGTCCACGAGCTGTGTTTTCCGGCGTGGCGGCCCCGCGTAAGCAGCGGGATTCTCTGTTCCCGCAGCCGGCCAATGGGGTTTCCCACTGTGGTTACTTCACACTGTTGGGATCCCATCGATGGAAAATTCCGCTGACGATCTTTGTTGATGATTGCACAGTTTTCAATTCCCTTCAGAACTCCTCAGGTAATGCAGCAAGACCTGGACAACATTCAGTAGTAAGTAGCATTTCCATCACACACGTGTCAGGCATTGGTCAACTCCAACAAGGGAGAATCTACACATCTGCCACGGACTTTCAATGGAATTACCATCACTGAATCCACCATCATAAATATCCTGCGGCTTACCATTGATGAGAAACTTCACTGGGCCAACCATATAATGTGGTTACAAGAACAGGTCAGGGGCTGAGAATTCTATGGTGAGTGGCTTACCTCCTGACTATCCAAAGCCTTCCCATCATCTAAAAGACACAAGTCAAGAGAATGATCCCATGAAATAATAATGAAAACAAATGTTATAAATCTGCATCAAACCAAACCCTTGTCTCTCCTCAGGTATAAGACACTAGGGACAATTTTCCTGTGTTTTACATTGCCACAACATTTTTTGGACTATTTCTGGGAGGAGCAGGTGGAATAAAATACATGCACACATAACAGGTGCACGTCAAGGACAACAATTTACTGGAATGAAAGAGGAGGGAGATTCCAAGCCTCCAATCTCATGTTTCTCTTTAATCATCGGTGCGCCAATCATTTGAGTGACATCCAGAAGAGTCAGTCTTACCTCTAAGTTCCATTCCCTCCCCAATCAACTTTTGGATAGCAGCCAGTGAATGCCTGGCCCACGAAAATTATCTGCATCTGCAAATTCAAGTTCTTCTAGGTCTCTAGGTACATTCTGACTGCCTAGCAACCAGCAACAGGGAGAAAGGTCCCAATATGACCAAAATTATGTTGCTACGGTATCTTTCAGAATGTATTACGATCAGTGTGCCTGCCAGTTTGATATATGTGAGGCATCTGGCAGCAATATTAATGAGTGATGTCCATGTTGTTGCTCAGTGGAATATGTGCAACAAACCCCTATAGCATCATGTTAAAGAGAAGAAACTCCGGTGTACCGTTATATAAGTAAAGAAATAGCATAGGTGATTGAAGACTTGGCCGAGCAGAACTTAAGCCTGTGATCTTTCAGACAGTTATGGTCTGAGTGCCTGTGTGCTTGTGCATATTTTGCACCATACCTGAATTAAGGCTCCTGTTTGCATGCAACATATTTAAATTAATATTTTGATATAATTTTCTGATTTGGTGCACCTTCAAGGTTTACTTAAAATGGCACAAATAAAATATGTACTAAGGAGCTCCTGAAGAGGAAAAGATTTGAAACCTTTACTTGTTGCACTGGTGTCTCTCAATATTTATTAATGTTCTTTTAATATGCAAATTAATGCTTATTTGCTCAATGCTTTGTGATTCCTGGTTACATCGATAGGTAAAACATTTGAAAGAACAGGAATAGATAAAGAAAGACAGGGAATACAAAACTGAGTTCTCCTAGGGCAGACAGTAGATGAAGTTAAAGATGGGAATTGGTTTGTATAAGCCCCAGGTGAATCATTTCCCAGTTGTAATATGCGGCAAGATGGAAGATGCAATTTGAAGGACCGAGCTGACAAGGAAAGTCTGTACTTCCTTTCATAAAACTATCCATAACTGCAGGCCCTGGCAAGACTCCTGCCAATGACCAACACCACTGTGTCTGCAGGCTCAGGGTGGCGTGTAGCCAGTTCCAGAGCTTTGCCATCTGCTACAAAGACATCTGCAGCCAACCTGCAACATAGGAATGAGCCCGTCAGTGGCAGTACTGGGTCACCACCAACCTTCAACTTTTCACCTCATTTCAGATATCTGCTGAATATGCTGGCCACATCAAAGAGGTGTAAATGCATAAGTCAGTGTGCCCAGCATTCCAATTTCTTCTCTCCAGAAGCCACCTTTTTTACAACACCAAGTTGCACTTTAGAAATCACAGGATTTAATATTGATGACCATACAGTTATTCAACCAACTCACTACATATAGGTGAAAAGGACCAAGCAATGTGGCAAAATAGGAACATTCCATTCCCTCCTGTCTCTGCTCACCTTGTTAGGAGAGGAATGTTAACGAGAAAAACAAACTCCCTCTTCTTATTATAGTGCTGGGATCTTGAAACCCACCTCAATCACTGAAACAAGCAGACTTTTTTTTTTGCAAGGACAGCACCTCCGAGACAGCAGTCCTCTGCAACCCCGCACTGAGGTGTTAGCCTCGATTGGACAGAACCCATTGCCATCACTTGAGCCAAGCTGGCACCTAGGTGATATTCTGAAGGTTTGTCACTGACAATTAAAATGGTATTGAAAGACTGGTATAGAATTTTAAATTACAGCACAATGAATTCAACAATAAATGTCTTAATAAAAGCAATAGAAACCACACCCTGGGATCACAATTATTCGGTTAACTTTTTAAAAACTATTTTCCAGCAAAACAATGATGGAAATATTTTCCCATCATATTTTAACATTATTTGTGCTCTCATATTTGCTGTTTTAGTTTTCTTTACATATTTAAAAAGTAGTAGCTGTTAAGCTGCACAAATAGTCAGAATATCCCCTGCAGGATGGCTGTGTGGATCAGATATTACTTTGGCCACAGATAAACTGTATAATAGCCTCAGAACTGTCTTCTCCTAAAAATAAGCAGCAGACTTGAGAAGGCTTTGAATAGCAAAGTCCTGGCGATGCATGAAGATGCAAAGATATACATGCAAAATAGCTAATGAAAATGACTCATTCATGAAAATGTGAAGGTCATTATCATAGAATTTACAGTGCAGAAGGAGGCCATTCGGCCCATCGAGTCTCCACTGGCTCTTGGAAAGAGCACCCTACCCAAGGTCAACACCTCCACCCTATCCCCACAACCCCACCCAACACTAAGGACAATTTTGAACACTAAGAGCAATTTATCACAGCCAGTCCACCTAACCTGCACATCTTTGGACTGTGGGAGGAAACCGGAGCACCCGGAGGAAACCCACGCACACACGGGGAGGACGTGCAGACTCCGCACAGACAGTGACCCAAGCCGGAATCGAACCTGGGACCCTGGAGCTGTGAAGCAATTGTGCTATCCACAATGCTACCGTGCTGCCCCTAGTCATTGTTCCGTTAATAAATTTGGTCTAAACATGCAGTGAAAATTTAGAGCAGATGTTAACCACAGAGACACGGAATAGTTTATAGGTTTCAAGTTTGTTGAGGAAGATGGACCTGAACTTTATTTATGTGGATCAATGACCATACAAACTGATTCTAGCAAATTGATTGGGCTGATGTTCTAAATAGGCACCAAAATGACTTGCACAGTAAAGAAAGATTGATTTAAAAATACATTTATATTTTACATTTAACAAGCTGCTGAGTCCTTGAGAATTATTAGCTCTCCTCATGGATAGTATGATGATCATGTGATCTGACCAAGTGGACATTTTTTGCTTACCTCAGCTCTTTTGGGAATATTTGGATACTGGTTTATTGTATTTCATTTTCCTGTTTATCCGGGTGATTAATCCATTTCCAACCACTTTGGAGTTGTGTGCAATTTTGGAAATTTAGTTAGCTTTTTAAAATATCATGGCCCAATCATGTGTCCAGTTATTTGTATTTAGTCATGCTGATTTTGTATCAAAAGTGAGTCTTATTCACATGAATAATCTTACTTTCGAAACACTTTGTGTCTTTTATTGTCACATTCAGCAACATGTACTTGTTCAAACCAGCTAGAATTATACGTGGCCTTTGCACACACTAAAATATCATCAGAATGTACTAGGATACATTGCTGCCTCTATCTCAAGCATGTAAGTAGTAGATTGGCAAATTCAAACTATCTTTTAGTTCCTTAGTGAAGATGCTACATCTCAGAATTGTTTTGTGGGCAAATACTATTGTGTGTACACCTTAAAGCAGCCGTGGTGTTATAAGTGTTAGATGGTAAAACCAACACAGGCTGTCTGACTATTCCAGAGGATTTGGAGTACATCATTTAAAGATGGAAAGCTAGAGTGAAACCACGTGTACGAAAGGTGGTGGAATCTGACAGGTGCTGGAGGCTTAATCAAATAAATACCACAAAACAATGCTGACACTTGAGTGGATTTTAATGAATTTGAATCATCATCTTATTAAATACTGCTTGAAACCTCCATGTTAATTTCTGAAAGACATTTACAAAGCAGCAGTTTAGGAACTTAGAATTGACCAACTGATAGTCAAAAAGCAGAGGCAGCAACATGTGGTTTTGTAGTAGAAAATAGTTCACATTGGGACTTATGACAAAAATATCTTCTGACAACTTCCACCCCTCAAGGTAGTTCAGTGGCATGCATTGCCATTTGCCCTGCAGCCCTGGCATCTTCCAACTCGTCATTTATGACATGTGTCAAATGGGTAAATACAATTTATTTTGTTTCATTAATTAATTTTGCTCCACAGGAAAAAGGCATGGGCAGTATTATCAGGTCTCAGTACCAGTTTGCATTGCTGTGAAAAAACTGGGATGATATTTCAATTTTGTGACATGGCATTAGAATAAATCAAAGTCAATTCTTCGAGCAGTCATTGTAACTACTGATTTTTTGTTCCTATGTAGGTGGTAAGAACCCTGGTTAACTTTAAAATAAATGTTAAATTACAAGACGAAATAGGTTTTCAGATAACAAATTACAGTTAATAGCATTTCACATATTTCATTATAAATGATTCTCAGAGGCCAGAAGTTGACACTTTAATAAGCACTACTTTTGATGTTGAATTAAATGTCAGTAATATAATAACACTTGCTTTTGAAAGTCCTTTCTAATGAAGCACGTACATGGAGATCCAATCATCAGGTTAATTAATTTTCTCAATATGAATGTTATTTCAAAAAGGACACTTAATCCACCGTTAGTCCTTGTAGAAACTGTCGTATTTAATTGTATTGATAAAATAATATTAATACATATTTATATTTCCTTCTAAACATAATTACTAACAGTTCATACTGGTCCTTTTGATCCCATTGTATCATCAAGATTTCCCAGAGAAAGGGAAAGAATATTCCTTGGTTGGTGAACAAGCTTAGTTGTTCTCATTTACTGGTGCAAGAAAACAAAAACAAAATCATGAGATTTTAAGGATTTACTAAATAAAAAAAGTTTCTTCAAAAACTTTGAAGTCATGCATAACATAGAGCCGGAAGAAAATAAGTAAGAATTTACATCCAAGTAGCTGTTAAACTCACATTAAATTTACTGTTCGCTCCTGAGAGAACATTTATTGCTGAAATTACTCAACATTAAGTTTTGCAAATAGTCATATATTAGCATTAACAATTCGAGAAAAAGTGAAGTTATGACAATATATCTTGCTCAAAATTTATATCTTTATCCCATCAGTAACAGGCTCAAAGGTTAAAGAAATTCATTTCGCTGGGCTGTAACAAGTGTACGATATGATGAAAATGCAGATTAAAATCAGCACTTACAGTATTTAATTGTTTGATTGTTGGTGAGAGAATTACGTTATTGATTGATTTTCAATGGCAAGTTGACAATGACAATTACACTACGAGACACGGTGCCAATTAAAAAATGCAGAGCCAAAATGAGGCAAGTGAGGAAAGAGAGTGGGAACACTTTTCAATCATTGTAGCAAGTGGGGGCATACACAACACCAATAAAGACAGGCAACCTGGCACGTCCCCTTATTTCACAGGATGGCCAAACTAAAACAAAATGGCCTGGAAACTTTGTCATGCACTGCCTGTTCTTGGGAACTTATAGGACTCTAAAACCTCCAATACGGCGGGCCAGAACTGTACATTCATTGCAAACTGGAAGTACACTGCCCATTGTATTGGTAAATGCCAAAATTTCAGTGTGCAGTGCCCTTGCCTGCAACAAGAATCAGGCTTTGCATGTATAAATACGATGCATAGCACTGATCTGAGGACTCCATTTCAAGATTGGTTTGCCCTGAGCAAAACCAGGTCTCCAGGTGACCTAAAAGGGGTCCTTAAAGGTGCCAACTGTTAGGCCACAAATAAGAAGTTAAGTTTATTAAAAAAATACTTACCCGAATATGAAAGCAAGAGGAGTTGGAGTGCTCCCCCCAAATCCACATTCATAACATACAGGCCGCAGCCTACCACTGCTGCCTCACACCCCAATCATCATTACAATTCACTCCTATCTGAATGATCACAACAACTGACCCCAACCCGATCACCTCTCACTCAATCATCCCCACAGCACCCGCTACCCCAATCTTTGCCACTAGCTCATTGCCCAATCGTCAATGCACCTCCCCCTTTCTTCTATTACCCTGCTCCCCAAATCGTTTTCAGTCATTCCGTCTTCATCACATTGCAAGGATCACATGACCCAATTTACAATTCCACTTAACTGACCAACTGACTAATACTGTCAGCAACTCACCAGTAGAGTTACACCATTAAACATATCTGCCTTGGCTGTCAGCAAAGTGGTTCTATTATACATCAACAAGTATCCTGACCAATACTTGCAGAAGAAGAGAATTATGCTGATACAAGATTAAAATAAAGACTGATATATTTTTAAGGAGAAATATTTTTTTCAGAACAATGCCACAGAACTAAGCCTTATCCAGTTTCTACATAAAATGAGTAAATTAAGGATTCATGGAAAGTATTTGCTTTCTTTAAGAGTTATAATTCATTTAATTATTTGATAATTACAAAGAAAGGTAATTATCAATGGTATCAGCCGTAACTCTGTAAAAGATCATTAGAAGCTGATTTTCTCTCCAAGTTAAAGTCATTTGCAAAGTAATTTTGCATGAATTATCGAAATGACACAGTGCTGCAGTTTCAACAATGAAAGTAAAGTTGCATAAATAATCTTCATTGTCTTTCCAGCCTTCCCATATAAAAGGTAAGCAGATAAATTAGCTTTTTTGCATTTCTATCCCCCCTCCATCCAGCATAATACCGTGTTCTTGTTTGTCAATTTTTCCCATGCAAGTAATAGATGCTGCATTATTTTGCAATTGAGAAGCCATACAATGTAGCGATATCCCGACGGTGCAAAATACAGAAAATAGTCCAGTGGGTAGTTCTTTTTACGGGCTTATTATTGCTTTTAGCTACCTCGAGATCAATGGAATTCACATTTATGCACCAATGTACTTTACAGGTATACTGAGGCTCTTCTGAGGGGAAGTATTTGATTATTTAATACACCTTACCTGAACATATATTTGCATTTGATAATTGTGTCTGAGATGCAAATGGAATGGAAATGGAATTGAATGGACCACTTGGTTCTGCGAAAGGACTGAGGCACTATTTGACTTTCACCAAATAAGACCCAAGACAGATAGACTGCAGAAAGTTAAGTGCCAGCAAACATTCCAGGATCAGGAAGGCACTGTTTAATGATGAGGATGGGTTACAGTTCCTAGCCCAAATGCTCCTTCAACACAAGAACAAATTATTTGGCACCAGGAATCAAAGGCCAAATAACAGTGCCTTCCTAAATTCCCGCTAATACTGCCAAAAGGCTGACAGCGTGCTTAGAGGTGTGAAGGGAAGCCAACAATTTTAGAGTTCGAATGAGATTAATTAACCCCAATGGCAGTGGAGCCTGTATTATGTTTTTATTCTAGAAATATCCAAGGGGATTTATGGTCTCAACTTTTGTAGAGCCAGCCACAAAAACATTTCTGGCATCTCTACTAGATAATCCACACCACAAACAAAGGGTCAGGCACAGGCCACAGGAAACAAAATTTGAGGGAACATCCTGCAAGCAGATGACATTCATGCATACATGGCTCGCACGTGAGAGATCCATTCAGCTATGTGCAAATCTCCTGCTTTGAAAGGTGTTTTCTCAAATGCCATTCAAAAATATGTCAGCTTTGTGCAGCTTCAAATTCTATCACTCTGCAATCTCTAAGGGTACCAGCAGCCACCTGGCAGTCAGTCGCTTTTCATTTCCCTGGGGAACTAAAGGAGCAGAATTGCCAGTTTTGCATCATGATTTGGCAGAACACTCATCCTTTGATACTGTTGTGAGAATGCTTTCAAAGTGAAGCACCTGAAACTGGAACAGCAAAGAATGGGTAAAATTGCAATGATCGGCTCGAATGCTGTGTACAGAAGATTATTCGCGGATTATGGGGGGGTGTCCCGCTACTAAAGAAAGAGAGGTGGGCAAGTTTAATAAGTTAAGGAAAGGATTAGTAAAAGGCATAAGGGGTGTTAGAGATGGGATGGGAAATGTCAGGGATGGGGTTGTACAAGGAGCTAATTAATAATATAACTGGCAGATGCTGTTGAACAGCATTCAGGATCACTGGCATCCTTGAGCCATATGTCTACACCTACTTCAATGTGTTATCCAGCTGCTTTAAAAATTACTGCTCAGGCATCCCAGAACACAGGCAGGTGGGGGAAGGTTGTCCAGCCTATCTCCGGGATGGATGACTTCTGAAGCAAAGACGGCAAAATAGCAAGTGCTGGTGAATAATATTGTGTGTAAATGTGGACAATTGCTTAACAACATGATTGTGAAGTTTTAAAAAATAAATTTAGAGTGCCCAATTCATTTTTTCCAATTAAGGGGAAATTTAGTGTGGCCAATCCATCTACCCTGCACATCTTTGGGTTGTGGAGGTGAAGCCCACGCAAACACGGGGAGAATGTGCAAACTCCACACGGACAGTGATCCAGAACTGGGATCGAACCTGGGACCTCGGCACCGTGAGGCTGCTGTGCTAACCACTGCACCATCGTGCTGTCCTATTTATTGTGCAGTTAATATATCAAACTAGTTTCATCCTTTTTACTTGCTGCCATTTTTTGAGGTTTTTTGAATAATTGCAGTCTGTTTTTAATAGAAAGTGGCTGCGTCTAGTATTTATTTTATTTCAAGAGGTAGGGGAAAGGCAATGTGACAAACATGCACTCAATCTTCTTATTTGAGAGATCGCACATTATTCAACATATATTTGCATGCAACAAAAAAAAACATTTCATTATGGCTAATTGCATTACACATCCTCCTAAGGCTGCATAATTTGGTTTTTTGAACCACATTAATTTAATAGCTCCAGTATGTGTTATCACAGTCCATGAATAATGGTGCAGGGCAGGCAACAGAATGAAAGCCTGCAAAGCCAAGGGCAGGATTTGCCCCATGGGCTTCAAGACTCCACCATCAGGCTCAAATGGAGGTCAGAGGCCTGCACTCTATGGGGAATAATCATTCATGTGAGATTTTTTCCGTATTGGCCAATTAGTCTGAGAAGGAAAGCTTTTCATCCAATTAAAGATGGGGGGTTCGGGGGAGTGAGGGGAGATGTTTTGGAAGCTGGAGGTATGCCAGGAGGCCTTCTAGCTTGGAAGCTGCAACAAGCTTCCTTTGCAAGTAAATGATGGAAATGGTACCCCAATGGATATGTCCAGTCCCAACTTCTATAAAAACCCTTAGTGGCTAGGTCTTAACGGTGGGGATAGATCCCCTCTATAGGGTGGCCTGCAGCAACAGCTGAAGCCAGGCATGGGGTCCTCCAAGTATGTCTGGAGCACTGGATCCCATTCTGTCACTCGGATGCCATCTTCATACAACTGTCCCATTCCCTGATGCCTCTGGGGACCTGGAGACCAACTGCAAAATTCCAGTTGGCTCCGGCAATTGGTCTTAAGAGACCCTTAAATTAGGCCAATTTATCCAACTGCCAGAAGCCACCCTCAGCCCCCACCCCTTGACTTGAAAGAAAATGGTCTGGGGCGCATTGAGTGAGAGAACCAGCATGCCAGCAGCAGTGCAAATTTTTCCAACTCCCCACCTGCTCCAATGGGGCAGAAAAATTCTGCTCCGAATCATAAAATACCCATTATGGTATTAAGCACAGTCATCAGCTTGAAGCTATAACTTTGGTCAGCTGAAACTGAAAGAATAGCATTGATGAAGTTGCAAACCGTGATGAGTGCAGAGATCTAGAATCCTTTGGTTAATGTATTCCCTAGCAACTACCCAATAACTAATTTTCTTTTGTACAAGTTTTTGTCAAATTCAGATATCATAAATAAATAAAGAGTTGTCAATAATGCTGAGGTATCTGGCATGCACATTGTAGCCATGTAAAATGGCTGACTCCCGATTTAAAATGGCCAAACCCCGATTTAAAATGGCGATCGGAAGAGGCTGATGGGAAAATCAGCCAACAGGACTCAAACAGACAGCTGCAGGTAAAACAGTGTATTCGCCTCTGAGAAAGCCAGACCGAATCGATACCTGCAGCCATCAACATAACAACACCCCAGCCATTTGCATATTAATCAGCAATCCCCGGGAACAATTGATACAAAATAGACACACAAAGCCAAGCCAGACCTTTCGGCGCAGCAGGAGCTGACACGAAGAGAGGTAAACGACCACCCCTCGATCAAGGAATCGCTCCAGCATTGGAGAATATAGAACCAAGTGATTAGGACCAAGTCCAATCACTTGGAACCAGGTACAAGGTCCGTCCCGAGAGGCGGGAAACCCCTGGGCACTATAAGAACAGGGGCCAAGTTCAAATCGACCCTTCTTCTCGTCTCTGCACCCTTCGAGACCCTTCTGCAAGAGAACGTAAGTTTTACTCCAACGATCGCTACCAGATAAGCACTCCTTTTTTTTTTAAATAATATTTTATTGAAAATTTTTGGTCAACCAACACAGTACATTGTGCATCCTTTACACAACATTATAACAATACAGATAATAATGACCTTTTTTATTTAAACAAGAACAAAAGAAAACAACAACAAATAAATAAATATTAAATAACAAAAATAAAAACTAGCCCTAATTGGCAACTGCCTTGTCTCAGGCCACCCCCCCCCCCCCCCCCCACCCCCCACCCCCCAAGTTCTGGGCTGCTGCTGCTGCCTTCTTTGTTCTCCCCTATCTATCTTTCCGCAAGATATTCGACGAACGGTTGCCACCGCCTTGTAAACCCTTGAGCCGACCCCCTTAGGACGAACTTAATCCGCTCTAACTTTATGAACCCCGCCATATCATTTATCCAGGTCTCCACCCCCGGGGGCTTGGCTTCTTTCCACATTAGCAATATTCTGCGCCGGGCTACTAGGGACGCAAAGGCCAAAACATCGGCCTCTTTCGCCTCCTGCACTCCCGGCTCTTGTGCAACCCCAAATATAGCCAACCCCCAGCTTGGTTCGACCCGGACTCCTACTACTTTCGAAAGCACCTTTGTCACCCCCATCCAAAACCCCTGTAGTGCCGGGCATGACCAAAACATATGGGTATGATTCGCTGGGCTTCTCGAGCACCTCGCACACCTATCCTCCACCCCAAAAAATTTACTGAGCCGTGTTCCAGTCATATGTGCCCTGTGTAATACCTTAAACTGAATCAGGCTTAGCCTGGCGCACGAGGACGACGAGTTTACCCTGTTTAGGGCATCTGCCCACATCCCCTCCTCAATCTCCTCCCCTAGCTCTTCTTCCCATTTCCCTTTTAGTTCGTCCATCATAGTCTCCCCTTCGTCTCTCAATTCCCTATATATATCCGACACCTTACCGTCCCCCACCCATTTCTTTGAGATGACTCTGTCCTGCACCTCTTGTGTCGGGAGCTGCGGGAATTCCCTCACCTGCTGCCTCGCAAAAGCCCTCAATTGCATGTACCTGAATGCATTCCCTTGGGGCAACCCATATTTCTCGGTCAGCGCTCCCAGACTCGCAAACTTCCCATCCACAAATAGATCTTTCAATTGCGTTATACCTGCTCTTTGCCACATTCCATATCCCCCATCCATTCCCCCCGGGGCAAACCTATGGTTGTTTCTTATCGGGGACCCCCCCAGTGCTCCGGTCTTTCCCCTATGTCGTCTCCACTGTCCCCAAATCTTCAGTGTAGCTACCACCACCGGACTCGTGGTATAGTTCCTTGGTGAGAACGGCAATGGGGCTGTCACCATAGCCTGCAGGCTGGTCCCCCTACAGGACGCCCTCTCTAATCTCTTCCACGCCGCTCCTTCCTCCTCTCCCATCCACTTACTCACCATTGAAATATTAGCGGCCCAATAATACTCACTTAGGCTCGGTAGTGCCAGCCCCCCCCTATCCCTACTACGCTGTAAGAATCCCTTCCTCACTCTCGGAGTCTTCCCGGCCCAAACAAAACCCATAATACTCTTTTCTATCCTTTTGAAAAAAGCCTTCGTGATCACCACCGGGAGACACTGAAACACAAAAAGGAATCTCGGGAGGACCACCATCTTAACTGCCTGCACCCTCCCTGCCATTGACAATGCTACCATGTCCCATCTCTTGAAATCTTCCTCCATCTGTTCCACCAACCGCGTCAAATTTAGCCTGTGCAATGTGCCCCAATTCTTAGCTATCTGGATCCCCAGGTAACGAAAGTCTCTTGTTACCTTCCTCAACGGTAGGTCTTCTATTTCTCTACTCTGCTCCCCTGGATGCACCACAAACAGCTCACTCTTTCCCATGTTCAATTTATACCCTGAAAAATCCCCAAACTCCCCAAGTATCCGCATTATTTCTGGCATCCCCTCCGCTGGATCCGCCACATATAGTAGCAGATCATCCGCATATAAAGATACCCGGTGTTCTTCTCCTCCCCTAAGTATTCCCCTCCATCCCTTGGAACCTCTCAGCGCTATCGCCAGGGGCTCAATCGCCAGTGCAAACAGTAATGGGGACAGAGGACATCCCTGCCTTGTCCCTCTGTGGAGCCGAAAATATGCCGATCCCCGTCCATTCGTGACCACACTCGCCACTGGGGCCCTATACAACAGCTGCACCCATCTAACATACCCCTCTCCGAACCCAAATCTCCTCAACACCTCCCACAGATAATCCCACTCCACTCTATCAAATGCTTTCTCGGCATCCATCGCCACTACTATCTCCGTTTCACCCTCTGGTGGGGCCATCATCATTACGCCTAACAACCTCCGTATGTTCGTGTTCAGCTGTCTCCCCTTCACAAACCCAGTTTGGTCTTCATGAACCACCCCCGGGACACATTCCTCTATTCTCATTGCCATTACCTTGGTCAAGACCTTGGCATCTACATTGAGGAGGGAGATTGGTCTGTAGGACCCGCATTGTAGCGGATCCTTTTTCTTCTTTAAAAGAAGCGATATCGTTGCTTCTGACATAGTCGGGGGCAGTTGTCCCCTTTCCTTTGCCTCGTTGAAGGTCCTCGTCAGTAGCGGGGCGAGCAAGTCCAAATATTTTCTGTAAAATTCAACTGGGAATCCGTCCGGTCCCGGGGCCTTTCCCGTCTGCATGTTCCTAATTCCTTTCACCACTTCTTCTACCGTGATCTGTGCTCCCAATCCCATCCTTTCCTGCTCTTCCACCTTGGGAATTTCCAGCCGATCCAAAAACTCCATCATTCTCTCCCTCCCATCCGGGGGTTGAGCTTCATACAATTTTTTATAAAATGTCTTGAACACTTCATTCACTCTCTCCGCTCCCCGCTCCGTCTCTCCATCTTCGTCTCTCACCCCCCCTATTTCCCTCGCTGCTCCCCTTTTCCTCAATTGGTGTGCCAGCAATCTGCTCGCCTTCTCTCCATATTCATACTGTACACCCTGCGCCTTCCTCCATTGTGCCTCTGCAGTGCCTGTGGTCAGCAAGTCAAATTCCACATGCAGCCTTTGCCTTTCCCTATACAGTCCCTCCTCCGGTGCTTCCGCATACTGTCTGTCCACCCTCAAAAGTTCTTGCAACAACCGCTCCCGTTCCTTACTCTCCTGCTTCCCTTTATGTGTCCTTATTGATATCAGCTCCCCCCTAACCACCGCCTTCAACGCCTCCCAGACCACTCCCACCTGAACCTCCCCATTGTCATTGAGTTCCAAGTACTTTTCAATGCATCCCCTCACCCTTAAGCACACCCCCTCATCCGCCATTAGTCCCATATCCATTCTCCAGGGTGGACGCCCTCTTGTTTCCTCCCCTATCTCCAAGTCTACCCAGTGTGGGGCATGATCCGAAATGGCTATAGCCGTATATTCCGTTCCCCTCACCCTCGGGATCAATGCCCTACCCAACACAAAAAAGTCTATGCGTGAATAGACTTTATGGACATAGGAGAAAAACGAGAACTCCTTACTCCTAGGTCTACTGAATCTCCACGGGTCCACCCCTCCCATCTGCTCCATAAAATCCTTAAGCACCATGGCTGCTGCCGGCCTCCTACCAGTCCTGGACTTCGACCTATCCAGCCTTGGTTCCAACACCGTGTTAAAGTCTCCCCCCATTATCAGCTTTCCGGTCTCTAGGTCTGGGATGCGTCCTAGCATTCGCCTCATAAAATTGGCATCGTCCCTATTCGGGGCATACACGTTTACCAACACCACCATCTCTCCCTGTAATTTGCCACTCACCATCACGTATCTGCCCCCGTTATCCGCCACTATAGTCTTTGCCTCGAACATTACCCGCTTCCCCACTAATATAGCCACCCCCCTGTTTTTCGCATCCAGCCCCGAATGGAACACCTGCCCTACCCATCCTTTGCGCAACCTAACCTGATCTATCAGTTTCAGGTGCGTTTCCTGTAACATGACCACATCTGCTTTAAGTTTCTTAAGGTGTGCGAGTACTCGTGCCCTCTTTATCGGCCCGTTAAGCCCCCTCACGTTCCACGTGATCAGCCGAGTTGGGGGGCTTCCCCCCCCCCCCCCTTGCCGGTTAGCCATCATCTTTTTCCAGCTTCTCGCCCAGTTCCCACGCGGCTGTATTTCTCCCAGACGGTGCCCCCCCGCCCATCCTTTCCCGCACCCACTCCCCCCTTTCCCCAGCAGCAGCAACCCAGTAATTCCCCCCTCCCCCCCCCCCCCGCTAGACCCCCCGCTAGCGTAATTACTCCCCCCATGTTGCTCCCAGAAGTCAGCAAACTCTGGCTGACCTCGGCTTCCCCCCGTGATCACGGCTCGCCCCGTGCGGTGCCCCCTCCTTCCTGCTTCTCTATTCCCGCCATAATTATCATAGCGCGGGAACCAAGCCCGCGCCTCTCCCTCGGCCCCGCCTCCCATGGCCAACGCCCCATCTCCTCTCCCTCCCCACCTCCCCCCATCACCACCTGTGGGAGAAAGAAAAGTTACCATACCGCAGGATTAATCATACAATACAATCCATCTTCGCCCCCCCCCCCCCCCCCCCCCCCCCACTCGTCCCACCACTTTGTCCAAACGTTCATTTTCGTAGTCCAATCATTCCAATTTTTCTTCTACAATAAAAGTCCACGCTTCATCCGCCGTCTCAAAGTAGTGGTGCCTCCCTTGATATGTGACCCACAGTCTTGCCGGTTGCAGCATTCCAAACTTTATCTTTTTTTTGTGAAGTACCGCTTTGGCCCGATTAAAGCTCGCCCTCCTTCTCGCCACCTCCGCACTCCAATCTTGATAGACGCGGATCACCGCGTTCTCCCATTTACTACACCGAGTTTTCTTCGCCCATCTAAGGACCATTTCTCTATCCTTAAAACGGAGAAATCTCACCACTGTGGCTCTGGGAGCTTCTCCTGCTCTCGGTCCTCGCACCATAACTCGGTATGCTCCCTCCACCTCCAACGGACCCGTCGGGGCCTCCACTCCCATTAACGAGTGCAGCATCGTGCTCACATATGCCCCGACGTCCGCCCCCTCCACACCTTCAGGAAGGCCAAGAATCCTCAAGTTGTTCCTCCTTGCGTTATTTTCCAGTGCCTCCAACCTCTCCACAGATCGTTTCTGGTGTGCCTCCTGTATCTCCGACTTCACCACCAGGCCCTGTATATCGTTTTCATTCTCAGCTGCTTTCGCCTTCACGACCCGAAGCTCCTGCTCCTGGGTCTTTTGTTCCTCTTTCAGCCCTTCAATCGCCTGTAATATCGGGGCCAACAACTCTTTCTTCATTTCCTTTTTTATCTCCTCCACGCAGCGTTTCAAAAACTCTTGTTGTTCAGGGCCCCATATGAAACTGCCACCTTCCGACGCCATCTTGGTTTCTGCTTGCCTTCCTTGCCGTTGTTCCAAAGGATCCGCTGCAATCCGGCCACTTTCCTCTCCTTTTTCCATCCGTGTCCAGGGGGAACACCCTTCTGGTTTACCGCACGGTGTTTTCAGCCGTTAAAATTGCCGTTGGGGCTCCTATCAAGAGCCCAAAAGTCCGTTTCACAGGGAGCTGCCGAAACGTGCGACTCAGCTGGTCATCGCCGCACCCGGAAGTCCCAGATAAGCACTCCTAACTATCGACTTGTACCAGCCTTTGAATCCCGCAGGCTCAGAACCCATTCGAAAGGCCATTCGTTTCCCTGACCTGGTGGGCCATTTCCAAAGTTAAGTATTGGCATGTTAGTTGTACAAAGTAGCTTAGAAGTAGAATTAATGTATAAGTATTAATTGCTGTATATAATAAATGAGGGTTGATTCAACTCTTACTAAGCGGTGTGTTGGATTATTAATCATTACTCGGACTTGAACCACATGGTGGTATCAGAAATATACCTGGCGACTCAAGAGCAAAGGGGACAGAATTAGAGCAATTAAACTGAGGCTAAAACGAGCAACAACATGCGTGCCGACACTCCTGATGTCACATGTCATCTTGACATTTTATATTAGTTAGATTCTCTCATAACGATCAACGGTAAAAATGAGCACATACCTCCCTAGCTGTGGAGAGTCAGGAACTGATGCAAAAAGGCATCTGTCTTTGAAAAGTACCAATAGCACGAGTAATTGCTTTGAACTATCTGACTCCTATGATGACTCTACACAGGTATAAAAAGTTAAGTTGAATGGACTAGTCTTTGGTGGAATGAACACTGGATGTTGCAGTGGTCCCCTAACTCTTCCCATTGATCGTCTGTTTCTTATTCACATTTTTGTAATCATTATCTTCACCATCCAATAGTGTCCTAGAAGTGTATTCTGTGCAGGAGACAGTTGGAGTGACTGGTACCCTTATCCAATTATCCTTTTTCATTCATGATTTAAAAGATGCTAAGAATTTACCTTTTCTTTCATTTTGAAATCTCTTAAAGTTCCATGTTTGACCAACTGTTAGTTCTAAAATTATAATTTGATGAAGTCACAGAGCTATACAGGCTGAAGGAATTCTGATATCGAGCCCTCATAACACTCTGTCCATTAATGTTACAAATTTGCGTTGTTGATGCAGAACATTACCTACTGTAGACACATGTTGTAAATTATGGTACAATTTTCCATCCATTAAAATTATTATTTCAAATGAGTTAATATTTTCACCACAATAACAAAGGAACTTCGCACAAATGTGTCACACATTTATTACTAATATTGCCAGCAGTGAGTTCCATAATGCATAATGTTTATTTATGTGCTTTTCACATGAGAAACAAGTAGAAAGTGAGAGATGCTCCACAGCTTCAAGCTTTCATCATTATCTTATTTATTATTGTAATATTTGTGGTTAATGCTAACTGCAACACCAAGAGCCTCCAAGTGCACATTTAAAAAAAAAATAATCAATTGAATGTAGTAATAAAGATTCAGAAGCTCAAAATGGTAATTAACTGGCTTCTGATCTCCTGTAAATGCACAAGTTTTTAGTCAGTAATCCTATAATTCAAGCTTAAATTATAACTTGAATTTACAAGAAAAGAATCTACAGAGAAACAAGGGCAATCAAGTTAACTGACAGTACAGTTCTTTATTAGCGCTGATAAATCATTTTTTTGTCATCAAAATAATGAAACACTTCAAGCTCGAGGAGCCCATTAAACTGCTTTTTTGGGTAAGTTTTATATGTAAGTGCATTGTTCTGTACTCACAAATGAAATTTCCTCTCTAAAATGGGCATAGTAATTACAGACAATTGTTTCACATCTGCCCCCTTCCTAACTAATTCATTTGCCCTTTGTGCGGGGATTCGAGGCAAGAACAAAATAAATTCTATCAGAAAGAACAACTGTTTTTAATTCGAAAATTACAGTGCCCTGACCTTGCTAAAATTCACATGAAAAGTGCTGAACTCTGCTTCAATCATAACAACCATTCAATATGGTAAGGCCCTTACCCATTAGTTTACCTATCTTTTTGTTCCATGTTTGAATGACGCACGAATAACTCATTTTGAAAAGAGTACACGCAGAAATATACTATTATCAGAATTACTTCAATTTGTTTCTGACAACTTTCATGAATCACCAGCTTTATTAACTGTTATGGGCCAGTGTTGAGAGAACCCCAAAGCATATCATGGTGTTCACCTGACCCACGACTTTTACTAGATTGTGGTATGGAGAGCACACAGCCCACTCTACAGGTGTGGTACAGCAGAAATCGAAAAGTATTTTTTAAAGCAAAACAATGTTTATTCTATGAACTCAAGTTAATCTTTTTAAAACATACAATAAACACTCAGCAACCATCAATTTAAATACAACCCCCAAAAAAATACAACACTAAGTAATCCTTACTTTCCTTTTAACATCTAGAAGACATTAAAAAAAACCTTTAAAAGAAGCACACCAGGTTTAAATTCACTACTGAGAACAGTTATCACTGAATTCACCAAATGATCAAGAGATAGTCATTACATGGCAGAGAGAAAAACATTACACCTTCTCTGGCTGACTGCAGCTCCAACACTGAAATAAAACCAAAAAACAGAGATACACCCAAGCTTTCTCAAATTGAAACTAAAAGGCCGAGCCAGAGCTCAGCTCCCCCCACACTCTGACATCACTGCTGTAAATTTAGCAGACTATCATTTCTTAAAGTGACATTCTCATGACACCTCCCCACAAGAAAAAAAATAAATCATCAACTTCAAGATGGTTTCATTTTTCACCTTTTCACTATCCTTTAAGAAATGCATACAGTAAATATACTTTTTCGTTTCAAAGAACAACACACCCAAACAGGTGTAATAATATAGTCCATTTTCTTTTGTTCTTCCTCCTCCAACTGAAATCCCTCTCCATTGACAGTCTCTTTGAACAAGAAGGTCTCTGCACAATCCATCCATTTCTCTACACCTCGGCATGTCTCTTTAAACTCAGATACTTTAGTTCAATCTGATCACAGAGTCCCTTGTAATTCTCCAACACAGGAGCATTGGTTATCGCAGCTTTCAGGCAGTCAAATGCCTGTTGAAACTCCGCTGTCCACTGAAATTTTCGATGTTTCTTCAAAAACTCCATCAGTGGAGCAACCATGCTACAAAAATTTGGCATAAATGTTCGATCAAATCCACTCATGCCAAGAAATCGCATTATTACCTTTTATATTGAGGGTATTGGAAACTCCCCACTAACTTTTGGTTTCACATCCTGTGGGACCATTCAACCGATTGTATGGCCAAGGAAAGTGACTTGGGCTTTTCCAAATTCACTTTTGGCTAGGTTTATCACCAAACCCGCCTCCTGAAATCAATCGAATAACTCCATCAGATGCTTCAAATGTTCAGTCCATGTCTGGCTAAAAATGACCAGATCGTCGGTGTGGACCGCACAATTGGGTAATCCTCAAACGACTTTGTTAGTTAACCGTTGAAATGTGGCTGGGGCGTTTTTCATGCCAAATGGCATAACTTTGAATTGGTATAAACCATCTGGAGTCACAAAAGCTGAAATCTCATTCGCCCTTTCGGATAAAGGTACCCGCCAGTAACCTTTAAGTAAATCCAATTTGGAAATAAAAGCTGATTGTCCCACTTTTTCAATGAAATCCTCCAAACGTGGGAGAGGATAAGAGTCCATTCTTGTAACTGCATTAACCTTTCTATAGTCCACACACATCCGTTGGGTACCATCTGGTTTAGGTACCATCACTTTGGGTGAGCTCCATTGGCTGCAACACACTTAAATTATGCCATTTTTAAGCATATTCTCAATCTCTTTGTTAACCTGTGCCAATTTTAAAGGGTTAAGTCCATATGGATGTTGTTTGATTGGAACAGCATTTCCCACAGCTACATCATGTATAGCCATTTTAGTACTTCCCAATTTATCTCTACAAACTTGCCCACGTGATATCAGTAACTCTTTCAGGTCAGTTCGGTTTTCCTCTGAAAGATAACTCAACAATTTATCACAATTTTTAAGAACATCCTCATTTTCCAATTTAATTTGAGGTATGTCAAACTCAAAGTCATCTGGATTTGGTTCGTCACTTTGAGTTAGAATCCTTAAAACCTCATTCTTTTTCGCTCCTTCCCTTTTAAGCATATACACATGACTCGGTGAGTCTTCCTTCTATCTGGCGTTCTTACCACATAATTCACCTCACTTAATTTCCTTTCAATCTGATAAGGTCCACAAAAACTTGCTTTTAAAGGTTCACCTACCACCGGTAATAATACTAAAACTTTATCTCTGCTGGCAAAACTACGAACTTTGGATTTCTTGTCCGCTACCCGTTTCATCACATGTGCAATTTTTAAATGTTGTCTAGCCAATTCACCTGCTCTATTTAACCGTTCCCTAAAATTTGACACGTAATCCAAAAATGTAATTTCCAATTTCTCACTCACCAATTTTTCCTTAATCAATTTAAGTGGTCCTCTTACCTCATGACCAAAAAATTAGTTCAAAAGGACTGAATTTGCTTGACTCATTAGGTGCATCCCTAATTGCAAACAGTACGAATGGAATTCCTTTATCCCAATTCTCCAGATAATCATGACAATAAGTCCTCAACATTGTCTTTAATGTCTGATGCCACCTTTCTAACGCTCCCTGCGATTCTGGATGGTACGCAGTTGATTTAAATAGTTTCATTCCAAAGTTATCCATAACTTCTTTGAATAATCTTGAGGTAAAATTCGATCCTTGATCCGATTGTATTTCTGTGGGTAGTCCATATCTGGTAAAGAATTTAAGTAACTCCTCCACAATCTTTTTAGCTGTAAAATTACATACTGGAATGGCCTCTGGAAACCTAGTAGACACATCATTATAGTCAAAAGATATTGATTCCCACTTTTTGTTTTAAGAAGCGGTCCTACGCAACCAATTAGGACCCTTGTAAAAGGTTCCTCAAATGCAGGAATAGGTACTAAGGGCGCTGGTTTTATCACTGCTTGAGGTTTCCCTATCACTTGATATGTGTGACATGATTGACAAAATTTAAGTACATCTTTATATAGTCCAGGCCAATAAAAATGTGTTTGTATTTTAGCTTGCTTGAGTTTTTCTTACTCCCAAATGACCTCCCACTGGTACCTCATGTGCAACTCACAACACCTCCTTTCTATACCCTACTGGCAATACTACTTGATGAACCTCTGCCCACTTTTCATCCACCTGCATATGTAAAGGTCTCCATTTTCTCATCAAGACATAATTTTTACGGTAATAACACTCCGGTCTGCACTCAGATTCCTCTTCCACATATGCTTTCTGATACATCCGTTTTATTTCTATATCTTTCTGTTGTAACTCCGCCAATTTTCCTGAACTGAAAATATCCGCCTTATCCTCCACCTAATCTTGTTATTTTTCAATCATCTGATCAAAAATTGTTTCTGATAATTGCACTTCAACATCATCTTCACTCTTTGATTTCTCTTCTTGTCTCAAAATGTGACTTTGCGACCTTGTTACTACACAATCTGGAAAAATTCCAGGATACTCGTCCTTCGACACTCTAGCCAATCCAATAGATAGACTTTTATCCCACTCGAGCCCCCAATTTGTTATGGGCCAGGGTTTAGAGAACCCTAAAGTGTATCATGGAGTTCACCTGACTCACGACTTTTACGAGATTGTGGTATGGGGAGCACACGGCCCACTCTACAGGTGTGGTACAGCAGAAATCGAAAAGTATTTTTTAAAACAAAACAATGTTTATTCTATGAACTCAAGTAAACCTTTTTAAAACATACAGTGAACATCTTAGCAACCATCAATTCAAATACAACCCCCAAAAAAACACAACACTAAGGAATCCTTACTTTCCTTTTAACATCCATAAGACATAAAAAACCCTTTTAACAGCAGCACATCAGGTTTAAATTCACTACTGAGAACAGTTATCACTCTGAATTCACCAAATGATCAAGAGATAGTCTTTACATGGCAGAGAGAACACCATTACACCTTCTCTGGCTGACTGCAGCTCCAACACTGAAACAAAACCCAAAAAACACAGACAGACCCAAGCTTTTCTCAAAGTGAAACTAAAAAGCAGAGCCAGAGCTCAGCTCCACCCACACTCTGACATCACTGCAGTAACTTTAGCAAACTACCATTTCTTAAAGTGACTTTCTCATGAAATAACCAACTGTTTCCTCATCTCTTCTGACTTGATGGTCTCAACTCCTTGCTGGGTATGGCACAAGGGTCTAAGCTTTAATGCTCTGATTCTTTGCACCCATGATGGGATACTTTTAACTGTGTTACTGGACAATGTCTGGTAGGAGAGTATTCAACCTCATCAACAAATTAGCAGTCGTGAATTTCCTCCTCTCCCAATATACATATGTGTGCATTTACAGGCAGAGTTATTGTGGTTAGTAATGAGCAATTTGACTGTTTTCTTTTCCCCTTTTTCAGTCCAGGTAGCGGATGCTAATTACAAAACATTGACCAATGTGCCAACTGGGGTCAACCAACCCAACATTGCCCAGAGTGGTGTTGATAGCTGTCCCATTAATCTGTACGGTTCAACCATCAATTGAGTCCTGAGCATTAAATAATGGTCTATACTCAAGAAGAATCTTTTCAGTAAATGGCACACATATAAAAGTTTAACTTTTGTTTTCTTGTTTTAGCATTTGTTTTTATTTGTGCAATAAGCAAGTTTTATGAACTTATTTTCCAACATTGATATTATTTCAAAATTTAAGATCATGAAAATCTGGGGAAATTAATGTCTGATTAATTCTGGTGAGGTACTTTATTAACTGTGCTCAAAAAACATTATGACTCAATCAATTGTCAAAGATTTAGAAGAATGCTTCTGTAATTCCTCACACAAAAATCTGTGGGTGGAATTTTTTTGTTGTTTTTTTCAAAATGTTGTCTCCAGCGGGAAAAGTGGAGGGCAGCTGTCTGTGGCCTTGCACGGTCTTCCTGCCATATTTAGAGACACTTAGAAAAAAAAATGTTCAGGGTCCCTGAATGAGCCCATCTGGCTAGCAATCTCGGCTCCTTTTTGAAGAACTCCCTGATCAAAAATAAAATAAAAAAAGAACCTCCCCCAACCACAGGGAACATCTCCCCCACCATGGACAAATGACCCTTCCCATTGCCCCCCCCCCCCCGCCCCGTGGGCTGTAATTATCTGTACACCCCCAGTGGGGACCTTTCACCATGTTCCCGTTTGTCAGGACCTGTTGCAAACCCCGCCAATATGGCGTTACGCTGGTGGTTGGGGGGTTAGAGGGTGGAATCATTATGCGGGGGGGATAAAACAGTGGCGGGCCCGCTAATGACATTCAAACATTCAAATGTATGGTAATGGTGTTCCCAACCTTTCATGGCAGGAACTTCATTACATCATTGGCAAGGACTATCTCAAATGGAAATCCTGCAGGGATACCTGCCATTTTGGGATGCTAGTTGGATTCCCTGCCCCCATGGCTTTACTGTCTGCCAAACATGGGGATGAAAAATCCCCCCTGACAGGAATCAACTTGTGTGGGGACAAAAGTTGCTTTTTGGCTGTTTTAGAAGGAAGATCTTGAGGTTCAGAAGATATACAACAACACAGAGCAATTTGATTCAGGTGATAAATGCTGGCATATAGTGAGTGCCCTTTCTCACACATTCAGCAGATCAATGTGAGGAAAGATAGAACACTTAAATTGCCCATTGGTCCTAAATATTTGACTCTGCGATAGGTATAAGTATCAGGTTAGACCTGGGAATTTACAAAGAGCTGCAATCTTGCCCAATTTGAGCAGTGGAAAATAATTTTTAAACTCCTTTGAAAACTAAGCAATACGGGGGATGAATGGGAAACACTACTCTTTCACCCGGCAGCTACTTTCCCACTGCTGCTTTAATGGGAGGCGGAGGCACCCGAATGACACAGGCAGTAACAAGGCTTTGCCATTATATAACATCTTTGACAATCCCAGGAAACTGTTGGTGAAATCATTTTAAGTGTTTAGATACTAATTTAAAATAGCCTGATGAATTCATTTAAATACAATTACTTGATAGGACTTTAATTTTATGGCCCATTGAGGTGAGGCTGAAGTAAGGTTGTATGTTATCGCACAAAGAGTTCCGGCAGCTTGTATGGTTGAATGGTTAAGAAATAGCTGTTTATTAATAATGCATAACTATATACATATATCTTGGATACAGTCCTGACTAGATGCTATCTTTGTTCCAACTTTACACCCTGCTACTCCCATGTACACAATACTAGCTATTAATATTTAACTGACCATTATAATGTGCCCATTAACACAATTAACTGGCCACAATAATGCAACCAGTACTGTTTCCACAGTCCTATATTAACCCTTACAGTCCCGAACACCCTAATAATGCACCTCACCCAAGATAATTTACAATCATATTTACATGCTACCCCTTCTCCCCCCCAAATCTCTGACTTTATAGATTCCGACATGTCTGGAGACTTTACGACTCTCCCAGATCTCGTTTGTTTCAAGCTTCGAGGAATGACAGTCTCAACTGTTTTGGGCTTATTTTGTTGGTCCAGAGTTCGTACTTGGTGTTTCAAGTAGTTGGGTGTCAACAAATGGTACGTTTCTTCTGCTTCTTAATGCTGTATTTTGGGTCCCTTCATCTGCCATAAACATGTTGTAAGGTTGTATGTTGTCCCATGAAGAGGTCTAGAGGCTGGATTGGGCAGTAACTGTTTATTAAAACACACTATATACACATATATAGAATAAAATCTCGACTAGGTGCGGGCCTCATGCTGACATGCTCTCCTGTCTTTTCCTCAAAGCTCTGCAAATGTTATTTCTTTCGATAATTAACCAATTCCCTTTTAAAAGCCATGATTATGTTTGCCTTCATCACATTCTCAGGCAGTGCAATCCAGCCTCGAATAACTTGCTCTGTAAAAAGATTATTTCCTCATGTCGCCTTTGGCTCGTATGTCATTCACCTTAAATTGGTGGCCCCCAGATCTCAACCTTTCTGCCAATGGGAACATTTTCTATCTGACATACACATCCTGGGCGGGTTTCTCTGATCCTGAGGCTAAGTGTTGACGCCGTCGTAAATGCCGTCGCTTTTCTCGATGGGGTCAACATGCCCTCAGGAGCAGCGATTCTGACCCCTCCAGGGGGCTAGCATGGCAATGGAGCGACCCATGCTGCTCCAGCTGCCGTTCCCAGCATCAGATGGATGCTGCGAGTCTGTGCATGTGCAGTGGGACCGGCGCCAATGCGCGCATGCGCAGAGGGATCAGCACGTTTGCAAGCATGCGCGGTGGCTCCTTTCTGCACGCTGGCCTTCGAAACATGGCGTAGGGCTACAGGGGCCAGCGCAGAACAAAAGTGGCCTGCAGCCCGAGAGGCTAGCCCGTCGATCGGTAGGCCCCGTTCGCGGGCCAGGCCACAGCCGAGTGCCCCCCGGAGTCGGTTGCCCCTCCCCCCCCCAACCAGGCCGCGCCCAGATGGATGCACGCCGACGTCCCACTGGGTGAGACCACATGTGGACGGCGCCTACGGGACTCAATTTTATTTTACGGCCGCTCGGCCCATCCCGGGTGGAGAATCGACCCAGGGGCCGCGAAGAGCGGCCCCCGACTGGCGCCGTGCCGGCGCCAATTCTCTGTTCTCCGGAGAATTGGTGGACTGGTGTCGGGGCGGCATCGCGCAATTCGCGCCCGGCCCGGCGATTCCCGGCGTGAATCCCGCCCCCGCCGTGTCGCGAATTCTCCACCACCGGGGATTCGGCGGGGGTGGGAATCGCGCCGCGCCGGTCGGTGGGAATCCCCCATCGTTTCTCCCGTCCACGATGGGCCATCGTGCCAGCTGGCGTGGATTGAACCACCTTTGGGACGGTGGGACATGGCGCCGCGGGCGGGCTCCGGGGTCCTGGGGGGGCACGGGGCGATTAGGCCCCGGGGGTTGCCCCCACGGTGGCCTGGCCTGCGATCGGGGCCCATCGATCCGCGGGCGGGCTTGTGCCGTGGGGGGCACCCTTTTCCTTCTGCCTTCGCCATGGTCCCCACCATGGCAGAGGCAGAAGAGACCCCCTCCACTGCGCATGCGCGGGGATGCCGTGAGCGGCCGCTGACGCTCCCGCGCATGTGCCGCCCGGCAAAGTAAGTTTCGCGCCAGCTGGCAGGGCACCAAAGGCCTTTCCTGCCAGCTGAACATCGCGCCGATATCAGAGAATCCCGCCCCTGTTCTCTGTTGAGACCTGTTGGGGCCCTCCCCCAATTTATTTTTATTGTGGGTCACTCCTTGTCCTTTTCCGTAGCTAAACTAAACATTTCCATGCTATGATGCACTGTCGGCTTAATGTTTCCCTATTGCCACTTGATCCAGTTTACGCACATCACTGCCCAGAATTAGATCCAGCAGGGCCTCCTTCCTCATTGGACCAGAAACATACTCAACCAGAGAATTGTACTGAACATGCTTTCTGTTCTTGACCCCTTTAGGAAATTCTTTTTGTCCAGCATGTAATATTAAAGGAAGCAAAAGACACCATGAAGCACTTACCTCAAGAAATGTAACACAGGCATCAACGGCTGGGAGATCCATGCACAGGAGAGTCCTATTTGGAGGAACTTCCTGACTGAAAGGACAAAACTCTGCATGAAAATTCAATGGCAAGAGGAATTCCGGTAAAGGAGCCAAAGAAAGGAATACCAGCTACTTTGAGTCCAAGGACCAATCCTGGAAACACCGGCTTAATGTGCGATTTGGAGATGTGGCTCTCGGATTGGGCTCATGAGCCATGCAAGGACCCATGGAACCCATGACCCATGGTAAATTCTATGATGACCAGTGACACGGAGTTTCTTAGGTGGACAATCATTCTTGTTCGCGGGTGATGACCGAAGAAGAATTTTCTCTTTAATAAATACTTAATCTACTCCTCTTTCCTTATCTCTCCTTCCTTAAACCCTTGCCTCTAGGAATGTTTAGTCCCCAGTCCTGTGCTTTTTTGATGTGGTCTCCATTATCGCCACATCATATTTCCACTTGACACCCTGCATCTGCAGCACTCCAACTTTATTTACCATGCTTTGTGCTTTCACATACTTTCACATGGACTGTAACCCTAATTTAGGTCTCATTGTATTCCTTCTTACTCTCACCTTGTGTAATACTTCACAATTTCCTACTCCAGTGTTATCTGTCTCAAGAAATTTTTGTGTTGTGCATCATGCTTTTCAATTTTAATGTTACATCCTGGTTCCCATCTCCCCGCCAACTTAATTTAAACCCTCCCCAACTGCACCAGAAAACTGCCCCATAAGAACAATGATCTCAGCTTTGTTGAAGTGTAACCCTTCCAGCCTGTGTACGGCCCATTTCTCTCACAAATGTTCCCAATGTCCCAAGGATTTAAAGTCCTCATTCCTGCATTATCTCTCCAGCCATGTGTTAATCTGCTCCAATCTCCCATTTCTATACTCACTCACATGTGGCACCAGGAGTAATCTAGAGGTGGTCACCTTTGAGGTTCTGCTTGCTACATTCTTTCCTTGTCCCCTAAAATCTGCCTGCAGGACATTATCCTCTTTCAACCTTCTTCCTGCCCACATGCATGACTGAACCAGCCATGGTGTCATAAACTTGGCTCTGGCTGTATTCTGCTAAGGAGCCATTAGTTTCACAGGTTTTCAGAACTAATGCACTCTGGAGACTCCTACATTATCTGCCTGGCCCTCCTTGACTGCCGGATGGTCACTCGTTGCCTCTCTGCCTGCACACCCGTAAGCTGCTGGGTACCCACAAACAGGAAGCTGTTATTCACATAACTTTCAGACTCACTGATGCACTGAATGATCCCAGCTGCCACTCAAGCTCCAGACTTCAAACTGCTCCAGACTTCAAACTGCTCCAGCTGAAGATGCTTCCTGTCATTGTCTAGGACACTAGAAGTTTTCTGGACTCCCCACATGGAACAGGAGGAGCATTGAACAAGGCTGAAGTGCACAGGCATGTCTCCATTTATTGGACCTCTGACTGACATAATAGAAATAAATTTAAACTTAACTAAATAAACATTCACCAGCTACCCAGCAATCAGCTCCTTCCTTAATGCTGGTGCAACTTCATTTTATAGGGAATTTAATGTAAATTGAATGCAAGACTGAATTCGACTTAATCCTACCCAAACATACCATTTTAAATTTTAAAACCAAACTGAAGAAAATTAGGTAATGAACTTTGTTTAGTTAAATCCGTTGCTGTCACTTAAAGAAATAGAGGCAATGTTAATACTCAACTAGGAATCACCGACCTGTTACCCTTCAATATAACACCTTGATCTTTTTCACTGAATTTATGCTGTCACTGCTCCTTTTGCTGATGCTACTCAGCTGTGTGTGTGTACAGGAGCTGTGTCTCCCGCTCAATGTATTGCTGCTGTTATCACTCAGTTGCCTTCCATACACTAGCAATAGGGTGGTAAGTCACTTTCATGATTTTAAAGGTCCATCTGCTCTGTTGCCACTGAGCGTATTGGTTTGAAATCATCCTCTCATGTATCTTTTGAAATATAAAATACATACCTTAATCTTTTTTACATTACTTTTTACATTGCTGTTGCACTTTCCATCGCATAATTGAAGAAATAAGTAAATACATCACCATAATTGGAATAATGTGAGTTTCCCATTTTCTTACTGGAATTAAAACTGAAAATTGTGAACAGGCAAAATCACTCATTTATTCCTGTGTCTATTAAAAACCTTAGCAGCTATTATTCAGTTAGCCTTTTGACAAAACAAATTGAGAAAATGCCTTTAATTAACTAGATTATTATTAACTTGGTGTGTCTTCCTGACTTCCTGTCTGGTAAATTCTGTAAATTTGTAAAGATAAATGCAAAAGACAACCCACAATAAATAATTTTGGTTCAAGCTGCTGCTTCATGTTTGTGATAATGGGCCCTTTGCAATGGCCCACATTCCAAATTAGACCTGATCCTAACCGCATGCTTACAGCCTTGAAATGGCTCAAGTAGCACAATTCCTCCATCTGGGAACTACCCGAAATACAAACATAGGTAATGGCGACCTCCAGGTGTTTTCATCTGATCGCAATGTATCCCTTTGGCTTCTGTGCTACAATGTGCACACAAGGAACTGGTAAGTTGCAAAGTGTTGTTGAGCAACTTTTAAAAACCCTCCCTGCCAAAATAGGTAAGTTCTACCAAGCACTGCAAAAGCTGTGCAGCCGAAACGTTAACAGCTTGTACAAAATGCGAACATTTGAGCACGTAAGAGAGTTGCGGAGAGCTTACAGATCAGAAGGATTAATATAGAAGACAGTGGGCGGGATTCTCCCCTACCTGGCAGAGCGGAGGGGTCCCGGCGGGATGGAGTGGCGTGAACCACTCCGCCATCGGGCCGCCCCAAAGGTGCGGAGATCCGCACCTTTAGAGGCCAAGCCCTCATCTTGAGGAGCTAGCCCCGCGCCGGAGTGGTCGGCGCACCGCCAGCCGGCGGGAAAGGCCTTTGGCACTATGCCAGTCGGGGCCGAAAGGACTTTGCCGGTCGGCGGAAGTCCGCGCATGAGCGGGAGCGTCAGCGACGTGATTCTCTGATGCCGTGCCGTTTGGGTGAATCGCCTGGGGCGCCATTTTTTCACGCAAAGCCGGTCCGACGCCCTCCCGCGATGCACCCAAGCGGTGAGATCGGCACTATCTAGTTCTGCGCGGCACAGTCCGGTGAATCACCCGAGACACCCAGAATGACGATTCTCCGCCACCCCCGCTATTCTCAGGCCCGGATGGGCCGAGCGGCCTTCCCAAAACGACAGCTTCCCGCCGGTGCCATCCACACCTGGTCGCTGCCGGCGGGAACAGCGCAGGAACGCTTGGGGGGGGGTGGGGTGGCCTGTGGGGGGGCGAGGGGGGTTCTTTCATCGGGGTAGGTCTCAAAAGGGGTCTGGCCCGCCATCGGTGCCCACCAATCGGCGGGCCGGCCTCTCTGAAGGAGGACCTCCTTTCCTCCGTGCCCTGCAAGATCCATCCGACATCTTCTTGCGGGGTGGACTCAGGGAGGACGGCAACCACGCATGCGCGGGTTGGTACCGGCCAACCCGTGCATGTGCGTGTGACGCCATTTAGGCATAGGATGATGCAGCGCCGCTTTTATGCGGCGCCAATGCCCGGCACGCGCTGACGACGCTGCTTTAGCGACACGCCCTCCCCGAGTTTCTCGCGGCCCCGATCCTAGCCCATTGTCGGGCCCTGAATCGGTCAAGACCGGGGCTGTTTCGCGCCGTTGTGAACCTCAACGGCGTTCACGACGGCGTGGGCACTTAGTCGCGGGAGCGGAGAATCGCGCCCTAGCTATTTGAATCTTCCAGTGAATGTTTTGACATGCTGACTTCATAGTCCTCTCGCCAAGCTGCATATTCAGTGCTTGTTTCAGATTTGATTATAAAATAAGACTTATCCCAAATGACACAATTAAACTGCAAGGAGGTGCTAGGAATACTCAGAACAGCTGTCGTAAAAGAAATTGAATTATAAGAAGTAGGACAAGGAATGATTTGTAAACTATTAAAGATATTAGATAAAGACCATAATTAACAAAAACACTACAGGGCGTAGGTATAGTTTGGCAAAAAGGTAACTGAGACACCAATATCAGGAAGCATTCTTCATGCAAAGAAAAGCAATAACGACTGATTTTCAGGTCAGACACAAGAGGTAAAATTGTAGCTATTCAAGAGGCAGGTGGCTACTGTGATGGGATGAGCTTTCCTCTCACTTTTCACTGGGCTGGAGATGTGAATGGTCAAAGTTAAACATTCAAACAGGATGGGCAAACCAAAAAACTATATTCATTAGTCCACCAAGGACACTGGCATGGACAAACTGCAAGGACATTGCAGAAACCTGTCATCAAATCCCTCTTGCACTACCATCGTACAGGTGCTTGAGCTAACATTTATTCTTTGCATTGAATCTCAGCCATTGATGTTTTTTTAAAGGAACAATTAAGTGCTTTTGTTGTTGTTTCAACGAAAGAGGCTTTAGCGATGTCAGCTCTGAATTAGCATTCTCGCCTCTGAGTCACAGGGCTGTAGGTACAAATCCCACTGCAGTGACTTTAGCACAGAAATCTAGGCCGGCACTCCATCACAGTACTGAGTACTGGTGCTCTATCAGAGGTATGCCTTTTCAGACTCTGTCGACCTGCATGGGTTTCCTCCAGTTTCTTCCTACAGACCAAATATGTGCAGGTTAGGTGCATTGGCCATGCTAAAAAAAATGCCCTTAGTGTCCAGGAATGTTCAGTTGAGGTGGGGTTGCGGGGATAGGGTGGGAGAGTGAGCCTAAGTAGGGTGCTCTTTCAGAGGGTTGATGTCGACTCGACGGGCTCAATAGCTTCCTTCTGCACTGTAGGGATTCTATGGTCTGCATACAGTTTTCTTTCTTGGCTTTGGATTTTCTGCTCATGGCTCTTGTAGTGTAAATTGCAACAAAGTAGATTTTAAACCAGAGGAGAAATTTATTATTAAAACTCTGAGCTAAATTATTGCAAATTTTAAAAGTGAAAGTGCAACCTATTCAGATATAACATGCTAATTGTGTCAATAAAGTATAATTTACATGTGCATCAAAATAATTTTTAAAAATATAATTCAAAAATGACATGACATATCTGCATGAAACTTTAAATATGTCAGTGTTATGTTATTTGCAATAGCACTGATAACACTCAAATGTTAATTAAGACCAATTTACATACAGAGATGAGGTCAATTGGAAAAGTCTGCTGGATATGTCTAAACAGTACCATTTTAGCAAATCTTGGGAGAATATAGATGTTAAGCTGTTTTCAACAACATATTTATGATTAGCTTAATTAAACCCAATTTATATTCGCAAATTAGTTACTGTGTTAGAGAAAAAGATTTTTGTTAAAAAGCTTATATCTTTGTCAAACTCAAAAATGTAAATCCTACAGTATTATGGATCTTATTTTCGTACAATTTTTAAATTAGCCATGAAGACCATAAGACATCGGAGCAGAATTAGGCCACTCGGTCCATTGAGTCTGATCCGCCATTCAATCATGGCTGATATTTTTCTCATCCCCATTTTCCTGCCTTCTCCCCATAACCCCTGATCCCCTTATTAAGCAAGAACCTATCTATCTCTGTCTTAAAGATAGTCAGTGATTTGGCCTCCACAGCCTTCTGCGGCAAAGAGTTTCAAAGATTCACCACCCTCTGGCTGAAGAAATTCCTCCTCATCTCTTTTAAAGGATCGTCCCTTTAGTCTG
The DNA here is from genome assembly GCF_047496885.1 of Scyliorhinus torazame. NCBI lineage: Eukaryota > Metazoa > Chordata > Chondrichthyes > Carcharhiniformes > Scyliorhinidae > Scyliorhinus > Scyliorhinus torazame. The sequence goes on along the minus strand of NC_092714.1, from coordinate 100,421,544 downwards.
AGATTGTGTCCTCTGCTTCTAGTTTTTCCTACAAGTGAAAACATCTTCTCCACGTCCACTCTATCCAGGCCTCGCAGTTTCCTGTAAGTTTCAATAAGATCCCCCCTCATCCTTTTAAACTCCAACCCAGAGTCCAGAGTCCCAGAGTCAGAGTCCTCAACCGTTCCTCATATGACAAGCTCTTCATTCCAGGGATTATTCCTGTGAACCACCTCTGGAGACTTTCCAAGGCCGGCACATCCTTCCTTAGATATGCCAAAGCTGCTCACAATACTCCAAATGGGATCTGACCAGAGCTTTTACAGCCTCTGAAGTACATCCCTGGTGACAAAATCGCAAATGCAGCTCACTATGACTCAAGATGAAAGTGAAAAATGAAAATCGCTTATTGTCACAAGTAGGCTTCAAATGAAGTTACTGTGAAAAGTCCCTAGTCGCCACATTCCGGCACCTGTTCGGGGAGGCTGGGAATTGAACCGTGCTGCTGGCCTGCCTTGGTCTGCTTTAAAAGCCAGCGATTTAGCCCAGTGTGCTAAACCAGCCAGATTTACACTTCCCTGAAAGCTGGTTCGTGATGTGGTGCAAAGCCACCAGCTTGAGTTCAATTCCCGTACCGGCTGAGGTTATTCATGAAGGCCTGCCTTCTCAACCTTGCCCCTTGCCAGGGATGTACTTATCATTGGATTAAATCATCACCTGAAGTGGTCTGGGGGATTTCACCTTCCCCAACATTAACTGGGGATGTCATAGTGTAAAAGGTTTAGAGGGAGCGGAATTCTTAAGTTATTAAAATGCAACCAGAAGAACTTTTTAAACCAGTATGTAGAAGTCCAACAGGAGAGGGGGTGGTCCTCGACTTAATTTTAGGTAACAAAGCCGGGCAAGTGGTTAATATATCAGAATGTCAAAATTACCTAACAGCACGTCTTTCAGGACTTGTGGGAGGAAACAGGAGCACCCGGCGGAAATCCACGCTGACACGGAGAGAACGTGCAGACGCCGCCCAGACATTGACCCAAGCCGGGAATCGAACCTGGGACCTGATGCTGTGAAGCAACAGTGCTATACACTATGCTACTGTGCCGCCCAATAAGATCAGATATGATTTGGCCAGAGTGGACAGGGAGCAGACACTTTGAGGTAAATCTGTGTCAGAACACACCTTCAAGAAAGAAATAGGGAGAATATAGGGTCTACATGTTTCGATCAAGAAAAAGGGTGGGACTAACAAATCCAGTGAATCCTGGTTATGGAGGGATATACAGCTTTGGATAAGAAGAAAGAGGGAGGCTTATGACCGGTATCGCGGGCTCAAAACAGCAGAAGCCTTAGAGGCGTATAGAATGTGCAAGAGGGAACTCAAAAAGGAAACTAGAAGAGCATAAAGGAGATGTGAAAGGATGCTGGCTGGTAAAATAAAGGAAAATTCTAAGTTGTTTTCCAAGTACGTTAAGGGTAAAGGAATAACGAGGGAAAGAGTAGGGCCCATTAAGGACCACAGTGGTAATTTGTGTGTGGAACCAGAGGAGGTATATAGGGTTCTAAATGAATACTTTGTGTCAGTCGGTGTTCTCTAGTGAAAGAGTTGGTGGTGGTATAAAAATCAGGGAGAAAGACTGCGGTAAAATTAAAGAAGTTAACATAGTCAGAGAGGAGGTTCTGAATGGTCTGTCATGCTTAAATGTAGATAAAATTCCAGTGCCAGATGAAATGTATCCCAGGTTGTTGAGTGAGGCAAGGGGGGAAATAGCAGGGGTGCTGGCAATAATATATTTATATATCTCTGGCCACAGGGGAGGTGCCGGAGGACTGGAGGATAGTCAGTGTGGTGCCATAATTCAAGAAGAGAAGGAGGGATAAACCAGGAAACTATAGGCCAGTCAGTCTAACCTCAGTGGTGGGGAATCTATTGGAAGCAATTCAGAGAGACTGAATTAATTTACATTTGTAGAGGCAGGGATTGATCAACAACAGTCAGCATTGGTTTGTTAAGGGGAGGTCATCTCTGACCAACTTAATTGAATTTTTCCTACATGGAAGATGAATAGCGAAGGTAGGAGTCCATGGGATCCAAGGAAATTTGGCAAATTGGATCCAGAATTGGCTGACTGGCAGGAAGCACAGGGTGCTGGTCGAGGGGTGTTTTTCTGACTGGAAGCCTTAGTTAAGTGGGATCCAACAGGGATAAGTGTTGGTGCCTTTGCTGTTTGTGGTTTACATAAATAATTTAGATATGAATGTAGGAGCGTTAATCAGTAAGTTCGCTTATGATATAAACATTGATGGGGTGGTAGATGGGCTAGTCAGATGGGCTGATTAGTGGCAAATGGAATTCAATTTGTTTAAGTGTGAGGTGATGCACTTGGGCAGGACAAACAAGCCAAGGGAATAATAATGATAAATGGCAGGACTTAGAGAAGCACAGAGGATCAGAAAGATCTTGGTATAGTTGTACTCTGGTCCCTTAAGGTAGCAGAGCAGGTAGATACAGTGGTTAAGAAGGCATATGGGGTGGGATTCTCCCAGCCCTGGGCCGAGCCGGAGAATTCCTGTGACCGGGCCATGCCGCCCCGACGCCGGCACGCGATTCTCCGCAGAGCGGAGAATCGGCGACATTGGCATCGCCGTGGTTGGCGCGGCGCAGGTCGCGGGCCGCTCTACGCGGCCGGCCCGCTAATTCTCCAGCCTGGATGGGCCGAGCGGCCGTAAGAAAAAAAGCAAGTCCCGACGGCACCATTCTAACCTGCCGAGCCGGTGGGACCTCGGCGTTGAACGGTCGGGTGGCGGCCTGTGGGGGAGGAGGGGGTACCGACCCCGGGGGGGGAGGGGCCTTCCGACGTGGCCTGGCCCGCGTTCGGGGATCAGTGGGCCGGACTCTCTGACTGGGGGCCTCCTTTCTTACGCGGCGGCCTTGTAGCCCTGCGCCATTTTGCGTCGGGGCCGGCGCGTTGAAGGAGGCCACTGCACATGCGCGGATCCCACGGCACACAGTTCACGCCGGGATCGGCAGCTTGAGCGGTGCGAACTGCTCCAGTGCCATGCTGGCCCCCTCTAGGAGCCAGAATTAGTCCTGGCAGCAGCCCGTTCACGCCTTCGTAAAACGCGACGGCGTTTACAACGGCGTGGACACTCTGCCGCGGGATTGGAGAATCCCGTCTATGGTATACTTGCCTTTATTAACTGAGGCATCGAGTTTAAGAGCAGCGAGGTTATGCTGGAATGGTATAAATGTTGGTTAAGCCACAGCTAGAGTATTGTGTGCAGTTCTGGAATTCACATTATAGGAAGGATGTGATAGCACTGGAAAGGGTGCAGTGGAGATTTACCAGGATGTTGCCTGGGCTGGAGAGTTTTAGTTGTGAGGAGTGATTGGATACACTGGGGTTGTTTTCCTTGGAGCAGGGGAGACTGAGGGCGGGACAAGATTGAGATGTATAAAATTATGCGGGGCATAGATAGAATAGACAGGAAGAAACCTTTCCCCTTGGTTCAGGGAACAATGATCAGGGGCATAGATTTAAGGTAAGGGGCAGGCTGTTTAGAGAGGATGTGAGGAAAACATTTTCACTCAGAGTGTGATGGGAGTCTGGAACGCACTGCCTGAAAGGGTGGTGGAGGCAGGGACCCTCATAACATTTAAGTAGTATTTAGATCTGCATTTGCGATGCCAAAGCATACAAGGCTATGGGCCTTCGGTAGTTGTTTTTGACCGGCACATGCTGGATGGGTTGAAGGGCATTTTCTGTGCTGTAACCTCTATGACTCCCAGTCAGCTCGCCCTCTCAAAGGGAATAGCAGCCTATGGTCATCTAGGACTATGGCAATTTTACTTTTTACTTCCTTGAAATGGATTAAGTTCCTCCACCCAGTGTTAGCTGTAACACTGCATCTTGTTACTAACCATTGTCATTCCCCCACACACCTCACCATCCCCAATATAGCCTGCTGTGTTTGTTCCTGGTTGAAACAAAGGTTACTTGAAGAGTCATGATGTATGATGACATTATCGGGCGTTTGAGTGGGCAAACGGGCAGTCTATTCCAACAGCCTGTAGAGTAATTACTTTTCCAAGAAAACTCTTGTTTGTTTGTACCTTTGTGGTCTGCAAATCTATGTTTTAAAAATACCACAAAGGAAACTGGCATGAAGAGCTCAGCACCAAGCTGGCAGATTCCCGGAGATGTAAAAGAAAAAGTAAAATCATCGATCTGTGCGCAGATATCCTTAAAGGATTAAGAAGCTAAAAATGTCACTATACCAAAGCTGGCACGGTGGGGTGCCAAATATCGGTAGCAGCCATTGAAGGAACCAAAATTTAAATTTAGATTTTGGAGGAAACAACATCGAAAAGAAACTCGCCATGTGCTCTGCCTGGAAAGATCTAACATTACAGGGAGTACTATAAGTTACAAGTACCCTGCGATAATTGATTAGAGCTGGGGGTGTTCCAAAACTCAGAATAAAACAAGCTGAGCTCAGGGATACCTTATTTAAAAAAAGCAAGGCAGTGCTCAAAATTTCCCAGCATATCGTACTTACGTAAGCCCTTTCCATAATAAAAATGATGGACATTTTAGTGTTGTGTGACTGTATGATGAGATCACCGAGCAGTGGACTCATACACTGAACAATTTGATTATTTTGTCAAGCAAATAAAATTGCAACAGAGATCATTGTCACAGCTTTCCTGGGTATAATGTGGGGGGTGGAGAGTGGGGGCAGGGGTGGCATTCAACCTCCTGTGAAATCTGGTGCATCCAGAAAAAACAGGCTCAAAAATCTATGATGAGGTTGTGGAGAGATTTCAGGGTGACTTCTCACCTAAATCTTTGGTCATTGCAGAGAAGGTCATGTTCCATAAAGGTAAACAAAAGGAAGGTGAATCAATCACACAGAAATTAGCTGAATACTGTTATCATGTTCTTGTTGGATGTCCTGATTTATATTTCAAGAACACTTGCAGCTAAAGCTAGAAACAATTTATCAATATTAACTGTGGGTTAACTATATACAAAACATCAAATGAATAACAGTATGATCATACACAAGCAACCTCTCTCTTCCAGCTCTTCGGTCAGTCTGAGGTCACCCGACTCTAACATTCACCTATATACTAATAAAATTCCTCATGGTCAGTCGGTGAATTACAACACAACCATGATATGTCCACAACTGTGAATTTGGAGATTTTGTGAACGACACCATGAGAGACAGACAAGTGTGTGAGTTAAGAAGTGAAGCTATCCAAAAAAGAGTGCTAACAGAAAGCAACTTAAACCTAAAGAAGGCTTCAAAAGTTGCGATCTCCATGGAATTATCAGCTAAGGAAGCCCAACAATTTTGTTTGAGCACTCAAATGCATAAAATGTCGACTGAGGACTGAACACGACACAGGTTTGAAATTGCCACCAATTTGCAAAAATTGGACATGCAGCAACAGACTGCTGGTGCAAGATGCAAAATGCAGGAATTGTGATAAAAAGGGGTACATCGAATGTGTGTGTAGAGGAAAGAAACAACAAGTTCCAAACAAGAACTATCTAAAGCAAGAACCGTGACTATCAAAATGAAAATCCATGTGATACAAAAAGGGTGCAAAAATGGACGAGAGTCAGAGTCACTCCTTTACTGGACGCAACTGGTGAAAATGGAGGTGGGCACTGGAGCAGCAGTTTTGTTGGTACGAGAAACTGTTTACCGCGAGAAACTATGACATATTGCTTTAAAACACTCAAAGATAATACTAAATACCTACACTGGGGAAGTGGTTCCATTGATGGGCTTTACTGATGTAAATGTGCAACTAAACAAGACAGACCCCAGACTTGTCCCTGCAGATGGTTAAAGGTAACTATCCAGCCCTAATTAGGGCAGCATGGTAGCATTGTGGATAGCACAATTGCTTCACAGCTCCAGGGTCCCAGGTTCGATTCCCGGCTTGGGTCACTGTCTGTGCGGAGTCTGCACATCCTCCCAGTGTGTGCGTGGGTTTCCTCCGGGTGCTCCGGTTTCCTCCCACAGTCCAAAGATGTGCAGGTTAGGTGGATTGGCCATGATAAATTGCCCTTAGTGTCCAAAATTGCCCTTAGTGTTGGGTGGGGTTACTGGGTTATGGGGATAGGGTGGAAGTGTTGACCTTGGATAGGGTTCTCTTTCCAAGAGCCGGTGCAGACTCGATGGGCCGAATGGCCTCCTTCTGTACTGTTAATTCTATGATATGATAACCTAGCTCGAGAGAATCAAGCTAAACTGGGCAGATGTGAATCACATGTCGGAGTCCAAAGCAGGTCTACCGAAGATTTTAAAGAAACTTGCCATTGTCTTTAATAGGGAGCTGGGAAGCATGAAAGAGATTTCAGTCAAGCTAAAGATCAAGGACAAAAGCCAAGCAAAATGCTTAAAACCTAGGTCAGTACCGTACGCCATCAGCTTACGGTCGAGGCAGATTGGACAACACCCTTAGTACCTATGATTGAGAAACATGGTTTGATACGCTTATGTGACAATTTTAAAGTCACTATCAACTCAGTTAGAGCAGTTAGGACCCTCTATATTTAATTAATGATTTATTTGCTGGGTGGCCTAAAGGCCAAATTGACCTTAGTCAAGCTTATCTCCAGTTAAATGTGGATCCATAGTCACAATGATATTTGACAGGAGCGTCACAGAAAAGGCTATTCAGATATCAAAGACTTCCATTTGGCATCACATCTGCATCTACATCATTCCAACGTGCCATGGATCAAATTGTAAGTGGACTAGAAGGAGTCTAGTGCTACTTCGACGATATCTTAGTTACTGGACAGAATGAAGAAGAGCATCTTCAAAATTTTGATGCTGCACCAGAAACAAGAAGATTGCAGACTATGTGCACGGAAGGATAAATGCTAATTCTTTAAATCTTCAATTGAATACCTGGGGCATGTCATAGATGCAAAGGTGACTTCACAAATCTCCTTCAAAAATAAAAATGATATCTGAGACACCTGCGCTTCAAATCGTAAATCAATTTTGATCATTTTTGGGCTTTGTCCCGAATCTAGCAACTACTCTCAAGCTATTGCACAATTTATTGTGTCAAAAAGCAGGAAATGGAAATGGTTGGATCAGTGCGAGAAGGCCATTATAAAAGCCTAAGAGACGCTACTAAAGTCAGAAGTTGTTACCCTTGCGACCCACCGCCTTACGGGGTGGGAGCAGTGGTTTCTCACATAATACCCAATGGTGAAGAGAAGCCAATAGTGTTTACATCAAGATCCCGGAACAAAGCAGAAAGGAACTATGCACAAATAGAGAAGCAAGCTCCAGGCATGATTTTCAGAACCAAACATGTATGAATACCTACATGGAAGGAAATTTACTTTACTAGCGGATCATTGACCACTGACGATGATACTTGGGCCACACCAGTATTCGATCTCTAGCAGAGAGCCGGATGCAGAGATGGGCATTGCTGTTGTCAGCGCATAGACAATAAAATATCTTCAATCAATTATCTATGGCAAAGTTGATAGGCTCTCTAAATTACCTAACGAGCCATTAATTAATAGTTTGAGTGGTAATATTATCTAGATCGAATAAGTCGATAATACTCCCGTCAATGCAAGACAAGTTAAGAAGTATATCAGAAATAATTCACCACTGCCAGAAATTATGGACATTGTACTTCGTGGCAAGACTGTGAGCAAACCCAGAGTTGAAGACTCAAATTATCAGTGGAGCCTGGGTGTCTCCTCTGGGGAATGAGGGTCATCATTCTGCCATTGTTAAGGAAACATGTCCTGAACCAACCTCCTGAAGGTCACTGTGGGAGAGTAAGGAGATAGCCAGAAGTTATTTTTGGTGGCTAGGGCTCAACAGTGAAATCGAAGAGAAGAAGGGCACATGTTCAGCTATTCAGCTTGTGCAAAGGTTCAAAACCTGCTGCCACGAGTGCAATTACCCCGTGGGAACGGCCAGAAGGGCCATGGAAACAGTTCATATAGATTATGTCGGACAATTCAAAGGACAAATGTTTTCTATTGTGGCAGACACTCTACCATTACTGCCAAGCTGGGGGATCAACCCTGGTCGAATGAAGAGTGCCGGAGTGCATGTCAGGAGCAACATCAGGCATATTGAAAAATGAGGTGTCAACCTAGTGAAGGTACAAGACAGGACTACTTGTGTGCCAAACAGGTTTAGCAGCAAGTAATAGACAGAGTTTAACGATTCCACAACCAATGCATCATATTTAAGCTCTGCAGTCCTGCCAGATCCAGCCATGAATGGTGGTGGACAATTAAACAAGTCACTGGAGGAGGACGCTCCATAAATATCCCCATCTTTAATGATGGAGGAGCCCAGCACATCTGTGCAAAAGACAAGACTGAAGCATTCGCAACAATCTTCACCCAGAAGTGCCGAGTGGATGATCCATCTCGATCTCCTCCGGAGGTCCCCAGCATCACAGGTGTCAGTCTTCACCCAATTCACTCCACATGATATCAAGAAATGGCTGAAGGCAATGGATACCAAAAGACTATTGACCCCGACAATATCCCAACAATAGTACTAAAGATTTGTGCTCTAGAACTAGCTGCACCCCAAGCCAAGCTCTTCCAGTACAGCTGCAACACTAATATCTATCCGGAAATGCGGAAATATGCCCAGATGTGTCCTGTACACAAGAATCAGGACAAATCCAACCCAGCCAAGTACTGCCCTATCAGTCTACTCTCCATTATCAGCAAAGTGATGGAAGGAGCCTTCAACAGTGCTACCAAGCGGCACTTACTCAGCAATAACCTGCTCAGACGCTCAGTTTGGGTTCTGCCAGGGCCATAGCTCCTGACCTCATTACAGCCTTGGTTCAAACATGGAAAAAAGAGCTGAATGCCAGAAGTGAGGTGCTCTTGACATCAAGGCAGCATTTGACCGAGTATGGCATCAAGGAGCCGCAGGTGAACTGGAGTCAATGGGAATCAGGGGGAAAACTCGCCGCTGGTTGGAATTATACCTGGCACAAAGGAAAATGGTGGCTGTGGTTGGAGGTCAATCATCTCAGTTCCAGGACATTAATGCAGGAGTTCCTCAGGGCAGTGTCCTAGGTCCAAAAATCTTCAGCTGCTACATCACTGTCCTCCCTTCCATCATAAGGTTAGAAGTGGGGATGTTCGCAGATGACTGCACAATGTTCAGCACTATTCACACCTCCTCAGATAATGAAGCAGTCCACGTCCAAATGCTGGTACTCACTTCAGCATATAATAAAACACCTGTTATGCAGAGTGTTTGATTTGCTGAAGCTGCCTAAGACAAGAGAAATTATTGAGTGGAAACAGCAAAGTCAGGTTATAATATAATAATTGGAACCAAATGCAGCAAGATCTGTACAGTATCCAGGTTTGGACTGACAAGTGGTAAGTTATATTCGCACCACATAAGTGCCAGGCAATGACCATCTCTTAACACAGAGTAGCTTTCCATTGCCCCTTGACATTCAATGGCATTACCATTGCTGAATCCCCCACAATCAACATTCTGGGGTTACAATTGATCAGAAACTGAACTGGACTAGCCATATTAAAGGGTCTACTGTGGCTATCAGAGCAGATCAAAGACTAGGAATCCTACGGTGAGTAACTCACCTCCTGACCCCTCACAGCCCATCCACCACCTACAAGGCACAAGTCAGGAGTGCAATGGAATACTCCCCACTTGCCTGGCTGAGTGCAGCTCCAACAACACTCAAGAAGCTCAACACCATCCTGGACAAAGCAGCCCACTTAATTGCTACTCCTACAAATATTCAATCCCTCCACCACTGATGAACAGTGGCAGCCATGTGTACCACTTAAAAGATGCTCTTCAGGAACTCATCAAGGTTCCTTCAGCAGCATCTTCAAACCCACAAAGACTACTGTTTCGAAGGACAACAGCAACAGACTCCTGGGAACCACCTGAATGTTCCCCTTGAAGTCACTCATCACCCTGATTTGGAAATATATTGCCGTTCCTTCACTGTTGCAAAATCCTGCAACTTCCTCCCTAACAGCACTGTAGGTGTGCCTACACCTCAGGGACTGCAGCAGTTCAAGAAAGCAACTCACTACCACCTTCTGAGGTGCAACTAGGGATTGGCAAAAAATGCTGGCCTGACCAGTGACACCCACATCCTGCAATGAATTTAAAAAAGGACATGCACTCGAAATGGCCTCAAGTCACCATTATGACGATTACATCCTCGGAGAGATCAATAGAAAGGCTGGATGAGATTTTTGAAAGATTCTGTTATCGTGAACAACTTCATAGTGACATGTTCATTGTTCAAGAATTCCTAAAAAATATCTGAAGGAGAATGAAATCTAACACATCCGATCCACTCCTCATCATCCTGCCACAAATAGGTTGGCTGAAAAGTTTGTCCAGATGATAAAGTGAAGCATTTATTGAAGTTAATATGTGAGGAAGGATCATTGTCTAAATGACTAAGCCAATTCCTAATGACATACATGCATGCAACACATTGGACAACTGAACCAATGTTCTCCGCCATTACTCTTGGTAAAACGTCAGTTATGCAGAGTGTTTGATTTGCTGAAGCTGCCTAAGACAAGAGAAATTATTGAGTGGAAACAGTAAAGTCAGGTTTTGCGACGTGAGAACAGCGTTAAAGCCGTGTTTTTCAAAACGGTCAGGAAGTATTGGCAAGGAACTATACCATCAATGAGAAGTGGATACCTGCCATTGTCTTAGCAGAGACTGAGCTAGTCACCTATACTGTTCAAACCTGGGATGATATTATGTGAAGGAGACACAATGATCAACTTTTAGCAACCAGAGACAGAACCAGAGACGAGAGTCTGCAACAAACTGTGCCAAGTGAAGACCTAGATATTCACGAGAATCTGGCAATACCAGACACAACAGTGGAAGACACTTCAACACCGAGTGACCTCTGAACACTAAGTTGACTCCTGTTGAGTCAACTATGAACAACATCCAAACGAAACAAAAAACAGAAAACACAAAAAAGCAGACTCCTGAGGTTCGCCGACAACCACATAGAAATCAACCTCCTCCAAAACGTCTAACATATTGTCTGTTGTATTTATCAATTGTTCATATTGTAGATTTTTATTGATAACGTTAAATTGTGTTTCATTGCAAGAATTTCCAATGTAAAGGGGGAGAAAAGTGTTGTGTATTCATGTTTGTTCCTAGTTTGAAGAAGGTCATTTTTAAGAGTCTGATCACATGATGCATTGATGACGTGATCGGCCGTTTGTGCGGGAAAACGGGCAGTCGATCCTAACAGTCTGTGGAGTAAACACCTTTCCAATAAAGCTCTTGTTTGTTTGTGCCTCTGTGGTCTGGAAGCAAATCCTTTAAAAATACTACATATCCAAACCTCCAAAAGTGTACTTTAAGAATGTTTCGTCTCTCATATTCCTCCATTTGTAGCCTCACTCCCAACTACAATACATTTTAAAATGGTCAGCCAGTCCTCAATTGCTAGTTACAACAATGCCAAATTACACTTTCATTGTCTTTTTAATTCAATAATTGAACTTACTCGATCTGTTTGACAGCATATTCTATACATTAGGCATTATTCCCTGGTCGAACCCAACCTAGACTCGCACTGATCTGCTGACAGTAATTCCAATGCTCACTACAGTTCTGTTCAAGGTGGCTGGCGGTGAGGGTCGGGGGGCGTTCATGGGTCAAGGGATCCAGCATTTGTAAGAGGGGCTCACAGGAAGCCATCTCATTGCACTTGCTGTTGACTCCCGTCAGCCACAGTCAATGACCCCTCCCCATAAATCGAGGGATCCGTGGCCTTAATCTTAATATTTTTGTCCTTGTTTTCAAATCCCTCCATGGCCTTACCCTTTCCAATCTCTGTAATTTCCTCCAGTGCAACAGAGCTCCCAGATGTCTGTCTGTGTTCCTTTGATGCTGGCCTCTTGAGCGTCCCCGATTTAAATTGCTGCATTTTGCAGTGTTCCTATATTCATGGGCCCAAAATTCTGGAATTTCCTCCCTACCAAACCGCTCTGACTTTCTGCCCCTCACTTCTCCTTTAACACACTTTAAAACCTTTTTGACTAAGTTTTTGGCCATCGACCCTGATATGTCCTTATGTAGCGAGCGTCTATTTTTGTTTTATAATGATCCTGTGAAGCACCTTGTGATGTTTTATTGTTTTAAAGGCACTATATATAAGTTCTCCAAGTTGAAGAGGCCACTAGAAAACCTCTTTTCTGCCATAAAATAGGTGCGAACACAGAAATCCAATGCCAACAAGTCTTTTCTAGCTATATCTATGGATATATTTGGAATTAGGAAGAGGCAGACAGTCACAAATGCATTGTCCAACTACTTGGCCCCTTCACATTAAGGCCTGGCCAAGCCACCCTCCGATAGCCGCTTAATATTAACCTCTGGAAATAGTAGCCAATTTAGGAATGGGTAATGTACACACACACACGCACGCTCACCTCTCTCACACACACAAGTCTTCCTCTCTCTCTCACACATATTCGGCACTCTCTCTCACACAGACACACACGTCTCCCTCTCTCTCAGACACACACGTCTCCCTCTCTCTGACACACACACAGATGCTCCCCTCTATCTCACACTCACTCTACTTCCTTCTCTCACACTCAGACGTCCGCTGCGGAGTCCTGCTTTGTGGCCTACTCTGCGCCCACTCCCAAGGTCAGCTCTGTGCCCCCACCCCAGGAAGCCTGCTCTGCTGCTCTCCCTGCCAGACACCAGCTCTGTACACCCTCACCACCCGAGACCCGCTCTGCTACACCCCCGAGACCCACTCTGCTTCCCCTCACTGCCCGAGACCTGCTCTGCTACCCCCCTCCGAGACCCACTCTGCTGAACTCCGATACTCGTTCTGCTCCCCCTCACTGCCTGAGACCCGCTCTGCTCATCCTACCCCCCCCCAGATCCACTCTGCTCCTCCTCACCGCCCGCAACACACTCTGCTCTCCCTCCCCCATGCCCTCTTTGCTTCTCTCCCCATGCCCTTCCAGATACCCCTCCCATGCCCTCTCTGCTTCTCTCCCTACGCCCTCTCTGCTTCTCTCCCCCATGCCCTCTCAGCTTCTCTCCCCCATGCCCTCTCAGCTTCTCTCTCTTTTGTAAGGGCCCCGAAGAATCCAGCACGAGTTTTAAGGATACAAAATAATAAAGTTTATTTACTATAACAATATATACATAACAGTGGCAGTAACTTCCCTTGCTACCTTCTCCTTCCTCCTGGTTCCTGGACTGGCCAGCTTATTTATAGTAGGAGTTTCTCCGCCCCCCTCATTGGGGAAGTTCATACTCCCATAGGATTGTGGGATAGTCATTAGTCCCCAGCCAATCGTCAGTAGGCAGGTTATAACATCCCTCCCCCCCCAAAGTCCAAGGAATCCACCGTAGGCCCTGGCGAAGGAAGGCGCCAAACTCGTTTGGCCGCAGGCCGGACGCCATTTGCACGCGGCGCTGGATCAGGCGGCGTATAACGAGACGGAGACCGGCGCCTCCGTGATGAACGGCGCGGTTGTACATCCACGGCCTGTGGACCCGAGGATTCCCCCTCTGATTCATCCTGTGTCTCCATCTCGGAGTCAGAGTCTGCTGCCTCCGTCATGTCAGCGTCTCTGTCCCCATTCGGTCCCGTCATGACCTGCGCAGGCTTTGAGTGAGGCACCAGTGGAAGATTTGGAGGACTACCTTCCCTTGTTTCTGGTCTTTGCCGCTGGTGAACTGAGCTCCGGGGGCGGGGAATCTTTTGCGGGGATGATCTTCTGGACCGGACGTGGTCTACATGTTTTCGCTGGAGACGACCCTGGGCTTGCACTTGGTACGATATAGGGCCCGTTTGGCGAAAGATTACCCCAGGAACCCATTGGGCACCACCAGCAAAATTCCGCACGAATACTGGGTCACCGGGCGCAAACTGCCGAATCGGATGATGCTGAGACAATCCCGGTCCCTGCCGTTCTTGTGTGCGGCGTACATTTGCGCCAATGTCCGGGAAGACCATACTAAGGCGGGTGCGAAGTCTCCGGCCCATTAGGAGTTCTGCGGGAGCTACCCCAGTCACTGTATGGGGGGTGGTCCTGTACGTAAACAAAAACCGAGCCAGTCTCGTGTCCATTGATCCGGAAGACTGCTTCTTTAGGCCTCTTTTGAATGTTTGCACTGCACGCTCTGCCAACCCATTTGAAGCCGGGTGGTAAGGGGCAGTGCGGATATGGCAGATGCCGTTCATCTTTGTAAACCTAGCAAATTCCTCACTCGTGAATGGAGTGCCATTATCCGTGACCAGCACCTCGGGGAGGCCATGCGTGCTAAATGATAAACGCATTTTTTCAATTGTTGCGCAGGACGTTGTCCCCTGCATCTTATGCACCTCCAGTCATTTGGACTGGGCGTCAATTAGTAGAAGGAACATGGATCCCTGAAAAGGGCCTGCGAAATCTGCATGTAAGCGTGCCCAAGGCCGCCCTGGCCATTCCCAGTGATGTAGGGGCGCGGCCGGCGGAAGCTTCTGATGCTCCTGGCAAATGGAGCAGTTTTGGGCCACCTTCTCAATGTCGGTGTCGAGGCCTGGCCACCAGACATAACTCCGGGCCAACATTTTCATCTTGGCCACGCCCGGATGCCCATTGTGCAAGTCTGATAATATCAGCTCCTGGCCTTTTTCCGGGACAACCACACGCGTCCCCCACAAGAGGATGCCGTCTTCCACGCTGAACTCTGACAGCTTGGAGGAAAATGCCCGTAACTCGCCTGGGAGCTGTCTATGCTGTCCACCATACAGGACTATGTGCCGAACCTTTGACAGGACTGGCTCCGTCTGGGTCCACTCACGGATCTGTGATGCCGTGACAGGCAAGGTGTCCATAAAATTTAGGGTTGCGACCACCTCACCGGTCGTGGGGGTCGACATGGGGCCGGTCGATAAAGGCAATCGGCTCAGTGCGTCGGCATTTGCTATCTGCGTACCTGGTTTGTGCTCCAGAGAATACTCATATGCAGCAAGCAACAAAGCCCAGCGCTGGATCCGTGCAGAAGCAATGGGCGGTATCGGCTTATCCTCTCTGAAGAGTCCCAGCAGGGGCTTATGATCAGTCACGATAGTGAAATGGCGGCCGTACACATACTGGTGGAAGCGTTTCACCGCGAAAACCACTGCCAGGCCCTCCTTCTCGATCTGCGCGTACTTCTTCTCCGCTGCAGTCAATGTGCGGGAGGCGAAAGCTATCGGTCGCTCGGCCCCGTTCTCCATCTTGTGGGACAGGACAGCCCCAATACCATACGGGGATGCATCACATGTGACGAGCAAAGGCTTTCCCGGATCATAGTGGGTTAGTAACCCAGACGACGACAATTGTTGCTTTACCCGCCGGAAAGCGGTTTCTTGCGGCTGACCCCAAACCCAGGTGTGATTTTTCTTTAGCAGCAGGTGTAAGGGGGCCAGCGTAGTTGCCAAATTGGGGAAGTTCATACTCCCATAGGATTGTGGGATAGTCATTAGTCCCCAGCCAATCGTCAGTAGGCAGGTTATAACATCCCTCCCCCCCCAAAGTCCAAGGAATCCACCGTAGGCCCTGGCGAAGGAAGGCGTCGAACTCGTTTGGCCGCAGGCCGGACGCCATTTGCACGCGGCGCTGGATCAGGCGGCGTATAACGAGACGGAGACCGGCGCTTCCGTGATGAACGGCGCGGTTGTACATCCACGGCCTGTGGACCCGAGGATTCGCCCTCTGATTCATCCTGTGTCTCCATCTCGGAGTCAGAGTCTGCTGCCTCCGTCATGTCAGCGTCTCTGTCCCCATTCGATCCCATCCTCGTTGCCAGTTTTGTAAGGGCCCCGAAGAATCCAGCACGAGTTTTAAGGATACAAAATAATAAAGTTTATTTACTATAACAATATATACGTAGCAGTAACTTCCCTTGCTACCTTCTCCTTCCTCCTGGTTCCTGGACTGGCCAGCTTATTTATAGTAGGAGTTTCTCCGCCCCCCTCATTGGGGAAGTTCATACTCCCATAGGATTGTGGGATAGTCATTAGTCCCCAGCCAATCGTCAGTAGGCAGGTTATAACACTCTCCATCCCTTCTCTGCTTCTCTCCCTGTGCCCTCTCTGCTTCCCTCCCCATGCCCTCTCTGCTTCTCGCTCCATCCCCTCTCTGCTTCTCTCTCCATCCCCTCTCTGCTTCCCTCCCCATGCCCTCTCTGCTTCTCTACCCCATGCCCTCTCTGCATCTCTCTCCAGCCCCTCTCTGCTTCTCTCCCTATGCCCTCTCTGCTTCTCTACCCCATGCCCTCTCTGCTTCCCTCCCCATGCCCTCTCTGCTTCTCTCCCCCATGCCCTCTCTGCTTCTCGCTCCATCCCCTCTCTGCTTCCCTCCCCATGCCCTCTCTGCTTCTCTACCCCATGCCCTCTCTGCATCTCTCTCCAGCCCCTCTCTGCTTCCCTCCCCATGCCCTCTCTGCTTCTCTCCCCCATGCCCTCTCTGCTTCTCGCTCCATCCCCTCTCTGCTTCCCTCCCCATGCCCTCTCTGCTTCTCTACCCCATGCCCTCTCTGCATCTCTCTCCAGCCCCTCTCTGCTTCTCTCCCCATGCCGTCTCTGCTTCTCTACCCCATGCCTTCTCTGCTTCCCTCCCCATGCCGTCTCTGCTTCTCTACCCCATGCCCTCTCTGCTTCCCTCCCCATGCCCTCTCTGCTTCTCTCCCCCATGCCTTCGCTGCTTCACCCCCCCCCCCCCAACTCCCACGCGACAGCGAGAGTGCTCCGAGTTCTGTTTTAATCCCCTCTCTTCCCAGTACGCCCCTGTGCTCGCTGTGCAGCATTTTTCAAAGGTTCCAAATGCATCCGTCTTGCCATGGAACCCCTGCGAGGCTGCCATGGACCCCTTGGGTTCTTCAGACCCCAGTTTGGATACTGTAAGCTATGCAATTGGTACTTCAAAATGCCATTAACAATTCATAGTAATTTGCAATAAGAATGTAATGCAACTGATTCAACCACAGTAAGCCAGAGACCATAATATTGCATTGCACATGGTAGAGTGTTAACACTGGCAGTTCGGAACTGTCAGCACGATAGCATTGTGGATAGCACAATTGCTTCACAGCTCCAGGGTCCCAGGTTCAATTCCTGCTTGGGTCACTGTCTGTGCAGAGTCTGCACATCCCCCCCGTGTGTGCGTGGGGTTTCCTCCGGGTGCTCCGGTTTCCTCCCACAGTCCAAAGAGGTGCAGGTTAGGTGGATTGGCCATGATAAATTGCCCTTAGTGTCCAAAATCGCCCTTAGAGTTGGGTGGGGTTACTGGGTTATGAGGATAGGGTGGAGGTGTTGACCTTGGGTAGGGTGCTCTTTCCAAGGGCCGGTGCAGACTCGATGGGCCGAATGGCCTCCTTCTGCACTGTAAATTCTATGATAAAAGGAATAACATTTTGAGGTTACATAGAGCACAGTAATTTCACAATGGAACATTAAGGACTGCAAATTTGTCAATTTATTCAGCACTTTTAAGACCTTCACCAATGACTTCAATAAATATCGAAGGACTACACTTGGATCAAGTTCTAGAGTTAAAATACTTTTAATATAGCATCCCTACAGTGCAGGAGGCCATTCAACCCATTGAGTCTGCACCGACTCTTTGAAAGAGCACTCTACCCATCTCCACCCTCCCATCCACCCTGCCCTATCCCTGTAACTCCATAACCTAACCTGCACATTCCTTGGCACTCAGGGGCATTTTTATTGAGGAGCGTACACCAGCATTTTCCTGAAAGCTGTGCCCAGCTGGTGTGGCTTTCTGCCAAACTTTCAACATCAGCCTCCACCCATCCTCTGCCATGCCTGATTGCAATTCCCAGTGTCCTTCGACAATTATTCCACTCAGCTTGAATTGTCTGGATCTGATTATCACCAGCAAGACACATCTCAATGAATCCCTTTGTTCCTCAGGTCATGCAAATTCAAAGTTTCAGAGATTCCTGCACTCTTTCAAGCTGTTTAGCTGGCTCCGGTAAAACTCCGGTAAAACTCTTCTCCCCATAGAGAGTTTCACTTCGTCTCCACATCATTTCCTTCAGAACCGAGAAGACCCTTATCTGGAAAAGGTCAATATTTTCTTCCCTGCTTCACAGCAGCAGCTTTTTATTGCTTCTGTGGGAGGTGCTAAAAACTACAACTGAACATCTCAATCGGTTTCTATTTGACGTTTTACTCCTTCTCACCTCTAATCCTTATAGAGGTATTTCTCCAAACTGAGGTGTTTTCTAGGAATTCACCACATCCCTTTCAGGTACTTGGAATCCACCACACCCCTTTCAGGACTATCTCTTTAACTTTCAGTTAAAGGGACACTTCAAACATTATTGTCTGGTAAAGTTCAATGTTCATGACAACAGAATTAATAGTTTGAGATATTAGCAGTCGGACAGACTTCTGTTTGATATTCTTTCCTTCTCTTGCTATTTTGGTGGTGGCATCAAATATTTTAAATTAAGTGGACTCATACCAACATTTAAACAGCAAGCCAAGGAATATAATGTACAAGAATTAAGTGCATCCATTAATAATGTTGATAGTAATTTCTGTGCTGTGTGCTTTCGGATTACAGATGCAATACAATAATGAACCCATATCTCCAAGCATTGTCAAGAGTGTATACTATCTCATCAATGAAGCCTTCAGGTTTCTTATCCCAGTTAATTTCAGTCAAGTAAAAGCATCTTTTTGCCTCATGTCTTCTTCTTGTTCTCATCACAGAGCTATTCACCCTGGGATAGCCAAAAAAGATGAACCATTTGAAGGCTTCAGTCATGTGTGATGCTACAACTACCATTTCTGTGTCCATGAATTTAGATTCCTGTGGTTTGAACTAGATTAATTAACTGAGAGTTTGATTGTTATTACTGCAATGTCTATTGTTTTAGTTACAGTTAGCAAGTCAAGCAGAGAAAAGCTGATTTTAAAATTCACGTTGTTGGCGTAAGTTGGTGTTTATTTAGTCAACTGAAAAAATATCCAAAATGTGCCCTCTAATTTTACTAATTTCATAATACGTCTATGATTCTACTTGCAATAATGTAACAGAGAAAAAAATGTTCAGAACGAATGGGATCCAATTAATATGTATCTGGATTGTCAACAGACAGCATTATGAGTAAATCTATATTTGCCCCAATTGCCTTATCTGAAAGAAAGCATGGAAAAAAATGATAAAGGAGTAATAAAACATGCAAAAAACAAAAGCTGGAAAAATGGCCAAAAAACACCCAGAATGAACTGAAGAGTGTAAATAGGGAGGGAAATATGCAGAATTTCTGATTACAGTCGATAATTTCTTACCCTTCAACTATTACTATTTTATTGAGATATCTTGGCGATCTTCAATCAAATAAAGTTTACTTTTCCTAAAAATCATGCTTCTGTGCATGTTTTCCTGACAAATCTTGAATATTATTGATCAGTCAAATTAAAATGAATGGAAATGAAAATCAGGCAACTTGGACTGCGTGTGGCCAATGCCAGTTTACCTCCCATGTGGCAATTTAAGAATCTCCTAGTCTCTTATAATCCATGGACTTTTCAAAAACAGGTCAAAGTCAAAACTGCGGTCTTTGCATTGGCTTCTAGCCATCACTTCATGACATTCAACAGCAATGCCATTGCTAAAACCCCCAACATCAATATCCTAGTGGTTACAGTTGTACAGAAACTTAAATGAAATCAGCCACGTAAATAGTGTGGTTGCAAGAGCAGGTCAGAGGCTTGGAATTTGGTGGTGAGTAACCCATCTCCTGACTCTCCAAATCCTGTTCATCATCTACAAAGGTCAGCTGTGTGATGGAACACTTACCTGGATGAATGCAGCTCCAAGAACACTCAAGAAACTCAACACCATCCAGGACAAAGCAGCCCACTTGATTGGCAAGCCATCCATCATTTTAAACATTAATTGCCTGCACCACCAGCACACAGTGTGCATCTCTAATAGATACAATGCAGAACATTTCCGAGGCTCCTTCAGCAGCACCTTCCAAACCCACAACTTCTACCACCTGGATAGACAAATGTAGTCAATGCATGGGAGCACCATCACTTGAAAGTTCCCTTCCAGGTCACACTCCATCCTGACCTGGAACAATATTTCACCATCCTTTCATGGGCCTTGAACTTGGCCCCAATCAATTGGGCCATATCTTGATCACTTGTATTTATCTTGACCAATAAAGGGGTGGGTGCCCTGATGGCTGGGCGTGTCCTAGGTGGCCGTTGGCCTGGCTTTGTTTGTGCTTTCGGTTTGGGGAACTGGCGCCGTGAGGTCTGGAGCCAGATCGGTTACTTGAGTATCTCCCCTTTGTTCCCGGAGTTGGGCCATCAATATGCTAATGGACCTACAGTTTCAGTCTCGTCTGGGAGCTGCGGTTCCAATACACGTACAGGCTCTGTGCCTGCCTGCTTTCTTAGCATTGTTCAAAGTTCCCTGCAATCTTTGCAAACATCCATTTTGTATTCTGGAAGTGGCCATCCCCGATGGCTACAGGACAACAAATGCTGGCCATACCAGTAATTCTCGCATCTTACGAATGAATAAAAACTTCATTACTCCTTGTATGTATACAGGCAATTGGGAGGAGAAAATTGCTTTGTACTTTTTTGTTGACTGCCCTCTGACTTCAAGTTTCAGCCATTACTGCAAACAGTTGTTTTCGAAAATAAAGCTTGTTATTCTGTCTTAACGAGTGTGTTGAATTTTTCTGTCACAGAAGCGGGAAAATATTGACTTTGACAGGTGGAGGTCTGGGCTTAGGTAGGGTGCACTTTCCAAGAGCCGGTGCAGACTCAATGGGCCGAATGGCCTCCTTAAGCACTGTAAATTCTATGAAATTCTATGAGAATCGGTTCAGGTGGCAGAATCTAATAATTCTAGGACTGCCGAAGGGGGTGGAAGGAACAAGTTCCACGGACTACGTATCGAGGAAGTTCACAAAGCTGGTCGAGAAGGGGGTCTTCGATCAGGCCCTGGAAGTGGATCGTGCCCACCGGTCATTACAACAAAGACCGACAGCTGGGGAGCCTTCTTGGCAGTGACCGTCCGGATGCACAAGTTTCAGGAGAAGGAGAGGATTTTGAGGTATGCAAAGTCGGCGTGAAGTTGGGAAGGGAATCGGATACGGATCTACCAGGACTTTGGGCTGACCTAGCAAAATGGTAGGCGGGTTTTAACAAGACCAAGGCGGCACTCTTTTGGAGCAAGGTCCGGTTTGGGGTGTTGTACCCGGCAAACTGGTGATGCAGGTGACTTTGTGGTTGGGTGCAGGGAGTGGGTGGCCATTTTGAGTGGGCCCAGACAAGAGAGGAGCCGGGAGGCAGGGAGAGGTTCGAGTTACGTGGGATTGCCAGACTTAATAGAGCGGGTTTCAGAAACCCCCGGTGAGGATAGTGACGTGGAACGTTCGGGGACTGAATGGTCGGGTTAAGTGGTCTTGGGTGTTTGCGCATTTAAAAAGCTTAAGAGCAGATGTTGTCTTCCTTCAGGAGACACACATGCGGGTGAAAGATGAAACGCAGCTAAGAAAGGGATGAGGGGGTAAACGTTCCACTCTGGGTTTGACTCTCAGTCGGGGGGGGTTGTGATCTTGTTTAGTAAAAGGGTTGTGTTTGTGGTGGCCAGGGAAGTATGGGACCTGGGTAGAGGTTCATGATGAACGCGATCTTGGCATGGGCACCGGTTGTTTTAATCAATGTCTGTGCACCTAATTGTGACAATGTGATCTTCATTAAGAAGATATTAGCATCCATCCCGGACTTAGATTCATATCAGCTGAAAATGGGGGGTGATTTCAATTGCCTGTTGGACCCCAGGATGGATAGGTCTAGCCACAAGTCAATGGCCAGGTTGGGTACGGCGAAGGAGCTGGGGGTATTTATGGACCAGATTGGGGGGGTGGGGGGTGGATCCGTGGATGTTTAGGCATCTGGGAGAGAGAGAATCTTACTTCTTTTCCCATGTCATTGGGCATTCTCCCGTATTGATTTTTTTTGTGGTGGGGTAGTCAGTACTCTTGTGGGGACGGAATACACAGCGATAGTAATTTTGGACCACGTGGCATATTATGTAGATGTGAGGTTTGAAACGGGCCAAGCTCGGAAACCCGCGTGGAGGTCCAATTTGGCACTCCTGGTGGACAAGAGGTTCTGCGAGAAGGTGGCCTTGATGAAAAACGATTATGTGGAGATTAAACAGAATGGGAGGTCTCACCGTCCATGTCCTGGGAGGCATTGAAAGCGGTGGTCCAAGGAAGGCTATATCCCACATGACCCATAGGGACAAATTTGAGAGGGCAGAGAGACAAAGGTTGGTGGATGCCATTGGAGAAGTGGACCATTGGTACTTGGTGGCCCCTACTAGGGAGCTGTTAGCAGAATGGAAGGAACTAAGGGGGAGTTTGACCTAGTGACGACAGGGAAGATGGTGGTCAGCTTATCGCTAAAGGGGGGTGTTTTATAAGTATGGGGAGAAGGCCAGTTGGCTGCTAGCCCATCAGTTGAGGCGATAACCGGCCACACGGGAGATTGCACAGGCAAGGGATAGGGACGAGGGTTAGTGATGACACCGGAGAAAATAAATGAGGCATTTTATTGGGAGCTGTAAAGATCAGAGCCCCAAGGGGAGGACGTGGAGTGGGGTATTTTTTATAGGGAAGGGACAAGGATCGGAAGTGCCATTGGCATTACTGGAGATACTGGCGCATTGAGTTGATGCAATTGGGGAAGGCACTGGGGGCAGATGGCTTTCTGGTAGAATTTTATAATCAGTTTTTGGCAGAGTTGGCACCCCATCTCCTGGTTACGTATATTGACTCGCTGGCGTGGGGTGGGGGGGGGGGGGGGGTTTGCCGGCCATGCTGGCACAGGCATTAATCTCTTTGATTCCAAAGAATGATAAGGATCCATCAGAGTATTGGTCTTAAAGACCCATCTCCCTGTTCAATACTAATGTGAAGCTGCTGGCAAGGTGACTGGAGGGGTGCGTGCCAGAGGTGGACTGGAAGATCAGACAGGTTTTGTTAAGGGACGGCAGTTATCAAGCAACATGAGAAGACTGCTGAATGTGATTATGGCTCCACCTAGAGGTAAAGCACCAGAAGGTATTATATCAATGGACTTGGAGAAGGTTTTTGACTGGGTAGAATGGAGGTACTTATTTGAGATCCTGGAGCGATTTGGGTTTGGGCCAGTGTTCATTTCGCGGGTGCGTTTGCTGTATGCTGCCTCCCCGGCAAGTGTGAAGATGAACATGATGAGTTTGGGATATTTTAGGCTGCATAAGGCACGAGACAGGGATGCCGCTGTCCCCGCTGTTGTTTGCGCTGGCTAGTGAGCCTTTGGCTATTGTGCTTCAGGCATCAAGAGAGTGGAAAGACATTGAAAGGGGAGGTAGCGAGCATAGGGTGCTACCTCAGGATGAGCTGGGGGAAGGGACGATTGTGGATATTTATGGGTGGTTGTTGGATACAGAGAAGACGCCAGTAGAGGAGATAAGACGGGAATGGGTGCAGGAACTGGGGATAGAGCTAAGGGGAGGGGGAGCCTGGAGTGAAATTATGCACCGGATGAATCTTACATCATCCTGTGCCAGGATGAACCTTATACAGTTTAAGGTGGTGCAAATACGACAGGTGCTCAAGGGGGCCTGCGAATCATGTTCATAAGTTCTTGTCTTGTCCAGAGTTGGGGGGATTCTGGGCATTGATCTTCAAGACACTGTCAGAGATTGTGGAGGTGAGGATGACCCGTGCCCATTGGTGGCGACCTTTGGGGTTTTGGAGCTGCTAGAGCTATTAGAGGGAAGTGGGCTGATGCTCTGGCCTTCGCCACTCTGATCGCCTGGCAGTGAATCATACTGGGATGGAGGTTGGCAGTACTGCTGAAGATAACGGCGTGGCTGAGGGATCTGGCAGAGTTTTTACAACTGGAGAAGATTAAGTTTGTTCTTAGAGGATCAGATGAAGGATTCTCTGTAAGATGGAGGCTCTTTCTAAGGATATGTTTGTTGCCAGCAGGTGGGGGGGGGGGGAAGCGAAAGGGGAAAACAACAAACTGTAACTTGGTTGTATTCGCTTTGTTAATTGTTTGTGTTATTGATTGCGTTTGGAATAAAATATGTACTTTTTAAAATAATGGGAAAACAAGTCGACAGTACCAATGTGTCATCTGCTTTATACATTTACACCTTATACTGTTATTTTAAAAGTGCCATGGACATTTATTTTTTTATAAAAGTCCTATTTGTATAGCTTAATCATCCACCCAATACTCAAATCCTGTGGATTCTTGTTAATAAAGTAGACATTTGGTTGAACAGCTTTTCTGTACTAATTTTGACACAAGTTTGCCCCCATATTATCCAACTACTCTAACATTGATATTTGCCGAGTTAATGGAGCAGTTGACTCAGAAATAAGATGGGATTGTTCAACTAAAATAAACGGGTGAAGCTTCCTGTAGAGTGCTATTTTATTAAAATGAATGAAAGGGAAACAGATGAAAGAGAGCTTTAATCACTATTAATACGAAACCAGAGGTTAGGAAATATACAGCTTTTTAATCATGCTTGAGGGCACAAATGTAATTTTTTTGCAGATAAAATGCGCTTGCACACAGCGAGCACAAATTGAAATGTGCCTGCATTTTCAAATTCCCACATTTATCATTAGGGTGCAAGCATTCAGAATATGCAAAGAGACAGCAATAATTAAGGGAACTAACAGTTTCCTTGGCGTTCTGCTGTTCTCCTGTTGACCCAGTTAAGGGTTGACTTCAAGTGTGTGCAGATGGTCCCAGTAATGGTGTCAGAGAGTCATTATGGCACGGGAGGAAGCCATTTTGCTCAGCAAGTAATGTGGTTTTCTAACTCCAATCAGTCCCATTGCAGCACTCTTTCCCTGCAGCTCTGCAGGTTTTCTTCTCTTATGTGTCCATTCAATTTCCTTTTGAACTTGTTCCTTGCCTCTGTTCCCATCAACCATGTAGCTAGCTCCCAGTTTACTTTTAAAGCGAGAAATTTATATATATCCACCTTGAATATGTCCACAGGGAAAGCGGTATGCCAGTTGAGGTGGGTTAAAGGTGCGGTGTATGAGTACCGGGAGAAGGCTGGTTGCTTGTTGGCAGGCCAGCTCAGATGACAGGCAGTCTCCCAGCAGATTGTTAAGGTTTGGGATGAGGTGAGGGGGCTGGTGATTGTGCCGGAGCAGGTGAAGAATTTTACAGGAAGTTGTATAGGTCAGAGCACCAAGGTGACGAGTCAGATATGAGAGAGTTCTTGGAGCGGTTAGAGGGTCCCACAGTGGAAGAGTGTAGGAAGAGGAGGATAGGGCAGGAATGGAGGCGCTAGTGGGGGTCGAGGAGGTGATGATAGGGAAAACGCAATCGGGTAAGGCACTGGGGCCGAATGGGTTCCCGGTGGAATTTTATAAGAGGTTTGTGGTCAGACTGGCACCGCTGTTGGTGGAGATGTTTGAGGATGAGATTGCAAGGGGGGCACTTCTGGAGACAATGGAGCAAGCAACTACTTTGCTTTTGTTAAAGAAAGAGAAACATGCTGCCGTGTGGGCTCCCCCATAGAGAGGAGAATACAACTGAGCATGGTTGCTATCCAACTGCCTCATTATCAGGGTGCCTCTGTAGTCAGCAATTGTGCTGACCTTGAACTCCACCCATTGGAAAAGACCTCCACCCATTCCAAGGTGTCGCAGTTTTACATTGACTGTGTTGCACAGGTGAAAATTTAAAAATGATGCGTGTCACTTTCAAAACTCACTCGTCAACCTTCCACCCTCATCCTATCGCTCATCAACTTCCCCCATCACTCTTTGCCCACCAAATATAACCATTCCTCTCCCCTCTGTCACCCTTGAACCTCCCCTATTATCTATGCACCTTTTCCCTTCTACCGCCACATGCCTTCCCATCTCTCTGAGCTTATGACCATTAGCATCCCAATGCCCTCTCTGACCCTGAAGTCTTCTATTAAACAATGTGCCTGTTATGTCTGTGTCCATGACTTGCCCTGTCCCCTATGAAGCCATGGGCTACCCGACTATCACCCTGGGCCGGCACCCTATCGCACCTCATTCCTCCCTCTCACTGTGACTTGCCAGTACCCTCAGCTAAACCAACAGGACCTCTCCATCAACAGCACCAACCACACCTCGGACCACCATCCTTGTCTGGAAACTCCCCAAGCCCACTCAGACATAGGATCCCTAGACTCAACAAGTAAGGCCCTTAACACGTCACTGCATCCTCGCATTCCCTCGCTGCCTCCTTCCCTGAACCCGACACCTCAAACAGCCTCCCTCCCCAACCCAGACAGTATCCACCTTCCTTGGATAGCGTCTCTCCCTTTCCCCCGCTCTGCTGCTTCCCGTGTCCAGCCTTCACTTCATCCGTCTACTCTACCTCCTTCCACCCTTCGCCTGCCTCCCACGTCCAGCCTTCATGCAGCTTGACCTACCAGCACCCAATCTGAGTCAAGAAATGAAGCTTGCCTGGTGTATGTGACATATCTACAACCAATCTACAAACGTGAATGTTCTAATTTCTTATTGGCAGGGAACTTAATTTGGAAGGGGAAATGAATTCTGCTGAGGCACCTATTAATGAGCATGCATGACATGCTGATACATGCAAAAGACCTTTGTGATACTGTTCGTCGGGAAACTCTACCCATCGTTAACCCCGTTTTAAAGATTTTTTATTTGTTCATGGGACATTGGCATCACAGGCTGTGCCAGCATTTATTACCCATCCCTAACTGCTCTCGAGGGGCAGTTAAGAGTCAACCAGATTGCTGTGGATCTGGAGTCACATGTGGTCAGACCAGATAAGGACAGAAGATCTCCTTCCATAAATGACAGTAGTGAACCAGATAGGTTTTTATGACAATTTACAATGGCTTCATGGTCATCATTAGACTTTTTAATTCCAGATTTTATTGAATTCAAATTTCACCATCTGCAGTGGCGAGATTTGAACCTGGGTCCCCAGAGCATTACTCTGAATCCCTGGTTAACTAGTCCAGTGGTAGTACCACTATGCCTAATTGCTAAAGCTCATCCAGCCATCTGGGAACTTATTCTTGGCTTCCTGCCAAATGAAGTCCCCCGCCAGCCATGGGAAGCATGGCTGGTGGGTCTGGAAGACTCCATCCATAATTTTTCATTATTAAAATTTGTTTCCCCTGCAGCTAGACAACAGTGTAGAGGAAAAACTGGTCATTATTACCCTTCAATGTTACCCACATTTCATGATTGCGACTAGCAATGGAGAAGTTGGCTATACTTGGATTTACCTTCAAAGTCCCAGAGGGAAGAGAACAATACAAACTAACCTTCAATCAACAAGCATGAAAATCACTTCCTCGATCACAATGCAACCCACTTGTGCAAATAAATTAATAAATTGAATTAGTTACAAATTTTACCTTTACCCCACCATTTTATGTGGGCATAAATTGACAGAATGTTCAAGTGCAACAAAATGAAAAACTTAGAAACATTAGGCAAGTGACTTATTGCACCCTGATAGCGCTACGTGTAAGAATATTAACATTTTCTACATGGATAGAAGGCACATATATCTTCAGTCTCACTTCAGCACTGAACATTCCTTTCAGTGAACTGGATGGCAATCAGATTTTCCCCAACCGTCCAATTTCAATGCTACCTCAGTTTCTGTAATTTAGGCTCTTTTGTCTCTATGGTATGGGTGAAATCTTGATTGAAAGGAAAATCACTTCTTGCTGACAAGGTTATTTTGTACAGTCGTTCTGTCCCATACAGTAAAGTGTCTACCCTGGCCTAACCTTGAGCAGTCACATTATTGCAATCACTGCTCTTTCGTACGACTGGCTCTCGTGATATCCTTCTGGCATCTGTGGTTATACAGAGAGGTCATGAATCTCCCAATATGCATGTAGTCATGCATGCAGTCATTGCATTCATGTGTCATTGCCAGAGATAAATGACTGAAGATGAAGAAAATAAGGCCTAGAAATTGGATTGCGTTTGTATGCTGTGTTTGGTCACAAATTAATTTGGAAAGACTGCTGTCATGATATTCAGATAAACATATCATGGTGCAAACACACACACACACTGATGGACAGATCAACGGACCAATCAACACACACGCAACATCACAGCCAATCACCAGTGAGAGCACATGCACTATAAAACGGGGAACACCACAGTTCCCGCTCATTCCAGCAGGAGACAGCTCAGGGCACAGAGCTCACAGCGTGCCACTCAGACATACACCATGTGCTGAGTGCCTCTCTAAGATAGTGCTCGGGCTTGGTCCACAGGTTAACGGGTAAAGTACGAACCACAGCCAGAAGTATACAGTAGATGTTATCAAGAATAATAAAACAGAGTTGTACCATCTATGACTGTGTTGGTTCATTTGTATAGCGGAACACCCAACATGACAACTGCTTCAACCAATTATTAAGCCATCCATTTGAATATATAAAGGTACTGCCAGTTTCCAGCAGGAGCCTGGATGCTGCCGCTGGAGAGGATTGGCACTTTCATTGCAGAATGTGCTTGTGCACGTTGCTGGTCATACTTGGCTTACACCTGTGGCCCCATTGTAACAGTTAAGACTTGAAACAATTTTGTAATTGCATCTCTGGAGAGTCTGTAAAATCATTTTAGAAACTGCCACTGCGTTAGTCCCGAGTACAATACTTTGTTCCACAAGATCAGCAATTCCATTTGCAACCCTCAGATACTGGAGCAGTTAACACCTATATACAGCAAGATCATGCCAAATTTCAACCTTGGGCTAAAAAGTAACAAATAACATTGGCACCACAGAAGTGCCATAATATGACCAACTCCCACATGAGAGGTTCTAAAGGTATCCACTTGACAGTCATTGGCATTACCATTTACTGAATCCCTGTCATTAACATCCTGGGTATTTCCTTTGACCAGAAACATAATTGGAAACACTATGGCTACAAGAGCAAGTCAAAAGCTGGGAATTCTGCAGCAAGTAACTTCCTGAGCCCCCAAAGTCTTTTCTGAGGTATTGTGGTGCAGTGGATAGTGTTCCTGCCTCTGAACCAGAAGCTCTGAATTTGAGTTCCACCCCAGGACTTGATGGCCAAGGAATGTGTGTTCATAACATGCCAAACAGGTTGAACGTCAACCTGCAAATCCTTCCAATATGCCAGTGGCTGGCGGTAAGAGCTGGAGAGGCTCCTGGTCAGCCACATTTGATGTGGAGTGGTGCCCCATCAAGCTATATGCCTCTGGCGACAGATGAATGACCTCTTCCAGGAATAACTCGCTATAAAACCAGACCACTAGGTGCAGGAAGAGAATTGGAAAGTCTTTTCACCGCCTACAGGGCACAAGTCAGGAGTCTGACTGATTTGTCGCCATTTGCTCGGATGAGTGACGTTCCAACGGCACTTAAGCAGCTCTGCACCATCCAGTACAAAGGAGACTCTTTAATTGGCACTCCATCCACCAATTTAAACATTCATTCCTGACACCACCTAGGTACAGTCGCAGCAGTGTGGACCTTCTGCAAGATCCACTGTGGCAACTTAGAAGTGTCCTTCAACAGGCTCTCCAAAGCCTACAATCTCTACTCCAAGGACAAGGGTATGGGAACATGTACTCATACAACTTCCCCTTCAGGTACATGACATCCTGACTTGGAACTATATCCAATGTCCCTCAATTTCACTGGATCAAATTTCTGGAACTTGTTTCCTATCAGCACTGTGGGAGCAACTACGCCAGGTGGACTGCAGCGGTTCCCTAAGATTGCTCACCACATTCTCAAGGGCAATAATGCTGATCTCACCAACGATGCCCACATTCCATAAAATTGTTACAAAAATACCTTTCCATCTCCTGAGTATCCCCTCATTAATCCTCCGATAACCCGGAGAGGAGAAAAAGACAATTGGGCTGAATAGTTAATGGGCGTCCCACCGACAAAGCTGAAATTGAGAGACAAGTGGTGGGACTCAGGGCAGCATATTGCTGGTGGTAACTAATTAAGAGGCCATCAGCAGGGCCATCATCCAATTGAGAATGGCGGCCCACACCAAGAGCTGTTGGCCCAATTAAATGGCCGGCAGTTCAGCAGCCTGTACAGTGCTCGCCATGCATGATCAATCTTTGGGCTAGGAAATACCCATAAATTAGTGAAGCCTCTCCCCATTTGGAACACACTAGGTGGCCACTTGACTTTTTCCAGTGGTTCCCCACACAGCGATAGGCCCTCCCAACACAGACAAAATGCCCAGAGACATGGGAAGCAACCCTTAATTGGCCACTTAAGTGATTCAACTGCGGGTGTCCGAGCCACCAGCTTTCCCTCTGTTGTCAATATGGTTTCCTTGATGATGCCTTTATGTTGCTATCACTATGCAAGCCTGCCCACCTCCCAGTCCATCTCCAAAGAAGCCACCAAATTCCAGCAACTTTTTTGCTGACAAGTGCATCTTGTTAGCATCATTTCAGAACTGTATTTTTTTTTGCAATGGAACTGTGCAATCTGCTTATCTCACTTGACCGAAGGCTACTGACTAATGAATGGCAAAATCACAAATTTATGTTGGGACCTGGTAACTTGCAATAGCAATGGACAATCGGTTCTCTCTGACGCACCATGTTATTTCCGTCAGTCAACTTGCAGAATTATTAACCCAGTAAGGACTTTTTCAGCTTCCACTGGCCTGGGATTCCCCCTTCTCCATCTTGTGAATACTTAATCTTGCTGCCGGCTGGAACTCTGCCCAAAACTCTGCTCCTAATCAGGTGGGACGCTGATTGGTAGCACCCAGCTGAGACCTGCGAATTAAAACCAACTCACCCATCGGGACTACCTGTTCTCACTCACAGTTAAAATCTGCATTCATGCCAACATTTTATCGTGTTATGTACTCTGGGATAACACAGGCTGCAATTGGATGCAGCTTTAACCAAAAGATACTCCAGACCTTGAAGTTAGTTCAATCTGATTTATTGAACCAGTAGCACAGTTGGCACAGTTCTCTATGAGTTCGACTCTCTGCTAACCTAAGTGTGGTTACAGAACATAGCAAACAAAACAAATGTTCATAAGTCCAGTCTCTGGGCTTGCGTCTGATCCTTGTCGACCGCCGGAGGGGTGGTGGTGGGGACGACGGCGCCTTGACAGGCGGGATGGAAGCCTGACTGGTGGCCTAGCAGTTCGAGGTATCAGGAGATGGCAAAACAACGGCCGGAAACGGAGAAGAAAGCGGTTGCGGGCAGGCAACTTTGCGCAGTGCCCGTCTGTTTCGTCGCACAACAGAACCATCAGCCATACGTACAACATACGAGCGGGGCGCAGCCTGTCGAACAACGACAGCTGGAGCAGACCAGCCACCATCCGGTATCTTGATCCTGACAGTGTCTGCCAGGGAAAACACGGGCAAATCGGGGGCATGAGCACCACAGCCCTGTTTTTGCTCGGAGCTGCTGCACCTTCTGCAGCACCGGGAGGTGATCCTGGTTGGGCAAGTGTATGGCTGGACGTGTCGTCCACAGGTCCTTGTTCATCAGGAGTTGAGCCGGCGACATACCAGTGGACAGTGGGGTCGCCCTGTACGCAAGCAGCGTGAGGTAGATGTCAGAAGCAGAATCTGCGGCCTTGCAGATGAGCTGTTTCACAATGTGCACCCCTTTTTCAACCTTCCCATTGGACTGTGGATGGTGTGAGCTGGAAGTGACATTTTTGAAATGGTATGACTTGGCAAACAGACCACTCGTGGCTGTTGAAGCACGGGCCAGTTTCACTCATGACAGTGAATGGGATACCAAGCCTGGAGAACGTCTCCTTCCAGGCCTTGATGACGGTCCGAGATGTGAGGTCTGAGAGCTTCACGACTTCAGGGTAATTGGAGAAATAGTCAATAATCGACACGTAGTCACGACCATTCGCACGAAAGAGTTCGATGCGAACCTTGGACCACGGGGAGGTCTCGATTTCATACTGCTGGAGAGTCTCCTTGCTCTGCGCTGGCTGGAAGCGTTGACAGGTCGCACAGTTGAGGACCATGTTCGCGATGTCCTGGCTAATACCGGGCCAGTAGACATCTGCCTGGCTCGGCGTCTGCACTTCTCGACGCCCAGGTATCCCTCATGGACTTGGCAGAGCACCAAGCTCTGGAGACTGAGTGGAATGACAATCTGGTCCAGCTTGAGGAGGATACCTCAATTTTACAATATAAAGGACGACCAGACGGTAATTGGTGAAATGAAATGAAATAAAAATTGCTTATTGTCACGAGTAGGCTTCAATGAAGTTACTGTGAAAAGCCCCTAGTCGCCACATTCCGGCGCCTGTTCGGGGAGGATGGTACGGGAATCGAACCGTGCTGCTGGCCTGCCTTGGTCTGCTTTAAAAGCCAGCGATTTAGCCCAGTGTGCTAAACCAGCCCTTTCTGTCAGCCATTGGCGAGGTGGTGCATGACATGCTGCAAGAGGGAGCCGTTGGCTGTCTCCTCGTGGATACGAACCACCTTCTCATCAGACGCCGGGAGGGTGCTAGCACACAGCTGCACCTGTGATTCAATCTGCCGGATGATCTCCAGCGGATCACTAGGCAATGATGGAGCGGGACAATGCATCAGTGGTGATGAGCTCCTTGCCAGGCATGTGCACTAAGTCAAAGTCGTACATTCTGAGTTTGAGGGGGATGCACTGCAACCGAGGCGTCATGTAGTTCAGGTCCTTGTGGATAATGTGGACCAGAGGCCTATGATCCGTCTCGACAGTGAATGTCGGCAGGCCATAGACATAGTCGTGAAACCTGAGAATGCCAGTGAGAAGACCCAGGCATTCCTTCTCTAATTGCGCATACCTTGTTTCGGTGGGCGTCATCCCCCTCGATGCGTAGGTTACCGGTGCCCAGGATGAAGTGTCATCGCGTTGAAGCAGCACCGCACCAATGCCATCCTGGCTCGCATCTGTCGAGATCTTCGTCTCCCTGTCTGGGTCGAAAAATGCCAAGCCGGGTGCAGTGGTGAGCTTGGCTTTCAGCTCCAACCACTCTGCCTGATGTGCTGCCTTCCACTCAAAGGCAGTGGACTTTTTCACCAGGTTTCGTAGGGCCGTGGTGTGTGACGCCAGGTTTGGGATGAACTTGCCCAGAAAATTGACCGTGCCCAGGAAGCGCAGCACCGCCTTATTGTCTTCAGGGGGCTTCATGGCTTTGATGGCCTTGACCGTGTCTGTGTCCGGGTGCACGAGCTGCTGAAAGATCTGGTCACCTAGGAACTTGAGTGTCGACATGGCAAAGCTACATTTGGACCTGTTCAGCTTCAGGCCATTGGCATGGACACGGCAGAATACCTGCTGGAGACGGGAAACATGCTCTTCAGGGGTCGTGGACCATATGATGATGTCGTCCACATACACATGAACCCCTTCAATGCGCTCCAACACCTGCTCCATGATGCGATGGAAGATCTCCGATGCCGAGACAATGCCAAACGGCATGCGATTATAGCAGTATCTGCCAAACGGTGTGTTGAAGGTGCAGAGCCTTCTGCTGGACTCATCCAGCTGGATTTGCCAAAATCCATGTGACGCATCTAACTTGGTGAAAAAACGTGCATGTGCCATCTCACTGGTGAGTTCCTCCCGCTTTGGGATGGGGTAGTGTTCACACATTATATTCTTATTGAGATCCTTGGGATCAATGCAGATGCGCAGGCCTCCCGAAGGCTTTCTAACACATACCATCGAGCTGACCCAGTCAGTCGGTTCGGTTACCTTGGAAATGATGCTGAAGATCCCTGAGCTGTGCCTTCAGGCGCTCCCTCAGTGGAGCCGGGACCCGGCGTGGTGCGTGGACCACTGGCTTGGCATCAGGTCGTAGCAGAATCTTGTATCGATATGGCAGCGTGCCCATCCCGTCGAACACATCCGGATACTGAGCGAGGATGTCGTCAATGCCGGCCTGAAGATCCACATTGGAGGATGTCGTTGTGTAAACCCGCTGCACAAGGTTCAGCTGCTTGCAGGCATGCGCGGCAAGTAGGGATGCCTTGTCTGGCTTGATAACTTCAAAACGTAACCGTGCATGGGTGCATGGTTGGAGACGAATAGATGGCAGGATCCCAGTGCCGTGATGGCATTTCCATTGTAGTCCAGGAGCCTGCAGGCTGCTGGAAGGACCTTGGGGGGCTTCTTGATGCGTTTGAAATCTGCCTGTGAGAGGAGGTTGGCAGAAGCACCTGTGTCCAGCTTAAACTGGATGGAGCAGTGGTTGACCTGCATCACCGCACGCCATTCGTCCGCAGAATCCACAGCGAGGAAGGATTGAATTTGTGATGAGTTGGATGGGGCATATTCACATTTGATAATGATGCCCACACAGTAGGTGGAGTCCAGGAGTTCTTCCTCTGGATCCGTTGTGCTGCCAGGATCAGAATCCTGTAATCGTTGTTGCACACTCTGAAAGCGCCGTCATCGGAACTGGGAGCGCTGGCCCCTAACTGGTGGTGCAGACCTGCACAAGGCTGCATAGTGTCCAGGCTTCCCGCAGTTTAAACATCGCCTGCCTCTTGCAGGGTTGTGTTTCTTTAAGTGGGCGTTGCCGTAGTTTGAGCACGGCATGACGTCAGCGTCCTGACGCCCCGCGCGTCATAGCCCATGCGCAGTGTGGGTGTCGGCCGCTTCGTTATCCCGTTTGCATCGTGCACGCGTGAGACCCCGGGAAAAGTGCACGAAATGGCCGCTTTCATCAATGCTGAGGCGCTGCATCTGGGAGATGGCCTGCACACTCTCTGCCTTGTGGGAAGCAAGTTTCTAATTTTCAGCCGATTTGTGCTGGGCATAGTGATTTTTGGCTTGCTCATGCACTGTGCATGTTTCAATCGCGACTGGCAGGGTCATATGCTTGATTTTCAGCAGCTGCTCTCTCAGAGGATCAGAGTGAACTCCAAAAACGATTTGTTCTCTGATCATGGAGTCAGCAATATCACTAAACTTACAGGACAGCGCTAGCAGGCGGAGGTTAGTTAAGAAGGAGTTGAAAGATTCATCTTTACCTTGTGGACGCTGTTTCAATATGTAGCGCTCGAAGATTTCATTGGTGTCCACTTCACAGTGACTGTCAAACTTGTCCAGGATGGTCTGAAACTTTGGCTTGTCCTGGCCTTCGATGAAGTGAAAAGAGTTGAAGAGTTTGATGGCTTGATGACCCGCTGTTGAGAGAGAAGCGCAATCTTTCTTGCATCAGACGCACCCACGAGGTCTGAAGCTTCAATGTACAGCAGAAACATTTGCTTGAATGTCCACCAGGTGGCACTGGGATTGCCGGAGGTCCTGAGCTGGTGAGGAGCCTGAATCTTCTCCATGGTGCCGGGGTACATTCGCTGGTCGTCAAGGAACGGACTGAGGTAAACCACCTAGATTAAGCAGTCTCCTGGTAGCATGTCGTGTTATGTACTCTGGGATAACACAGGTTGCAACTGGATGCAGCTTTAAACAAAAGATACTCCAGACCTTGAGGTTAGTTCAATCTGATTTATTGAACCAGTAACACAGTTAGCACAGTTCTCTATGAGTTTGACTCTCTGCTAACCTAAGTGTGGTTACTCTGTCTGACTGAACCAGACTAGCTCTTAGCCACGTGCTGGAGGTGTGATACTGTACATACACCCTGGCTCACTCTGTAGATGTTCATCAGTGGAAAGAGGGGGAGTATGAATGCCTCGTGCCTTTAATAGTGAGATACTACCCCTGAGTGTCCTGTCTGTTCATTGGTCATATCCTGTTCTCTGTGTTCATTAGCTGCCTGTTTGTGCCTGGCTGTATATCATTATCTGCATGTCTGCATGACACATTTAACAATAGATTAGATAAGTGGTTGAAGGAAAAGGCTAAAGCAAATTAGGAATAGAGCAAGCAGATAGGATTCGGACCACCTCTTGACGGGAGGATAAATGCCAATATGGCCTGTTCCCATGCTGACATTTCAATGTAATGTATGCAGTTCGACGCAGTTGTTGGCTTGGCAACAGCATACTCTCCAGAAATCTCAAAAGCATATTCTCTTATTAAAATTGCAAATGCTATGTTTATCCCCATACAATTCAGTAGCTTTACCAATCTATTCCCGACATTAACTTTAAGTTTTAATGATTTTTGTATTTTAAATGAATGAATTATCATTTTTAAAGCACTCAAATGTTTGGACGTATTGCCCTTGTTTTTTGCTGATTGTTTATATAATTGGATAGCAACTCTGACCTCCCTCTTAAACCTAGAGTTTAATTGTCTCATTAGAAAAAAATTTCAGAAAATCCATCTCAAGG
Organism: Scyliorhinus torazame; assembly: GCF_047496885.1. Classification (NCBI taxonomy): domain Eukaryota; kingdom Metazoa; phylum Chordata; class Chondrichthyes; order Carcharhiniformes; family Scyliorhinidae; genus Scyliorhinus; species Scyliorhinus torazame. The sequence goes on along the minus strand of NC_092714.1, from coordinate 100,385,134 downwards.
AACCTACCAGGGAGCACAGCAATACAGAAGAGCCTGGCTAGCAGAAGCAACACAAAAAAAGCAATCTCTGAAGTCATCACCCTTTCTAATAAATTGTCCACATTAAACAGCACTGAAGCAGCAGTCTGAGCAGTCTTTACACACAGTAAGGAAGCCAATAAAAATCCTTATTTCTAAAGTTGTGGACACCTAAACTCTGATAGAGGCAAGTTATTTATTTCCATTGTCAGTAGCCTTAACAGCAGAATTTCCTTACACAGAAACGTAGAAAATAGGAGTAGGAGGAGGCCATTCGGTCCCTCAAGTCTGTTCCGTCATTCAGTATGATCATGGCTGATCATGCAACTCAATAGCCTAATCCCGCTTTCCCGCATATTCTTTGATTGTCTTTGCCCTAAGTGCAATATCTAACTGCTTATTGAAAACATACACGGCTGGATTCTCCATTCCTGAGACTAAGTGTTGATGTCTGGGCAGGATTCGTGGACTTCCACGACAGCAAAATTGGCGCTGCACCTGGACCGATTCAGCCACTGTTAAGGGGCTAGCACCGGCGTCACGTGGAACACAATCAATTCAAATGAGAAACGCTGCCGGATTTGCGATTGACACACTGGAGGCTGACAAGCTGCAGCCGCTTATACACACTTCACTGTCCACACACACCATCCCAGCCAACACCATGGTAGCAAGACGCACAGCACCACGCTTCACCAACGCTGAGCTGGATGCGGTGGAGGAGAGGCAGGCCACCCTGCATACCGACTTGGGAAGAAGGCTGCTAGTGCCACCAGCAACAGCGATCGCATCACGAGAAAACTGCACAACCTCCTCAGGGCAGCCAAGGTGATTAATCAGCCCTGTGCTCCTGGTACCAACCCCCATCCCGCACACCCGTAACCGCCTCCCCCCCCTCCCCCCCACCACCACCACCATAAGGAGGGCAGTCATACCCGCACCCTGCACCACATGCCAGCACACGTACCGACCGCCACTGTGGCCACCAGCTACCCACCCCGTCGGCTGCATATGTCGGACTATCCAACACTGTCATTTTCTGTTCTCCGCTGCCCACCCAGGAGATTGCCACCCATAACCGCGGGAGAAATCTGGAGGGGGACTGCCGGATCTGCGGCCCCTCATCATGGCTGAGCAGTGGGCCCTGGATGCAGTTTCCAGGCCAGAGGAAAGGGAAGTCGCCAAGCTAGAGGTTGGCCGTGGGTGAGGAAGTGAGACCCCACTTAGTTGCAGTTTCCCGTGACAGGGGCGACAACGTCCCCCCCCTTCCAACGCCACCTGGACTACCCTCACCCCCACCCTCACCTCCATAGCATTCCCATCCTCACCCCACCCTCAACCCAACTCTCACTGCCACATAACCCTCATCCCCACATGACTCTTACACCACACCACCCTTTCCACCATGCTCACACCCACACCACCTTCACCCCCTCCCTCACCCCCACCCCAACATCACCCTCATCACCACCACCGCCACTCACCCCCGGCCCGTGGTCTAATCATGCATCTTGTCTTGTGTCTTGCAGGGCCTGCTGGTGATGGGGCAGGTCCTTCTGGTGTCCCACACCCCCAGCAAGTGTATGCAACCTGAGCGCCCCAGGTTGGCGTGGCCCTGGTACCAACCCCCATCCCGCACACCCGTGGCCAGCGACGAGGACAGCAGCATGGATGGGAGCCATATTGGGCTGGATTCTCTGTTTTGGGACTATGTCCCTACGCCGTCGTAAAAACTGTTGAATTTCACGCCAGAAAAACGATACGCCAGAAAAACTGGCGTGAAAGGGCCACACATTCCTCGTCCTGCAGGGGGCTAGCAGTGAACCAGCGTAAAACTAGCACCTTTTGCTGCAGATACGGGCTCCCGCACTTCCGGGACGGAGGCCGTGCATGTGCATGGCGGCGGCCTCCAGCGGCCGGGACGTGCTCCATGGCGGACTCAGACCGCGGAGCTGCACACTAAAAGTAGGCTTCACGATCGGCCGCACGCCCGACCCTGACCGCCCGCCCCAAACATTGCCCGGCCGCGTATAAGGCATTCCCTGCCCTCCGATTACCCACCCCCGACCCACCCCAATTTCGGCATCGGGGTGCGGAGAATCCAGCCCATTATGCTTGTGACCCAAGACATCCCAGAGCTCGGGTCCAGGGATGACACTGATTTCCCGTCACAGCTGTCTCCAACACCCTCCACCATCCCAGAGACACTCACCTCGGTTTGAGGTCCCCACTTTCGTGAAGAGATTCCTGGGACACCCTCTAGTGCACACCACACAGCTGCTCCAGTACATCAGGTGGAGGTAGGAACGCCAGAGAGGGCGCACAGTCAGAGGGCGGGCAGACCCCAGGGACCAGCTGCCATCCAGACAGGTTTTGGACTTCTGGAATGGACAGTCCCATCAATCGTGGAGATCCAGTCGCAGAGGCAGGGACTATATGAGGGGTTGTTGGCGAGCATCCAGCACCTGCAAGCACAGGTGGAGGAGTCCAACCATGTGCAGGAGCAGGAGGTGCTGGCGACCATGAATGCCACCCAGGCTAACACCGCAAGGGTGCCGTCCACAGTGGAAGCACTGGGGGCCGAGGGTTTAGGTTATGGATCAGCATGTTCAAGGCCTGGGCACTCTGTGCAGGCACTGTCCAAGGTCCAGGACAGGACGGCCTCTCACAGGCGGCCATGTGCCAGAGCTACCTAGACATTGCAATCGTGCTCCTGAGCGTGGCCCAGTCACCAAGCAGGCCATGGCTGAGAATGCTGGCGGCATTGCTAAGGTGCTGGTCAACGTGGCACAGACACAGACTGAGGTGGCCCAGTCCCAGAGGCAGATGGCGCAATCACTGACTAATGTGGCACAGACCCAGAAAGGGGGTGGCACAGTCACAGCGTGATGACCCAAGCAGCAGCCGGACCTCACCCAGGCCCGGTCTCTCAAGAAGACAGCCGCCAACGGGGACCCAGGTCGCAAAGCGGGAATGACAGCAGACTGCCTCCACTCCTGATGTACTGTCTGGGGATCCACCTAGGTGTAAGGTGTAACGTCAGCAAGTTAGACACCAGTTAATTTGGCACGGGTGCAAGGCACAGTTTAGTTATAGGGGCTAGGGCATGTACATGTATATATATTTGTGTTTAAACACCTGCCTTGGTGCTCTGTCAGATGGTTTGAGGAGCGGGTTTGTCTGGGCTGGCCAGAGAGGGGGCGCAGGGTGGAGGGAATGGGCAGACTTTGTGAGTGGACCAGGCTCCCCACCCTCCACCTCCCCAACAGTTCCGACCTCCGCCACCCCAGTGATCCGATGGCACTGTGTGATAGAATGGCCAGCTCGCATGCAGGGATCACGGTGGAAAGTGTTACCCTGGGCAGTTGAACGATGCGGAGTACCAGAGCTCATCGCAGAACGGGTTGTCATCATCCTCCATCCCATGGACCAGACCCGGTGTTACTGGTGACCCAGGGCCCCCACCCCACAGTGCGACAGGTATGTATCACAGAGGGCAATGCGGCGGACGGGGGGAGGCGATCAGAGCATTCCGTGCACTCTGGCTCTGGCGCACATGTTGTGCGACCTCCCATGCCTGCCTGGGCGCCACATCCTGTCCATCCTCGCCCTCCCCACGTCCTCCTCGACGGTGCACATATCGAAGAGGCCGGAAGTAGTCCAGTGAGCCAGGGTGAAGGCATTATGCACACTGCCCAGGTATCGGGTGCAGACGTGCATGATGCACAGCTGATGGTCACATATCAGCTGCACGTTCATCGAGTGGAACCCCTTTGGTTTGTGTAGAGCAGCCTGTCATCTGCAGGTGCTCATAGGGTGACATGAATCCTGTCGATTGCCCCCTGGACCCGGGGCATCTCGGTGATGGCGGTGAACCCCGCTGCCCGGACATCCTGGTATTGTACATCATGGTTGTATTGTGCCGACCGGGCATACAGGGCCTACGTGATGGCGCGGATGCACCTGTGCACCGAGGTCCGTGAGATTCTGGACAGGTCCCCACTCGGCGCTTGGAAGGACCCCATTGCATAAAGGTTCAGGGTGACTGTTATCTTGGTGTCCTCCCCGAATCCCACACGGGGCCAGGTGCGCCATGATCTGGCAGATATGTCGCACTGTCTGCCCACTCAGGCGGAGTCTTAAACGACATGCCCGGTCAGGCAGGTCCTCAAATGACAGGCAATGGCAGTACACGCGAGTCCTCATGCAGCGCCTCCTTTGCACCTCCTCCTCCTTGGCCTGGTGGGCGGCCAGCTCTTCATTCTCAGTGGCTGCCCCCTGTTCCTCTGCTGCACACTCCGCTGCTGCAGCTTCCTCCTCCTCGAGCAGCTCCAGCTCGTACAGACACTCGTACGGTCCGCCATGGCTGGTGCGGGGAAGAACCACGCTGCGCATGCACTGGAATGATGCCAGCACATGCTGGCGTTCCCGTGCATGCGCCATGTCATGCCAGCCGCCGGAGGCCCTTCGTCACCGGTTGGCGTGATGCCACGCTCTTTGGCGCCGGTTGGCCAACCCCGCCGGCCTAGCCTCTGAAGGTGCGGAGGATTCCGCACCTTCCAGGCGGCCCAACGCTGGAGTGGTTCACGCCACTCCTCGGCGCTGGTACGGCCCGCCTCGCCGGTTAGGGCTTGTTTTACAGCTAGTAACGGGAGAGAAAGGACCTCGCCGCTCCACAGTCAATAGGCAAATAATTCCAGTTCATTAGACTGACTGCACAATTGATTACTGCACTCTGAAAGCCCCATTCAAGAATCAATAGTGCACTTAGTTACAGGTGTTTTTAAAAAAGCAACTCTTTTTTTCAATAATTCAATCAAAATATTAGTTGTTGACAGAAAGGACACGTTATCTCAAAAAGCCCATCATTTATGTGCTTATAACATCGACCCACAGTGGTTGCAATATCTCACCTACATATTCCCCTGAGAAATCATGAACAAATATAATTAAGCTTCACCATTTTAAAAACATTCTGCCTGGGATTTCTGTTCAATCGTACTTTTTTTTTTCAGCACAATTCCCCCGATGTCAGTGTAATTGGTGCAAAAGACTGTGCAATTTCCAGCACAAATTGCATTCAGGGAAACTTTGCAATCTTTTGCTCCAGTTTCCATTCATCATGCTGGAAACAAACCTTGACCACAAAACTAAGCACACCTCCAGGTTTAGTTCATCATTTTTAGGGTTTTCCCAAATGGTGCTCGTTTGCAGGCCTTCCAGGAAGATCCAAAACATCTTCAGAACTGAAGAAAAGCCCATATGTTGACATGCTTCAATAACATTTTAAAGAACAATTAAATATTTTACAGCAGCAAATTAAATTAAAAAGTGACTTTGGCTGAAGAGTTCACAATCAAAAGTTCTGACATACACTCCAATGTGCTTCCTCTGCTCACTTGTTTCTCCCTCAAGAATAATTAAGGACTGGAACAATCTTCTGCCAACTTTAATCTGCATGCCCTTGAAGGATTCATTCAAGGAAAATTTGTTGAACTTTTAAAATGAATGAGACCACGGACTGCACTCATTCTGCATCTTCTGTGAAAAAGGTTTGGAGGGAAACCGAATGAAGTATCAAATAAACTGGTCTTTTACAGAGGCTGTTGGACACAGAAACAGGCCATTTGGCTCAACCAGTCCAGCTCCACTCAAGCCTCCCTCCAGAATTTTTCATCTAAATCTACCACTGTCAACCACTTCCCGTGGTCGAGTTTCACACTTTTACAACTCTTAGGGTGAAGAAGCTTCTCCTGAATTCCCGACTGGATATCTTGGTTGACTATCTTATACTGATGCCCTCTAATTTTGTTCTTCGCTGCAAGAGGCAATATTCTCTCTGTATCTACACAATCAAAACTTCATATGGCCTTCTTCTGCATTGTAGGGATTCCGTAGGTTCTATAGAATCTAAAGTTTATACCAAACATCAGTACGACTTTATTTTGTGAGTTTTGGGTTGGTGAAGTACTAATGTTGCTCAGAACTGAATAACATGACCTAAAGGAAAATATGTAGTCTAAACATGGATGAATATCTATACAGGGAGGCCAGTGGTAATTTATTAAAGTGTTTGCAATACCTATGCAGAATGTTGAAGCTATTCATTTGCGCCTCAGGATCACCCTTGCAGAGAAGCTACAAACTTTCAGTCAGAGTTTGTGAAGTTATTGATTCAAGGACAGCATGGTATGATAAAGGTACTGGGTATTGACCAGAGGTTCAGTGTCCATTTCTGTAAACCTGGATCATTTGGCCAGGCTACAGAATGGGCTGTGGTTTTGCAGAAATGGAGGGGATTCCATGGACCTTTAAGAATGTTGCCCATGAACTAATTCTGGGATTACCGTGCCTCTCCAATGCTTAATCAGCACCAGCGTTGGATACGGATGCAGGTTGGTGCTAATTGTAAGCCCACAGATTTCACTCCTTATCTGGTTGGCTCCAATTCAGGAATAGACACCTCCTACCCCTCCAAAATTTCCATGGAGTCTGGCCAACCTTTTAAGGGCTCATGGTTAAAAGACCCTCAGAGGTGGCCTGAAAAATCATCTGGAAGTGGGACCCCTTTTGAAAGATATGTTCAAAAGGTCTCACCCATGCCACTTTGCTAATATAAGATCCTCATCAATGGTTAGCACTGTTACTTCACAGCACCTGGGTTCCAGTTTTGATTCCCGACTTGGGTCATTGTGTGGAGTCTGCACGTTCTCCCCATGTCTGCGTGGGTTTCCTCCGGGTATTCCGGTTTCTTCCCACAAGTCCCAAAAGACGTGATGTCAGGTCATTTGGACATTCTGAATTCTCCCTCAGTGTACCCGAACAGGCGCCGGAATGTGGCGACTAGGGGATTTTCACAATAACTTCATTGCAGTGTTAATGTAAGCCTACTTGTGACATGAACAAAGATTGTGCTAAACCAGCACCGTTTTTTTGTCTACTTTGTATGTATTATGTACATTCCCTTGGCCGCAGAAAAATACTTTTCACTGTACTTCGGTACATGTGACAATAAATCAAATCAATCAATCAACAAACATCAATGTCAATCTGCCCTTGAAACTGTACCACCCATTCAACCCCCCCCAACTGGACCAGTGGTCATGTGCTGAATAGGTGCAGCACTGTGATAAAACGCAAAGTAACTGACCATAAATTATGGCACAAGATAGATCTTTTGTGCTACAAGTGCACACAGTCTCAGTGGAAGCACTCTCAAGTCTCCCTGACATAAGTAGAAAATCTAGGCTGACACTCCATTTCAGTACTGAGGGTGTGGTGCATTGCCACTTGCACTGTCTTTTAGATGGGACTTTAAACCGAGGCTCTGCCTCCCTCTCATGGGCACAAAAGATTCAATGATAGTGTTATTGAATGTCATGGGAGTGTCCCTTTGAGAAATGTTTTTGTCTATCACATCGAACATTGAACATGGAACATACAGTGCAGAAGGAGTCCATTTGGCCATCGACTCTGCACCGACCCACTTAAGCCCTCACTTCCACCCTATCCTCGTAATCCAATAAACCATCCTAACCTTGTTGGACACCAAGGGCAATTTAGCATGGTCAATTCACCTAACCTGCATGTCTTTGGGCTGTGGCAGTAAACCGGAGCACCCGGAGGAAACCCACGCAGACAGGGGGAGAACTTTGCACAGACAGTGACCCAGATGGGAATCAAACCTGGGACCCTGGCGCTGTGAAACCCCTGTGCTAGCCACTTGTGCTACCGTGCTGTCCTATGAATTCAGTGATGTTATTGTGTGGGTGGAGCTGGGCTGTGGCTCTGGGAGTTCATTTTACTTTCGCTTTGAGTTTGAACTGGTTCTGTTCTGCACAGGTTGAAAGAAGTTTTTTTTCTCTATCTGCATTTTAAAGCTGTTTCCAGACTGCTTGATGACTTGAAAAAAAATAACTGTTTCCTGGAAGAAATTCAAACCTGCTGTTTTGGAAAGTAAACAGGAGCATCCATACCAGGTCTTTAGTGCTAAGCGCTGGGCCACCCCTTTGAAAAGGGTTTTCTGGTTTATAGGATCTTGTTATTAAATTGGAACAGCTGAAGGGGGAATTTATTAAGGGTTATGCATAGAGTACTGTAGCTGTGTGGGGTACTTATGTTAAAATGCTGACTGTAAAGGGGGGTTCAGCGATGATACCTTTTAAAACTGAATAGCTAGGAAGTCACTAGAATAGTTTTACATAAGTTACTTGATTAAAGATTGAGATGAATTATAGGAAGGGTACTGAGTAATCATTATTAACCATTAAACATGTATTTTAGGACATAGCAGTAATAAGTAATCAAATGGGATTTAGGACAGCTAACTTGACCAAAAGGATATCACTTCTGATATGAGGGGCGGGATTCTCCGACCCCCCGCCGGGTCGGAGAATCGCCGGGGGCTGGCGTGAATCCCGCCTCCGCCGGTTGCTGAATTCTCTGGCACCGGATATTCGGCGGGGGTGGGAATCTCGCTGCGCCGGTTGGCGGACCCCCCCGGCGATTCTCCGGCCCGCGATGGGCCAAAGTCCCGCCGCTGTCAACCCACGCCAGCCGGCGAGGATTGAACCACCTTTGGGATGGCGGGACACGGCGGCGCGGGCAGGCTCCGGGGTCCTGGGTTAGGGCGATCTGGCAGGGCGATCTGGCCCCGGGGGGTGCCCCCACGGTGGCCTGGCCCGCGATCGGGGCCCACCGATCCGCGGGCGGGCCTGTGCCATGGGGGCACTCTTTTCCTTCGCCTTCGCCATGGTCTTTACTATGGAGGAGGCGGAAGGGGCCCCCTCCACTGCGCATGCGCGGGGATGCCATGAGCGGCCGCTGATGCTCCCACGCATGCACTGCCCGGCAAAGTCAGTTTCGCGCCTGCTGGCGGGGCACCAAAGGCCTTTCCCGCCAGCTGGTGGGGCGGAAATCAGTCCGGCGCGGGCCTAGCCCCTCAAGGTGAGGGCTCGGCTGCTCAAGATGCGGAGACGTCCGCATCTTTGGGGCGGCGCGATGCCGGACTGATTCGCGCCGTTTGTGGCGCCGGTCGGCGGACATCGCGCCGATATCGGAGAATCCCGCTCCTTGTCTTTGTGAAACAATCCAGGATGCGGATTTTGCTGTCCTGCTTCTGTATTCATTGTCTGTGAGAAGAATAAAATAACTTATGTAAATCTACTCTCGTGACATCCTAGCTATTCAGTTTTAAAAGGTATCATCGCTGAACCCCCCTTCACTGTGTGTGTTTATAAAAATGTGAACTAAATTCGTTGAATAAATTTTGTTTTTGATTAAAAGTACTTAAGGCCTCTGTTGAATAACACCTGAAAGACAGGCCCTTGTGCTCCTCGTAACCAAAATCAATAAACAGTTGTAGATCAGGTGAACTCCATGATATACTTTGGAGTTTTCTAAACCTTGGCCCATAACATGAAGAACAGCACGAGAATTCTCCCTGGTGTCCTGGACAATATTTTTCATCAGTCAAGATTACATTATCACACTGCTGTTTGTTGGGCCTCATGTGTTTAAACTGGCTGCGGTTTCCTACATTAGAACAATAACTGCACTTCAAAAGAACTTCATTGACTGTAAAGTGTTTTGGGATATACTGAAATGCACTGTATAAAAGCAAGTATTCCTTTCTCTTCTTTCACAGAACGCCGTCCTGCCACAATGCAGGACTACATTTTAACATCTATGTGATTGGTGAATCACATTTACTTTCGTCAAGATACCAAAAAATTGCAGATTCCTGACCCCACCGTCAGATAATTTATTCACATCCAACTATTTTAATCTACCGAAACAAATTAAAAAAGGTAAGAGGGGTTAAATTAGTATTGGATAGTGGTTCAAAACCAGGTGACAGGCAATCATTTGCAGAGTGGATGGGAACATGCCAGGTGTTAGTTGTCAAGAAACTAAAGAAAGGGAAGAATTTTAAATAAGATATTTTTTTAGAACAGAATTGCGAGTCTTGAATTTTTTTTAAATTTGCAAAACAGATTCAAATCTTTAAAGGAATATGAAATTTCCGTATCATCTATCATTGAGCATTTCATCAAAATATTCCTTCACAACATTTTAAACTCATCTTTTTCCCATACATTTTGATTTGGTTATTAGTCAATTAAATTCAGTACTTCACTTCTATTTGATATCAGCTATTTCAAATTAGGTACCATCTGTTCCAATATGATCAGGCAGGCTTCAAAATTTCAAGGTCATGGACAGCAGAAACCATGCATTTTATTCACAAATGTAACAAAATATCATTTAAGGTCACCAATACGGCTGCAGCAAGTTATGCCACTTGACAAATCAAGCATTTGGGAACATAATGGAGTGAGAGATCTTACTTTAGTGTCCTGGAAAGTCAGTAAAATTAATTGGATTTTGAAACAAAAGATGCTATTTATGGCCATAGATGATCGACTTCAGTCTCTTGGCCTTACATGGAAGCAGTTACAAAGGAGCTCTTTAGTGTGCATCTGACCCCAAGAAGGAAGTTGATGAAAAATGATGTAAAAGACCTGTACTTAAATATAGGTCATGAGCTCTTTCTAAATGTGCACCATGAAGACATACATGACTATTATGGTTTGGGCCTGGATCTTTTGTCTAAATGTTAGGTTGCATGGTCATTTTTCATACATTGAGATAGTCGGATTGTATAATGTTGCCTTTTAAAAAAGATGCTGCTGGAGGGCACGTGGCACTACAATGTATTACTCAGCACCAAATGTCCTGTCATTTGCTTTCCACTCTAGCTTTAAGAGTAATGTCAGCAGTACAACATTACTGTTGCTAGTAATGGCAGTTGTATTCTTCAGCAATGGGTCCACACAGCAAACCTTGGCTGGGACACAGACAGTTATAACTTACACATTGTCCCATTGCTACGTGCCATGCAGAATGATGAGCTGGCCTTAGTTGGAAGCTGCAGAGCAAGATGATAAACTCCATTTAAGCACGCTTCCTGGCCATAATGCTGGCAGACGACCAGCAGAAACTTCAGAAAAACATTGTGAATGGAACTCCACGATCATCCAGCCCTGCAGACAAAGGCCAGCTCCCAGAGAAATTTAAAAAAAAAACTTTTTAAAGGTTGGATTGGTACTAACAATTACTGTCCTTTGTAGTATCAACTTGGCTGTCAAGGTTGTGGCACACACTGTAGCCTTCAGCAGGCTCCATCCAGAAACAGGAGCAAAATAGCATTCCACTTAGTATCTCTTGGGTTCTCTTGACTAAGCAATGCAGTAATCGATTTCCGAGAACAGTTGAAACTTATGTCAACTCTCACCCACATTACCCAACTCTGTCTTTTGTTATAACTGTGTTAAATCTTCTGAGTATTTGATTGATATCTTTGAAGACACAGATGCTAAAAGATGTGGTTAAATAAAATATTAGTCAGTAAATGTGTCAATCCTGTGGCACCCAACTGTTAGACACACTCAGAGAGCAAAGGTCAGACATTGCCCTACAACTCTGTAGTGGTAATTCTCTGACCTGTGTTCCTTTTGAGCATAGCACCCTGCCAGGTATTCAGAAAAAGTCAATATTAGGAATGACAATGCCCACAATTTATGAATGGAGACACTTGAAGCCCAAAAGATTTGATATAAACAGAAACCTGTGCTTCCATACTGCTCTAAATCACAGTCAGGAATGTCTACAAATTTGTTCCTTGCCTTCATCCACAGCCAGATGATTCTTATGATTGGCTGCTCCTAAAAAAAGGGTATGACCTATTGGAAAATGGGGTTTCTCATTATGCCAGATCTGTAACCATTTAGCAAATATACAATAGGCAGGGGGGTTTATCAATGGTGCCAGGAATGCCCATTAGTTTGCTGGTGGATCCATGAAAGTGAGAACAAAAGCATCAAACGTGCTGCTGTTTGCAGAAAGTGGCTTTTTGGGGTTGCTAGAGTCTTACGTGGCTAAAGTGGCTCTAACAACAAATAATAGTTGAGGTGAATAACAAAGTTGGATTCTTGGGAAAAGCTAGGACAAACAGGAGGGAGAAAGGAATGGAAGGTTATGCTGATAGAAGGCTTGCGTGGAACATTAACACTGGCATCTAGCAGTTGGTCTTCAATGCTTATTTTTTGTATTACTGTAAAAAGAGACATGTAGTTGAAATTTTTCTTGCACTCATCAGGATTGGTCAAGTACATTTACCCCAACAACTGGTGAATCATATCAACAGCAAATTCCTTCAGCTGTTCGCAATGGGCAAAATACTGACCGCATCCAACCAACCGGTGCTTGCAGAACTCAAATCATTATTTTTGACTCCGCAACTGGACAACACTTGCTAAACAATCCTGATCATGCTAAGAATTATACTGAACACTGGTTTAAGATTATCAGTTGAGTTCGCAGTGTGGATGACTTCTCCATGCTAGGAGCAACACATCTTCACACACAGGGCCCTTTCTTCTGCAGACAGAAGGGGCATGTTCATGCATTGCACCTTTTTCAACTAAATAAAAGCTTGGGGGTAAGCCCTGATTTGTGCCCCATGATGGCATTGACAAAGGGTCATCTGGACTCAAAACTTTAGCTCCTTTCTCTCCTTACAGATGCTGGCAGAACTGCTGGGATTTTCCAGCATTTTCTGTTTTGGTTTCGGATTCCAGCATCCACAGTAATTTGCTTTTATCATGCCCCATGATAATGTCGTGACGAATCAGAGTGGATATGTCTGGTTTGAATTTGAACAAAAGCTGAGCAGTTGACTCTTTCCTGGCGTATTCTCCATGGCAACGCCTCTACCAGGCTTAGTCCACTTGCCACCGAATCAGTACTCTCTTCTCTTGCAGTATAAATTGTTGTTCTCTTTACTGTTGGTATTCTTGCCAACTGTTCTAATGAGTCCAAGGTGAATAGCTTCATCAGCATGGACGGGATTTTCCGCTTCCCCCATGGCGTGTTTTGCAGCGGTGGGGCTGGCCTGATATAATAATCTTTATTGTCACAAGCAGGCTTACATTAAGACCATAAGACCATAAGACATAGAAGCAGAATTAGGCACTCGGCCCATCGAGTCTGCTCCACCATTCAATCATGGCTGATACTTTTCTCATCCCCATTCTCCTGCCTTCTCCCCATAACCTCTGATCCTCTTATTAATCAAGAACCTATCTATCTCTGTCTTAAAGACACTCGGTGATTTGGCCTCCACAGCCTTCTGCGGCAAAGAGTTGTACGGTACCACCCTTTGGCTGAAGAAATACCTCCTCATCTCTGTTTTAAAGGATCATCCTTTTAGTCTGAGATTGTGTCCTCTGGTTCTAGTTTTTCCACAAGTGGAAACATCCTCACCACGTCCACTCTATCCAGGCCTCGCAGCATCCTGTAAGTTTCAATAAGTTCCCCCTTCATCCTTCTAAACTCCAATGAGTACAGACCCAGAGTCTTCAACCATTCCTCATACGACAAGCTGTTCATTCCAAGGATCATTCTTGTGAACCTCCTCTGGATCATTTCCAAGGCCAGCAGATTCTTCCTTAGATACGGGGCCCAAAACAGCTCACAATACTCCAAATGGGGTCTGACCAGAGCCTTATGCAGCCTCCAAAGTACATCCCTGGTCTTGTATTCTAGCCCTCTTGACATGAATGCTAACATTATATTTGCCTTCCTAACTGCTGACTGAACCTGCACGTTAACCTTAGGAGAATCGTGAACAAGGACTCCCAAGTCCCTTTGTGCAATGAAGTTACTGTGAAAAGACCCTAGTTGCCACATTCCAGTGCCTGTTCGGGTAATCAGAGGGAGAATTCAGAATGCTCAAATTACCTAACAGCACGTCTTTTGGGACCGGAACACCCGGAAGAAACCCACGCAAACAAAGGGAGAGCGTGCAGAATGTGCTGGTGGCGGGATCTTCTTTTCCCACCACTGTCAATGGAATTTTCTTTGCATGCACCCATCAGCACCAGGGAACCTTTGGTGGGGGTTCGCTGCCGACGGGACTGGAAGATCTCACCGGCTGGAACCACCGGAACATTCCAGTCCACGTTTCTATTTTAGCAATACTCAAGTTCTGCGCTACCAAATCGGCTACTTGTTTGTGTTAGAAATTTTATGTGATTATTTAGATGTTAAACACTTTTTGGTGCATTTGTATGAATTGTAGTAGGATATTTATTTTGTTTCTGTCTTGAACTGCCAAGCACGCACTCGAGAATTTATTTCCTCAACCCTTGTATCGTTTCACCTCCCTCCCCTCCTTCAAAACCCTTCTTGACACTCTCTATAAATGTAAGTTGTTGTTTTCTTTGGTGTTGAATGTTTGTGCCAATAGTTTCTGCTCCATTCACAATAGTGGCACAACAAGTTTAATCAAATTCACCTTTACCTGTGCTTTCTGGAAGAAATTATGGATCCGCAGCAGAAGGATGCCAAGCAGGTGGCATGGCACCACAGGAGGAAGGTGGCCATCCATGGTTACCCACTTAACAGCAAATACAACAGCCCCAAGATGCAAGTGATAAAAAGGAAGCTTTGCCGAAGATCTAACTTGAGATTCATGTCTTTAATTCAGTATATCAAAGGTTAAAACCTCACTCACAGAAGAATATTCCAGCTCATTTTTGATGCATTTGTTGCCAAATAACTAGTTGTGGCTGACAGGTGCACAAAGCAGAAGCCAAGCTGTTCAACTGAAATACAAACATCTTGTACAATTTGTTCAAATATACTTTTATTGGCAACCATTTTTCAATTTAACTTATTTATTTAAATTCATTCAGTCCTGACTGTTTATCTGCCTGAAGGCTTTAAACAAAACTAACCAGCTGGTTGGTCAGCAACATAACTGAACCTATGTGCAAGAACTATATATTAGTTTATCACAATAGCTGAGAACTTTTCTTTATTATTTAAGGTGGCAACAATTATGGTAAAAATGCTAAATGTCATGTCATTGCTACTTTATTTTTGTCCTTTTCTTTACAATACATTTGTTTGGTAATTAAAGCTTGAATCAGCATTTGATATAGTGATTCGGCTAATTTATGAAGACAAGGATATCCATTGATGGTGTGCTAACAGACACGATCATTATGTGGTCACCCTACTAATTTTACTGTGGTATCTGGATGAATGAAAGTAGCCTCTTCAACATGTGACTCAATTTGAAAAAGAGGCATCAAAAATGTCTAAAGTAAATATAGAGACCATCAAAGTACAACAGTATGTTTATCTGGATTTATTTGAGGAATTGTGTATACATAGACCTCAAATCAGCAAAGAAACAGGAGCAATGTTCTGCTACATGTAGCAATCTGACTGAGTTCTACGACAAACGTGGTTGTGAAGGTTATTTCAGGCATTACCTTTATGGCTCATGGCCATTTCAGGCATGTTGCCATGCTGTCATATGTGGAGCTAGCTGTGCATGTCCTAAACAAGGCAACCCACCTATCACACCCAATATCCAGCACATCCATCTAGAAAACAAAGGTTCATGTGCTGTGCAGCCACAGTCTTCGCTTTTACTCCCATATTGATTGATGTCGAGACACTGAAGACAGTGCAAAATATATTCACAAGGATGATACCAGAAATGTAAAGTAATTCGAAAAGAATGAACATTATGAGACTCTTTTCTCTTGGGGGAAAAAGGCTGAGGGTGACCTACCCGTATCTTTAAAAATTATGGAATGCTATGATAAAGTGAGCACGGAGGGAGTGTTTCCACTTGTGGTGAAGGGCAAAGCTACAGGTCATCAATATAAGATAGTCATCAGGAAATCAAGTTGAAAATTCAGAAGAAATTTCAATCAGAGAGTGATGAGAATTTGCAGCTTGTTATCACAGCAATGGTTCAGGTTAATTCTGTAGATATATTTAAGGGAAATCTAAATAAGCATATGAGCGAGAAGGGAATGGAGGTTATACTGATAGAATTAGATAAATAAAGATGGAATGAGGTTCGAGCACAGGATAAATATCAGCATAATCTGATGGCCTATTTCTATGCTGCATATTCTATGCAATTTTGTGTAATTTTCTTCCATTTAATTTTTGCCTGACATATATTTTCCTTCCTTGTGCCTGCTCCTGAAAAATAAACTCTCCCACCAATTACAACTTCACTTCCAAAGTCCCAACTGTCTAGTTTTTGCGCTCCTTACATGATATTTTGCAGCTCGCAATCTCTCAACTACACCCTAAAAGGTATACATCTACATCCACATTTGAAGCCCTTTTGTCCCCATTACACCATTGCTCTCTCTCAATTTTGTCATTCTGTCAATATGACACTCATTCCTGTCCGCTTAGGTCCAAAGAACGCAAACTTAAACAGATATCGCAGACAGCTGGTTTAGCCATCCGTTGCCATATCTGGCTGAACTTCACAAAGCACCATCGGGCCCTGCTCTCATAAAATTGCTCATTATACCAGGATTATCCTCAAATGCAATGATAACCTCCAGCTTCATTTCTCTACTTAACCCTTGTCCCCTGCCTCCTACATCCTCAGATGCAATAAGTGTGAGAAGCTCATGCATTCTTTTGTCAGTTTGATAGAGGCAATTTGATTAATTGTGTTGTCATTTCCCTCCCTTCCTCTAACGAACCAGTACAACCTTCCTCTAAGGATTTCCCCAGCATTAGCCTTGAATTTGTATATTTCTGGTGTTTCTCTCCCATCTCACTCCAGGTTTACCTTATCCATGAGGCCCACCTCCTGGCCACAAAACTGCTGACAATTAAACTTCTTTGCCTGGTCCCCATGTTAGCTGATGGTGTTAATAGTTCTCTATCCTTAATTATTGTCCTCCTTTGCTTTAAAACCTGTTGTTGTTACCCCCTCCTCAAAGAAACAAACATTGTAAACTACCATTCCATCTCCCTTTCTTCTCCAACATTCCAGCGACTTCTGTTGTCTCCTTAATCTGGACCCACAGAACTCCACATTTGAATCAGATTTGAGCACCCACCATCATACCGAAACAGCTCTTACCAAAGTCACAATTGACACCCGATGTAACTTTGACAAAGATAAAAGATCCCACCTCTTCTGCAGCAGTTAAGTACATCCTCTTCCTTCAATGCCTCTCCCCCATTGTCCAGCAGACTGGGAGTGTACCCACCGTCTTGTCCATCCACTTGTAGCCAAAGAATTATCTGCAATGGTTTCTCTTCCCATTCACGGATGTTTCTCTCCGGCATTCCCCAAGTATCTAACCTTGCCCCCCATTTCTCAACTATATGCTATTCTTCATCAACATCACCTGAAAACACATCAGGTTTGATAGATTAATTGATGACATCCAGCTCTACTTCACTACCACCTTTCTTGACATCTCCACTGTCTCTAAATTGTCAAATTGCTTTTCTGACACACAGTGCCAGGTGAACAAAAATTCCTTCCAAGTATTGGGAAGACTGAAGCTGTTATCTTCAGTCGCTGCTGAAAACTCAATTCCTATTGACTCCATTCCTCTCCTTGGCAACTGTCACAGGTTGAACTAGACAATTTGCCACCTTGGCGATCCTGAGATGGGCCCTGTGCCATTATTTAGACAGCCTCTTCCAGTTCCATAACATTGTATACTCTGCAAATACTTCAACTCACCTTCATCCATTTCTTTGCTACTTCTAGACTTGACTATTCCAACTCAATCCTTGGAAATCTCCCATCTTGCAATCCCCATAATCTTAAACTCATCCAAAGTTATCCTAACTCAGACCAAGTTATCCATCGCCTATTCTGACTGGCCTGCACTAGCTCACAGTTTTGCAATGCCTAGGTTTTAAAATTCTCGGCCGGGATTCTCGGCCGACGTGATTCTCCGTTATGCCGGTGCCCGGGGGTTTCCCGACGGCGTGGGGCTGCCCCACAATGGGAAACCCCGTTGACCGGCTGGCGTAACGGAGACTCCCGCCGGCCAGTCGGGGCAGAAATGTAGCATGGCGGGGTGGAGAATCCCACTCTTCATCTTTGTTTCAAATTCTTACCCCCACTCCCGCCTCTCACCAGACTCCGCACCTTGCATATGTAACCTCCTTCGACCCTGCAACCCTCTTGAGATCCCTGCACCCTTCCAATTCTGGCTTCTTGAGGTTTCCCAGTTTTAATCGCAACTAGTATTGACCTTCCCTTCAGCTGATAAGTCCCTAAGCTCTGCAACTCGCTCCTTAAATCTCTCTACTTCTCTTTCCACCTTTAGTATACTCATTAAAATTATACTCATTGACCAACCTTTTAGTCAACTACCCTAGCATCCCCTTATGTGGCTGAGTAGTTAACTTTATTTGATGGCACTCCCATGAGACGCCTTGAGATTCATTTAAGGGATGGGGACGTCACTGGTTAGGCCAGCATTTATTGCCCATCCCTAGTTGCCCTTCAGAAGTGAAGGTGGTGGCCTTCTTGAACCACTGCAGTCCCTGAGGTGCAGGTACACCCACTGAGCTGTTAGGGTAGGGAGGGAGTTCCAGGATTTTGCCCCAGTGAAGGAACAGCGATATATTTCCAAGCCAGGGTGGTGAGTGCCTTGGAGGGGAACCTCCAGGGTCGTCGGGTTCCCAGGCATATGCTGCTCTTATCCTTCTAGATGGAGTGGGTTTGGGTTTGAAAGGTGCTGTCTAAGGAACGTTGGTGAATTACTGCAGTGGATCTTCTGGATGCAACACACGGCTGCCACTGTTCGTCGGTGGTGGAGGGTTTGAATGTTTGTGGAAGGAGGAGCAATCAAGTGGGCTGCTTTGTCCTGGATGGTGCTGAGCTTCTTAGTGTTGTTGGAGCTGCACTTATCCGGGCAAGTGGAGAGTATTCCATTACACACCTGACTCCTGACACTCCTGACTCGGGCGATACGGTAGCGCAATGGTTAATAATAATAATCGCTGATTGTCACAAGTAGACTTCAGTGAAGTTACTGTGAAAAGCCCCTAGTCGTCACATTCTGGCGCCTGTTCGGGGAGGCCGTTATGGGAATTGAACCCGCGCTGCTGCCTTGTTCTGCATTACAAGTCAGCTGTTCAGCTCACTGTGCTAAACGAGCCCCATTGCACTGTTGCTTCACAGCACCAGGGACCCGGGTTGATTCCCAGCTTGGGTCAATGTCGGTGCGGAGTCTGCATATTCTCCCTGTGTTTGTGTGGGTTTCCTTTGGGTGCTCCAGTTTCCTCACACAAGCCCCAAAAGACGTGCTTCTTAGGTGAATTGGGCATTCTGAATTCTCCCTCAGTGTACCTGAACAGGTGTCGGAATGTGGCGACTAGGGGATATTAACAGTAACTTCATTGCAATGCTAATGTAAGTCTACTTGTGACACTAATAAAGATTATCATTATTATTACTTGTACCTTGTAGATGGTGGAGAGGATTCCTAACCTTTGACTTGATCTGCCCTGGTAACCACAGTATTAGTATCGCTAGCCCAGTTCAGGTTCTGATCAATAGTTATACTGTGTTAAAGGTGCTATATAAATGCAGGTTATTGCTGCTTCCCACTCTTTTGGGCTGAGAAGTCGTTTAAGCTTTTCTAAAGAGGTTTGTCCTCCTACTGCAAGTGTATACCTTTTAGTGGGATCCCTCTTTTAAGTTTTGTCTGAATGGCAATTACCCAGTTTGCTGACCGCCCATACCAAATTAAGCCAGCTCCCTGGATGAAACCAAAGCTGAAAAGGAAGCTTTGAATAGTTATACAGATTAGTTGGACCATGAAAAATTGTATTTTACCATTAAAAAATCTGTGAATATTAATGTGAATTGCTGGACCCTGAAATGACACTGTATGCCTGTTCCAACATGTTTCTTTGAAAACTCCTCTGCGAGCTATTCTAGCAGAAGCCTTCACCTATTTAAAATAAATGGTTTATCACCTCCTAAACAACAAAAAAAGGAACTTCAAACAAGCACATTATGCATTCATATGCTATTCCCCCAAAATTTGCACGAATAATAAAAAACAATTTTTGCAAAACACCTGTAATTAGGATCGTTTTGTCTATTCAAGAGCTTGCAAATTTACCTAATTTGACTTTGCCTGAATTATTGAAATTTATTGCTATAGTTTCCTATGTTGTATTGAAGGACAGAAGCTGTATAAAACACATTTAGAACATAATTTTATTTTTCATTTAGCATTGTTTAATGTCTCAGCATCTTCTCTGAATTGTCTTGCATCTTCTTTGAGGATATCACATGAATTTCTTTCAATTTATGAGATTCCCTTTTCAGTTCACCAATATTCATCCCCAATGTAACTGAAAGAACTTCCCACTGTTCAGCATACTTGGGATGGCTCAAAAGGTCCTCTCTTCTCTCAAATAATTTACAGCTAAAGGACCATCCCACAGCCTCTGAAGATTTCTCACACAACTGAAAATATTCCATTCTGCCATTAAATGTAAATGTTGCTACAGTCCCAGAAGATCACAGGCTGCTCTCCACTTTGAGAGCTGGCAGCTAACGATGTAACCTGAGGATTAGCACACCTCAAGTGAGGGGCAAGGTTGAGAAGGCAGGTGCCTTCATGAATAACCTCAGCAGGGACGGGAATTGAACATGCACTGTTGCCATCACTCTACATCATGAACTAGCCAACTCAGCGAATCAACCCGCATTATACATGGTTCATTTGGTCATTAATTGTCTCTATCAACCCACCAATTGACAAATGTGTTACAGTTTATTGAGTAACTGGGATGGCAGATAAGGGGGAACCAGGGATGTGTTGTCTTTGGATTTTCAAAAAGCATTCATCAGGGTTCTTCTTGGTCATTACTTGCGGTTTGGGGTTAATGTATTAACGATTTTCATTAACATAAGGAAATGGAGATTAAGAATAAATGGGTCATTTGGGGGGTGTTATAACCTGCCTACTTACCATTGGCTGGGGACTAATGACAATCCCACAATCCTGTGGGAATATGAGCTTCCCCAATGAGGGGGCGGAGAAACCATTAGAAAACTCCAAGTATAAATAAAGCTGGCCAGTTTGCAACCAGCAGGAAGGAGTGTGCAGCAAGCGAAGTTGCTGCTGCTGTTATATATATATATATATATATATATATATTATTGTAAATAAATGTTATTATTTTGTATCCTTAAAACTCGTGCTGGATTCTTCGTGGCCCTCACAAAAGGGGGTCATATTAACAGGTTATAACTAGTAGGACACAAGAATTAGTGCCATTCCTTCAGTGGCTTGACAGGGTGGATGATGGAAGGATACTTCCCCCAGCTGGAGAGACCAAAATTAGGGATCATATCCTCAGAATAATAGCTCCTTCATTTAAGACTGAGGAGAAATTTCTTCACTCAAATGCTTGTGAGCCTTTCGAATTTTCTGCTGAAATGAGCTGTGGATGTTCAGGCATCAGAAATATTCAAGGAAGAGGCTGATAGTTTTTAAATACAAATGGAATCATGGAATATGCAGATAGTGAAGGAAGATGTAGCCAGAAGTAAAAATAATAAATAATAATATGGTAGCACAAGTGGCTAGCACTGTGCCTTCATATTGCCAGGGGATTCCCCGCTGGGTCAATGTCTGTGTGGAGTCTGCACATGCTCTCCATATCTGCGTGGGTTTCTTCCGGGTGCTCCTGTTTCCTCCCACAGTGTAGCCACTTAAATTGGCCAACTCCCAATTCAAAATGGCGAACGGCAAAGGCTGATGGGTAAGTCAGCCAACAAGACAAAAACCTGCAGCTGCAGGTTGGCTGTGTATTTACCTCTGGAAAGGCCAGACAATATCGATACCAGCAACCATCAGCATAACAAAGCAGAAGCCATCTGCATATTAATGAGCAATCCCCGGGAACAATAAGCAACATTTGGACACACAAAGCAAAACCAGACTCTTCGGCGCCAGCAGGAGCCTACACAAAAGGAGGTGAACGAGCACCTCAAGACCGCCCATCGATCAGGAAACCGCTCCAGCATTGGAGAAAATCGAACCAAGCGATTGGGACAAAGTCCAATCACTTGGGACCAGGTACAGAGTCTTCCCCGAAAGGCGGGAAGCCCCTGGGGACTATAAGAATAAGAATTGAGCCCCAAGTTCAAATCGCTCTCTTCTCTACCTCTTCACTCTCTTCACGCTCTTCTTCCTGCCCGGGTCACCCAGCAACAACGAACCAGCAGTGACCATGACCGGAGCAGTGATCATCGAACTCGGAAGTCTTAATTCAACGCTCGCTATAGATAGGCGCTCCTAGCTACCAATCCGTACCAACTTCGAATCCCGCAGGCTCAGAACCCGAACGAAAGGCCATTTGTTTCCCTGACCTGGTGGGCCAGTTCAAAGTTAAGTATAGGCCTGTTAGTTGTAGAAGTAGCTTAGACGTAGAATTTGTGCATGAGTAGCGATTACTGTGTATAATAAATGTGCTTTGATTTTAATCTTACTAGTCGGTGTATTGGATTATCGATCATTACTCGGACTTGAACCTCATGGCGGTATCATAAAGATACCTGGCAACTCGAGAGCAAAGGTAATAAAACAGAGCAATTGAACTAAGGCAAAGTTAGCAACAACAGTCCAAAGACGTGCAGGTTAGGTGGCTTGGCCATGATAAATTGCCCATAGTGACCATAAAGGTTAGGAGCGGTTATTGGGTTATGGGGATCGGGTGGAAGTGAGGGTTTAAGTGGGTTGGTGCAGACTCGATGGGCCGAATGGCCTCCTTCTGCACTGTATATTCTATGTTCTATGTATAATAATAAAGCTCCTAAGATCGTTATTCCTCTCTAACTGTCGAAGTTATCTTTGTTTGAAACCTCTAAATAACTGACAAAATTGGGAGAATTCTTCAGCAATATTTTAGCAAAGGAGAAGATGGCTGCCAGCTGGGTAGGCATTGGCATAGCGGCAATGTCACTAGACTACTAATCAGGATTGCTCTTGGGATATGGGTTCAAATCCCACCATGACATCTTATCTAAGGAACAATATACTGCCATTGTAGGCAGCCCAGTGATGGTTCACGAGGCGAGGAAAGGTTGAGCACTCATTGGAGTGAAGAAGAATGAGGGGTGACTTTATTGAGAAAAATAGGATTCTCAGGGGGGCTACACAGGGTAGATAAGCTGAGAGAATGTTTCCTCTTGTGGGAGAGTCTGGGACAAGATGGCATAATCTCAGAGTTAGGTGTCTTCCTTTTCAGACAAAGATTAGGAGGAATGCTTTCTCTCAGATAGTAGTGAATTTGTGGAATTATTTACCGCAGAGAGCTGTGGAGGCTAGGTTGCTAAGGGTTATGGGGATAAGGCAGGAAGGTGAAGCTGACAACCAGCATATCAGATCAGTCATGTCTTCATTGAATGATGGAGCAGACTCACTGGGCCGAATGCCTTCTTCTGCTCCTACGTCTTATGCACATGTACATAGTCATTTTGTCTTTTTAGACCTGGAAGTAGGTGGCCAGAACTTTCACATGTTTTGGAAAAATTTGCATTGAACCCATCAGTATATATTTGAAAACTGGGAGAAGCTCGCCCAGGATCACTGCTCCTGGCGCAGCTGTGACCTCCTGTGAAAGCAACACATATCAGAGAGAAAATGTAAGAAGAGGAAGTCCAAACCAGCAATCCATTCAAAACTCAGTCGTCTGTGGTACCTTGCTCTTTTTGCTGCAGTCTTCCTGGTGCAGATCAGCTTTAACAGTCACCTGCATACCTACCCATACCCTCCCAAACACCCCAGATGATGGGCCTGCCTCGAATGAAGAATAAGAGAACTAATGCATCATGCCATTTTCCCCAAGTTCTCCCACTGCGTAGCCCATCCAAATTGTCAAACAAAACAACCTTTTTTTTAAACTGCAAAGAAAATAAACTTTGACTCACAATAAGCAATGACGCATGATCCCAAAAAATTAATTTCGCTTAATTTTCCTTTGTTTTTCAATACATATGAATCATTTTGAATTACCAGCTAATACAATTATTTTTGTACTGAAGGATCTCTTGTGGTGTTGTTCATTGAGTCACGATGTGCTGTTTAATGCCATATTTAATCAGGCCAATGAGGCATTGTGATTGAAAAAGTCAAATTTAGCTTCTCTTTCATGCCATAAATGTTGTAGGTGGGAACTTAATTCCTTCCAGGCAACAGAAAGGGGACAGTAGTGGAAGTAAAATCCAGATTTTTACACTGATCCTGCTCCACAACCACATGCGTTGGGTTCTTTGGCAGGTCGGCACAGGCACCTGCCTAAATCTGGCATTCACCTCATTAATCTGTGGCAATTTGGGTCCAACGATGCATGGGTTTCTTAGTTATTTGAAATCTTCTATATGGCTCCTAAAAGTGCTAAACACTTAATTAACTTAAAGCTGGATATCAATCAGTGAAAGGAACATGCCCTTGATTCAGTTGTGTGCAGGTTACATGAATGGCCTTTCCAATTCTAACTTTCTTGGGCATAGGGTGCAGGCTCAGAGATCGATTCAAGATAGCAACTACAAGAATATTCTGGTGGGACCCAGTAGAGTGACAAGGCTGCTACAATGTGTGCCGGCCGAGTTAGCGACTGAGTAGACCTCTGGTGGGCAGTATGTGCCAAAACTGCAAACAAGAGCTGGGAAAATTCAACAGCACAAAACCACCTATGTTGGAGGCAGCAATTTGGAAACCTAATTGCAGGTATGCTTATGAGCTAAGTATGGAGTAATAATGAGAGCACATAAATCCCATGTGCAGACAATGAGCGCAGCTTCCAGACGTTTGTAGAAATTTGTCAACCATGTCAAAACCATTTTGGGCAATGTGGCAACTCAGGAAATATCCATGGCAACAAGCTTCTTGGAAACAAGTACCAAGGACTGTGAAGTTTCCAGTTAGTGGTGATTTCCTGAGTGGCAGCTACCATTGCCTCAATAGATGTCTGAAGAGTCAGCCTTATTATGATAATCTTCACAGGACTTCCAAGATACAACTGAGGCCATTTAATTTGTCCACATACTGACTCGTATCACCTTGGAACCAGAACTCAAGACCAGCAGACTACAAGGATATTGATAGATCGTTTTATCACTCTGGAAAGCGGCAATCAGTCCAGCTCTTTAGTGTTCCTTCAGTGCCGCCAATAAGGCACCTGATAACTAGGTGAAAATAAAATGCTGAGAGGAAATCGGAAATAAACAGAAAATGATGAAAGCACTCAACAGGCCTGGCAGTATCTGTAGAAAGAGAAACAGAGTTAGCATTTCAGATCTGCAATCTTTTATCAGAACTGCTCTGTCAAATGCTGCCAGACTGCTGAATATTTCCAGAATTTTGTGTTTATATTACCTTCAAACTTGGGCTGGGTATCCTTGAATTGACATCAGAAAGAATTTCAGAAGCAGGGTTCCCAGGAAGAGCAGCTTCATGGAGTAACTTCAATTTTCAAATGGAGCAATGGAGATTTTCTAGTTACCCAACTCTCAATATGCTTTCACTGAGGGCACACCATGTAGAAGGAAGACATTTGAAGTACACGTTTGTAAGAATTTAAGAAAAAACAACAACTCATTGATGTGTACAAAGTTCTTACAGGTTTTGATAGGATAGATTCAGAAAGAATATTTCCTCTGATTAGGGAGGACGAGAACCAAGGGACATAGTCTCAGAATAATAGGCAAGCAATTTAGGACTGAGGTGAGGAGGAATTTCTCCTGTCATAGGGTAATGTATCTTTGGAATTCTCTACCCCAGAAGGTTGTGGAGGCTCAGTCATTGACTATGCTCAAAGCAGAGGTCGACAGATTCCTAGATATAAATGCCACCAGGAGATATGGGGACTGTGTGGGAAGATGGTGTTGAGGTGCAAGATTATGCATTATCTAATTAATAGCAGAGCAGGTTCAAAGGGTTGAATGGCCTATTCCTGCTTCTATGTTCCTAACATGAATTTATTTCAGCACCTTTAATGGAAGCAATTATCATTTGGTGCTTCACAGAGGCAATGAGTAATCTGTACAAGGCTAAGAAGCAGTCGTGGCCGGTCTTTGGAAAAATAACTTCCTATTATTGAAACAGGATACAAATTTGGAAATGCAGATCATAATGAGACAACTGAAGATGTTGAAATCGCCAACTGGGAAAAGGATTCTCATTTTTCTGTGCAGCAGTTTTTTTTTGTTACCGACTGAAGGCAATCGGCATCAGGATGCTGTCTCCATTTTGTGGCTGCTTACTGATGGATCTCTTGCCACACCTTCCTGTGTGATCTCCTCCCACTATGGGGATGGAGGGCCTTCTCCTTCTTCATCATCATCCTTTTTCGCTTCAGGAGGTACGAATTTGTTTCTGCATTGCGATATTATGCTGCATGCAGTGAATGACCATAATTCTGAAGAGACATGCTTGACTGCAATGCAAATCAATTTTTATAATCTTCTTTTTGTTCCTTTGAAATTACCTTACAGTCACTGCTTTAAATGGCCACTTGTGGTTTCCATGATGTAACAACTCACTATGTGAAACAATTTATTTTAATTCTTTCTTCATTTTTCCATTCATGCTCCTCAGTTTATGTCCTTTTGTTTCTGATTTTCCAACCAATGTCAGCAACTATTCACAAGACTCTCAAAACAGTTTATAATTTAGAAAATCTCTATTAAATACCCGTAACCTTCTCTGAAAAGAAAATCAATATTTCCAGCTTGTCTTTAGACATTTCTGGTAATGTTTTAAACGACCATTGTTGAGCCTATCCATGATTTTACAAACTTCCTGTAATGTGATACTCAAAACCACCTGTAATACTGCAACCTGTGGCATAATCAATATCCTACAAAATTCAATATAATCTTTGATTTTCTACACCTCATGTGTAAAGCCGAGAATACCTTTTTCCTATTTTATATTTAGCCTGCTCATTCCATAACTTTTCTACCACTTCTTTTCAAAAAGTAATGAGTCATTTTAAAGTCATTCAAGGATTTTGCTTCATGTGTAGTTTGTGTTCGAGAATTCCATATTTTAACGGCCCTCTCGACTAATACGTTATTTTCTAAGTTCCTCATTAATTCCGTGTGCGATTACTGTAGGTTTCTACCAACTCCTTACTGTGATACTGACCACTAAAAACAATAATTAGTTTAATTCATCAGAGTTTACCATTTTCTTGAACTTGTCCACCAGGTCACCATTTAACCGGGTCAACTTTGATGAAAGACCTAACATCTAAAATGTTGTTAACGGTGAAAAGACCGAACATTTGAAGTTTTCATTTACATCTTTAACCTTTTTTTTCGAGTAGCATGCTAGTGAATCCATGCTACCCTTTCTCCGATGCTTTTATTATTCTTCCTATAATGGGCTTGATATTGTATAAGAAATACTTGTGAGGCTCACAATGTTCTTCACTGTTTAAGTGGAAGTGGGGCACCAACACATTGTGATTGAACATGTGCAGTTAAAAGCAAAAACATTGGACATTGCTGTCTGAGCTGCCCTGCTCCTCCAAAAGCGGTACGATAATATAACCTCATCAAGAGTCACAACATTGAGACCAATGGAGTGGTGTGAACTTGCTGCACTTACTTGAAATATAGGAACTAAACTAAAACAATTAGAGCTTGCTGATTCCACTCAAATACACCCTTTAACTGTATGATAACTCTTACTAACTTAACAGACCCAGGCAGTTAACTTAGGCAAGCACACAGGTACAGACTCTCCGTCCTTCAGATTTGAATTACTGACAGAATTTATAAACATATTTTAAAAACGTTTTCTTTCTCTTTTATCACTTCATTTTAATCTAATCTTCCCCTCTCTTTTATTTTGTTTTCTTTACTGAATACAGCATTCAATTCTATTCTAACAATTCTACTCATGGTTCAGATGCTACTATTTTCATGAACAATTCTTCAAGCTGATGGTGAGATGAAATGTACGATTATTTGTCTTGTTCACAAAGCTCCCAGATGCCCTGTAGAAAGTGCTGCATTTTCAATGGGTATAGTGCATGTAAGTGTAGTGAATGACTAGCACCACTTTTTTCATTGCCAACTGCAAAATCCACCTCAATGGTATATTGCTTGCAAAATTCTCAAAGTTAAGCCTAATTTCAACCTAGCTTCATTTCTATTCTTGTCTGTTGTTCAACATACAGAACTGTAATGATGTATTTTCAGGGACTTAGTCAATGAACAAAAAGGGATTTATTTACAATGATCTTCAGGAGCAGCAAGTCTGCAGCTAATTATAAAAATACTTCTGCCCTAGGAGAACTTCTTCCCTGGGGTGATTCCCCACCCTGTGTCCCAATCGGTCACCCAGGCCAAGTGACCCGTACTCTGCTACAATGGTCTTCAAAGGGCAATGGCCTCAAAAGCAAAGGATTCTGGTAATCCTTTGTAGGCCTTATTTGCTTCTATTACTACCTTTACTGGCCTATGTACTTGTGCACCAAGGTTCTCTGCTTATTTGCTCCACTGACAAATCCCCCATTTAAGGTCTATTTTCTTGGCCTATTCTTACTTGTAAAAAGTTCTCACTTTCAACTTACTGAATTTCACCCATCTGCAATCATTTTGGAGTTGTTCCTGCATTTGCTTATGTAATCCACAGAAAAGTGTCCAGCATTCCCCATTAGGTGCATGCAGCATGTGCTATGTTCTGACCAAGCATTAATTCAAGCACAGTCTAATTTCTCATCCATAGTTCATCTGAATACTTATTTTTAATACTGAATTTCCCACATTCTCCTATAGGATTATTTGATTTCTCTCTGTAAATATTGATGCAGAATGAGTACCACTCCCTCACTCTCCAGTACAAGGTTGTTCCCTTAATATCTAAGTGGTCTATTCCAGTTACATTTTTAAAAAATCATCATATTGTGATTACTACTTAACCTTAGGTTAGCATTCAATTTAAAAGATTACCTTCATTTCAGTTACTGGAATTGACACTAGTATTAAGGTGGATAAGAATATCTTTTATTTCATATTAAACTGTGTAAGATACCCATGCATGAACAGAACATTTTTGGAACGTGTTACAGGTTAATTAACGAGGTCAAACATATTTTGAAGACTACGGGTTCAATTCTCGTACAGGCGCCGGAATGTGGCGACTAGGGGCTTTTCACAGTAACTTCATTGAAGCCGACTTGTGACTATAAGCGATTATCGTTATTATCACCTTTGGATGGTTTTGATATCACTTTGATTGCCACAAACTATTTTTAGCATCAACCTGTGCTGTCAGATTTCAAAATAAATAGCGGCATGTGGCGCAGTGGTTAGCACTGGGACTGTGGTGCTGAGGACCTGGGTTTGAATCCCGGCCTTGGGTCACTGTCCATGTGGAGTTTGCATATTCTCCCCATGTCTGCGTGGGTTTCACCCCCACAAACCAAAGATGTGCAGGTTGGGTGGATTGGCCATGCTAAATTGGCCCTTAATTGGAAAAAATATAATTGGGTACTCTAAATTTTTTTTTTTTAAATTTTGAAATAAATATGCTCATTGGTTTTAGATTGGCCATAATGTTCTGGCAGTATGATACTTACATATTATCAGGGCAGACAGGGGAATGTATTTGGGTTTCTTGAGTATAAGAGAAATGAGAGTGATGAGCAGCAAGTCCTGGACAATATTTAGCTTTGGGCTGATAAGTGCTGAGGAATGTTCATGCCACCTAAATGCTGCATACCATCATACCATCTCCACGTGATATTCAATGGCATTACCATTTCTGAATCCCCCACCATTAACATCCAGCGGATTACTATTACCAGAAACTGAACTGGACCAGCCTAGAGCAGGTAAGAGGCTAGGAATTCTGCGATGACTAACTCACCTCCTGACTCCCCAAACCCTGTCCACTAAGTCAGGAGTGTGCTGGAATACTCTCCACTTGTCTGGATGAGTGCAGCTCCAACAACACACCCATTCAAAACAAAGCTGACAGCTTAATTGGCACCTCATCCACAAACTGAAACATTTACACCCTCTACCACAATGGAAGCAAAGTATATCATATACAAGATACCCTGCAGCAACTCACCAAGGCTTCTTTGGCAGCACCTTCCAACCTGACCTGGAACTATAATCACCGTTCCTTCATTACTGCAAGAACAAAATTCTGTGGATGTACCTATACCATATGGACTGCTGTGTTTCAAGAAGGTGGCTCACCACCATGGTCTCAAAGGTATTCAGGATGGGCAATGAATGCTGGCCTTGCCAGCAATGCCCATTTCCCATAAACAAATGAAAACAAGCCTGGTGACACATTATCTCGTTTACAGCACGTTCAGTTCAGAGAAGACTCAGCCTGCTTATTGAAAAATTTTTTTGCTCAGTACTCAGGTTGTGGGAGGTCCTGAACATAGCATACTGAGCAGGAATACCTTTGGAAATGCGTGGACAATGGAAAAGGAAATGACAAGTAGCTTGTTGCCAGTTCGATGTGTCACTACTTTTTCATGCTTAATTCTTTGCCATGACTTTGGAAAATATGAAAAAAAAATTCCCATTTCACTAATTAGCTGCCCCATTTTTTTGTATCTATTCAGATTTAACACAACTCATTTTCATCTTCCTTCTGCCTGAGCATCAAACATCTTGTGCTGTTAAGAAGTTGAAACTTTTTCCCCTATTACCAGTATTTGGACAAGTAACTCGTCCAAGAAAGGTTCTTGATCACTCATGTATTATAATATACCTTTTGTTAGCTGTGCATTCACACTTCCAGCATCATTGTGCAATATCTTACACATTTCAGTACTCAATACAGCCTTCAATCTATCTTTCCCAGACACTATGGTTTTCAACCATTTGCCGCTTTTCAGAATGTCCTGCCTGCATGCCTAACTTATTACCCACAAATGTAACATTTATCATAAAAAGAGGGCAGATTTGACCACCCAGCGGGAAAGGCCAAAATTGAGATTCATGTGAGATGCGAGGTCAGTTTGCCATCTAACTGGCCCACTCCTGATGCCGGGTTCCGGATCTTGCTCAAATATGGCGAGCATATCATTAACCACAATTTGTATTAAATTCAATCTCATTGGTGAGAATGACATTGAAAGTAATGGACTCCTGAGAACTAACCGGCTCCCCAGCGAGAAATCACATGGGCGTTGTTTAATACTCTTTTTTAAAAGTGAGAAGCTGACATAATGGCTGCTGAAGGGAACTGAGGCGGTAAGTAGCCATTTCCATTTTAGGGCATGCAGTTCAAAGGCACTGGGGGGGGGGGGGGGGGGGGGCGCTGGGCTTGGTCTGGGGGCTGAAGCATTCCAGGTCAGAGGTCACCCCTGGGCAGGGAGGGAGGGGTGAGGGGCTTTTCGTCTGCGAGGCCTTCAAGCCATCTTTAAAAATTGTGGATACCCATAACACGGGAAGCTACAGCTGATCTATGTCTGCACTACCAAACACTTCCAGGACAGAGCCCTGTTCTTGGTTACATACTGAAGGTTACTTTAACTCCCTTTGACTGAGCAGCCTCTAGCTTCACAGATGACGTCTAATGCTAATGAAGAATTGGCCTTATTATCTGGGAGAGCACTTCCCAGCTGCAAGTTGTGTTTGCTGCTTGCTGCTACTTAGCTGCAAAAGCCTGCAGGCTGTAGCTGAGGGTTTGTTTGCTGGTTGCTGCTGCCTTTTCTGCTTGCCTGCTGCCTCTTCCCCTTGGGCTTACTTGCTGCATTCTAGATGAAGAAAGAAGGTAGCCTTTTGGTCTCTTTTACCTGGGGTGCGGCGAGGAGAGGATTCTGGCGGGACTACGACTGGGCTGAAGATGCAGGAAGACTTGCTTGAGCAGTCTGTGGATGTTTTTAAAGGACTGTTTTGTGCGTTCACTGTGTATTCTGTTCTGAACTTGTGGGTCACCTGTTAGTGCCATCTGTGTTCCTGTGGCCTGGTCCTCGGACAGGGTGGTGATAGAAGATCAGATTCTGATACTGCAGCAGAGGAGGAGCGGTGGCCCGACTCGACTGTGCAGCCCAAAGCTTGCGTTGGGATACTTTAATAGAGTATCGGTGACTTTTTATGTTCAATAACCATCTGCTGCTTCCATTATTGGAGCCGAGCAGGCCGCTGGTATTCCTTGGTTTCCTTTTGTTTTGCGTTTGGTCTATATTTGTGGGGTGGGGGGTAATTGTATGATGGATACCATGTAACTGCAGTTTATTTTTTTATCCGGTTGCAGCCCGCCTTGCCTCTGTGTCCTGGGAATCGTTGCATTGAGGCGCTGCCAGTACTGGAGAGGAGGAGGCGGTTTTCGCTTGCTTTCCCTCCTCCGTTATGCTCCATGTTGGTCCGATCTTCCGCTGGTTGGCTCACCAAGTGGCTTTCCACAAATTCAGGTTTACTGCAGGGAACGGGACTGGGGGGGGGGGGGGGCAGCAGTGCTAGAGGGAGAAGGATGGCGGGTTTGCTCTCCTTCCTCTGCTGTGCCCCGTGTCAGCGTGACCTTTTCTGGTAGTCTGTGCTGCTCATTCTCATGAACGTGTACTCTAAACAGGCATGACCGCAGTCATTCACGCATATACTCTTTATGCATGCACACTCTCACCAATATACACACACTGTCATTCACACATGATGTACACGCATTGGGCACAATTATTCCACTGACGTAGGTCTGCTGTGGGGAGGGGGTGGTGGGGCTGCCTCGACAGCTGGTGGTCTCAACAAAGAGACAGTACAGCACCTGTGCCACATTCTCGCGGACCGGGCATCCCATGGAGGAAGAGGACAGCCACTCCCAGTGGCTGTGAAGTCGTCTGCAGCCCTCAACTTCTCTGCCACTGGTTCATTGCAGTGCTCGAACAGGGACTTGCATAGTATATCACAAGCTACAGTCCACAAATGCATCCGGAAATCACGGATGTCTTGATTGATTGATTGATTTTCATTGTCACATGGATCAATGTACAGTGAAAAGTATTTTTCTGCGGCCAAGGGAATGTACACAGTACGTACATAGACAAAAGAATAATCGGCAGAGAACATTGACAAATGGTACATCAACAAATAATGATTGGTTACAGTACAGAACAAGGATCAAACAAAGCAATACATGAACAAGAGCAGCATCGGGCGTTGTGAATAGTGTTCTTACAGGGAACAGATCAGTCCAAGGGAAAGTTGCTTAGGAGTCTAGTAGCTGTGGGGAAGAAGCTGTTCCTATGTCAGGATGTGCGGGTCTTCAGACTTCTGTAATTTTTGCCTGAGTGAAGGGTCTGGAAGAGGGCTAAGCCTGGGTGTGAGGTGTCTCTGACAACGCTGTCTGCCTTCCTGAGGCAGCAGGAGGTGTGGACAGAATCAATGGGAGGGTGGCAAGCTTGTGTGATGCCTTGGGCAGAGATCACCACACTCTGCAGTTTCTTGCGATCTTGGGCCGAACAGTTGCCATACCAAGCTGTGATGCAGATGGATAGGATGCTCTCTGTGGCACATCTGTAGAATTTTGTGAGAGTCGATGCAGACATGCCGAATTTCTTTAGCTTCCGTAGGAAGTAGAGACGTTGTTGGGTTTTCTTGATTGTTGCATCAACGTGGGTGGACGAGGACAGACTGTTGGTGATGGTGACCCCCAGGAACTTAAAGCTATCGACCATCTCCAGTTCAGAGCCATTGATGTAGCTGGGGGTGTATGTTGTGCTACACTTCCCGAAGTCGATGATCACTTCCTTGGTCTTTTGAACATTTAGTGAGTGGTTGTTTTCGGTACACATGCAACCAAGTGATCTATCTCCCTTCTATAGTCTGATTCGCCATTGTTTGAGATACGACCTATCACAGTCATATCATCCGCAAATTTATAGATTGAGTTTGAGTTAAATCTTGCCACACAGCCGTGTGTGTATAGGGAGTACAGTAGAGGACTGAGCACACATCCTTGCGGGGCCCTGGTGTTGAGGACTATTGTGGAGGAGGTGCAGTTACCTATCCTGACAGTCTGTGGTCTGTTGGTGAGGAAGTCAAGGATCCAGCTGCACAGGGAGGGGTCAAGTTCAAGATTGCAGAGTTTGGTTATCTGTATGCCCGGGCAGCAGACTATACCAAATCTGAGCTGGACCAAGCCCATCAAAATGCCGGGCTGTAGGATTCTTCACCATCGCTGAGATGCTGCATGTTCAGGGTGTAATTGATGGCATGCATGTCACCTTGTGTGCACTGGGACATCTGGAGTTCCCTTCATTAACAGAAGGTGTTCCACTCCCTGAATGTTCAATGCGTGTCCCTCCCACCACCACTCCCCACCCCCCTTAGGGGGATGGGCAGTGTCGGCATTGTTAGCAGGTCATTATGCAAGGCAAGACAATGATGATCGCTCACTGTGAGGTAAGCTCTGGCGCTCCTCAGTTTATGTCAAAGTCTGACTCCCGTCTTTCTGCTGACAGTGCACTCACATAGATCCTCTGATTGGGGCCTGCATCAGGGGAGTTTGATCTTTGAACACTATGCCGGGTTGGGGGGGGGGGGGTTGGGAGGAGTGGAGGTCTTCAGGGAGTGAAGATTAATATAACAAGCTTCACATGTATCAGGCATGGCATGTTTTAATTGTGAACATTTGACATTTACATTCCCCCTAGCTACAGATAGTGCCCTCTTCCCCAATGCCACTCAGTGATCCTCGATCATCTTGATTTTACATGGTCCACTGCTATGTCTATGTGTGACCACAGGATGCACATCAAAGGTGGAGGCAGCCTGCTGCTTTTGCGTCCTGTGGCCTTTGATGCCCTTGACAGATGTCCTTTCCTTATAGGTGTGTGAGTCGGATCTCTGAAAATCGCCCCTTCCCCCCACCCCGCCCTCCCCCCTCCTCCAACCCCCTCTGTATTGGCCCTGCCTTGCTTATTATGAGCTATCTTCTCCTGCAGGGACGAAGAGAGGGCTTTTTGAGCTGCACGCTTGATGGATTAGGGTGATCTATAGCAGGTGGCATGTGTGGGCACCTCAAGTGTGCTGACGAACAAGCATGAAGATCAGGAGTGAAATTCTCCGGTATCGGCGCGATGTCCGCCGACCGGCGCCAAAACGGCGCAAATCAGTCGGGCATCCCGCCGTCCCAAAGGTGCGAAATCCTCCGCATCTTGGGGGGCCGAGCCCCAACCTTGAGGGGCTAGGCCCACGCCTGACTAATTTCCGCCCCGCCAGCTGGCGGAAAAGGCCTTTGTTGCCCCGCCAGCTGGCGTGGAAATGACATCTCCGGGTGGCGCATGCGCGGGAGCGTTAGCGGCCGCTCACGGCATCCCCGCGCATGCGCTGTGGAGGGAGTCTCTTCCGCCTCCGCCATGGTGGAGACCGTGGCGAAGGCGGAAGGAAAAGAGTGTCCCCACGGCACAGGCCCGCCCGTGGATCGGTGGGTCCCGATCGTGGGCCAGACCACCGTGGGGGGCACCCCGCGGGGCCAGATCGCCCGCGCCCCCCGCCAGGACCCCGGAGCCCGCCCGCGCCGCCTTGACTTGCCGGTAAGGTAGGTGGTTCAATCCACGCCGGCGGGACAGGCATCCTAGCAGCGGGACTTCGGCCCATCCGGGCCGGAGAATCGCTGGGAGGGGCCCACCAACCGGAGCGGCGCGATTCCCGCCCCCGCCGAATCTCCGGTGCCGGACAATTCGGCAACCGATGGGGGTGGGATTCACGCCAGCCCTCGGCGATTCTCCGACCCGGCGGGGGGTCGGAGAATCTTGCCCCAGATGTGGGAGGTGACGAACTTTCAACCAGTGATTTGTGGGTGGGGGAGTGGGAATTTGAGGGGTGACAGATGGAACTGACGTGAGGAGAGAGGTGGTAAGTTACTCTTGCAGTTGGGTGGAGGTCTTTGGTCTTCTTCCGACATTGGACTGGGGTCCTCCTTGTCATGCTGCCCACATTGACAGCTGTTGCCACTGTCTCCCAGACAGTACTGCTAATCCTACTGTCCTCCAAACCCTCAGCAAAACAGGATGCCCAGTCTCTCATCAATGGCATCAAGAAGCCTGGCCAGATCGGCATCGCCAAAGCGGGGAGCAGGTCTGCCGCTGCCATGTTTGTGTGTTGACTCAGTGAGTGGTGAGGGAGCGTTTAAAAGCAGCTCCCCACCTTGTTAGCGGCGAGATGCTGAGGCAGGAGTCTGGCAAATCAGGCGGCGAGACAGCCGTTAAATACGGGCTGCAATCTCTGCACGTTGAGAGACACCTTGCCAGTCGCACCCAAAATGACACTTCAAAATGTTTTTGTTAAATCGCACCCCAGAATGTCTATTGATGTGTTGGGTGCTCTGTTACACAGACGAACCAACACGGTTGCGAATGGTACAACTCAGTTTTATTACTAACATTTATTTACAGTGGTAAACTGGTAACTGAGGTTCGATCATTATCCTAGAATCTGTGGACCTATTCCTAATACTATCTTGTCGTGGCACTCAGCACATGGTGGATGTCTGAATGGCTTGCTATGAGCTCTGTGCCCTGAGCTGTCTCCTGCTGGAATGCCCGGGAAGTGTCGTGTTTTCTGTTTTGTACTGTGTATGCTCTTGCCTGTGATTGGCTGTGGTGTTGTGTGTGTGTGTTGATTGGTCCGTTGATCTGTCCATCAGTATGTATGTATGTTTGTACCATGATGTTTACCTGAATATCATGACATCTATGACTCTACGTCCAATCATTGAAGGAAATCTGCTAGTCATAGATGCCTAAACTAACCATTCCCATTTACAAACACCCTCAGCTTCATCTTTTACCTCGTCATAACAATTTTTCCTTTATTTCACAACTCTATACATATGCTATTGATCGAAACCAAAACTTAAAGCAATTTTGTTTTTAAAATGTAATAGCAGGAGATAGAAAAAAAAATATAGGGCTGGATTCTCTACACCCCGACGCCAAAATCGTGTTCGGCAACGGGGCAGGGAATCCAGTTTCACGCATGAAATCGGGACCGGCGCCGGTTCCGTGATTCTCCACCCCCCGAAAAGCGGCATACTGCGTATCCACCAGCTTAGGCCATTGCTTCAGGCCAGCCCCGCTATTCTCCGCCACCGACCGGCCGAATTCCCAACGGCGTATTTCTAATGTGGTCCTACCGTTCGGCATACTCGCGAGGTGGCTGCGGCCTCAGTGCGTGGCTGCCACCGTCGGGGGCGGGCCGATCAGAGGGCAGGGGGGTGTCTCATTTGCGGCTGGGGGAAATATGTGCAGGTGATCCGGGTCGGGCGGATGGCCGATCGAGGGCACTATTTCCGCAGTCCAGGTCCGCGGTCTGAGTCCACATAGAGCACGGCGTGGCCACTGAAAGCCACTGCCATGCACATGGACGGCCTCTGACCCGGAATTGCAGAGGGCCGTATCGGCAGCTGGAGCTGCGAGTTCCACGATAGCTGCCTGCTAGCCCCCTAGCCCTCTGCAAGGCTGTGAATCTGTGGCCTTTTGATGACAGTTTACCTCACGTAAAAGACGACAGTTTTCACGACGGCGTGGGGACATAATCCCTGAAACGGAGAATCCAGCCCATAGTTTCCAGATGGGAAGTCAGTTCAAATTACCTAGTACCCTATGAGTTATTGATTTAATACGTACTTGCAAACATAATCTATGATTTTGATTGAATTAGATTTGAGAAGTGTTTTAATATATATATTTAAAATAAATTAAGAGTATCCCATTATTTCTTTTCCAATTAAGGGGCAATTTAGCATGGCCAATCCACCTACCCTGCACATATTTGGGTTGTGGGGGCGAAACTCACGCAGACATGGGGAGAATGTGCAAACTCCACACTGACAGTGACCCAGGGCCGGGATTTGAACCCTTGTCCACAGCACTACAGTCCCAGTGCGAACTATTGCGCCACATTCCACCCGTGTTTCAATATAGT
This sequence comes from Scyliorhinus torazame, assembly GCF_047496885.1. Lineage (NCBI taxonomy): Eukaryota > Metazoa > Chordata > Chondrichthyes > Carcharhiniformes > Scyliorhinidae > Scyliorhinus > Scyliorhinus torazame. Next base: position 100,347,318 of record NC_092714.1, on the reverse strand, counting down.
GACATCAACAGTAAATGACAGTTCCTTGTCTTATTTTTAGTCTCTTAATTTCTCCAATATGGACTAAATATTGAATTTGATGTCATTTTATTTGAATGTGGTTTTCAGTCAGTTATCCCACAAGTCTATTACTTATCAAGGATTGATTCACTTGAGAAAAGAGCCAGTCCAATTCATTAGTGCTATGCATTTACAGACTGAGATGTATTAATCATAGCTCTTTTATCTGTATTCATGACTCCCTTTAATTGTCAGAAATTCAACAATTTACAAGAGAAAGGACTAACAGTCTCGATGTGCAATATCAGAAGATTACCTACAAAAAGTTTTCACCAGCAGTAAATCTAGATGAATGGAAGAAGGTATATTTTTTTGAAGATTTATTAATGGTATTCTACATTGTCATATTACATATTCATGCAGAAATGATGCACCTTTTTTGTTTCATAAGGTAAAAAGCTTCTGTTGGCTCAATTCCCGTCGCTGTATTAATTTAGCATTACCTTAACTCTTCTGCCATCCAAGCACGTAATGCATTTATCTGTCAGTATAGTCAAAGAATAATTTACAATTTGCAGTTCAGAATATTCTATTCAACTATTGATGCATTCTGTTGTGAAACCATGCTTTGGTTTAGCTCACTGGGCTAAATCGCTGGCTTTTAAAGCAGACCAAGGCAGGCCAGCAGCACGGTTCAATTCCCGTATCAGCCTCCCCGAACAGGTGCCGGAATGTGGCGACTAGGGGCTTTTCACAGTAACTTCATTGAAGCCTACTCGTGACAAGAAGCAATTTTCATTTCATTTCTTAAAACTTGACTATGAATTTACTGGCTGGAAACCACCAATTGAAATTTTAAGAAGACTAAACATTCCAATGACTAGAAATCACTGTCAAAGTGGAACAAGAAGTACCTTCTACATTCCAAAGTCAATGAGATTGTGACAGCCTGTCCGCAAAGCCTCAGTTTGAAGGAGTATGAATGAGAGCCATCTCCTATTCCATTAGCGAAGCATCCAATCACCTGGGTAATCAACTGGGTGAAAAAATTAGGTGTCTGCACATAATCACTTGGCAATCACTTGGCAATGGGACTCTGGCTATGGAAGGGAGTTGTCAAGGTTTCATCTAACCATGTGTGCACGGCAACTGGAATCCAATAGCCATGACCCAGTGGTGAGAGTGGGTCATGTGACAAGCCTAACCTTTTATACACCTGTTTTCTCTGCAGACCAGCACAAAAAAAAACATTGAAAAAATAAGATGTGGATCTCTCTCTCTCCGTCTAGTTCTATGTGTCTGTATGTGTCTCTGTGTGTTTGTCTCTTTGTGGGTGTGTCTGTGTGCACGTATGAGTAAATCAAAATGTTTTTCTTATTTTTCTTAGACCAACTTAAGTACAATAAATAGTATTTTCATTTATTCTTTAAGAACGCATCAAAATTTGTCTGATTGCGTCTTTTATAGGCACAGCATTTAAACAGTTAAACACTGAATTGCCAAGCATATCATTAAAACAAAGGGTGCTACCTGATGGTCTCATTGCTCCTGACCTGGTGACGCGATGAGGCTGTTAAATCTCATGAGAGGCCTCTCGCAAGATTTATGATGCTCGGAACGCCTTGTGAGATCGAACGATATGTCACAATATGGATTTTTCCCTTCCTGGGCAAGATCCAGGTTAACATATTTAAGTGAGCCATTAGGCTCCCAAGGCTCAGGAACTAATGGCCTCTCCAGGGAGAATTTGCATTGGTGCTGTTTAGCATTGGTCCACACAAATGTGGACCAGGTGTAATGGCATCTGGGGGGGTCTCTCAGGTCATTGGAGATTCCCGGATAGACGCTGGGCAGGGTGGTACGCTGGCACTCCCGCTGAAACCCGGATATCTTGGTACTGCCAGCCTGGCACCTTGGCATTGCCACCCATGCACCCTGAGAGAATTACCCTTACTGACCGAACATTACACATATTTTGCTGATTTTGTATTGGAAGTTAATTTATCTGAATACTGACATTTTGCCACAAAAGTTATCAATTAAAATGGAGTCAGCAGACTTAATTTGATCTGGTACACAACACAAAATTGAAAAGAAAAAGAACAATTTCAGGCCAACTAAACAAAGTCATAAACGAATAAAGAAAATGGAAATGCTGCAGGTAAATGCTGTACGGGACTGTTTTAATTGTTTATGCCAGTAAGACAAGAATCTTGTTCCCTTTTGTAGCTCTTGGGCCCTCATGGGATTATAAAATCAATATAGCAATCTTTCTTGAAAAGCCCATAAGGAAATTAAACGTTAGAAGTGGAATTGTCACCAGCTTGCACAGGCGATAGGTGGCACCTGTCTAGCATTCCTATTGAGGCATATTATTGAAACAATGCAGCTGTGTTTTATACCTGATCCATGGGATAAATCAATGCTGTCAGTGAGCATGAATGGAGCTGCAGGTAATGGTGATACAGTGGTTATAAGAATCATGTTAGAAATGTTAAGAGCTGGACAGAGTTCACTCAAACTGAAAAAAACAATCAATTCACATTCTGAGTCCATCAAGACTGATAGAAGAAAAGACCACAGGACTATTTTCTTCTACTCACAAATAAGAGGGTGAAGATGTGATGTTTATTAATTAGAATTGAGGGGTTTATTCTTTGTACATCCATGAAATCACAATGATTTGTTACTATTATCCTTTTTTCATTGTTTCATTACAATCAGATGTTGCCTCAGGTAAAATGCTCTTTTAAAGTATCAAGAAGCATGGAGGGGCCAGACACCAAGTTGGCACAGGGCTTTGCAGAGAGCTTGGAGCCCATCCATTCCAGCCTCTAATGTGTGACCAATTCCATTATTACAGTTATGGGCCAAACCATGTGTAGCATCTAATGGTCAATATTTCAGCTTCCGATGTGGACAAGCAGAAGCCACCCAACATCTGGGTAGAATAGTACAGTTTAGATTGTAGTCACGCAAGATCAGACTGATATCACCATCGCCACGGATACCAGTGCTCAAAGGGTGCTAGAAGGATCTCACAGTAATACGGCAATCTGTCCTCCGATACATTACTAGAATTGCTGAGGCACGGACCTGGGGAAGTTACAGTGGCTACATGGATCCTGCTGTCCTCTCTCAGGATGGCAGCCTTCATCAATGGCATTCTGCCAATGTGTTTGCTGTTGCCTGTCAGCCAGCCAGCACAGACCGATGCTGCTCATGCCAAGATGCTGAAGTCCAAAGCTAGGCCTTCTAGAGCCAAAATGCCACAAGGTTTTGGACATATAACCTCATAGAAAATAGGAGCAGAAGTAGGTCCTTCAGCCTTTTGTGTCTGCCTTGCCATTGAACAGGACCATGGCTGATCCTCTATTTGTATGCCATACTCCCGCTCTCTCCTTGTACCTCTTGTTGTCCTTAAGAATCTAGACATCTGTCTATTTCTTTCTTAAATATATTCAGTGATTTGGCCTCTGCAGCATTTTCTGGTAGAGAGCTCCATGGATTCACCACCCTCGAAGTGAAAATGCTACTCCGCATCTCAGTCCTAAATGGTCTAACCCTGCATCTTGAGACGGTGGACCCATGTTTTAGACGCCTTAGCCAGAGGAAACAACTTCCCTGCATCCAGTCTGTCCAACAATGTCAGACTGTTTTATGTTTAAATGAGATCCCCTCTCATTCTTCCAAACTCAAGTGAATACAAGCCTAGTCGACCCAATCTCTCCTCATACAACAATTCGGCCATCCCAGGAACCAGCTTGGTGAACCCTTGCTGCACTACCTCGTTGGCAAGTGTACCCTTTCTTCGGTAAGGAGACCAAAATTGCACATAATACTCTAGGTGTGGTCTCACCAAGTCCCTGTATAGCTGCAGCAATGGATCCTGATTCCTGTACTCAAGTCCTCTCGCAATGAAGATCAATATACCATTTGTCTTCTTAACTGTTTCTTGCACCTACATGCTTGCTTTCAGTGGTTCGTGTACCAGGACATCCAGATCTCTTTCTACATCAACATTTCCCAATCTATAACTATTCTCTGCTGTTCTGTTTTTCCTACTTAAGTAAATAACTTCACACTTATCCACGTTATACTGCATCTGCCATGGATTGCCCACTCACTCAACTTGTCTAAGTCACCTTGAAGCCTCTGAATATACTCTACGACAGTCACATTCCCAACAAGTTTTGTGTCATCAGTGAACTTGAAAATATTATATTTGGTTCCCTCATCCAAATCATTGATACATAGTGTGAATAGCTGGGACCCAAGCACTGAAAATCCAAATACGCAACATCTACTGGTTCTCAGTTAACTATTTTATTAATTATGCCCTCAACAAATCTCCAGCAGGTTTGTCAAACATGATGTCCCTTCCATAAATCCATGTTGACTTTGTCTAATCCTGTTGATATTTTTAAGTACCTGTCGTCACATCATTTATAACAGACTCTAGCAATTTCCCTACTACTAATGTAAGGCTAACCAGTCAGTAATTTCTTGTTTTCTCTCTCCGTCCTATTTCAAATAGTGAAGTTACATTTTTCACGCTCCAATCTGACAGGTCTGTCCCAAAATTTTGGAAGATGACGAACAAAGCATCCACTAATTCCATTGCGACCTGCTTTATTACTCGACTCGCAGGCCCAGGGGATTTTCCCATTCATTTCTCCGGCACTATTTTTTGTGATATAAATTTCCTTCAATTCCTCTTCATCAGTACAGACTTTATTTCTTAGCATTTCTCAAAAGGTATTGTGTCTTCCTCAGTAAAGAAAGAAACAAATAGCTGTTTTGCCATTTCCCTGTTCTCAGTTATAAATGATCCTTTTTCACATTTTAAAGGATCTACATTTATCTTCACTAATCCTTTACTTTTTGCATACTTATAGAAGTTCTTACAGTCTACTTTTATGTTCCTCGCAGCTTACTCCCATACTCCACCCCCCCCCCCCCAGCCCCCCACCCCACCCTCGAATCAATATCTCAATTCTCGTTTGCTAAATTCTAAACTGCTCCCAATTCTCAGGCTTTCTTCTTTTTCTAGCAACTTCATATGACTCCTTTTTGGATCTAATACGAGGGAACTTCAGCAATACCTGACTGGTGCTTTACCTTTCTGATGGTCATCCATTCTGTTTCGGCCTGTGCATTCTATATCTGCAGTATGACCACCTCATTGTCCCTACTATCCACAAAGATCTCATGCTTGCAGATGCTCTGCAGTGACTCCATTTGCAGCTCCAGCTCTGAAACACAAATTTTGAGTAGCTGTAGATGGAGAAAGTTCATGCACATGTGGTTGCCTTGGACACTGGAAGTGTCCCTGACCTCCCACATTGCACAGGAAGAGCATTCCACATGGACAAGCTGTCCTGCCATGACTTACCCTAAAACTACTCCCTTTACTTTTACTCCTTCTACTTTAGATAATATGAAGGACAGTAGAAATACTCATCAGGTCCTACTTACCAAGGCTGCTCGTCTTCTTTCTGAGAAAAGGTGGAATATGCAAGGAGCATCACTTTGCCTCTTCAATTAAATTCCTCAGTTACCAAACCCCAACTCAAGCACTCTAATGGAGCCCAAAACTGCGCTACAGTGATGCCCTCCACTCACTGTTTTAGAAACTGAAATCCCTGGCTCTCCTCTCACTGTTGAAAACACTGTAATTCCTCCCTGAGCCCCATTCTCTTTATATATTATTTCCTGTCTCAGATGTGTTCTCCAACGAGGTGCAGTCTCTGCCTCTCTCCTGAGCCATCAGCAGCTTGTCCCACGGAAATCACCAGCCTTCCACAATAAAATGCTTTATTCACTGGGGTGGAACTTCACTAGAACAGGCAAAGGCACAAATAGAAAAAAAGGCACCAGAAATGCACAAGTGCGATTCGTTTATGCATGTATAGAATTTGGGATGGTTTGATGTATAAAACTGAGTTGGAATTTTAAAAATGTTTTCATGTGCTTGTAATATTGTGGCCTAGCAAACAATACAATGGTCAGTAACAGTGAGAAGATAAGTTGTGGTACTGTTGGGAAGAGGGAATTGGGGATTGGTTTACTGGTTTCACAGTCAGATGAGTTGAGTGTGGAGATCCTGGATAGAAAGGGACTATATATTGGTCCCTCCTCATCTTCCTTAGTTGGTCAATGTATAAAGCTGATCCTGAGGGCTGTGTCCTCATCATGTCGCTGATGTGCAGTTTGCAACAGGCCATGGTGAACTGAGAACTCCAGGGCTCATTGAGAGGAACCTAGGTAGTGGAAGCTTTGTTTCTGCACTGTGATGATCTGCTTAATCAAATTTTCAGTGAAAGCATGGCTTTTGTTACATGCATGTTGCCTATATGTTGGTTGCATACTGGAGTCATGAGCATGTCAGCAAATGATAGCCCTTGTCACCCAGCAGCCATCACCTGGTTTCTCATGGTAACTCAAATGCAATGACATAGCAGACTGGCACAGAATGAATGCACAACGACTGCTGCCAGGCATTGAGCTATATGATATGCACAGCAGTTGGACATTACATTTCAGAATTGACAATGGTGCCCACAAAGAGATGTGCGTGCAGTCAATGGTATCCTGTACCATGAGGAAGCCTGCAATCCTCTCCAAGTCATATGTTCACTTTGGCAAGAGAGAATAGAATGTAGTAGGAGATGCTGTCAACATTGTCTGCCCCAGACTGGAATGAGGCCATTGTATAAAAGCTCATGTCCACAGTCACTGTCACAGGCACTGTAAATTTCAATCTCATCCCGCTCTGAGGTTGCAGTTGTGGTCTCAGTGAAGATGCTCTTACTGAAACATAGGCATTCGTGGAGGAAAATTGATTCCTGAACAACCTGGGCACACATGACCTCACGCTGCTGTTATGGGCGAGGCGTTTTCAGAACCCCAAAATGTATAATGAAGTTCAACTCACCTCTCCCTTTAATGGATGTGTTGCTTTTCTTCACTGTCTTTAAGTTCACAAAAGTCAATCTAATAGATAGACTTTTATCCCGGACAAGCCCCCAATTGTTATGGGCGAGGCGTTTTCAGAATCCCAAAATGTATCATCAACCAACTTCTCCCTTTAATGGATTTGTTGCTTTTCCGAGCACACGGCTTTTTCCCTTGATGTGGGATTACAATTATGGACACGTGGATTTTTAAACACAAACCACTGTTTATTCCATGAACTCAACTTAACATCTTCAAAAGACATTGGATCTCTTAACATCCCTTACTTCAGAGATAACTCAGAAAATATTGCAACAGTAAATAACTCCTTTAAATGTTCCTTCAAATTTCCAAGACACTTAACACCTTTAAACAGTGTCACATCAGGTTAAAGGATATATATATTTTCTGTAGAATGGCAGAGACATATTAGCTTGGTTGACTTCAGCTCCAGCACCTTGCTTTCTTCCTGCAAACTCTCTGGACACACACAGCCACACCCAAGCTGCTGTCTCAAACTGACTTTCTACTTTTAAACTGCTCTCAGCAAAATCAGCCAGGCACTTTTTAGCTGCTCTCAGCAAAACCAGCCAGGTACTTTTCTAATTGCAAAACTGCAACACTTGCAACTCTCTGGAAACACACAGACACACACACACTAATTTTAAACTGAAACTAAAAACCTGCAAAACCAAACTGCAAAATGGCTGAACTGAGCTGAGCTCCACCCACTCTATGTCATCATTGTTTTCTTAAAGGTACATTGCTTAAACATTTAGTTCTTAAAGGTACTCTTACATGACACAACCCCCAAGAAAAAAATAATAAACCATCAACTTCAACATGGTTTCATTTTTCACTTTTGCACCATCCACTAAGAAATGCACACAGTAAATATACCTTTTCAGTTTTTCTAAAAAAAAAACAACACACGCAAACAGGTATAACAATATAGTCCATTTTTCTTTGTTCTTCTTCCTCCAACCGAAATCCTTCTCGATTGACAGTCTCTTTGAACAAAGTCTCTGCACGATCCATCCATTCCGCTACTCCTCGGCATTTCTCTTTAGAATCAGGGGTGAAATTCTCTGGTATCGGCGCGATGTCCGCCGACTGGCGCCCAAAATGGCGCAAATCAGTCGGGCATCGCGCCGCCCCAAAGGTGCGGAATGCTCCGCATCTTGGGGGGCTGAGCCCCAACCTTAAGGGGCTAGGCCCGCACCCGACTAATTTCCGCCCCGCCAGCTGGCGGAAAAGGCCTTTGGTGCCCTGCCAGCTGGCACGGAAATGACATCTCTGGGCGGCGCCTGTGTGGGAGCGTTAGCAGCCGCTGATGGCATTCCCGCGCATACGCAGTGGAGGAAGTCTCTTCCGCCTCCGCCATGGTGGAGACCGTGACGAAGGCGGAAGGAAAAGAGTGCCCCCACGGCACAGGCCCGCCCGCGGATCGGTGGGCCCCGATCGCGGGCCAGGCCACCGTGGGGGCACCCCCCGGGGCCAGATCGCCCCGCGCCCCCCCCCCCCCCAGGACCCCGGAGCCCGCCCGCACGGCCTTGTCCCGCCGGTAAGGTAGGTGGTTTAATCTACGCCGGCGGGACAGGCATTTTAGCAGCGGAACTTCGGCCCATTCGGGCCGGAGAATCGCGGGGGGGGGGGGTGCCAACCGGCGCGATTCCCGACCCCGCCGAATATCCGGTGCCGGAGAATTTGGCAACTGGCGGGGGCGGGATTCACGCCAGCCCCCGGCGATTCTCCAACCCGGAGGGGGGTCAGAGAATCTCGACCCAGATACTTTAGTTCAATCTGACCACAGAGCCCCTTGCAATTTTCCAATACAGGAGCATTGGTGATCACAGCTTTCAGGCAGTCAAATGCCTGTTGAAAGTTTGCTGTCCAATGAAATTTTTTAGGTTTCTTTAGCAAGTCGATCAGTGGAGTAATCACGCCACAAAACATTTGCACAAAGGTTCGATCAAATTCATTCATGCTAAGAAATTGCATTATTTCCCTTCGTCTTGAGGGTATCGGAAACTCCGCAAGGAAAGTGATTCGGGCTTCTCCAAATTCACTTTCGGCTAGGTTCATCACCAGACCTGCCATCTGAAGTCGATCGAAGAACCCCATATGATGTTTTAAATGTTCTTTCCATGTCTGGAAGTTGGAAATGAAAGCAGATTATCCCACTTTCTCCATGCAATCCTTCAATGGTGGGACAGGATAAGAGTCCGTTCTTGTAACTGCATTCACCTTTCCATAGTCGACACACAACCGTTGGGTACCGTCTGGTTTAGGTACCATCACTATGGGTGAGCTCCATTGGCTGCAAGCCACTTCAATTATGCCATTTTTAAGCATACTTTCAATCCTTTGATAACCTATGCCAATTTTAAAGGATTAAGTCTATATGGATGTTGTTTGATAGGAACAGCATTTCCCACATCTACATCATGTATAGCCATTTTAGTACTTCCCAATTTAGCTCTACAAACCTGCCCATGTGATATCAATAACTCTTTCAGGTCAGTTTGTTTTTCCTCTGGAAGGTAACTTAACAATTCAATCCAATTTTTAAGAACATCCTCATTTTCCAATTTAATTTGAGGTATGTCAAATTCACAGTCATCTGGATTTGGTTTGTCACTTTGAGTTAGAATCATTAAAACCTCCTTTTTCTCTCCTTCCCTTTCAAAGTACCTTTTAAGCATATTCACATGACACACTCGGTGAGTCTTCCTTCTATCTGGTGTTTTTAACACATAATTCACCTCACTGAATTTCCTTTCAATCTGATACGGTCCACAAAACCTAGCTTTTTAAAGCTCACCTACCACTGGTAACGACACTAAAACTTTATCCCCACTGGCAAAACTACGAACTTTGGATTTCTTGTCTGTGACCCGTTTCATCACATTTTGTGCCACTTTCAAATGTTGTCTCGCCAATTCACCTGCTCTATTTAATCGTTCCCAAAAATTTGACACGTAATCCAATCGCGTAATTTCCGATTTCTCACCCACCAATTTTTCCTTAATCAATTTAAGTGGTCCTCTTACCTCATGACCAAAAATTAGTTCAAAGGACTAAATTTGGTAGACTCATTAGGCACATCCCTAATTGCAAACAATACGAATGGGATTCCTTTATCCCAATTCTCTGGATAATCCTGACAATACGCCCTCAACATTGTCTTTAATGTCTGATGCCACCTTTCTAACGCTCCCTGCGATTCTGGATGGTACACAGTTGATTTAAATTGCTTTATTCCTCAGCGATCCATAACTTATTTGAATAACTTTGAAGTAAAATTTGTTCCTTGGTCCGATTGAATTTTTGTGAGTAGTCCATATCCAGTAAAAAATTTAAGTAACTCCTCCACAATCCTTTTAGCTGTAATATTACGTACTGGAATGGCCTCTGGAAACCTAGTAGACACATCCATTACAGTCAAAAGATATTGATTCCCACTTTTTGTTTTAGGAAGCGGTCCTACACAATCAATTAGGATCCTTGTAAAAGGTTCCTCAAATGCTGGAATGGGTATTGATGGCGCTGGTTTTATCACTGCTTGAGGTTTCCCTATCACTTGACATGTGTGACATGATTGACAAAATGTAACTACATCTTTATGTAGTCCAGGCCAATAAAATGTTTCTGGATTTTAGCTTGAGTTTTCCTTATTCCCAAATGACCTCCCACTGTTATCTCATGTGCAACTCGCAACACCTCTTTTCTATAACCTACCGGCAATACTACTTGATGAACTTCTGCCCACTTTTCATCCGCCTGCATATGTTCAGGTCTCTATTTTCTCATCAAGACATAATTTTTACGGTAATAACACTCTGGTATACTCTCAGACTCCTCTTCCGTATATGCTTTCTGATATATCCGTTTTATTTCTACATCTTTCTGTTGTAACTCCTCCAATTTTCCTGAACTAAAAATATCCGCCTCATCCTCCACCTGTTCTTCTTCTTTTTCAACATCTGATCAAAAATCATTTCTAATAATTGCACTTCAACTTCATCTTCACTATTTGATTTCTCCTCTTGTCTTAACCTGTGACTTTGCGACCTTGTTACTACACAATCTGGAAAAATCCCTGATTATTCGTCCTTCAACACTTCAGTTGACTGATTTTCCACTGGCTTATCAACCACAGTAGGCATCACTTCCACCTGCGATCCAGCTATATCATGACCCAAGATAAACTGTATTCCTGGGCAAGATAGTTTATCTATTACTCCCACTACCACTTCACCACTCTTCACTGGACTTTCCAACCTTACCTTATATAATGGAACGCTACTTCTCTCACCCTGAATTCAACATATCACCACCTTTTCTCGCAGCATTCTTCCCAAACTACATAATTCCTCATCTCTTAACATTAAAGATTGACTAGCCCCTGTATCTCTTCAAATTGTGACTTCTTTACCTGCTCCTCCTGATACACATGAGTAAACTTTACCCACAAAAGTAAATTCTTGAAAGACATCTGGCACCTTCTTAACAATTACTTCCTGAACAGGCTGTACAATCGTTTCCACCTCCTTCGCTTCCCTTGGGCTTTCCTTTACCACTCTAACAAACCCCACTGTCTTATCCTGTTTTCCCACATCAGCCTTCCCAGTGCTTTTCTTCAACCACCAACACTGTGACTTTACATGGCCTAGTTTATTACAGTGAAAACATCTGAAACTTTTCATTTCTTTTCCACCCTCCTGAATTTCTTTTTTAATCTGAGGTACACACTCTTTATTGTCTCCCATCAGATCACCTTTACCTTTACCACTTGAGTATTTCTCATGTCCCCAGTTTCTGTCCCTCACTGGCTGAAATTGATGTCGGAAACCAATCTTTGATCTTTGATCTAATTCATAATCATCTGCCATTTCCACTGCTAATCTCGCAGTTTTAACCCTCTGTTCTTCCACATGAGTTCTCACTACATCAGGAATTGAATTTTTAAACTCCTCCAAAAGTATAATTTCTCTGAGAGCTTCATATGTTTGGCCTATTTTCAAAGCACTTATCCACCTATCAAAATTACTCTGTTTGAGCCTTTCAAACTCCATTTATGTTTGACCAAATTCTTTCCTTAAATTTCTAAACCTTTGTCTGTAAGCTTCAGGCACTAGCTCATATGCACTTAAGATGGATTTCTTCACCTCCTCATACGTTCCAGATACCTCCTCCGGTAGTGATGCAAACACTTCACTTGCTCTACGTACCAGCTTTGTTTGAAGCAGTAACACCCACATGTCCTGTGGCCATTTCATTTGTTTAGCTACCTTCTCAAATGAATTGAAAAAGGCTTCCACTTCCTTCTCGTCAAACCTTGGCAATGCTTGGACATATTGAAATAGATTCCCACCAAGCCTTCGACGATGATGCTCTTTCTCACTATCCACATCACTATCATCCAACTGTATGTTTCCCTTCACGTCTGCCAATTTTAACTGATTGTCATATTTCATGGCCATTTTCTGAAGTTCAAACTCCCTCTCTTTATCTTTTTCCCTGATCTGTATCTCCCTTTCTTTTTCTTTTTGTTCTGCTAGGGCTATTCTTTCTTTTCTCCTTTCTTCTCTCTCCTTTTCTTTTTTATCTCTCTCTCTTTCTCTTTCTTTTTCCTCTCTCTCTCTTTCCTCTTTCTCACTCTTATATGCAAGCCGCTTTAATTATTTCTCATGTTCCATTTGTTTAATTTGAAACTGAATTTTTGCCATTTCCAATGGGACAAACTCTATCTCAGGCAACTTCAAATGCTTAACAACTGCCATAATCACCTCATCTTTCGCATTTTGTCAGGCAATGTTAACTGCAATGTTCTTGCCAAATCTAACAGTCTGCTTTTTGTTTCTGTCCGTAAGTACTACGTGTGTCATTCTTCCCCCCAAAAAACTTCTGAGCCTCTGAAAGAGCCATTGTTCACAACACTCTCCCCACCTAAACTAAAATACCACACCGGAAAAGCTACAATCCTTCACTGTCTTTAAGTTCACAAAAGTCAATCTAATAGATAGACTTTTATCCCGGACAAGCCCCCAATTGTTATGGGCGAGGCGTTTTCAGAATCCCAAAATGTATCATCAACCAACTTCTCCCTTTAATGGATTTGTTGCTTTTCCGAGCACACGGCTTTTTCCCTTGATGTGGGATTACAATTATGGACACGTGGATTTTTAAACACAAACCACTGTTTATTCCATGAACTCAACTTAACATCTTCAAAAGACATTGGATCTCTTAACACCCCTTACTTCAGAGATAACTCAGAAAATATTGCAACAGTAAATTACTCCTTGAAATGTTCCTTCAAACTTCCAAGAGACTTAACACCTTTAAACAGTATCACTTCAGGTTAAAGGATATATATAGTTTCTGTAGAATGGCAGAGACATATTAGCTTGGTTGACTTCAGCTCCAGCACCTTGCTTTCTTCCTGCAAACTCTCTGGACACACACAGCCACACCCAAACTGCTGTCTCAAACTGACTTTCTACTTTTAAACTGCTCTCAGCAAAATCAGCCAGGCACTTTTTAGCTGCTCTCAGCAAAACCAGCCAGGCACTTTTCTGATTGCAAAACCAAACTGGAACACTTGCAGCTCTCTGGTAACACACAGACACACACACACTGCTTTTTAAACTGAAACTAAAAACCTGCAATACCAAACTGCAAAATGGCTGAACTGAGCTGAGCTCCACACGCTCTATGACATCACTGATTTCTTAAAGGTACATATCTTAAACATCCAGTTCTAAAAAGTACTCTTACATGACACTGCGAACACTTCACCCATCTCTTCCAGCAGCTTTGCCTCCTCTGAGTCAATCCTGTTCATTCTCCCTGTTATGATTTAGATCAAAAGGAGTGCTTACTAATGCACCCATATCTGAGAGAAAGTGGCTTGTGCACAATCCTTGGAGTCAGGGCAAAGTCTTCCAGCTCATATCACACCATTCCCTGGAGACTTCAGGAATTTTAAAGCATTCCACAAACATAAGAACATAAGAACTATGAGCAGGAGTAGGCCATCTGGCCCTTCGAGCCTGCTCCGCCATTCAATGAGATCATGGCTGGTCTTTTGTGGACTCAGCTCCACTTTCTCGCTCGAACACCGTAACCCTTTATTCCACTATTCTTCAAAAAACTATCTTTATCTTGAAAACATTTCATGAAGGAGCCTCAACTGCTTCACTGGGCAGGGAATTCCACAGATTCACAGCCCTTTGGGTGAAGAAGTTCCTCCTAAACTCAGTCCTAAATCTACTTCCGCTTATTTTGAGGCGATGATCCCAAGTTCTGCTTTCACCCGCCAGCGGAAACGACCTCCCTGCATCTATCCTATCTTTCCTCTTCATAATTTTATAGGTTTCTATAAGATTCCCCCGCATCATTCTAAAATCCAACGAGTATAGTCCCAGTCCACTCAACCTCTCCTCGTAATCCAACCCCCTCAACTCTAGGATTAACCGAGTGAATGTCCTCTGCACGCCTTCCAGCGCCAGTACGTCCTTTCTCAGGTCAGGAGACCAAAACTGAACACAATATTCTAGGTGTGGCCTCACTAACACCTTATACAGTTGCAGCATAACCTCCCTAGTCTTAAACTCCATCCCTCTAGCAATGAAGGACATAACTCCATTCGCCTTCTTAATCACCAGTTGCACCTGTAAACCAACATGTTGTGATTCATGGACTAGGACACCCAGGTCCCTCTGCAAAGCAGCATGTTTTAATATTTTATCATTTAAATAATAATCCCTTTTGCTGTTATTCCTACCAAAATGGATAATCTCACATTTGTCAACATTGTATTCCATCTGCCAGACCCCAACCCATTCATTTAAACTATCCAACTCCCTCTACAGACTTCCAGTATCCTCTGCACTTTTTGCTTTACCACTCACCAAACTTGGATACATTGCACTTGGTCCCCAACTCCAAATCATCTATGTAAATTGGGAACAATTGTGGGCCCAACACTGATGATTGAGGGACACCACTAGCTACTGATTGCCAACCAGCCAAACACCCATTAATCCCCACTCTTTGCTTTCTATTAATTAACCAATCCTCTATCCATGCTACTGCTTTACCGTTAACGCTGTGCATCTTTATCTTATGCAGCAACCTTTTGTGTGGCACCTTGTCAAAAGCTTTCTGGAAATCCAGATATACCACATCCATTGGCTCCCCGTTTTCTTCCGCACTCGTAATGTCCTCAAAAAATTCCACTAAATTAGTTAGGCACGACCTGCCCTTTATGAACCCATGCTGCATCTGTCCAATGCGACAATTTCCATCCAGATGCCTCACTATTTCTTCCTTGATGATAGATTCCAGCACCTTCCCTACTAACAAAGTTAAGCTAACTGGCCTATTATTACCCACTTTCTGCCTACCTCCTTTTTTAATCAGTGGTGTCATGTTTGCTAATTTCCAATTCGCCAGTACCACCGCAGAGTATAGTGAATTTTGGTAAATTATCACGAGTGCATTTGCAATTTCCCTAGCCATCTCTTTTAGTACCCTGGGATGCCCAGGAGACGTGTCTACCTTTAGCCCCATTAACTTGCCCTTACCTCCTTCGTGATAACAATTGTCTCAAGGTCCTCACCTGACATAGCCTCATTTCCATCAGTCACTGGCATGTTATTTGTGTCTTCCACTGTATAGACCGACCCATAAAACATGTTCAGTTCCTCAGCCATTCCCTCATCTCCCACTGTTAAATCTCCTTCTCATCCTCTAAAGGACCAATATTTACCTTAGCCACTCTTTTTTGTTTTATGTATTTGTTGAAATCTTTACGATCTGTTTTTATATTCTGAGCAAGTTTACTCTCATAATCTATCTTGCTCTTCTTTATAGCTTTTTAAGCAGCTTTCTGTTGCCCCCTAAAGATTTCCCTGTCCTCTAGTCTCCCACTAATCCTTGCCACTTTGCATGCTTTTTCCTTCAATTTGATACTCTCCCTTATTTCCTCAGATATCCACCGTCGATTTTCCCTCTTTCTACCGAGCATCCCTTTTATTGTTATAAACTTTTGATGAGCACTGTGAAAAATCGCTTGGAAGGTTCTCCACTGTTCGTCAACTGTTTCACCATAAAGTCTTTACTCCCAATCTACCTTAGCCAGCTCTTCTCTCATCCCATTGTAATCTCCTTTGTTTAAGCACAAAACATGAGTGTTTAATTTGACCTTCTCACCCTCCATCTGTATTTTAAATTCCATCATATTGTAATCGCTCCTTCCGAGAGGATCCCTAACTATGAGATCATTAATCAATCCTGTCTCATTACACAGAACCAGATCTAGGATCGCTTGTTCCCTTGTAGGTTCCATTACATACTGTTCTAGGAAACTATTGTGGATACATTCTATAAACTCCTCCTCAAGGCTGCCTTGACCAACCTGGTTAAACCAATCGACATGTAGATTAAAATCCCCCATGATAACTGCTGTACCATTTCTACATGCATCTGTTATTTCTTTGTTTATTGCCTGCCCCACCATAATGTTACTATTTGGTGACCTATAGGCGCCTCCTATCAATGACATTTTTGCCTGACTATTCCTGATTTCCACCCAAATGGATTCAACCTTATCCTCCATCACGCTGATGTCATCCCTCAGTACTGCCCGGATGTCATCCCTAAATAACAGAGCTACACCACCTCCCTTACCATCCACTCTGTCCTGCCAAATAGTTTGATACCCTTGGATATTTAACTCCCAGTCGTGACCATCCTTTAACCATGTGTCAGCAATGGCCACTAAATCATAGTGATTCATGATGATTTGCGCCATCAACTCATTACCTTATTCCGAATACTGTGAGAATTCAGGTAAAGTACCCTTATGTTGGCTTTTATACTTCTGTTTTGAATCTTAACACCTTTATCAGTAACCTCTCCTAAGTTATTTTTCCTTTTAACTTTTCTCCTAATTCTCCTTATTGTTGAATCCATATCTTCATGTAATGACCTGCTGCTTCACTTTCCAGTTATGTTTTTACTCCCCGTTTTATTCCTTTTAGTATTACTGGCCTATTCACTGATCTCTACTCAGTCACTGTCCCCTGTACTGTGGCCCTTTTTGATTTTTGACTATGGCTTCTCTGCCTTACACTTTCCCCCTTCCTGCCTTTTGTTTCTGTCCCCGTTTTACTTCCCTCCGACTTCCTGTATCGTTTCACTTCCCCCTGCCACATTAGTTTAAACTCTCCCCAACAGCCCTAGCAAACACCCCCCAGGACATTGGTTCCAATCCTTCTCAGATGCAGACCCTCCGGTTTGTACTGGTCCCACCTCCCCCAGAACCGGTTCCAATGCCCCAGGAATTTGAATCCCTCCATCTTGCACCACCTCTCGAGCCACGCATTCATCCTATCCATCCTGACATTCCTACTCTGACTAGCTCATTGCAATCATAGCAATCCTGAGATTACTACCTTTGAGGTCCTACTTTTTAATTTAACTCCTAACTCACTGAATTCAGCCTGTAGGACCTCATCCTTATATCATTGGTGCCTATATGCACCACGACAGCTGGCTATTCACCCTCTCAAAACAACCAAACATGACTATAATAGCAGCAACATCTGTTGAAATGGAGCAGCAACTAGTTACTAAATAGTTGATGATCCCGTTAAATATTGTTTGTTGAGTCGGGACAAGAGGTGGTGAGGCTGTCCTTCCTGTTGCTGAACATGCTGTCAATCGTGTGCGTTTTAGAGATGTTTGGAGTGTTGTGCTCCAAAGTGATAACACTGGCACCAAATCAATGTCACAGCCTGATTGACATCACAATATGCATACGTCCGGCAGGAATTCCTGGGTACACTGATACTCTCACCAAAACCGCATCTGGGGTGAATCGGAAATATGCATGCATATTACAGGTGCAATTTTAAAGCAAAATGTGCCTGAAAATTAGCCTCAAGGATACAAATTTTGTGGCTAATAAATTTACATGGACAGAATTCAATCCACAGAGGGATCTGAGGTGGGGAAGCCTGCCCTTAATGTCCTTAACTGCCCTGCCAAATCTGAATTTGCAGGCAGATGTCAGCTTTACGGGTGCATGGGGTGGGGAAATTTGAAAATAAAATAGGTTTGATTCTGAGTGGGAAGTGGGGGGCTCCCTAATCAGAAACCCCATTCTGATTGGGGGCACTCTCCTCTTAAGGCCAGATGACTTCTGGACCTACCCCCCTAACCCACCCCCACCCCCTCCCGACTAGGCTATTCCCCAAGACCCTGACTGCGCCCCACTTGTGAGCCCCCAGATTTTCTCTTAATGGACATAATGGCCCAGGCACCTCCCTTCAGTGCCTCTTCCAACCACTCCAGCGCTATGCCTGGAGGAGTCGGAGAGCTGCTAGCCAATTTGGTTGGCTAGCAGCTCTCCAAAGCGGTACTGCCACATGAGTGAGAGGCGGAAGTTCCACCTTATGTCAATCAACCCTCGTTAAAGCATAACGTGGCATTGGGGCTACTGTAGTCGGCGAGGATGCATTCCCAGAGTCCCCACTATGCTGAAAATTCAGGCCTATGTGTTTCCGTAGAAAGGTGCATTGAAATTAGTGGGGCGTAGAATGCTTGGAGCCATGGGCGGGGATACCAGGCTAGCTGGGCGGGCTAGCTCACGGAAGCGCAGTGGGGGGGCGAGCAGGTGACTTGTTTGTTATGGGGGTTGGGATTGTTGTTTTGTTAGTGAGGGGGTGGGAGGGGGGGAACTATTCTGCTGTCAGGAGAGACACTGGCGCTTGGAAACAAATGGGAGGTCGATGATGGTGGACACCCGAGGGCGGGCCTGAGGAAGCGTTGGACGCGGCCGGAGGCTGGCCTAAGAAGGGTGATGGTTGATCGGCAGAGGGGTGGGGGACGGGGTGCTCTCCGACCATGCTGATCACATGGAACGTGAGAGCGCTGAATGGGCTGATCAAGAAGGCTCGTGTGTTTGCGCATCTGAAGAGGCTGAAGACGGACGTGGCAATGTTACAAGAGGCACACCTGAAGGTGGTGGATCAGACTAGGCTGAGGAAGGGTTGGGTAGGGCAGGTATTTCATTCGGAGCTAGATTTTAAAACTAGAGGAGTTGCGATCTTCATTACTAAGCAGGTTTAATTTGAGGAGCATAGTGGTGGATCCGGGGGGTAGGTATGTTATGGTAAGTGTGAAGTTGGAGGGGTGCCGCTGGTCTTAGTAAATATTTACACACCAAACTGGGATGACGTGGAGTTTATGAGATGGGTATTGGGGAAGATCCCGGACCTGATCTCATAGGTTGATCATGGGAGGGGACTTTAATACGGTCATTGAATCGAGGTTATATCGGTTGAGTTCAAGGACAGGGAGGGTGTCAGCCACGGCGAAGGAGCTAAAAAGGTTCATGGAACAGATGGGGGGGTGGATCCATGGAGGTTTGGACAGTCAAGAGTGAAGGAGTTTTCTTTTTTCTCCCAGGTTCACAAAGTGTAGTCCCGCATTGATTTTTTTGTTTTGAACAAAGCTTTGCTGGCGGGGGTGGTGGATGCCGAGTATTCGACAATTGTTGTGTCAGACCATGCCCCACACTGGATGGACTTACGAGTGAGTAAGGAGGGGGGTCAGCGCCCGCAATGGAGACTGGATGTAAGACTGTTGCAGATGAGTGGGTGTGCGCATGGGCGGGGGAGGCCATCCAGAATTATTTGGAGATAAATGATACGGGGGAGGTTTCGGCAGCAATGGTGTGGGAAGCACTAAAGGCGGTGGTTAGGGGGTAGCTAATTTCGATACGGGCTCATAGGGAGAAGGTGGAACGGGCAGAGATGGATAGGTTGGTTAGGGAGATACTCGAGGTGGATAGAAGGTATTCTGAAGCCCCGGAGGCAGGGTTGTTGAAGGAGCGGCAGAAGCTGCAGATGGCGTATGGGCTGTTATCTACAGGGAAGGCAATGGAGCAGTTGAGGAAGGCGATAGCAATGGTATACGAGTTTGGGGAGCAGGCCAGTAGGATGCCAGCACAGCAGCAAAGCAAAAGGGAGGTGGCGAGGGAGATAGGAAGAGTGAAGGACAGAGGAGGAAACATGGTACTGGACCCAGCGGGTGTGAATGGGGTGGTAAAGGAGTTTTACAGTCGGTTGTATGAGTCGGAGCCCCCAGCTGGGATGGAGGGACTGAGGCAGTTCTTGGGAAGGTTGAGGTTTATGAAGGTGGAGGAAAGGTTGGTGGAGGGGCTGCGGCGCCCCGATCGGGATTGAAGAAATACTAGAGGGATTGGAGGCCATGCAGTCGGGCAAGGCCCCGGGACCGGATGGCAGCCCAGTGGAATTTTACAAGAAGTTCTCTGGGATGCTAGGCCCGCTGCTGGTGAGGGTATTTAATGAGCCAACAATGTCACAGTTTTCGATCGCATTGATTCTGAAGCAGGAGAAGGACCCAGAGCAATGTGGGTCATACAGACCAATCTCCCTATTAAATGATGATGCAAATTGCTGGCCAAAATCATGGCCTCGAGGATAGAGGACTGTCTTAAGGGTAGGCAGTTAACGGCCAATGTTAGAAGGCTCCTGAATGTGATCTTGATGCCCTCCGAGGGAGGGAGGCGGAGGTCGCTATGGACGAGGAGACGAAGGCCTTCGACCGGGTGGAATGGAATTATTTGTGGGAAGTCCTGGGACGTTTTGAGTTTTGGCAGGGCTTCATTGACTGCATTCGGTTGCTGTACCAGGCACCGATGGTGAGCGTGCGGACGAACCGGGTGAGCTCGGGCTATTTAAGATTGCACCCGGGGACGAGGCAAGGATGTCCCCTCTCCACACTGTTGTTTTCCTTGACCATAGAACCATTGGCGATGGCGATGAGAGCGTCAAAGGACTGGAAGGGGCTAGTCTGGGTGGGGTGGAACACAGGGACTCGCTATATGCAGGCGACCTACTCCTATACACTTACGACCCGTTAGGGGGAATGGGGGAGATTATGCGGATCTTACGGGCATTTGGCCAGTTCTCGGGGTACAAATTGAATATGAGTAAAAGTGAGGTGTGTGTGATCCAAGCGAGGGGGCAGGTGAGGAGACCGGAGAAGTTGTTGTTAAAGGTGGTGGGAGAGAGTTTTCGTTACCTGGGTATTCAGGTAGCAAGGAGATGGGAGCAGCTACACAAATTAAATCTGGGCTGATTAGTGGAACAAATGAAGGAGGACTTCCGGAGGTGGGACATGCTCCCGTTGCCACTGGTGGGGAGGTTACAGACCGTAAAGGTGACGGTTCTTCCAAGATTTTTGATTGTTTTTCAGTGTCTCCCTATTTTTATCCCAAAGGCCTTTTTTAAGCAGGTGAACAGGGTGATATCTAGGTTTGTGTGGCCGGGTAAAACCCCACGAGTAAAGAAAGTGTTGCTGGAATGGAGCCGAGGCGAGGGAGGGCTGGCACTGCCGAACATTAGGAGCTACTACTGGCGGTGAATATAGCCATGATTAGGAAGTGGGTAGTTGGGGAGGGGTCAGTGTGGGAGCAAGTGGAGGGGGCATCATGTAAGGGCTCAAGTTTGGGGGCATTGGAAACAGCACCTCTTCCATTCTCACCGGCCCAGTACTCCACAAACCCAGTGGTAGTGGCGGCCCTGAGAATCTGGGGGCAATGGCGGAGCATATGGGAGTAGAGGGAGCGTCGGTGTGGGCTCCAATCTGTGGTAATTACCGCTTTGTGCCGGGGTTGATAGATGGAGGGTTTCGGAGGTGGCAGAGAACGGGTGTCGAGATTCTGGGGGATCTGTTTATTGATGGGAGCTTTCTCCGTCCAGAGGATCTGGAAGTGAAGTTTGAATTGCCGGGAGGGAATGGGTTCCGATATCTCCAGGTAAGGGATTTTGTGCGAAGGCAGGTTTTTACCTTTCCGCTCCCTCTGCCACAGGGGATACAGGACAAGGTAGTTTCGAGAACGGGGGTGGAGGAGGGGAAGGTATTGGATATTTATAAAGAACTCATGGAGTTGGAGGAAACCCAGATAGGGGAGACAAAACGTAAATGGGAAGATGAATTGGGTCTGTGGGAGGATGCCCTGAGCAGAGACAATACGTCCTCATCGTGTGTCAGGTTCAGCCTGAAACAATTCAAGATAGTCCACCGGGCACACATGATGGTGGCCCAGATGAGCAGGTATTTTGGAGTAAAGGACAGGTCTGGGCGATGTGCAGGAGGGCCCGCAAATCATGTCCACATGTTTTGGGCATGCCCGAAGCTCAGGGGATTCTGGCAGGGATTTGCAGATGTCATGTCCAGGGTGTTAAAGGTGAGGGTGGCACTGAGTCCAGAGGTGGCAATTTCAGAAGACCCGGGAGTCCAGGGGGTGAGAGAGGTTGATGTTTTGGCCTTTGCCTCCTTGGTAGCCTGGAGGCGGGCGGATCTTGCTAGTGTGAAGGGACTCAAAGCCCCCCAAAACAGGGGTATAGGTTAGTGACATGGCTGGGTTTCTCAGGCTTGAGACAATCAAGTTCGCCCTGAGAGGTTCATCATTAGGCTTCGTTCCGAGGTGGCAGCCATTTATCGAATTCTTCGGGGAAAATTGAACTGTCAGCTGATTCAATATTGGGGGGGTTAGGGAGCAAGGGAGGGTAGGGGGGAGGGAGTTAGACTATGTCGGTCTAGCTTAGGTGAGAACTGTGGGAGATGGAGGGGTGTGTTATGCGTTGAACCATGTTGATATCTGAACTTGTATTTTTTGTTATTATAAAACCATAAATACCTTAATAAAATATTTATTTTTAAAAGAAAGGTACATTGAACATTTTTCAAAAGACAGCTAATTGGCCAATTTTATTTACTTCATGATTTTACCTTGCTTAAATGATATATAGATCCATCGACAAAATCACAAATAAAAATCACCCCCTCCAATTTGATGGTGGAACTACAAGAATGTTGGAACTACTCTTGCTAACCTAATTTTCATCTGCCAACAATGATAATATTTCTTTCCCACTTGCTAATCAATTTTTCACTTGATTAAGGTGCTGCTGAGCATGGTATAGAAAGTTAGTAGGTGGATAAGGAATTGATAAACAGAATGCCCACCAGCTGACTTTTACCTCTACTGATTGCATAATACTAGAAATACGTAAATACCTGTCTTGTTGCAGTCAAATCACTTTATTGTTTACCAGACTAATAACTTTATAATAGTTTACCAGCCTACAGGATTCTAATGTCACCAGGTTGTTCCTTTAAATATTGTCCTGTGGTTATTGGAAGGCATACATGCCAGAGAATATTTATTGTTAATTGTAAGGTAACAATAATATTTCCCAGCAGTCTATCCATTCACTACCACCAGAAACAAATAGTTGCCGCAAAATATAGAACCTGCTCAGTGAATATTTGAGTATTTGAATTTCATTGCCATGGTAAAAAGTGATAAATACCAAACATGGACATTATAAACTGTCAGGCAAAAAAAAGAACTGAGGTAAATTCACTACAGAGTATAACCATTCCTTTGGCAGGCAATTTAGCTGACTTATTCGTGGTCATATCCACACAAATACCTGAGTGACATTTAGTGATTCTAGCTACAGCCTTGCAGCACTTTTTAAAGCTGACCTCTGAAAACCAGAGGTATTTTCGAATAAATATATTGAAACATTTTATCAAAATCTAACCTGCATTTGTAAAAATGTTATCATGTTGCAAAGCATTTATTGCTATGATTAATGAGCAACTCACTTCTTATTATGCATACGACTACACAGATGGTAAAAGGCAAACAAGGGAGCATTTAGTCTTATATCATGTAGCAATATATATTTTCTTAAAGCATTATGGGAAACATAAAGTGGTGTTCTTCAGTCTGTACCGGCAGCTTTGAAGGCAGTGGGGCTCATAAAATGCAGTGTGTGGCCTGCCCACTGCCTCCCCATCTACCCTCCAAC
Organism: Scyliorhinus torazame; assembly: GCF_047496885.1. Classification (NCBI taxonomy): domain Eukaryota; kingdom Metazoa; phylum Chordata; class Chondrichthyes; order Carcharhiniformes; family Scyliorhinidae; genus Scyliorhinus; species Scyliorhinus torazame. Next base: position 100,323,433 of record NC_092714.1, on the reverse strand, counting down.
ATGTCTCCCACTTTACAGAGAGTGGTGGAGGTGTCAGGTAGCCCATGCACAATTGGGCCGATTGGGGCCCTTAAGTGGCCAATTAATGACCACTTGAGTACCTTATCCCACCCCCTCTCACCACTATTTTACCTGCAACAGGGTAAAGATCCAAGCCATGCGGGGAGGCCAGCAGCTTCAACTGCATTGGTGCTTGTGTTCTACAGGAGAGTAATGTATCGCCTTTGGGGTCGCTAGTGCCCATCAGAGATAATGTCCAAAGTCAAACCCTTTTTGATCCTTTAACCCCCATACCCCCACTAGTTTCTTAAATTTGGCCTCCCCCAGTTTCCTCACTCCCTTCACGAAGGCCTGCCATCCAAGCACTGCCAATGTTCTGGACGTGCCTTCAATCTAGCCTCTATTAGCTCTTTTTCTTTGGGGACTGACTGTTGTCCCAATATTGGCCAATGCTCGAACCAATCAATTGGCCGGTAGCTCTCTAGGTTGGATCTTGCTCCCTAGATGGGGGTGGAAGTCTGATCCTTCACCAATTAACACCCCACTTAAAGTTGAATGGCTGCAGGGCAGCCTGTATCAGCCGAGATGCATTCCCCACTGATTCTGAGGGTTGCGGGGTGGGAAATCCCGTCATCAGAAAAACGTTTCCCGTAATCATCTTCCTACTCCTTCAGGTACCATGGCCTGAAAGGGGGTTGGTGACCATGGAGTTCCATTGGATTGGTCCAGGATTATACCTGGCAAAGTACCGCAGTCATTTGACTTTTGCAGTATGGCTGACCAGGAAACTCTCCCGCTCTTTACCAACTGCTACCAGGCATATTAAAAGGATTTACAGGTTGATAGCAAACTGGTCATATTATTATTATTTTTAAAAAAAATTTAGTGTACCCAATTCATTTTTTCCAATTACGGGGCAATTTAGTGTGGACAATTCACCTACATTGCACATCTTTGGGTTGTGGGGGCGAAACCCACGCAAACACGGGGAGAATGTGCAAACTCCACACGGACAGTGACCCGGAGCCGGGATCGAACCTAGAACACGGCGCCGTGAGGCAACAGGGCTAACCTACTGCGCCACCATGCTGCCAAACTGGTCATATTATGAACACACCTTTCCTGGTCATCCAATCCTGAAGACCGCCATCCCATAAAAACCTTAAATGACCTTAATGCATTGTTGTATCTATATATTCAAGTCGTCTTTAATTGCTTATTTTAATAGATTACTACCTGGAGGGCTTGAACACACAGGAAAACTTGGGCCAGGATTTTCTGGCCTCGCGACAAGGTGCAGCGAGCCATTCAAATCTTTGTTGACTTTGAAGGGACTGGGAAAACCCCACTCAAGGAGAGTTATAGACAGCAGGGGATTTGAGTCCATAGCTCTGTCGAGACTGGAGTCTTAATCCAATGCTTTTGACCACATGACCACTACCACTTAAATTCCACCAGCTGCCATGATGGGATTTGAAACCAGTCTCTGCAGTATTTTTCTGGTGGGCCTCTGGATAACTAGACCAATAACATGACCATAATGCAGTTGTCCTCCAAGTACAAGTTTGCTAATCATTACTACATGAATGTTGTGAATTAGATAACTGTAGGAATTCTTTCTTAATTTACTATTCAGTGAAGGATTATCATACCTCAGTACACAGGAAAACAGGCCCCCATCCTGAAGTTCTGTTGGGCGAAACCAAATGGAGTCTTCTTCTTTGCTCATTCGAATTCCATCAAATGGTATCGGCTCTTCAAAGTCCCCATGGCCGCTACTTTTGTACCACATCAAGCTAAGTCCTGAACTCTGAGCTATGGTGTAGTTTGCCCTGATGTATCCATAAAATAATGCACATTTCACTCGCACCGGTTCCCCCAGAAGAACTTGATACTTTTTGTAGTCCACAGACCAATCTGTACAGCCATCAGCTGAAATAAAGAACAGAAATATAAATCAAAACGCATGCCACAATTAATATAATTAATTTTTTCTTCAGAAGTACTTAGCTGAAGTAAAATTCAAATATGATGTGCATTTATGCCAGGTATATAAAACAGTATGTAAATCCATAGCACCAGGGATCCAGGTTCAATTCTGACCTCGGGTGACTGTCTGTGTGGAGTTTGCACATTCTCTCTGAAATTAATACATTCTGTGATTTGACCTTTATGCCACTATTAGCAGCTGCTTTAGTCTTGAATAAAACACAAAAAAGCTAGAAAACTCAGTTGGTCTGACAGCTTCCGTGGAGAGAGGAAAAGGGATAAGGTTTCAAATCCCTATGAGTCTTCTTCAGAACTTCCAACATTTTCAATTTTATTCCAGATTTCCAGCTTCTGCAATGCATAGATTTAATTTTGCCTTAGTCTTTAACACTATTATAGCCACTCCCTTTGTCCTACATCTATGACATCTTTGTCAAATCTCTCCTGAGCTTCTATCCCTGACCTATTTTGCTCCACCCGCTCCACCCCCTATCTTCACCAGTATAAAACCCATCACATTTCTACTTTTCTTCAGCTCTGAAAAAGAGTCATGCAGTTGCAAACCACAAACTCTGTTTTTCTCTCCACAAATACAGCCAGACCTGCTAAGTTTTTCCAGCATTTTCTGTTTTTATTGAGTTTCAAATATTATAATTTATGTATGCTTTGAAAACTGTTTTTCTTTTCAACCTGCACTGTCACCTGCTCAATACTGAAGAGTTAATGTATTCAGTGTGAAAGCGAGTGTCCCTCTGTCCAGAATGATTCATAGCAGGAATGGCTTTCTTGCTTAAAAATTACATTTTCCAGTATTTTCTATATATGATCTAGATAAGTATGTCAGTAATTACTGGGCTCGAAATGGTGAATCCGCCTGGGTCTTTAATGAGTTCTAAATGTAAGGTTGCTGAGGCACACAAGGGTTTAGGAACATCTGAATTAGTCAAATTGTTTGAAAATAGCTGGTGTCTCTGCTGATCAAAAACCTCCATGAGGAATTTTGACTGGAAGGAGTAAGTGCTACTTGCTGCCATTGCTATGCTGTTCTCAAAATAGATATAGACATTTTCAGATGCACGTCATTAAATCAGTCCATAAGCATAATGTGATGCTGGAAAGTATATGTTAGCTATGTGTCATGTATGGGGCAATTAATAAAAGGGGCATTAAAATATTACTCATGGGGATGTTATATATATGCAAAAATTAATGCAGACGATAATGATGCAGTCTCCCTGAACATTTCATCATTATGTCAAATCGCCGTAGTAACTGTGCTACATTACCTCCAAAGTGACTCGTAATTTGAACATTTTCTGAGAACCAATCCATAAAAGATGGAAGAAGACATTTTTAATAACATTCTGCTGTTATAACTTTTAAATTAAGAGCAGGAGTAAGCCATTTGGCCCATCGAGCCTGTTCCACAATTCAATGAGATCATTGTTGTCAAACTGCTTCTTGTGAAAGAAAAAAAAATGAAATGAAAATCGCTTATTGTCACAAGTAGGCTTCAAATGAAGTTACTGTGATAAACCCCTAGTCGCCACATTCCGGCGCCTGTTCGGGGAGGCTGTTACAGGAAGGCATTAAATGAGGTATTAAATATTCTTGGGCTATTCAGCTACAGGGGGAGAACACGGTAGCATTGTGGATAGCACAATTGCTTCACAGCTCCAGGGTCCCAGGTTCGATTCCGGCTTGGGTCACTGTCTGTGCGGAGTCTGGACATCCTCCCCGTGTGTGCGTGGGTTTCCTCCGGGTGCTCCGGTTTCCTCCCACAGTCCAAAGATGTTCTGGTTAGGTGGATTGACCATGATAAATTGCCCTTAGTGTCCAAAATTGCCCTTCGTGTTGGGTGGGGTTACTGGGTTATGGGGTTATGGGGATAGGGTGGAGGTGTTGACCTGGGGTAGGGTGCTCTTTCCAAGAGCCGGTGCAGACTCGATGGGCCGAATGGCCTCCTTCTGCACTGTAAATTCTATGATAAAAAAAAACAGAAGAACCCCATCCAGTACCAAGCTCGCATCCATATAGGCATATTTTCAGTGGGATCTGGGTTCCACTGAAAAATGATTAGTAAATATAAGCCTGTATGACTTTCATCTCATCCATCCAAGTGCACATTACGGGTAACACCATGTCCTTGCTGAGATCACCAAACTTAACAAGCAATTGAACAGGGGACTTTCCGAGTGTGTGTCTGGTTTTGCATCGCATCTCCTTAACCATGAGGCCAAAGGTAGAGGAGTCTAGAACTAGAGGGCATACATTTAAGGTGGGAGGGGAGAGATACAAAAGAGACCAGAGGGGAAATCTCTTCACACAGAGGGTGGTGAGCATCTAGAACGGGCTGCCAGGGGCAGTAGTAGGCGCGGGTACGATTTTGTCTTCTAAAAAGCAGTTTGACAGTTACATGGGCAGGGTGGGTATAAAGGGATATGGGCCAAATGCAGGCAGGTAGGACTAGCTTAGTGATAGAAACTGGGCGGCATGGACAAACTGGGCCGAAGGACCTGTTTCCATGCTGTAAACAACCAGATTCCTTGTTGTAGTGAACACACATGCGCTACAGTTGTAGCGTGGGTTTCTTTTGGGTACTCCGGTTTCCTCCCACAAGTCCTGAAATACATGCTGTTAGGTAGTTTTTGGACATTCTGAATTCTCCCTCTGTGTACCCAAACAGGCGCTGGAATGTGGCGACTTGGGGCTTTTCATAGTAACTTCATTACAGGTTAATGTAAGCCTACTTGTGACAATAAAGATTATTTAAAAAGTATTCAAATGAATCCTTGCATAAAAATTGTATAAATAAAGCATTCTCTAGAATTTGGTCCTGTAGACAGTCTGAGCTGGAACAATTGTTTTCTCATCACTAGTTTTCTGTCTTTGAGGGATTAGCAGCTTGTGTGATTTTTTTTTAGCTTGTATAGTTTTGAACCCTTTCAGTGATGCAACAATTAACAATCTAAAATTTGATTCTCATTTTATGAGTGACTAGGGAAAAGATGTCAACTATCTACCTTATCTATGCTCCTCATTATTTTATAGACCTCTATAAGATCACCCCTAAGCCTCCTACGCTCCAGGGAAAAACGTCCCAGCCTATTGTTATGGGCCAGGGTTTAGAGAACCCCAAAGTCTATCATGGAGTTCACCTGACCCACAACTTTTACTAGATTGTGGTATGGGGAGCACACGGCCCACGCTACAGGTGTGGTACAGCAGAAATGGAAAAGTATTTTTGAAAAGCAAAACAATGTTTATTCTACGAACTCAAGTTAACCTTTTTAAAACATACAGTGAACATCTTAGCAACCATTAATTCAAATACACCCCCCCAAAGAATACAACACTAAGCTGTCCTTTTAACATCCATACGACTTAAACTTTAAACAGAAGCACATCAGGTTAAAGTCACTACTGAGAGCAGTTATTAGTTTTAAATCACCAAAGAATCAAATTACAGTCTTTAGATTACAGAGAGAGAGACTCATACACCTTCTGGCTGTGACTGCAGCTATCTAACTTTGAAAACGAAATTAAAACACACCCAGTTGTCCCTTTAAGAACCACTGGTTAAGCTGCACAAGAAGCCAAGAAGGAATAACTGAGCAGGCCAGCCTCACCACAGCAAAGTTTAAGTAACAGGGTAGGTCCTGTAAAAGATATCATTAACGTATGCAAAGTGACTAATGCCACTTTTAGTTTGCTGCCACAGCTACTTCATTATGGGCAGCCGTGATAAGGTTATCAACATATTAAAAGTGCCTCTGGGGTGAAGGAAATAGCCGTGGGACATTCAGGCTTTTTGTCTCATCCTGAAACCAAACACTAAGCAGAATGGGATCAAATATTCTCCCCCTGCATTGTCAAATGCTAATCAAGAGGCAATAGAGGGAGGCATGTTATCCTGGAGGAGCTGTACAAATCATACACGGCAGTTGTCACTATGTGTGTACTATTTATACAATATATTTTATCTTCAGTGTTCTCTTGTTCAAGAAACTCAGCTTCAGAAGTCAATGGAAAGAAAAATTGGCCGAGTTACCACAAACGTGTACAACAAATGGCGAATCGCCATTCACCTGCTCTGTCCTCATGCTGAAGTTGTATACAAACCCAAGAAATTAGGAGCAGGAGTGAGCCATTTGTCCCCATGAGCCCGCCCCACCATTCTGTCAGACCATGGCTGATCTTCTATCACAATTTCACCTTCCCACACTACTGCCCTTAGAATTCCCTCAGTATCCAAAAACTCTATCAACCACTGAAACAAGAGCAGAAAATGCTGCAAGTGCGCAGCAGATTAGGCTGCATCTGAGATAAAAATCTGAGATAGGAGTTACTATTTCAGGAGTTACTATTTCAGGTTAATAGCCTTTTTCAGAATTGGTTGGATAAATTCACATTTGCCGACCTTATATTCCATTTGCTGTGTTCTTGACCATTCGCCCAATCTGTTTATATCCCTCTGAGATTCTTCAACACTTACTTTCCACCTAACTTTGTATTATCAGGAAACTTTTTTACATTGCACTCAGTACTTTCATCTAAGTTGAAGTTGGATTTCCCCCCCTGTTGTAGCGCGAGGTAATGTGAGGAGGCAGCGTTAAATCACAACAGTGATTTATTGAGCAAAGAAAGAACTTTATATTACAGATCACGACAACTCCAACACAGGACAAGTTCCCTCGACTCCCATACTTACTCTGATGAACCCGAAATTCTCAGTTCAACACTCTGGCACTCGATAGGCTCAAGTTTGCATGCTCGATCTCACAGGTTCTGGTCGGGACACGTTGCCTATGAAGGAACACCCCTTAAAGGGACCATGTGACCACATTCTTTCCCCCCCTTAAGTTCACTTACAGTTTCACAAAATAAACCACTTATATAAAATTATGTAGAGTTAACCAGAACTAACAGTAATGGAGCCAAAAGGCATAGTTCATAAGGTCAGTCTGTCAGGGGACTTTCAGATTCTTATTGAGCGTCACAACTCAGCAACTCGTTTCTCCATTCGTGAAGCAACAGAGTCCACATCAGGGGCAAGCAAATTCACAGATCCTGAAGATGGGGCAGTACCGACACCATCCCTCCCCCACAGATCCTTCTGCTGACACACGTGATTCCCCTGGAGAAGACATTGGATCTCTCACCATCGACTCTGTGGCTGGTAGCTACCACTGGGTCCACACGCTCAAATAGGTTGGCGGCAGCTTCCTGCCTTCTCATGTGATCTATATGCTTCCTCACTTCGTGGCCCTGTAGATTGATGACATAAGACACTAGGCCAGTCCTTGCAATAATACTCCTGGGCAACCAAGGTGGTCCCCCTCCAGAATTTCAGATGTAAACTAAATCCTCCACTTCAAACAATCTGAGCTGGATTCTCTGGTCGCCGATGCTGAAATCGTGTTCGGCGGCCGGCTGGAGAATCTGAGTTCCCGACCAAACCGGCCACTCCAAAGCAGCGTACTCTGTGAGTATGCCACGCCACGTATCAACGGCCTCAAGACATTGCCTGAGGCCCGCCCTCCGATGCACAACCCCCGACCCGCCGGGTTCCTGATGGCGTGAGTCACGTGTGGTCTCACCCGTTGGGAACCCGGCGTGGCGGCTGCGGACTCAGTCCAGCACCACCACAGTCGGGGGAGGGCCGATCCGCGAGCAGCGGGGGGACTGTGGGCGGGTGGTCCGGGGCGCGCGAGCTGGCCGAAGGGGGGAATTATTTTGCGGGCCGGGTCCACGAGCGGCCGCCGCTATATTGCACAGCGTGGCCGCTGCAGGCCGCCGCCATGCTAATGCACGGCCATGGACCCGGCAATTCTCCGGGGCATTTCGGCAGCTACATCGTTTCATCCCCTCAGGATTCCCCAAACGTCGCCCCCATTTCCTCCCCTCCTCCATTTTATTGTCCTTGGACATCATCGCATTATGTCCAAGCCCCTACCATGTTACTTCGGAGATGTTAAAGCCAAGACATTGGCCGCCCCACGGTTCAGCAATGCCTCCCTGCAGACTTTCCTTCAGGCTATTAGGGATAATGAAGAGATGCTTTTCCCAAATGATGGCATGGGGAGATCTTCCTGCCTGACCAAAGCAGACTCATGGTGATCGTAAAAGATGTTAGCAACCATGGAGTCCATCGAAGATCCTAGCTCTAGAGCAGGAAAAGAGTCAATGACCTTGTTTGATCTACCTGGGTAAGTGTCATGATGGCATGGGTTCATCTCTTATGGACATGAGGTGATGGACGGGATTTCCTGCACCTGCCCTCAACTAGGATCTTGTTGAACATCAACAGTCTTTTGGTTGGGCTGCCAATCCCTCATGGCGGGTCCCACCACGACAGGGGTGGAAAATTCCGGCCTATGTAGAAGGTTTTTCAATCTCAGTCATGATGGGCTGCTTGGTGTATGCTTACCGGTACATCAGTTTTCCTGGCTAACAGTCTTCAGCAGTAAATGTGTATGACTGAGGTGCACTCCCCTTGCTATTCCCAGTGGTAGAGGATTCAGATTTTGAGCTAGCTCTAGCGGGCAGAGGCTGGCAGGTATTGGCAAACATCCCAAGCAGGCAAACATGAACTGGTGAAGTAACAATGGTCACATAGGTCCCTCAATCTTCGGTGAATATGAGATTGTCGCTGGTACCCCTAGCACATGACCCACCGATTTCTAAATAATTTTAAAATCTTGGCTACCTGCCATGTTTCCACTCCTGGGGCGTCATTCTCCGACCCCCCACCGGGTTGGAGAATCGCCGGGGGCTGCCGTGAATCCCGCCCCCGCCGGTTGCCGAAGTCTCTGTTACCGGATATTCGGCGGGGGCGGGAATCGGGCCGCGCTGGTTGGCGGGCCCCCCCGCTGGATTCTCCGAACCGGATGGGCCGAAGTCCCGCCGATAAATTGCCTGTCCCACCGGCGTGGATTAAACCACCTTTTGAACGGCGGGACAAGGCGGCGTGGGCAGGCTCCGGGGTCCTGGGGGGGGGGGGGGCGTGGGGCGATCTGGCCCCGGGGGGGGGGGGTGCCCCCACGGTGGCCTGGCCCGCGATCGGGGCCCACCGATCCGCGGGCGGGCCTGTGCCGTGGGGGCACTCTTTCCCTTCCGCCTCCGCCACGGTCTCCACCATGGCGGAGGCGGAAGAGACTCCCTCCACTGCGCATGCGCGGGAAACTTTCAGCGGCCGCTGACGATCCCGCGCACGCGCCGCACCGACATGTCATTTCCGCGCCATCTGGCGGGGCAACAAAGGCCGTTTCCGCCAGCTGGCGGGGCGGAAGTTCGTCCGCCGTCGGCCTAGCCCCTCAATGTTGGGGCTTGGCCCCCAAAGATGCGGAGTATTCCGCACCTTTGGGGCGGCGCGATGCCCGTCTGATTGGCGCCGTTTTGGGCGCCAGTCGGCGGACATTGCGCCGTTTCGGGAGAATTTCGCCCCTGGTGTCATAATTCAACATTGGTTTGCTCCAAAATTTGGTTCCTTTCTGAGTATGCACTTGCATCCAGGTCACATGCATGTACAGTGGCACACCAAGGTTTCAGGTCTAACAAAAGCACCCAATACATGTCGTTTCTTTCACTTAACTTGACAGAATGTGTTTGCAGCTATCAGCCTAAGGCGGATTGACTGAAATTGGTAATTTGACTAGATTTTCCATAGTTTATTCATTCTGTGGCAGTTCCAGCTGGCTAGGGTGTTCTCATGTACAGAGATAATCAGTTTACTTCAATTCTCTGATGAGTCTCATTAAAAAATTTGACTTCTCATACATCCCCAGCAATAAATGCTGAACATATGACCTATAAAATTTAGTTTATGGAATAAAATCGGTGTATGTAATAAATTTTATTTGGCCAATTACATTCATGAGTCTATTCCTCAGATTTTCATTACTGTAGCATTAAGTGTTGCTCAGTTTTCAGAAAAAGGGAAACTATACCAACTATTCAATGGATTAAAGCACCAGAGTGTCTCCAGTTCACAATTCCTATTTTAATATTCCTATAATTACTGCTCCTTAAAATTGCATACTTTAGAGGCATAAAAGCAAACCACTCTGTAGTTTCCTACAGTAATATTAGAGCGTAAGATATATTGCAGTACATCACTGTCCTATAATGTTCTGCACGATAAACATGTTTCCTGCAGGCTATACTTGCTGATAGCCTCCATTGAACCAGTACTTAACAGTTTTGAGTTTATTTGTATAGCATTTGCTGCTGATTGTGTGCATCAACTTTGGGACAAGCCAGTTAGGGATGTGAAAAATTGAATAGTACGTTGTAGAGCCCATCCATTGTGACAATAGATGCAACCAAAATCAGTAACAAAGTCCTACTTCAGTTCCTGGGCTGTGCAAGGTAAAATAAGTGATTGGCTTTCCACATTGCCAATGTCCAAGTGGTGTTACAGACAGGGATGAGAGAGAACTGAAATCCTTGTTCCCTTCCCTTACAGTCCGTTATCAGTGTGTTTTTGAAAATGAAGCTGTGTACATTTCTTAGCCCTCGAGTGTGATGTCAATTTGAACAAACAGCAGCAAGATTTCCAAGTGCTTAAATAAATATTATTTATTCATGTGTCACCCTGAACAGCATTATGGCCATGGTCTAATGGCTCGGGACACAATGTGGTCGGTCAATCTTGTGAGAGGCCTTTCGTGAGATTGATCCAGCTCGCCACGCTTGAGAGATCAAATGGGATATCGCGAGATGTCACAATCTTGATTCCGTCCACAACAGACGAGACCTAAATTTGCATATTTAAGTGTGCAGTTAGTCACACTTAAATGTGTCTCCACCAGAGCTAACCAGCATCCAGGGTCTAAAGGCCTCGCTGAGGAGACCCCAGCTGGGCACTGTTTAGCACTGGTCTCCACTAACGGGGACCAGGCACTCGGCAGGGCCTCATGGGCAATCGGAGTCGCAGGGATGTTGGCCTCTGAATAGGAAACACCCTGGCACTGCTGATGCCACCTGTGAACCTTGGCACTACCAGCCTGGCACCCTGACAGTGCCAGATGGGTGTCACCCTGGCACTGACAGGGTGCCCAGGTGGCATTGCCAGCCTGGCATGGCAATGCCAGGGTACCAGGCTAGCAGTGCCAATGTGGCACTTTTCCTGCGCCGGGAATCAGGCCCGGGGGTGCCCTGCCCTTAAGAGATGGGGCGTGGTGGGCTCAAGGTCCCCCAAAAATTACGTTGGGACATTGGGGGGGGCACCATTTAAAAATGAAAATAGGTGCGGCCTCGGGGGCCTTTCCCATTGAGGCCTGAAAATGTAACAGAGTCCCATTTGATAGCGGAGTCATTCCTAGTGCTACATATTCCGGGAAATACTCTGTTAAATCTGCCCACAATGGGACTCTTTTTTCCGTTAAATTGCATCCTATGTCGCACAGGCAATCAGACTGGTAGGCAGACTGACAGACGGACTCACGCACATGCAAAATGTAGTTAGAGAATAATGTACTTGTTCAAGTTATAAACCAAGTAATGGCTTGTCTTGAAAGAAATATTGTGCATTGAAAGTCCAGTGGAAGGGGTGTTTTCAACCTTAAGAGGAGTCCACCTGGATTCAATAGCCGGAGTTTCAAGATTCCCCCAAGAGATGGATTTTCAGCAGGTCACCAAGTTACATGTACTCTTTTTACCAGGAGGCTGGTTTTCTGTACTGATGGACTTCAAAAGGAACAGGCTTGGAGACATGTTGGCAGTCTCTAATTCTTAAAGGCATAGCTGTTGCTGCTCTTTCCATTGCTGTATCTGCAATTGTTGTGCTTGCAGACAGCAAGTTAGACTTTATTTTAAAAAAGGGCTATCAACATGGTTGCTTTACCATGTGGCCTTTCACAGGTCCCTTCCAAATATGGCATTGGTCTTAAATTAATTAGTGATAACCTGAGTCTGTGTGTGCATACATTCACCTTTTGCCCTGAAAAGACCCACTCAAGTCCAGAGATATTTTATGGATGGTCTCAGCGTTATAACCCGCGGAAACCTACGAGGTCGGACCAATTAGCCTCCCCATGAATCTCGTCGAGTAAGAGCTTCTCCGCTGAAGGGCAGTGACCTCATCAGCACGGCTATGGACACTATGTATAAAAGCTTGGCCTGAGTGGGTGCAGAGCAAAGAAATCACAGTTGGGACCTGTGTATACTTTGTAAATAGTTACTTATATAATAAATAATTAGTTTCTCGACGTAAGGACGCCTCTATGGTCATAATACTCAGGATGTGAGTATTAATGCTTCTTAGTGTGGAATGTGTTGTTTCAAGACACTATGGCATTCGAAATCCACAGATCAAGACAGGTGACTCTTATCGGCCATCTTTTGCTGCATTTTAATGTCAACTTTTAAAAGAGAATTTTTTTCCAGAAGATTCCAAACAGTTCATGTTTTAAAAATTATGAATAGAACATGCCTTTACTGGGAATGACAGTGTATGCAATTTGTGAATGATTGTCAGGGGGGGAAAAAAACTATCACTCAGCTCTACATACAGGATTTCTTTTTTAATCCTGGAAGATTAATTGGTTTGGCCATATATGGATTTGGCTCTGCTGCACTCAGCAAGAATGGTGTAGATCCTGTACGTCCGTCTTTACTTCTGGCAAGGAATGACTGCACACACACTGCCTGCCACGTTACATATTTAACTGCCCATTATTACATCTGCAAAGCAAGCGTGGTGTCAACACTTTTCTCAACAACTGACTCAGAAGTTTTAACCACAAAGACTGGGCACTTAATTTTGACTCTGAGGCATTTAAAATAAAGCTTTATCACAGTACACAGCAGAGTCAATAAACAGAAAAACTGATACTGACTCCTCTTTCAACATGTTCTATAATATTGTCCATGTCAAAAAATCTCTAAAATGATTGGCAGCCTGGCAACTAAGATCAGAAGAACCAACAGCCAGAGGATTGGCTGAAGTATCAAAACTGCTTGAAAGTTAGGTGAAAAGCATCAAAAGATAGAGGGAACCTGACGTGGAGGATGGGCCTTACCTGCTGATATCAGAAGCAATAATGAAATGAACACAGAAGTTACTCACGAATGATCTGACTCAGTGTGACAGATCCAATACTTTAGTCCTGGCAAGTGCAAGATGTTAACCACACAGAAATAGGCGATCCGGCTACATTGACTTCTATGGGTGTTTATTTTCCACATGAGCTTCATCCCATCCATCTTCATCTAACCCTAACAGCAGAACCTTCAATTTGTTTCTTTCCCATGTGCTTGTCTAATTTTCCTTCAAATGCATCCAAATGATGATTTGTTGTGGTCATGGGTTCCACTCAATTAGAAACATGAAGAAGAACATTGACAAATGACACAACAGAACAAAGAGCATGCTCCAAAAATCTCAGATGCTGCACTGGAGGCGTTGGTACAAGAGAAGGAGCAGAGAGCTGTTCTATCCATAGGAGACTGTTGTGTTATGCTGCTTCGGATAACACAGGCTGCTACTTGATGCAGTCTTAACTAAAGGATGCTCCAGACTCTGAAATGAGTTCAACGTGTTTATAGAACTATTAACACAGTTCGCAAATGAGTTTGACTCTCTGTTAATCTAACTGTAGTAACTCAGTCTAACTGTACCAGCTTACTCTAAGCCATGTGCTGGGGTGTGATGCTGCTGATCAACCCTGTCTAACTCTCTAGATGTCTGTCTGTGGAAAGAGGCAGGGTGTGAGTGCCTCATCCCTTTGATCGTGTTTATGTCATGCCTCTTTGTGGTGATGCCACCTCTGAGTGTCCTGACTGCCCATTGGTTGTGTCCTATTCTGAGTGTTCAATGATTGCATGTTTGCATATGATGACATCTCCCCTTTTTTTTTGTAGATGTACATACATGTGAATGTGTCTGTCTAATGTGACTGACTGAGGAATGCAGAACAGAACAAACAAAACAAATGCTCATAAGTCCTGTCTCTGAGGCATGGGTCTGATCCTCGTCGACCACCAGAGAGGTGGTGGAGGGGATGACAGTGTCTTGACAGGTGAGAGGGAAGCATGACTGGCGGCCTCGTGGTTCGAGGTGTCTGGAGGTGGCAATTCGACATGTGGAAATGGAGGGGAAAGTGGTTGTGGGCAAGCAACTTTTCGCAGTGCCCATCGATTCCTTCGCACGATGGAGCTATCAGCCATACGTATGACATAGGATCTGGGTGCGGCCTGTTGAACAACGACAGCCAGAGCAGACCACCCACCATCCGGTATCTTGATCCTGACCGTGTCTGCCGGGGATAGCACGTCCAGATCGGTGGCATGTGCATCATAGCCCTGCTTCTGGCTGTCGTGAAGCTGCTGCATCTTCTGCAGCACCGTGAGGTGCTCAAGGTTGGGCAGGTGTATGGCTGGAAGCGTCGTCCGCAGGTCCCTGTTCATCAGCAGTTGAGCTGGCGACATGCCAGTGGACAAGGGAGTCGCCCGATACGCAAGTAGTGCAAGGTGTATGTCGGAAGCGGAGTCCGAGGCCTTGCGATGAGCTGTTTAACGATGTGCACCCTTTTTTCGACTTTGCCATTGGACTGCAGATAGTGCGGAATGGAGGTGACACGCCTGAAATTGTAGCTCTTGGCAAATGTGGACCATTCTCGACTGTGGAAGCACGGGCCATTGTCACTCATGCAGATGTTCGGGATGGCATGCCGTGAGAATGTCTCTTTACACGCTTTGATGACGGTCCGTGAGGTGAGATCTGGTAGCTTCAGCACCTCAGGATAGTTCGAAAAGTAATCGATGATTAAGATATAGTCACGACCATTCGTGTGGAATAGGTCAATGCCAACCTTGGACCACGGAGAGGTCTCTAGGTCATGTGGTTGGACCGTCTCTTTGCTCTGAGCAGGTTGGAACCTCTGACAGGTTTCGCAGTTCAGGACCATGTCCATGATGTCCTGGTTGATGCCGGGCCAGTAGACAGCTTGCCGGGCCCTGCGTCTGCACTTTTCTATGCCCAGGTGTCACTCATGAATCTGCCGCAGCACCATGCTCTGGAGACGTAGCGGGATGACTATCCTGACAAGCTTGAGCAGCATGCCGTTGATCAGCGTCAGGTCGTCCTTCACGTTGTAGAATTGAGGGCATTGCCCTTTCTGCCAGCCATTGCTGAGGTTGTGGATGACTCGCGGCAACAGGGAGTCTTTGACCGTCTCTTCTCGGATGAGAACGATCTTCTCATCTGTTGCTGGGAGAGTGCTTGCACACAGTTGTACCTGCAATTCAATGCGCTGGATGATCTCCAGTGGTTCACTGGGTGAGTTGACGGAGCGGGACAATGCATTAGCAATGATGAGCTCCTTGCCAGGTATGTACACCAAATTGAAATCATACCTCCGGAGTTTGAGCAGAATTCTCTGCAAACGAGGCGTCATGTCGTTCAGGTCCTTTTGGATGATGTGGACCAGAGGCCTATGATCCGTCTCAACAGTAAATGTTGGCAAGCTTTAGACATAATCATGAAATTTGAGGATGCCGGTGAGAAGAACTATACACTCCTTCTCAATCTGCGCATATCTAGTCTCAGTGGGTGTCATTGCCCGTGACGGGTATGCTACTGGTACCCAGGATGACGTGTCGTCTCTTTGAAGCAACACCGCCCCAATGCCATCCTGACTCGCATCTGTGAATATCTTGGTCTCTCGGTCTGGGTCAAAGAATGCAAGGACGGGTGCAGTGGTGAACTTGGCTTTCAGTTCCAGCCACTCTGTTCGGTGCTCCGCCTTCCACTCAAAGGCAGTTGATTTTTTAACCAGGTTGCGTAGGGCAGTGGTGTGTGTGGCCAAATTCAGGATGAACTTGCCAAGGAAATTGACCATATCCAGGAAGCGAGTACTGCCTTCTTGTCCTCGGGGACTTTCATCACCTGGATGGCTTTAATTTTGTCTGTGTCCGGACGCACACCGTGTTGCAAAATCTGATCGCCCAGGAAATTCAGCGTGGATGTCCCAAAACAGCACTTGGACCTGTTTAGCTTGAGGCCATGTTCATGTATGCGTTGGAATACTTTCTTGAGTCGCGACACATGTTCCTCTGGGGTTGTGGACCAGATTATGATATCGTCAACGTAGACACAAACCCCTTCTATTCCCTCCATCATCTATTCCATGATGCGATGGAAAATCTCTGATGCCGAGATGATACCAAATGGCATTCGGTTGTAGCAGAATCTGCCACAAGGCGTGCTGAAGGTGCAGAGCCTTCTGCTGAGTCTTCAAGTTGGATTTGCCAAAATACTTGGGATGGGTCCAATTTTGTGAAGAAGCGCGCGTGTGCCATCTCACTCATGATTTCTTCCCTCTTCGGGATGGGGTAATGTTCCCGTATAATGTTTTTGTTAAGATCCTTGGGGTCAATGCAGATGCGTAGGTCCCCCGAAGGCTTCTTTACGCACACCATCGAGCTGACCCTGTCGGTTGGTTCAGTGACCTTGGAGATGATGCCTTTTTGTTGTAGACTCGTGAACTCTGCCTTCAGGCACTCTCTGAGTGGAGCAGGGACTCATCGTGGTGCGTGGACCACTGGCTTGGCATCAGGCCGCAGTAGAATCTTGTACTTGTACGGCAGCATGTCCCTCCCGCTAAATACGTCTGGGTACTGGGTTAGGATGTCATCGATGCTGGCCTGAAGATCCGAATGGGATGGCGTCGTGGTGTAGACCCTTTGAATGAGGTTCAATTGCTTGCAGGCCTGCGCACCTAGCAGGGACACCCTTTCTGGTTTAACAATCTTGAAGCGTACGCTTGCTTGTGTGTGTCGGCTGGACACCTGCAGATGGCAGGACCGCAGTGCCTTGATTGCGATTCCATTGTAGTCCAGGAGATTGCAGGCAGCTGGAAGGATTGTGGGGGGCTTCTTGATTCTCTTGAATTCCACCTGCAAAATTAGGTTGGCGGAGGCACCTGTGTCCAGTTTGAACTGGATGGGGCAGTGGTTGACCTTCATCACTGCATGCCATTCGTCCTCGGAATTCACAGCCAGGATTGATTGGACTTGCGATGTGTCCGGTGTGGCGTATTCGCACTTTGTAATAATGCCCACTCGGTAAGTATTGTCTAGGTATTCATCACCTTGATCTGTCGTACTGCCTGGCTCAGAGTCATGCATTTGGTGTTGCACACTTCTGATGCGCCACTGTCGGAATTGGGAGCGCTGGCTCCTGAGTGCTGGTGCAGATCTGCACAGGGCTGCATAGTGGTTTGGTTTTCCACAGTTTAAACAGCGTTTGCCTCTTTCAGGGCAGTTTTTTAAAAAATGGGCGGTGCCACAGTTTGCACACCTCATGAGGTCGGCGTCATGATGCTCGGTGCGTCGTTGCGCATGCGCGGTGCGGTTCTTGGACATCTGCGTAGTGCGGTTTTCGGCCACTTGGTGTTCCCGATCGCATTGCGCATGCGTCGGGCCCCGGGAAGTGCGCCCAAAATGGCCGCTTTCATCAATGTGGAGGCGCTGCATCCGGGCGATGGCCTGAACACTCTCCACCTTGTGGGAGGCTTGTTTTTCACTTTCTGCCATTTTGTACTGTGAATAGCGATTTTTAGAGTGCTCATGCAGAGTACACGTTTCAATCGCAACTGGCAGGGTCATGTGCATGATTTTCAACAATTGCTCTTGCAGAGGATCAGAGTGGTCTCCAAAAGTGATTTGGTCTCTGATCAGGGAGTCAGTGATATCACCGAAGTTGCAGGATTGCGCTAGCAGTCTAAGGTTAGTTAGATAGGAGTTGAAGGATTCGTCTTTACCTTGCATCCTCTGCTTGAAGATGTCGCGCTCGAAGATGTCATTGGTGTCCACCTCGCAGTGGCTGTCCAGGATGGTTTGGTACTTCGTTTTGTCCTGCCCTTCGGAAAAGTTGAAAGGAGTTGAAGATCTCTATCGCGTGGTCACCCGCAGTGGTGAGTCGAAGAGCTATCTTCCGAGCATCGGTCACGCCATTGAGGTTGGATGCTTCCACGTATAGTTGAAATTTCTGCTTGAATGGTCGCCAGTTGGCACTAAGATTGCCAGTGGTCCTGAGCTGATGAGAAGCCTGAATCTTGTCCATTGTGCCTGTATTCAGTAGCTGGTTGTCACGGATCTTGCTGTGTTGAACTAAATAGATTGAACAGTCACTCCTGGTAGCAGGTTGTGTTATGCTGCTTCGGATACAGAGGCTGCTACTTGATGCAGTATTAACAAAAGGATGCTCCAGACTCTGAAATGAGTTAAACGTGTTTATTGAACTATTAACACAGTTCTCAAATGAGTTTGACTCTCCACTAATCTAACTGTAGTAACTCAGTCTAACTGTACCAGCTTGCTCTAAGCCACGTGCTGGGGTGTGATGCTGCTGATCAACCCTGTCTAACTCTCTGGATGTCTGTCTGCGGAAAAAAGCAGGGTGTGAGTGCCTTATCCCTTTTATAGTGTTTATGTCATGCCCCTTCTGAGTGTCCTGACTGCCAATTGGTTGTGTCCAATTCTGAGTGTTCATTGGTTGCATATTTGCATATCATGACAGAGACCAGAAGGCACTCCAGACAAACACTGCAAAGGCAGTGGGAGCAGATAGCCATCAGAGTCAACTTCAGCATTTAGCCCAGAAGGTTAGATGCAATGTCATAAGATATTTAATGATCTCACATGAGTGATAAAAATAAGTGAATGTGCCTTCAAATGACATTTCCTCACAGCTGAAACAGCAGCCTCAAATGCTACGAGATTTTCTACTCCCACATCACTCACCTGCCAACAATCTCTATTAATCACAATTCATGTTATATATTCATCGCTTTATCCCACCCTAATGCTCTGCAAACTTCAAACCCACATATCACACCTTACACACACTGCCAGCTTTTCACCCACAACAGACAAATCATCCAAAACCATTGTGCCACAGATCCTTTTCTCTTGCTGAAAAAGGTATAATTATTCACATCAGTGGTCCCAGCAGTGATCTCTGTGGAACACCACCTCTTTTAGCAGTCTGAGGAACCGCCATTAATCCTGGGTCTCTATTGTGTATTGTAGCCATGTTGCTATCCATACTGCTATCAATCCCCTCACTCCACATTTTCTGAGCTTAGCTTGGGGCAGCACGGTAGCACACGTGATTAGCACTGTGGCTTCACAGCGCCAGGGTCCCAGTTTTGATTCCCCGCTGGGTCACTGTCTGTGCAAAGTCTGCACGTTCTCCCCGTGTCTGCGTGGGTTTCCTCCGGATGCTCCGGTCTCCTCCCACAGTCCAAAGATGAGCAAGTTAGGTGGATTGGCCATGCTAAATCGCCCTTAGTGTCCAAAAAGGTTGGAGGGGTCATTGAGTTATGGGGATAGGGTGGAAGTGAGGACTTAAGTGGATTGGTGCAGACTCGATGGGCCAAATGGCCTCCTTCTGCACTGTATGTTCTATGTTCATGAGTTTATTTAGGTAACGTATTGAAGGTCTTTTGAAAATCTAAATATATTAAGCTTACTACATCACCCTTCACTTCCCTTTCTGAAACTTCTTCAAAGAGTTTAATAAATTTAGTCAAGACTATCACTTTCTCTTGAAGTTCATGCCGAATATTTTTGGTCTCTTTGAAGAAACATTCTTTGTTCTTTTGTAACACAAATATGAAGCTAACTTAGCTTCCTGAACTTGCTCCATCCCTCATTTCACAAATAGCAATTACTTAGTTGTCTTGTGGTACTACTTCATTTTCTAAAGAATTTGGATACATATATATCTAATTGCATCTCTGCGAGCTAATCTTTGGCTTCTTTAATATGAAAAGATGTAATCCAACTGGTCAAAGGGTTTCGGCCACTCAAAGTTTGACTAACTTATCAATTATCTTTTTCTCATTCCAACTTTTTAAAATAAATATTTTCATTGAAGTTAACGTTTATTCTACAAAGTTTTCAAAAAACCTAACAATGACACATAATATTAGGAATAGCCCCTTCCACCCCCTCCCCCACAACAATACAAACTAATCCCCCCCACCCCACCCCACCCCCACAATTCACACCCTGGGCGGGATTCTCTCAGCCCGGGGCTGTGCCAGAGAATTGCTGCGACCGACACGAATCGCGCCACGCCGCCCCGGCGCCGGCACGCGATTCTCTGCTCTGCGGAGAATTGGCACCATTGGCGCCGGCGTGGTCGGTGCGGTGCTGGTCGGGGGCTATTCTATGCGGCCCCCTGCCGATTCATGGCCCGGGATGGCGCAACAAAACACCCGAGTCCCGCCGGCGCCGTTCTAATCTGCTCTCAGCCGGCGGGACCTCGGCGTGGAAGGGTCCTGGGGCGGCCTGTGAGGGGGAGGGGTGGATCGACCCCCGAGGGGGGCCTCAATTGTGGCCTGGCCCGCGATCGGGGCCCACCGATCGGCGGGCTGGCCTCTCGGGCTGGGGGCCTCCTTTCTTCCACGCCAGTCTCTGTAGCCCTACGCCATGTTGCGTCGGGGCTGACGTGGAGCAGAGAGCCACTGCGCATGCGCGGACCCCACGGCGCCCAGTTGATGCCGGGATCAGTCCCTGTAGGGGCTAGAATTGCTGATCCTGAGGCCGTGTTGACGGTGTCAACACTTAGCCTCAGGATCAGAGAATCCCGCATCTCAACCCCCTAATTGTTTAAATATTTTATTGGTTTCTCATTATATATTGTGGAGTTTTAGTTCGAACTTTGAGTTATAGGTGCCGCACCCGTGAGTATTACTTTACAGAAGCAATCAAGGTGTGGTTCTGGTTAATACAAGATAGAGAATTAAAATGTCAACCAAAGTACGAACAGACGAGGCTCGCTATACATATTTACAATTACCTACTTAGTCTCTCTTCGGTGGCTGTGGACCTTATTTGGCAGGTCTGCCTCTGCTGCCCTGCCTGTTGGCGGCCCTGGCTTGTGCTTCTCCACTTGTTGCTATTCCCTCTGTTCCTCCTTTTGCCCTTAGGTCAACGCCCCGCAGCTGTGCCCCTTGTGTTTCATGGTCTTCTTGTGGGTTTTTTGTCCTCCACCTCCGAGAAGAACCCGGTGTGCTCTGCGCACCACTTTCATCTACCTTAGGCTTAGCCTTGCGCATGTGTAGGTGGATTCTTTTAGTTCCTTTGGGTGATCTTTTCACCACTGCCTTTGTTGCTGTCTTCCCAGCCCGTTCTCCTGGACGAATTTGTCCACGTCCGCAGTGGCCGTGAAGTAATGCTCCCTATCCTGGAATGTGACCCATAGTTTGGCTGGGGACAGCATCCCAAACTTCACCTTGGTTTTTACAGAGCCCCCTTAGCTCTGCTGCACACCACCTGGGTGCTTGGCCAGGTCTGCCCCAATGTCCTAGTAAATCCTTATCTGGTGTTTTTCCCACTTGCAGGTTTTTGTTTGCCTGGCTCAGCGCGGGTCCTGGCACCGGTGCATATTTGAGATTATCGTCCTCAGCTGCTCTCCGGCCCTGGATTTCAGCCATAGTAACCTGTGGGCTATGTCTATCTCTGGCAGGTGAGTGAATCTGTCCCTTCCCACTCGGTTTCCCAGCGTCTGGGCCACATAGTCCATGGGGTCCCTGTCTTCGGTTCCCTGCGGCAGGCCCACTATCCGTGGGTTTTGGCACGTGACCAGTTCTCCTGGGCCTCTATTTTCCCCTTTAGACTTCCCTGCATCGTCACCAACTTCCCTATCTCTGTCTCTAGGGCGACGATCCGGTTGAGGCTCTTTGTAATTCCTTGATGGTGTTACCTTGCCCAGGGCCACCTGCATCGTGACCAGGGTCTCCGTGACCATCACCCTAACCATAGCTTTAATGTCGGTCTTTATCTCTTCCTTGAGCCCCCTTAGCTCCCTTGTGAGGAACATCCTCCATCCACCCTCCAGTGAGGCGGAGCCTTCTGCACAACCTGTTGGTCCCTCTCGTTCTGGCGTGGCCGGCATTTTTTCGCCTCATGAGTCTGCCGTCTTGATCGCTCACTTGTCTTAGCTTCTGCCGTTTTTTATATCTTTGTGGCCTCTGAAACTACTCTTGCTCGACATCGTTCCTTGTGATGCTTTTGGATAGGGTGAGGGGGTGCTTTTTTCCCTGTTTCAGCAGGCTACTTTGGGTAAAATAACCTAATTTGGGGTTCTTAGGAGGAGAGCCACCTTTCGTACGTCAACTCAGCACATCCCAGACAACGGAAGTCTTGTAATCTTAATTGTCCTTCTATCTTTTTCATCCCATCATTGAATGTCATACCCATCATTTTAGTATATCTGATAAATACTGGGGTAAAGCAGCTAGTCAATGTTTTTGCCACTTAATTAAACTGAACATACAAATGAAGGCCAGCTTTTTCTGCAGAGGACGTAACATTTGCCCGAATACAAATTGTATTCAGTTTACTCGGTTTCCTGAAGAATGTGGCCAGATACGGGACAGGCATTTAAGAAACATCAAGCCATCAATCTTATCATTTCTTATCTAATAATGATAATATAATAATAATCACTTATTGTCACAAGTAGGCTTCAATGAAGTTACTGTGAAAAGCCCCTAGTCGCCACAATCCAGCGCTTGTTCGGGGAGGCTGGTACAGGAATTGAACCCGCGCTGCTGGCTGTGTTCTGCATTACAAGCCAGCAATTTAGCCCACTGTGCTAAACAAGCCCCTATGTTATTCATTCTGCTAATTTTCATTCTGCAGCTACTATCCTCATGCTCTCAGCAGCTAAAATAATTAATATATTCTGAACAGTATTTTCTTATCAGTATTTTCTGGAGTTTGCATTGCTTGTAGGAAGTCATACCATGAGTATTTTCTCAGCTGGACTATTGCACTGGTGTGGACTGTTACTCTTTAAAACAGTCTTGTGAAACAGAACCTCAAATCCCATTCATCATCACATTTTCTACTTGACCATAATAGTGTCATGTTATTTTATGCTCTAATACCTTTTGCTGGCGAGTGCTTCCATGTATTTAGCATTGTTTTGGGACACTAAAATCTTCAGTCTTTGTCACCTTTGAGGCAGGTTCGGGTGGCACAGTGGTTAGCACTGCTGTCTCATGGCGCCAAGGACCCGGGATCGATCCTGGCCCCAGGTCACTGTCCATGTGGAGTTTGCACATTCTCCCCGTATCTTCATCGGTCTCAGCTCCCACAACCCAACGATGTGCAGGGTATGTGGGTTGGCCACGCTAAATTAGCCCTTAATTGTAAAAAATTCTTTAAAAACCATTTGAGGTGGGTTCATTTTGCACACATGCTGCTTGTGATTTTCAAGATTTTCAATTGCAGTATAAATTATATCACATGCTTCATCGAGATTTCCCATGAATAGCAGTGATCTAGTTCGTAATATGATTCAATCTTTTCACCTTGCTCAGGATGAGGAATCTCTCCTTCTAAATTTAAACCTTAAGTTGCGCAATCATTGCGATCTTTCTTTTTATTTGTTCCACTTTCGAAATAGGGGGTGGATTCTCCATTGCCTGACCAGTGTTGGGATTCCTGATCGAAGCGAAGAATGGCAAGTCGCCCAAAAAATGGTACTACACCCTTTGCGATGCTCCGCTGCCCCACCACCGGCCTCAGTGAACTACCCGCCCCGCGCCGGAGGGAACATGTAAATTTAAGTAAAGCATGCATTGCATGAAATTAACGGGCTTGAAGCCCAAGTCTCTGCCCCCCACCCCGGTACCGTGACGCTCCGACCCACACATCCGAACTCCACCTGGTGGACTTTGGCGCAGCTCTGGCACAGTGGTGCATGAGAGGATTAAAGGGGGTTAGGGCACTGATGAAATGCCGCTCTGCCACCACCAGGCTGCCGATGGGGATACTCCCAGCCCCCCATCAGAGACCCCGCATCAGAGACTCCCCCTTCATCAGGGACACCACGCCCCCACGATCAGTGACACTCGTCAGATCGCTTATCAGTCATCCCTACCTGAAAGCTGAAGGGCAGTCCAGGTGGTACAGTGAAAAATCACTGAATTTTAACTTTCCTTTCCTAATATCTGCTGCCTCAGCCAAAATTATTTAAAGCAGTAGCTGATACAAGTGTGAGAGGCTTCTTTTGTAGCCCACGAGAATGGGCTACAAATCCCCTGACAGCCTTTGCAATGCAAATCTCCCATCCAATTTCACTAACCAATGATTACAATTTTATTGGTCCAGACACAAGTGCTTGGTTGATCGTTTATTCATCTTTCCCTTCACGCTTGAATGCATCTCCATTACACTGCTTTGATGCTAACCACAATGTTTTTGAACACTCTTGCTGTGATTCACAGCTCCTTACCACATCAAAGCAGCTAATTGGTTTCACTTCCTCTTTTTCACAACAGAAACCAATCATGTTTGTGTGCTGTCATGGGGAAGGTGACCATTATTCCCATGGTTGGGGGGGAGGATGCCCCCTCCTTATCAGTAGGGGGGTTGGGGGCAGGATTAGTGATGTGGCAGGGGAGAGGGGGGAGGAGGAGGGGGGCCTGGAGCCTGACTTCAGAATCGCTCATAATGGCGGCCCGATACCAGGATCCCAATGGAATCCAGCGAGCTCTCCACTGTGCATATGCTTGCATGGTTAGGATATAAGACTGGTACCTGGGCCCCGCTCCCAGCACCAGCAGAGACGAATCCCAATTCTCCACTGGCGGGGGGAACATAGGCTCCAGAATGGAGAATCCCGGCGAGGATGTCCAAATCTACAGACAATAGATCCAATCCTTTGATCAGGTGCTTCTAGTGAGGATTGAACTTGCAGGCAATGCCAATCATAAAAACATTGGAACAGATTATTTGGCCATTATTGTATTGATGTTTGTGCACAAATTGGATGGCATATTTGAACAGTGACCAAACTTCAAAAGTACTTAATTGGCTGGGAAATGCTCTGGAAAGTCTCAGGGTCATGAAAGGCACTATTTCACTGCAAAAGTTTTATAAAATTAATTTTTGCGGGATGCGCGCTTCACTGGCTAGACCAGCATTTGTTGTCCATCCCTCATTTCCCTTGAGAAGGTAGTGGTGAGTTTCCTTTTTGAACCACTGCAGTCCATGTGGTGAAGGTACACTCACTGTGCTACCTACATCTCTTATTGGAGATGGTCATTGCCTAGCACTTGTGTGGTACAAATGATATTTGTGCCAGGCAATGACTACCTCCAACAAGAAAGAATCCAACAATCTCCCCTTGATATTCAATGATATTACCATCACTGAATCAACATCCTGGGAATTGCTGTTGACCAGAAACTGAACTGGACCAGCCATAGAAATACAGTGGTTACAAGAGAAGATCAGAAGGTGGGAATTCTGTGGTGAGTAACTCATCTCCCGGGTCCCCAAAGCCTGTCCACACCTACAAGGCACAAGTCAGGAATGTAATGGAACACTCTCCACTTGCCAGGATGAGTGCAGCTCCAACAACCCTCATAAAGTTCAACACTACCCAGGTTCAAAGCAGCCCACTCGACTTGAATCCCATTCACCACCTTCAACATTCACTTTCTTCACCATCAATGCACAATGACAGTAGTGCGTATCACGTACAAGGTGCACAGTAGCAACTCACCAAGACTCCATTACCAGCACGGTCCAAATAAGATCTACCATTGAGGTGGACAAGGGCAGCAGATGCAAGGTAACACCACCAGCTGTCAGTTTCCCTCAAAACCACTCACCATCATGTCTTTGAACTATATTGTCATTCCTTCAGTGTCAAGGGTCAAAATTCTAGAAGTTCCTCCCTAACAGCACTGTGGGTGTACCTACACATTGACTGCGGTTCTTCAAAAACATAACTCACGCCATCTTCTCAAGGGCAATTAGGGATGGGCAATAAATGCTGGCCTAGCCAATGACATCCACATCCTGCAAAATAATATTTTAAAAATGCAAGTTATTCTTTCTTTTTGATTCGGAATGGGTGGAACTACATTGCCTGATGTCCGATTCAAGTGTGTTTGTCAAGAGCCCCTAATGAAGAAATAGCTTGAATATCGCAATTATGGTTTATAATCCATTCCAAAAATATCAATCTTCTTTAAAAGCCTCACAGGCAGGACTTTTGAAAATGTCTAACTGAATAAGCCCATATCATCTTAATTTGCGATCGCCTGAAAAATACCCTTGTATACTACCCCTTACTTCACTGCCTCAGAGACAGTCTCTTTCACACCTGTTTCCAAGGGACCTTAGTGGAAATGTAGCTCCTTCTACAACTTCCACATCCAAAGATTCTCTGCTACAGTGAAGTAACCTTTGACTCACCATTAGTTCAAATAGTCTGGACACCAGAAACCCACAACGTTTGAAATAATTCCAGCAGTCACTGTCTTCCCAATGGAACACCTCCCAATTATAATTACATTTTGTCTCCTTTTGTCGTGTCAGATTTTGACCCAGCTGGCTAATTTACCATTTCTATCATTAGCCTTCCTTAAAATTCACCTTCCTTAAAATTCACACACACAGAATATTCTCAAACAGCTTCTGAAGATCCAAATTATCCGTGCATAATGCATAATCCCACTTCACCTATTGAAGCCATCTCCAAAAAAATATGTATCCACCTCATAGTTTATTCCACCTACAGCTATTTCAGATCCAGCATTATCGCAGTTACTTTTATCAGTAATTCCACACTTGAATTTCTGCAGATTGTGCTCTTTTGCTCCGCTGTAAAAAAGCTATCCATAAATCTAATGCAAAGATAATTTGAAACCGAAGATATGAATACATCAGTTACTGAAAAAAATCTGTAGAAACTGAGATAACACAGTCTCAACTTCAAAAGTGCTTGATGAAAATGCTATGACGCTGCCAATATGTACTGTAAGTTTGCATTTTCTCACAGAAAAGGTGGGAATAAAATGTCAATTTCTTACAAAGTTATTTACTTAACCTGCCCATGTAACAGATGATGTTACACATACTGCCAGTATCTTAGCAACATAAACATTTATAATTTTTGCATGAATGTGATCTGAACAGGTCAATTCTTGATGCCCCATCTACATAGGGACAGCGAGCGGGTTTCACAGGCGGGAGGACCGATCAAAGCACCCAATGCCGTGGTCAGCTTTTAATTTTTTAAATAATCTTTATTGTCACAAGTAGGCTTACATTGCAATGAAGTTACTGTGAAAAGCCCCTAGTTGCCGCATTCCGGCACCTGTTCGGATGCACAGAGGGAAAATTTAGAATGTCCAAGTTACCTAACAGCACGTCTTTCGGGATTAGTGAGAGGAAACTGGAGCACCCGGAGAAAACCCACGCAGACACGGGGTGAATTTGCAGACTCCGCACAGACAGTGACCCAGCTGGGAATCGAACCTGGGACCCTGGCGCTGTGAAGCCACAGTGCTAACCACTGTGCTACCGTATTTCCACAGCTAGCAGCTGAATTGGCATAGATGGGTGCTGCTGATCTCAGTGGTAGATGGTGATGGTGCCTCAAGACTTTTAAAATAAAGTGGGGCCACAGCTGTCAGATGACCACTGCAGAGGGGCAGGTCTCCACCAGGAGGTACTGCAACCATGGCTTCGGCCCACTGGTTCTGTGGTCCAGGAGTGGGGTTCTGGGATTGAAAGAAGGCATCAATGGTTCCTCCATCTGCTGCCAGGAGACCACTTCTGGAGAGCTGGTGGATTCTGTATATAATGAGGGGGCTGCTCTGATGGTGGGAAGACCCCAACTCCTTTGGAAAATGGCCAATCTTTGTGTCCTTCAGTAGCACAATTGGCTACCCACCTCGCTGGAGCGGGCTGCCAACTTCCCTCCACTGTGCAGCTCCAACCATATGTGTGGATATATCAGGGAGCCAACCGATCATTGATGCCCCCTGTTGTCCCAGCCTCCCACCTCCTCCACTCCATCTGCAAAGGGCTGGGAAAATCAGCCCTATGTGTCAAATGTTGCCATATTTGTTCGGAGTGGGTCTGATTTTCTTGGAAATGTGTACGCCCTGCAAATAAGGCCCATTTATTTTCTTCCTTGTCAGATTATATTCATCACTGTCGTGTTGGGTGCTCTGCGACATAGACGAACCAACACGGTTGCGGATGGTACAACTCAGTTTTATTACTAACAATAACAACATCTGTAAACTGGTTACTGTGGTTCATTCATTACCCTCTAACCTGTGGTCCTAGCCCTAAAACTATGTTGGAGAAGCACTCAGCACATGGTGAATGTCTGAGTGGCTTGCTGTGAGCTCTGTGCCCTGAGCTGTCTCCTGCTGGAATCCGTGGGAAGTGTCGTGTTCCCCATTTTATAGTGTGTATGCTCTTGCATGTGATTGTCTGTGATGTTGTGTGTGTATTGATTGGTCCGTTGATCTGTCCATCAGTGTGTATGTATGTTTGCACCATGATGTTTATCTGAATATCATGACATCCCCCTTTTTTACAAGAATATGTGCCTATGTGGTAATAGTGCTTTACTTAAAGGGAAGTCTCACCAGCAACGAATAATTTGGAAAGCGACACAGATTGCATGCAATAGAATCCTCATGAACTGCACAGCAATTAAAATGACATTTTTAGAAGTTTTACCTTTTTGTACTACCAGCTCACATGATTTTCCCTTGTTTTCTCATACTAGAACTGATCTGCACTGCATGCAAAAACTGAGTTCCGTTTGCTCGAAGCAACTTGTTTAAAGGATAAAAGTTACCAACCTATAAAAGCTGTTGCATTATTTAAACCATCCACTTAAACTTTACATTGCAAATGGAAGCCCGAGCACAAGTGAAATGGGCTGAAATTGATTAAACAGAACAATCTGAATGGCAAAGTGTCATTGTTCGAAAATTGTAGTTTCTGGAAGGAACGTTTTACAAATTGCTCGATATCTCTGAATTGCGTTGATGAATATAAATTAAGATTTGTGGTTGTCCCATTCAGGATCTGTACTGTTTTAAACAAACACAATTACTGTCAATGTAATAATTTGGCTTTGTAATTTGTTAGCTTAATTTAACTGTAGTTAAGGAGCAAAGACTAGCAGGAGCACTCTTCATTCAAAGTACTCCAGTTTTTAATTCAATAAAATACATCTTTCACCAGAATTATTATACTTTCTTCAGGATTAATTTGATTGCCAATATGGTGACTCGTGTGTAGAGTCAATTAAACAGTTCATCCTTACAAACAGCTTCCAACCAACAAAAAGTCAACTATTAACATATATGTCTCCAGCTGAACATGGTTTCACAGGATTCTCTATCTCAACAGTGGTCTGATGCTTCCCACTGTTTGCATTGGAGCTACAGCTAGGCCATGACATCACTGGGGGAGCCTTGAAGGGAAGGAGAACAATGGTTTGGTGAAAGTCTAGATTTATACTCTTGTGTCTAGAAAGGGCAAGGTGCCATTCTGGTGAATTAAATGTAGCACAATACAAAATACTCGAAAAAGGAAGTGTAAAAATGGTCCCAATCATCTGTCAGAATCACAGTCATTTGTCTCACATGTGCTTTACTTGTTTCCTTGTCCTAGGTTTAACATGGTGCCTACTTACTGCTGATATTTTATTTATTCACAAGTCCTGATGCTGCAAATCTAATGCAGTTTGTGATGACAAAAAAGCTTTAAGTGCATTTCTCCCCTGTGTGATACTGTTCACCCTTAGTTACTTATTTATTCTCCCCCAAAACCAAAACCCTATACTTACCATTAATATCTTGTCAAAAATAGAAGCCAGAGAAAGGTGTTGTTACTTGACTTAAATATGTACAATCTATCAAGTGAAATCAGTGCCCAAATTCTGCATTTCAGTTTAGCTGTTTATTTTAGTTCCAACCCTATATTCTCTAGAAAGTCACCACATACCACATAACTTCCCAATCTGAAAAGTTCAGATTCATCTGCATACAAATAAAACCTCGGTCTCCTGACTTATTGACTTTCCCTCCTTTGACAGGAGTACTGAATCTGTGTCAGCGCTTCCTACAATTGGGCTTGATAACGGAACAGAAATATAGGCACACATCTGTGTCCTTTTGGTTCATGACAAGCCACATTAGAACTTAATCCAAAACCTGCTGCAGCCTTCAGCCATGTGAAAACTCTGTCTTCCTCTAACTCTGGCCTCACAAATCAACTCTTCTTTTGCACCACCAAAAGGTGTGCCTCAACCATTTAGCACTGGAATTCCCTCGCCAAATCCTTCTGCCTCTTTCTCCTTCTCACGCCTGCCCCACTACAAAAGTTGCATCTTTGACCAAGACTTTAGTCAGCCACACTAATGCCTCCTTCTTTGGTTCTGTGTCTTGGGACATTTTTCTAACTAAAGGCACTAAATAAATGCACTATTCTAACTGACATTTCCTGTTTCAGATACTACACTGTCCATTAATAATATCTCAATCTAATTAGTTTATGCAAAATACAGTGCTTGCCCTGTTCTCACACACACCAGCTACTCTTGGAGAGGGCATCGTGCCATTTGGATCACGAACTTGCAGAAATTTCCAATGCATCAAGTCCTTAAGATTAAATCGGCAAAGTGCCATTTGCTTTCCAGTGATAGTAAATTCTGGCCCGCTGTGGGTAAATATGAAGTGTTAGCGAAGCTGCCATAAAATAATTGTCGACCAGATCTAGAATATCTGCATTTAGCTTCATAGCTACCAATTAAAGACATGAATAAATACAGGATTTAAATGACCCTGCTTTAACTTACGAATTGAAATTGATATGAAACACAATGTCACACCAAGGCACCAGTACTGAATGTGTCAGCAACAATGATTGTCATGTGCTGAGTGCACAGTTCCTTTTGTACAGCCATATAGAGAGATAAACTATGACTAAATTAGATATATTTTGTATGTCCACTTTACTTACATTCAATCCATTCTTTAAATCTAGCCATTAATCAGACATATATATCTTAGCCAGTGAGTTATACCTACATTTTTTTGGTTGCCTTTCATTTACTATAATTAAGCTCATTATTGAGCCAACATAGAACATGGAACGATACAGCGCAGTACAGGCCCTTCGGCCCAAGATGTTGCACCGACATGGGAAGTCAAAAAACAAAAGCCATCTAACCTACACTATGCCATTATCATCCATATGCTTATCCAATAAACTTTTAAATGCCCTCAATGTTGGCGAGTTCACTACTATTGCAGGTAGGGCATTCCACGGCCTCACCACTCTTTGCGTAAAGAACCTACCTCTGACCTCTGTCCTATATCTAATACCCCTCAGTTTAAGGCTATGTCCCCTCGTGCTAGCCATTTCCATCCGCGGGAGAAGGCTCTCATTGTCCACCCTATCTAACCCCCTGATCATTTTGTATGCCTCTATTAAGTCTCCTCTTAACCTTCTTCTCTCTAACGAAAACAACCTCAAATCCATCAGCCTTTCCTGATAAGATTTTGCCTCCATACCAGGCAACATCCTGGTAAATCTCCTCTGCACCCGCTCCAAAGCTTCCACGTCCTTCCTATAATGCGGTGACCAGAACTGTACGCAATACTCCAAATGCGGCCGTACCAGAGTTCTGTACAGCTGCAACATGACCTCATGACTCCGGAACTCAATCCCTCTACCAATAAAGGCCAACACTCCATAGGCCTTCTTCACAACCCTATCAACCTGGGTGGCAACTTTCAGGGATCTATGTACATGGACACCTAGATCCCTCTGCTCATCCACACTTCCAAGAACTTTACCATTAGCCAAATATTCCGCATTCCTGTTATTCCTTCCAAAGTGAATCACCTCACACTTCTCTACATTAAACTCCATTTGCCACCTCTCAGCCCAGCTCTGCAGCTTATCTATGTCCCT
The DNA here is from genome assembly GCF_047496885.1 of Scyliorhinus torazame. Classification (NCBI taxonomy): domain Eukaryota; kingdom Metazoa; phylum Chordata; class Chondrichthyes; order Carcharhiniformes; family Scyliorhinidae; genus Scyliorhinus; species Scyliorhinus torazame. Next base: position 100,291,672 of record NC_092714.1, on the reverse strand, counting down.
CTGTAACCTGCTACATCCTTCCGCACTGTCGACAACACCACCGACTTTAGTGTCGTTTGCAAATTTACTCACCCACCCTTCTGCGCCCTCCTCTAGGTCATTGATAAAAATGACAAACAGCAACGGCCCCAGAACAGATCCTTGTGGTACGCCACTTGTAACTAAACTCCATTCTGAACATTTCCCATCAACCACCACCCTCTGTCTTCTTTCAGCTAGCCAATTTCTGATCCACATCTCTAAATCACCCTCAATCCCCAGCCTCCATATTTTCTGCAATAGCCTACCGTGGGGAACCTTATCAAACGTTTTACTGAAATCCATATACACCACATCAACTGCTCTACCCTTGTCTACCTGTTCAGTCACCTATGTCACTGCATACTATCTGTAGGTATAAGAATGTTGCAGCCTTTTAGGCTGTTCTGTCTTTTCTCATCATGTCATTTTATGCATTTCATTATCTGTTCCAAACACTCCAGGAGGTCTCATTGTGAACACTTCGATCAGTGAAAGAGAATAATGACTTTACACAATTCTTCGGAGCTGAAGAGTTCAGTTCACATTTGAAACGTAAGACAGAAGACAGCCAAACAGGGCAGACAGAGAATCGATTGTTGGATGTTATATGACCTTTGTGTCATGCCATGTCAACACAGAGAATCAAGTAACATTTTTATCAATTCAGAAGATTCTGGAAACACTATTATACCTCCAGCAGCTCAGAGCGTGAGTCCTCGATTATAAGCACTACTGTGCCAAAAGGCACATCAGCCTCAGGAATTGAGCAGTGGATTAAGTTTCCACAAAATGCAGTATGATTGATCCTTAAGGGAGACCAGTAGTGGCTGATACTTGTTTCTGTCTCTCAGTCTGAACCTGTGCACCACAAGGCAAGCTACTTTGATCCTGGTTGACATAACTCTTCAAATTGAAGACATCATCAATATTTCACTCTGTTTGCCTCCAGGGTAGCACACATTTAACAGTTGTGACTCAGTTTGAGCCATAGTCTGAGTTCAGGAATTCTTTAGGCTAAGTATCACAGAAGAAATCTCCTCTTACAACCCACCAGGCAAAAAGGTTTTTTAGTTGCTTTTGCTGATTCAGGATCTTGCACCCAAATTGTGATACTAGCCTAATTCGCCTCAGTTGGGGGAAACATGGTGGGGGGAGACATCCATTGGTGTCCTACAGAACTAATAGACACCATGATGTATTTAAAAAAAATCTTTTTTCATTACAAAAAATAACACCACATAGTACAGTACAAAAATAACACAGTTCAACCACTATGAACCCTACTAACCTCTAATCAGGACAGAGGCCAGTAATTTATTAATACAGGCTGTATCATCCCAATTTGGAGCATACACATTCACTAGGACCACTAAGGTGCTTGCCAAAGACCCACTGATAATCATGTGTCGCCCATTCGGATCTGGCAGGATCTTAACAGCCGAGAAAGAAACTATTTTATTTATCAAAACTGCAGCTCCACGGGCCTTACCATAAAATCCCAAGTGGAATACCGGTCCCACCCAACCCTTCTGTAGCCATGCCTGGTCTCTGACCCACAAAAACACCATTTCAGCATTCAAACTCTTTCAGATGAGTGAATATCCTCAATCTCTTCACTAGGCCATTCAATTCCCTCACATTACAAGCGACTAGCCGAATTTGGGGCCTTCCACCGCACCCCTGCCAGTACCCAAGTCAGCCATTTCCACCAAAAGGGATAGTCCCACAACTGCTTAAAAACTACAGGCATCGAGACAACTCAAGATGACCGCCAAACCCCCAACAAGTCAGAAAAAAGAACAAGTTGCAGTCACCGTAAATAGACCTCCCCACAACCTCCTTCCACCTCCTCGCCTCTCATTAACACCCCATCCTAAAGCCCAAACAAGGTCAAAAGGCGAACAACAACCCCAAATCCCTACCTCATCTATTCCGAAACCCAAACAAAACTATACCTCTGAGCTAATTATCTAAAACCTAGATTCAGATAATGAGCTGCAGTTACCCCCACCGCTCCCCTCCAGCTAACCTCTACAGATAGTAGGCCAACTCCCGCTTGGGACATATAGAAATACATAACGAATAAAAACCAATCCCCCGCACACATTCAACTTTAATGAATAAGAAGGATCACCCATCCTAAAAAGACATCAATAAAATACAAACTGGTATAAGGAACCCCAACAATTCCCCAAAACTACAAGCCCTCTCCAATAACACTGCCCCCTGCCTGTACCTAAGTCAGCCATTTCCACCAAAAGAGACAGTCCCACAACTACCTAGAAAGTACAGGCATCAAAGCCCACCCAAGATGACTGCCAAATCTCAACAATAATACAAAATACAATTAATTTGCCTCCAGCCCATGCTTCCGCTGGGGCCTCAAAATAATAGTCTTTCGAGTTATAAGTCCCTTGGAGGCCATCGACTGCAAACTGAACTCCATTTTGAATAACACTGCCTTGGCCTTGTTGAATGCCGCTCTCCTTTTGGCAAGCTCAGCTCCCACATCCTGATACAGCCTAATGTTGTGACCCTCCCACTTGTAGTCATGGTGATCTTTCGTTCACCTAAGGACTCGTTCCTTCTCCTGGTGACTGTGGAACCTTACAATAATTGACTGTGGTGGCTCTCCTGGGCGAGGTTTCTGATGGAGCGACCGTTGGGCCCGATCGAGCTTGGGAGGGGACAACTGTCTACTCTCCCCCACCATCTTCCCAAAAACCTTTGGCATATATTCAGTCGGGTTCGGGTCCTCTACTCCTTCCAGCAGCCCCATGACTCCTAAGGTTTTGGCTCCTGGAGTGATTCTCCAAGTCGTCCACCTTGGCACGCAGAGATTTGTTATTCTCAGCCAACATTGCCATCTCAGCCTCCAAAGAGACATCCAATCGCTCTGTATTATAACAGTTGCCTTCACACTTTGCAACACTGCGTCTTGCACCTTTCCCGTTTTGTCCGTCTTTGCCGGCACCAATAGGAGCTAGAGCCTCCTTAATTAAATTATGGAGTTACTCAGAGACAGCCTGTCAGTGTTTTTGGAATTGCTCAGCAAAGATGCCCATAAGCATCTTGATTGTAAACAAGGTTACCATAGCTTCGGTCGCAGGCCCTGCCATTTTATCAACTGTTGAGCCTTGAGAGGTATCTGAATCGAATGATGATTCTTTGCTTGCTGGCTTCTTCGACCTGGATTTCCTTGGCATTTCCACAACATGGGAGCCTTATCCAATCAAATTATCCTTCGGAACATCCTTCAAAACCCAGACGGAAAAAATAAAAAAACAAAGTGCAGGGCAGGAGCTTCTTCGTGTGCAGCCACTTTCTCATGCTGCCACCGCAAGTGACATCTATATCAATGATGTTTATTGAGACATAGAAAAACATTTTGGATCCTTCAATTTTAAGAAGTAAATTTTGAATTAATCCAATAATTTTATTATGCATATGTCATAGAATCCCTACAGTGCAGAAGGAGGCTATTCGGCCCATCGAGTCTACACCGGCTCTTGAAAAGAGCACCCTACTTAAGCTCACGCCTCCACCCTATCCCTGTAATCCAGTAACCCTACCTAACCTTTTAGATACTAAGGGGCAATTTACCATGGACATTCGCCCTAACCTGCACATATTTGGACTGTGGGAGAAAACCGAGCACCCAGAGGAAACCCACGCAGACAAGGGGAGAAAGTGCAAACTCCACACAGTCACACGAGGTTGGAATTGAACCCCGGTCCCTGGAGCTGTGAGACAGCAATGCTAAACACTGTGCCACCGCCACATTCCGTTAAATGTTGCTATAACGTTGCAATGATTCAATCTTCTACTTTGGTGAAACATGTCACCATCCCAGATGTTACCGATATCAACATTCCACTTCTGTTCTGCTCCCATTAATGAACTAAAAAAGACATATCTTGGAAAGATGATGCTTCATTATCACCCACTGATCCCTAGAGTTTCCAGGTCTCTCAGGGGAACTCAACCACAAGGCATGAGAAAGTCCTGAGTGCTAATTAGGATTGACAAATCGTAAAAAGTGAGAGACAGGGCTGCAGATTCTGTACGATTTACCTTACCAATCACAGACACCATTATAATGCTCTTTAGTCAGTTGCTTCCTTAACTCGTTTTTTATGAGAAGCATCTGAAAAAGTAAACTTTTAATTCACTTACTGGCAACTGGGGTGAGATTCTCCGACCCCCTGCCGGGTCGGAGAATCGGCGGGGGCTGGCGTGAATCCCGCCCCCGCCAGTTGCCGAATTCTCCGGCACCGGATATTCGGCGGGGGCGGGAATCGCGGCGCGCCGGTTGGCGGGCCCCCCCCGCGATTCTCCGGCCCGGATGGGCCGAAGTCCCGCTGCTAGGATGCCTGTCCCGCCGGCGTGGATTAAACCACCTCTCTTACCGGCGGGACAAGGCGGCGCGGGCGGGCTCCGGGGTCCTGGGGGGGGCGCAGGGCGATCTGGCCCCGGGGGGTACCCCCACGGTGGCCTGGCCCGCAATCGGGGCCCACCGATCCGCGGGCGGGCCTATGCCGTGGGGGCACTCTTTTCCTTCCGCCTTCGCCACGGTCTCCACCATGGCGGAGGCAGAAGAGACTCCCTCCACTGCGCATGCGCGGGGTGCCGTGTGCGGCCGCTAACGCCCCCGCGCATGCGCCGCCCGGCAATGTCATTTCCGCGCCAGCTGGCGGGGCACTTCCGCCAGCTGGCGGGGCGGAAATCAGTCCGGTGCGGGCCTAGTCCCTCAACGTTAGGGCTCGGCCCCCCAAGATGCAGAGGAATCCGCACCTTGGGGCGGCGCGATGCCCGACTGATTAGCGCCGTTTTTGGCGCCGGTCGGCAGACATCGCGCCGATACTGGAGAATTTCGTCCCTGGTACCTGAATCTTATTTCTTACAACTTTGCGTCTCAGTCATTTGAGCCTCTTGACTTCGCGATTCCAAGTATGGCACAATGAAAATGGCTGCAGTCTCATCCTCATGTTTACACATTCAGTGATCAAGCTGTATGCTCAAGTGATTTATGGACCTTTTTCCATTTGGCACTTTGATAGCACATTCAAGGTTTTTGACTCAAATTGTTTCTGAGCTTCATTTGTCTCAAGAAATTGCAATGCTGAAATGTTACCAGCCATTACATGTTTCCTATCTGGAGAGGAATTATTATTTTATTGATGCTTGCAAATAGTTTGCTTCCTGTATAGACAGAACCCAGGATATTCATCATTGTGTCATTTCCGATTTCAATTGATAACAAAACTTTAGGTAAACGTATTATCAACCAACACAGGAACTAGTGTGCATTTCTTTGTATTCCACTTTAGCTGGTCCAGGCTCAGTAGCCAAAATAACATCATTCTACTTGTGCTATGCCAATCTCTTTGGCCTTTATAGGTAGCTTGCAAATGAAGCAATCTGCATGTCTTTAATAAGCACTACTCTCTTGATCTATCAATCAAAGTACATGGCTTTGACAATTCATGATAGGTCCTTTTTATTATGTCACAACTAATTAACTCACTCATTTCAACCATTGTGCTTTTGGATCATTTATTTCTATGCAGAAAAGGAACAAATGAGAATGAAAACTACATCACTTCTTTTTACAGATGTAACTATTGCCACTTCAACTCGGTTCCCTTTGAAGAACTGAAAAAGGAGAAGAAATATCTTGGATGGATCGTGCTTCATCATTATCCTCATTTGGACAATATATTGGGCTGGATTTTATACCCAGGAAGTGCCATGGGGAGAAGAGATTTTAATTACAATTGAGATGAGACTTTGTCCGTGGGAAGGAAATTCTGTCCTCAAGAGCTGCTGGCCAATTCACTGGCTGATGGGCTTCTGGGCCCAGCAGCCCCACCAGGAGCAGTGGCCGCTACTGGAACATTCCAGTCCCCAAGATTGTTTATCTCGCGAGCTGGACTTAAGTTAGGTGGTGGTGGTATTGCCAGGGTCAGACTGGAAAGACCCAGCAAGCAGGCTGGAAAGATATACTTTCATAGACTTCGTTAGTTAACACAACAAGTATTTATTAATAAGAATTTTACTGCAGCCTCATGAATGTTACTAGATCCCCAAAATCCTCAGAGGGCCCCATTTCCTGGGGTGATTCCCTACTCAGAGTCCTGATTGGTCACAAAACCATGCGACCCTTTGCTGTGTTGCCCTTAAAGGGGCAATCACCACAGGAATCCAATGGGGATCAGGGGGAGCTGGGTAGGAGAGGGCAGAAGGTTGAGAAATGTGCCTGGAGCTTGAGGGGGGTGGAGCTTGTGAGGGTGTGGGGGCAGGGAACTCTGATCAAAATGGTCTCAATAGGAATAAGGGCAGGTTGGGGAGCAGGGTACCTGACACCTCCACTGCCACTTGTATAATTGTGGTGGGTGTTGCTATCTTGATTTAACCAGTAACATATTTATTATTTTGGGGGAAATCCGTAAAGCAGTATTTATCAACAGAATGAAGCCACAATGTTCTCTGTTTAAAATAAAGTTTTACTCATTAAATATTAAAGAACATGGGGCGGGATTCTCTATTACCCGACACCGAAATCGGGAAAGACGATCAAGTGGAAAATAGCTCCCAACGCCGTGATCATGGCAGGTGCTGGTTTGATGCTGGGTCGCGAATGCAATGTCATTGCGACGCGCACCGCGCATAGTCACAACCGTATTCGCATCTTATTGTTGGGCCCACCGCGATGCTCTGTCTCTGATGGGCCGAGTTCCCGATGGTGCGCTCCACTTGTGGTGTCAACTGTTGTGAACCTGGCGTGGTGGCTGTGATGAGAGAGGGAGTACGGACAGAGTCCAGCGCCGCCAGACTTCGCCGACACTCATGTCGCTGGCCGGGGAGCTTCTGCCAAGGTTTGGGGCAGTAGTGGGGGGGGGGGGGGGGGGGGTGGCCAGCAGGTGGGATGTGGGGTCGAGGTGGATGGGTACACGGTCCAGCACAACTGGCGCCATCATTTCGGGCGCGTTCGGTGCGGGTGTGGGTGGGTGTATAGTGTACTCGCGGATGCAGCATGTCAGCCCTGCGCATGTCCATCATGGACCCAGTGATTCCCCCACCACTTTTTGCGTGTTCTGTGGGTGTTTCACGCAGCGCTGGTGCTAGCCCCTCACCAGTAGTGGAATCGCTGCGGGTGTGGCATTGATTCTTCCGACGTGGAACTCCACGGATCCTCCATTGGCGTCAGCTCTTAGACGCAGGAATTTCCTTTGCTCTCTAGATCTTTGGAGTTGCTCCTTTTTGGATCTATTCTTAACAATAAAATTGCAGCTGAAGCACCTTAGCAATGAACTGTCTTCCTACCCCGCATCTTTTGATTCCTGCCAGAATCCATCTCAACTCTCTTCCTCTTCTTCATTTACATTTTGTGCCTTGGTGACATTATGCACAGATTACCAGACATATAAAAATAACACTCAGTTCTACCCGCCCACTAACTCCCTTGACCCCTTAATTGCTTTTGCGTCATCAGCCTGCTCGTTTGACATTTATCGTAGGATGAGTCTGAACTTTATCCACGTGAAATAAAAATCAGGTGAGATGTAAAGTGGGCTGCCATAAAGGCATAACCTACCAGATGTAACAAAGTCTTCGGACAAAGCAGGCTTGGGGCACACAAATATAAATGGACTATTTCATATTTTATAATTCAATCTGCATTTTTTGTTTTTACTTTTGTACTTGCATTCTCAACTTGTATGTGCAAATTTACAATGGAAACTGCCTGTATAAACTTGTCATGTTATATTTAAACCCTTCTGTCAATATTGGTATTTCAGTAGTTCCACTAGGAGATGGTTGTAATTAAACAATAACAAAATGACTTCTGAGGTTTCTGCTATAAATATGGAGGTAGAAAAATAGAGTGGAAAATGCTGATGGGAAGTGCATACAGATGCAAGGTTTTAAATGTAGTTGAACTCTTGAGGTGTTGGGGCCATTTGGAAGACAGAAAAGGAAAAGGAAGGAAGGAAACTGGATTAAATAGAGAGGGACAGTGAAAGTACAGGAAGTGGTAACAGGAAAGATGGGATGGATGGAGGAAGGAACAAGTGAGGGGAGGGAAGATTAGGTTAGGGGAAAGAAATAAGAAGGAAAAAGATAAGGCCAGTGATGAAAGGCTACGGAAAGGAAGAAAGAGGATAAAAGGGCTGTTAAAGGAAACAGAAGGAAAGAACGTGGAGGATGGAGGACAGTAATTTTCTATTATTTTTCATAATCGTAAATAGCCTTCTGAAGCACATGATTTTGTTATGTTTTTTGGTTGCTCTTTATTTTTTTTTAAATTCTCAGTTAATGCATATCATTATGCAGGGCACAGTTGAAAAATCAACATTATCTAGTAACTGGACTTAAATAAATTCTCTGGCTACAAGAGCGAGTCAGAGGCTAGGAAACGTGCAGCAAGTAGCTGAATCCCAAAGCCTGTCCACCATCTGCAAGGCACAAGTCAGGAGTGGATGGAATGTTCTCCACTTGGCTGGATGAGTGTAGCTCCAACAATATTCAAGAAGCTCAACACCATGCAGAGCAAAGTAGCCCACGTGATTGCCATTCCTTCCATAAACATTCACTCCCTCTATCCCGACGCACTGTGGTAGTTGTGTGTACCATCCACAAGTTGCACTGCTGGAACTCATCAAGGCTCCTTAAACAATGCATTCCAAATCCATGACCACTACCATCTAGAAGGATAAGGGCAGCAGACACGTGGGTACACCACCACTTGGAAGTTTTCCTCCAAACTATTCACCATCCTGACTTGATATCTGTGGTGGTATGTATTAGGGGTAATACGGTACACCACGTGTCGACAGGCTATTGGTGGAGGGATGCCAGGTCCTGATAGGATCTGCCACCTACTGGACTCCACCCAGAAATGCCGGTATAAGAACCCAGTTTTTCCCTCCATTTCCCTCAGCGGTTGCATTCTGTAACCACGCTGCTGGGGATAAAGTTCTGCTTAATAAAGCCTTCAATTGACATTACCTCAACCTGCCTCGCATCATATTGACAGTGCTACAATATCATTGTTCTTTCATTGTCGCTGCGTCAAAATCCTGGAACTCCCTAACAGCACAATGGGTGTCCCTACTTGGCAGGCACTGCGACAGTTCAAGAAGGCAGCTTATCACTACCTTATCGAGGGCAATTAGGGATGGGAATAAATCCTGGCCTAGCCAATGATGCCCACATCCTATAAATAAAAATCTATTTTGTTCATTTTAGAATCACATGTTGATTCATAAGAATCATTCTTTATTCAAAATGATCAATGATTACTTGCCTTAAAATGCAATTTTTACAAGCAGTTCAGACAAAAGTGGTAATATTTCAGTTACTCTGTCTATGAACAGAAAGGAAACAAATTATGAATAATCCATGTTTCCAATTCATTTTCAAAAATGTACAACTACATTTTTCATTGGCAAGATCAATAAATCTCAAAAACACAACCTTGACACTATTCCTGAAAAGAAAAGATTTGTACTCCGAATATTTTTCAAAGAATGCTACAGAATTGCAGCCCCGAAATTATACCTTACGGGACAAACACATGAATGTTTGTCTGAAATTGCTCCCGCTTTTATTTTAGCACTATTACTAAATCATGTGCCTTTAACTTGGTTAAATTTCTTTTGCATCAGTGTCCCATAATGTGATTTCTGAACTTAAGAACTGTAAAATGGGAGCTTCCCAATCCAACCACTACAACTAGTTCACTTATCATTGGGGGAAACGATACCTTATCTCCATTGTGATATCCCATAGCAACAAAATACTGGTCCTTAGCAACAGTGTTGAAGACAATTTTACCAGCAACAGCAGCTGATTAGTCTGGAATGCAATTTCACTCCAGATTAAGTAAGGTAAGAGGAGGCTCATTTGAAGCATATGTACTATGGTTAGGCCAAATGGCTTGTTTCTGTGCTACAAATACTTGGCAATATGTACTGAGAAGTTATTTTTTAAATTTAAATATCTTATATAGAACTATAAAAATTTACAGTTCAGAAAGCGTGTGTTCAATCCATCATGTTTGTACATCCATCATGTTTGTGGAGGGCTGTTAGGGGTGGTGTAGTTGGGAAAGGGTATTCGGGCAATGGGGGGGGGGGGGGGGGAGAAGAGTCAGAGGGTTCCGTGGCAGGGTCAGGGCAATCCGTGTCCCTGGCCAATCAAAGTTGGTAGTCATGGAGTTCAGAGGGCAGTCAGGTGTCTGCTGGGTGTTTGGGGTGTGGGGCTGCTATTGGGTGCTCACAAGGTCAGGCGGGTCAGGGGGATTCTGGCAAAGGATGGTGGAGGTTGGTGGGGGAGTCCCACGAGCTGTCTGGGGTTGTGGGTTAGGAAAAGGCCCTGCAGCCCATCGCATCTGCGCCGGTCAAAATCACTGCCTAAGTAATCTGATCCCATTTTCCAGCACTTGGCACATAGCCTTGTATCCCTTGGCATTGCAAATGCACATCAAAATACTTCTTAAATATCTCTGCTTCCACCAACCTCCCAAACCTCCTATCACTTACCTCACAACTATGCATCCTGATCATTGATCTCTCCACCAATGGGAAAGGTTTTTTCCTGTCTACTCCACCAAGCCCCTCATAATTTTATACATTCTATCACCTCTCATAATTTTATACATCTTAATCATGTCGCCGTTCAGTCTCATCTGCTCCAAGAAAATCAACCCCAGTGTATCCAATTTCTCTTCATAGTTAAAACCCCAGCCCAGGCAACATCCTGGTAAATCTCCTCAGTGATTTTAATTCTTTTAACATTTTCGGGAATGTTTATTGCTGCAACACAGTCAGAATCATTCGAAGTTTGTGAGTTGAATCACATTATCGGATGGTTACCAGTGCAGGGCAATTGCCCATCAGAGGTTTGTACTACCCAGGCAATTACTGTATGAACCTTAGCTGAGAAGTTCTATGTGCGGGTTCCCTAGTGCATCTTTGGGATACACCCCAGATACATTATCCTGGTGCCTGGGAGTTATGGGTCATTGTGTTTAACACAATTAATACCATTAGGTAATGAAAACAAAGATTCCCTGATTCTTTTTCATGTGTGTTTCTTTATAAACCATGATAATCATTTTGTGTCTTAGTATGTAGTTATAATTGGTAAAACAAAAGCTATATTAAGAGCCTGCATGCAATGTGATTTCCTGCTTTCAACATATGGTTGACTAAATGTCGTTCACTTCTTTTGGGTCACCAAATAAACTAAATCAACAAGTTGAGGGATAAATTAAAAGGCAGCTGCTTAAAGCGACACTGCATCAAAATAAACAGAATCCTAAAAGATGGGAGTGTATGTTTGAAATGCAACAGTAAGAGAATTGTAACTGATCTTAGTGAAATTTATAATTAGAGCATTTACATATCTTGATCTTTTAAAACAAGCTTTGCATTTTGACAAATACATAAAAGAAAGTGCCACACAGAAAATATCAAACTTACATCTTTACAGCATCTTTCAAATGCATCACAGTCAAATAGGTATTGTTAAAGTTTAGTTACTGTTGTCATCTCAACAAAGACTACATAACTATAAGTGAATTTCTCCTTTCTGTGAGGAGGGATAGAAAAGAAAGGGTAAAATTATCCTGCCCAAGAATTCTAATGACCAGCCGCACAATACAATGGCGAGCGTTTCAATTCCATAGAATCCATATGATCCCCACCTTGCAGAAGGAAGTCATTTGGCCAATCGTGTCTGCACTGATCCACTGGAAGAGCACTCTACATAGGCCCACTCTCCTGTCCTATCCACATAACTCCATGCATTGATCATGGCCAATCTACCTAACATCTTTGGACACTAAGGGACAATATAGCATGGCCAATCTAGCATTGCCAATCTATCTAATCTGCACATCTTTGGACTGTGGGAGGAAACCAGAGCACCCGGAAGAAACCCATGCAGACACAGGAGAACGTGCAGACTCCATACAGACAGTCACCCAAGGCCGGAATTGAACCCAGGACCCTGGAAATGTGAGGCAGCAATGCTAGCTCCTGTGCTACCTAACGGGGATCAGACTAAAACTATGGGACAGAAAACAAATTTAAAATAACTTTGCGCTTGCTGTGGGAGGGATAGTGGCACAGTGGTATTGGTCACAGTCACTGGACAAGTAATTCAGAGACCCAGGGCAATGCTATGGGGGCCTGGTTTCAAATCCAACCACTGTAGATGATAACATTTGAATTCATAAAAAACTGGAATTAAAAATCGAATGATGACCATGAAACCATTGTTGATTATTGTTCGCTACTAGTTCACTAAATGTATTTGGGAAGGAAGTCTGCTGTCTGGCAAGGACATGTGACTCCAGATCCACAGCAATGCAGTTGACTCTTTCTTTTTTGAATATAAATTTAGAGTACCCAATTCATTTTTTCCAATTGAGGGAATTGACAAGCATTGCGCAGGTCAAGGACACACAGCCTGAGTGAGAGAGATACAGACCGAGTGAGAATTTGGTGCAGAGAGGTAACCAGGAAAGGTAAGTGGTTCATCTAATTTTGCTGTTTTTCAGTTAAAAGTGCAGCGTAGATTAGTGTCTGATTGGCTGAAGCTGCCCCCACCCTAATTGCTGAGAGGCAGTTATCTGGCAGTCACCTGAGGCCTGTTAAGGGGCACAAAGGTACACATTGTTTTCTTCTCTTTGAAGTTTTAGTGTGAGTCATCCTAAAGTCTGTATAAAAGACAGACAGAAAGCGCACATTAGTAAGCATTGTGCAGGTCAAGGACACACAGCCTGAGTGAGAGAGATACAGACCGAGTGAGAATTTGGTACAGTGAGGTAATTCGGTGAAGAGTGGGAGAAGGTGCTTTTTCCCTACTGTTTTGTTCTCTCTCTTTCTTCGGGCCTAATTTCGGGAGCCGTTCGGAGGAGCAGTCTCTGTGAGTATAAAAACCTAACGGAAACTTTGTGTTTTCCAGTTTTTTCCCCAAAAGTGACGTCAGAGGGAAGCTGTGATCTGAGTGGTTGATTGCAAATCTGCCCCAAATTTAAAAAAAAACACAGCTAAACTCATAAACTTAAATTAAACTAATTAATTAATTAGTGATGGCTGGTCAGGTGATGTGCTTGAGCTGCTTGATGTGGGAGCTGGCAGATCCCATTGCTAGGATTCAAATTAAAAAACAGGTCCTCAAGGGTCATAATCTCCGGATTACTGCCCGAGCCACGTGCAAATTGGCATAGGGAGGCAAGAATAAGGGAAGTTAACACGTGGCTGAAAGAGTGGTGTGGGAAAGAGGGGTTCCTTTTCATGGGACACTGGCATCAGTTTTGGGACAGGGGGGACCTATACCGTTGGGATGGTCTCCACCTGAACCAAGCTGGGACCAGTGTTGTGGCGAAAAGAATAAATAGGGTGGTCAATAGGACTTTAAACTAAAGATTGGGGGGGAAGGGAAAGTCAGGGAACCAAGAGGTGAAGTAATCAGTGGGAAGCGTAGCTGCGTAGGAATACAAAAAAGCACGAAAAGACAAAACTCAGGAGAGGTTACGATAGTCCCCATCCCACAAAATATGACACAGTGTATGGAAAGGCTCAGTAAACCAAGGTGCACCACACTAAGAAAACAAAAAGGGATGGTCAATAGAGAATTAAAGGTGCTATATTTAAATGCGTGCAGTGTACGGAACAAGGTAGATGAGCTTGTGGCCCAGATTGTGACTGGCAGGTATGATGTGGTAGGCATCACAGAGACATGGTTGCAGGGGGTTCAGGACTGGCATTTAAACATCCAGGGATTCACAACCTATCGAAAAGACAGGGAGGTGGGCAGAGGGGGCGGGGTTGCCTTGTTAATTAGGAATGAAATTAAATCAATAGCACTAAATGACATAGGGTCAGATGATGTGGAGTCTGTGTGGGTAGAGTTGAGGAACCACAAAGGCAAAAAAACCATAATGGGAGTTATGTACAGGCCTCCTAACAGTGGTCAGGACCGGGGGCACAAAATGCACCACGAAATAGAAAGTGCATGTCAGAAAGGCAAGGTCACAGTGATCATGGGGGACTTCAATATGCTGGTGGACTGGGTAAATAATGCTGCCAGTGGACCCAAGGAAAGGGAATTCATTGAATGTTTACAGGAGGGCTTTTTGGAACAGCTTGTGATGGAGCCCATGAGGGAACAGGCCATTCTGGACTTAGTGTTATGTAATGAGCCAGACTTGATTAAAGATCTTAAAGTAAGGGAGCACTTAGGAGGCAGTGATCATAATATGGTAGAATTCAATCTCCAATTTGAAAGAAAGAAGGTAGAATCAGACGTAAAGGTGTTACAGTTAAATAAAGGTAACTACAGGGGCATGAGGGAGGAACTGACAAAAATCAACTGGGAGCAGAGCCTAGTGGGAAAGACAGTAGAACAGCAATGGCAGGAGTTTCTGGGAGTAATTGAGGACACAGTGCAGAGGTTCATCCCAAAGAAAAGAAAGGTTATCAGAGGGGGGATTAGGCAGCCATGGCTGACAAAGGAAGTTAGGGAATGCATCAAAGCAAAAGAGAAAGCCTATAATGTGGCAAAGAGTAGTGGGAAGTCAGAAGATTGGGAAGGCTACAAAAACAAACAGAGCATAACAAAGAGAGAAATAAGGAAAGAGAGGATCAAATATGAAGGTAGGCTAGCCAGTAACATTAGGAATGATAGTAAAAGTTTCTTTAAATACATTAAAAACAAACGGGAGGCAAAAGTTGACATTGGGCCGCTCCAAAATTACGCTGGTAATTTTGTGATGGGAGACAAGGAAATAGCTGAGGAACTAAATAAGTACTTTGCGTCAGTCTTCACAGTCGAAGACATGAGTAATATCCCACCAATTCCGGAGAGTCAGGGGGCAGAGTTGAATATGGTAGCCATCACAAAGGAGAAAGTGCTAGAGAAACTAAGAGGTCTAAAAATTGATAAATCTCCGGGCCCAGATGGACTACATCCTCGAGTTCTAAAGGAGATAGCTGAAGAAATAGTGGAGGCGTTAGTTATGATCTTTCAAAAGTCACTGGAGTCCGGGAAAGTCCCAGAGGATTGGAAAATCGCTGTTGTAACCCCCCTGTTCAAGAAGGGAACAAGGAAAAAGATGGAAAATTATAGGCCAATTAGCCTAACCTCGGTTGTTGGCAAGATTCTAGAATCCATTGTTAAGGATGAGATTTCTAAATTCTTGGAAGTGCAGGGTCAGATTGGGACAAGTCAGCATGGATTTAGTAAGGGGAGGTCGTGCCTGACAAACCTGTTAGAGTTCTTTGAAGAGATAACAAATAGGTTAGACCAAGGAGAGCCAATGGATGTTATCTATCTTGACTTCCAAAAGGCCTTTGATAAGGTGCCTCACGGGAGACTGCTGAGTAAAATAAGGGCCCATGGTATTTGAGGCAAGGTACTAACATGGATTGACGATTGGCTGTCAGGCAGAAGGCAGAGAGTTGGGATAAAAGGTTCTTTTTTGGAATGGCAACCGGTGACGAGTGGTGTCCCGCAGGGTTCAGTGCTGGGGCCACAGCTGTTCTCTTTATATATTAACGATCTAGATGACGGGACTGGGGGCATTCTGGCTAAGTTTGCCGATGATACAAAGATAGGTGGAGGGGCAGGTAGTATGGAGGAGGTGGGGAGGCTGCAGAAAGATTTAGACAGTTTAGGAGAGTGGTCCAAGAAATGGCTGATGAAATTCAACGTGGGCAAGTGCGAGGTCTTGCACTTTGGAAAAAAGAATAGAGGCATGGACTATTTTCTAAACGGTGACAAAATTCATAATGCTGAAGTGCAAAGGGACTTGGGAGTCCTAGTCCAGGATTCTCTAAAGGTAAACTTGCAGGTTGAGTCTGTAATTAAGAAAGCAAATGCAATGTTGTCATTCATCTCAAGAGGCTTGGAATATAAAAGCAGGGATGTACTTCTGAAGCTTTATAAAGCATTAGTTAGGCCCCATTTAGAATACTGTGAGCAATTTTGGGCCCCACACCTCAGGAAGGACATACTGGCACTGGAGCGGGTCCAGCGGAGATTCACACGGATGATCCCAGGAATGGTAGGCCTAACATACGATGAACGTCTGAGGATCCTGGGATTATATTCATTGGAGTTTAGGAGGTTGAGGGGAGATCTAATAGAAACTTACAAGATAATGAATGGCTTAGATAGGGTGGATGTAGGGAAGTTGTTTCCATTAGCAGGGGAGACTAGGACCCGGGGGCACAGCCTTAGAATAAAAGGGAGTCACTTTAGAACAGAGATGAGGAGAAATTTCTTCAGCCAGAGAGTGGTGGGTCTGTGGAATTCATTGCCACAGAGGGCGGTGGAGGCCAGGACGTTGAGTGTCTTTAAGACAGAAGTTGATAAATTCTTGATTTCTCGAGGAATTAAGGGCTATGGAGAGAGAGCGGGTAAATGGAATTGAAATCAGCCATGATTGAATGGCGGAGTGGACTCGATGGGCCGAATGGCCTTACTTCCGCTCCTATGTCTTATGGTCTAAGGGGCAATTTAACATGGCCAATCCACATAGCCTGCACATCTTTGGGTTGTGGGGGCGAAACCCACACAAACATAGGGAGAATGTGCAAACTCCACACGGACAGTGACCCAGAGCCGGGATTGAACCTGGGACCTCGCCGGCGTGAGGCTGCAGAGCTAACCCACTGCGCCACCGTGCTGCCTTGTGGTTGACTCTTAACTGCACCCCTAAGGGCAATGAGGGATGGGCAAATAATGCTGGCGCAGATAGCGATATCCAAAGGTCGCATGAATGACTAAAAAAAAACACACACAAAAGAGAGTGTGCAACATTATCTGGACTGATCCATTAAAAAAGATACTTGAGCAAGGCAACGCGAGAGTACCTTGGGAGGGTGATGGTACTTCTTTTACCTTCAAATGAATTTGAATGATGTCTATATGGTTCTATAGATGATATCTATAAGGTTCACTTACAAAGAGGAAGGAGCAATCTGGCAAATTGGACTGGCTTCAGGAACATTGTTATATATCGAAAGGGGTGGTTATAAGGTTTTTCTGCTTTGTGCCATGCTATTTAAATACTAACAATTTTTTGCCAATTATATTAATTTTGGTAGATTGACCAATAGAATTTGAATGCTGATATGGAGATAAATTATTGCTGACACAATTGGCTATTCCATCATTTGTTCTTTAATGGGTGAAAGACAGATTTAAAATTAACATACAAATGTATAATTAGAAAAAGAAAAGCAGACTATGCTTAACATTGGGATAATGGTTCGCCAAAGTATTCTACATGTAAATGAAGTTCTTAAATAACTATAATTATGCCATGTGATTTGTTTTCATCAGGATACATTTAGAAATATCGTTTTCAATATCCCTAGGACGCTTTTGTACAAAATACAGGACTCCTGCAGGAAGTCACTTTGCGGGCGATGGGTTTATAAATGTGTGCGATATCACACTAGGCCTGACCAGTTGTACTAACTAATCAATATAATTAATAATCCCTGCTCTGATGCTTTATTGCAGGAATGTCTTTATTTTCAGTGGCCTCATCTTACACAGTCTCAGGAACCGACTGTTTCGAAAACCTAGCAATTCCCACTCTTTAAGTCACAAAATGAAACCTGCGGTGCAGTAAATGTGTGTCAGTTGTAGCTCAGTTGGTAGCACTCTCACATCTGAGTCAGACGGTTGAGGGTTCAAGTCCCATAGATGTCAACACAAAAATCCGTCTGACACTCCAGTGCAGTACAGAGAGTGTGCTGCATTATCAGTGGTTATCTATCTTTAAGATATTAAATAAAGGTCTCATCAGCTCTCTAATGTTGGCAAAAAAGGTCCCATGACACGATTTCAATGAAGAGCGTAGAAATTATCATGGTCAATATTTATTTCCCCCAATCCAGACTCCTAATGGCCCTCTTATGGACTAACCTCATTAACACTACACCCCTGTATGCTTCACCCAATGCTGGTGTTATGTAGTTACATTGTGTACCTTGTGTTGCCCTATTATGTATTTTATTTTATTTCCTTTTCTTTTCATGTACTTAATGATCTGTTGAGCTGCTCGCAGAAAAATACTTTTCACTGTACCTTGGTACACATGACAAAAAACAAAATCCAAAAATCGAATCCAAAAAACAGATTATCTGGCCATTGCCATGTTCTTTGTGGGAGATGGCTGTGTGCAAATTGGCTGCTGCATTCGCTACATTACAATCATGGTAACTCTTCAAAAGTACTTAATTAGCAGTAATTCACTTTGGGCACGTCCCGAGTTAGGAAAGGCACAATATATACACCAGTCTTTCTTTTGTCTCAGAATGCCACAGTTAATGCAGCAAGTGTGTGTTTTTCCTTTTTATGTTTACATCAATTGAAATATTTGTAATAGCTACTGCAACTGGGAATGTAGTGACATTATCAGTTTACTGATTCCATCTTTGAACAACTATCCTTTTTTGTGATTCTTGCAAATCACATTGCCATTGACAATACTCCCATCATAAGGTCAGAAGTAGGGATGTTCATGGATTCTGTTCCATTTACAATTCCTCAGTCACTCAAACAATCTGTATCTTCCTGCAGCAAGACCTGGACAATAGGTAGGTTTAGGCTGATAAGTGACAAATAACATTCGTGCTTTGTAAGTACTCAGCAATGGACATCTCTACAAGCGAGAATCTAACCAGTTCCCACTGACATTCGATGGCATTATCATCCCTGAACCCCCAGTGTCAACATCCTAAGAGATAACCATTACCTAGAAATGTAACTGCAAGGACCGCCCACATAAATACAGTGACAACAAGAGCAGACCAAAAATTAGGAATTTTGGGGTGGGTATCCCACCTTCTGATTCCCCAAAGCCAGGCCAAGGCACAAGTGGAGTGTGATGGAATACTCTCTAACTTCCTGGATGAATGCAGCTCCAAGAAGCATAGAATCCATACAATGCAGAAGGCAGCCATTTGGCTCATCAATTCTGCACTGATACTCTGTAGCCATCTGGGATGGCCACTTCCAACTATGTACAGAGAAACTCACAAAGCCGAGCGGGTAAAATGGACAAGCCAAGACTCAGGCAGGCTCAGAGCCTGAAATGCATATTCGTAAGCAAGAAATCCAGACGGTATCGAAACTCCATCCAATTAGCATTTTAATGGGGTTGATTAGCATTTGATAGCCCACCTTCCCCAAAACAAAGGACTGGTACTCAAGCAACCGGGACATTTCAGCGCCACTCCCTGTTCAAGGGAAACACAAACAACGAGGTCAGTGACCGCTTGGAACACGCCCAGCCATCCAGATCCCCGCCCACTTATTGGCTAAGGAATCGAACAGAGTGATCAGGGATCACCCAATTAGTAAGGCCCAAATCGAAGGACCACCCAAAAGAGCGCGAAAACCCCTCGAGTATAAGAAGAATAGTTCGCCATATGTTCGCTCTCTCTTGGCGCCCTCTTGGCCTTGGTACCCCAGTCACAGCCATCGCCAATTGCAGCAACATCAGAAGCGAGTCCAAGTTCAATGCCCGCTACCAGACGGATGAGCCCAGCTGAGCAGCAGTTACTCCGTCGAACCCGAGAGATCCAGAATTGAACAGCGGCCACTGTTTTCTGACTAAGCCGGGTGCCCGAAGTTAAATACAGGTTGTCTTAGCTGATAGGTGTAGTTAACTAATAGTGTTTATGTTGCATGACTAATTGTGTGTAAATAAAGTACCCTTGACCTTGAACTAACAAACTGGTGTTTGGCTCTTTGATCGATAGCCGGTTGAAACTTGTGGTGGTATAATTCGATACCTGGCGACTCTTAGCATTAAGACATAGATAACATAGGAAGAAAGGCAAACTCACTGATTGCCATAATTGGAACAGAGCCACAGAAAAGACAGAGTAAAAGTAAAAGGCAACAATTACGAAAGAAATCTCTACCTAGGCCCATTCCCCCACCCATCTACAAGATCCACTGCAACAACTCAACAAGGCAACTTCAACAGCACCCGTCAAGCCCTTAGTCTCTATCACCGAGAACAATATGAGCAGCAAATGCTTGGGAACATCACCACCTGCACGTTTCCCTTCAAGCCACATGCATTTATGACTTGGAAATATGTTGCCATTCCTTCACTGTTGCTTAGTCAAAATCCTGGAACTCACTTTCTAACAGCACTGTGGGTGCACCTGCATCAGAAGGACTGCAACAGTTCAAGAAAGTGGCTCACCACCCCCTTTTCAAGGGCAATTAGGGATGGGCAATAGATATTGGCCTAGGCAGCGACGAATTTTTAAAAACATCTGACAAAACGTTCCAACAATTCTCTATGTAAAGATATTTCTCTATTTTCACTTCCTTATTGTTACAATCTGGTTAGGGACCAGGAACATTTTGTTTAAGGCAGACAAAGTTTGAAATCCCAATTGCCCACTAATAAAATAAAGCCTCATGATTCTATGATTTCAGACAACTGTGGCACAGCCTGCAGCAAGACCTGGACAACAGACAACAGCACTGTTGCCTCAGGGCCAGGGACCTGGGTTCGATTCTGGTCTTGGGTGACTGAGTGGAGATTGCACATTCTCCCCATGTCTGCGTGGGTTTCCTTTGGGTGCTCTGGTTTCCTCCCACATTCCAAAATGTACAGGTTAGGTGTATTGGCCATGCTAAATTGCCCCTTAGTTTCCAAATTTAGGTATGCTTTTAAACTAATTTATCTCCAAATCCAAAAACAACATATCTCTTTGGACTGCATTTTTTTTGCAAGACGTTTGGACATTGCGGGCTGGATTCTCCGCACCCCGATGCCGAAATCGCTTCCGGCTCCGGGTGGAGAATCCATTTCCATGCACGAAATCGCGACCGGCGCCGGTTCCACGATTCTCTGGGCCGCTTAAAAGCGGCGTACTCTCTCCGCGTATCACCTTCCTGGGGCCGTTGCTGGAGGCCCACCCCGCCATTCTCCGCTCCCGACTGGCCGAAGTCCTGACGGCGTGGATCCAACATGGTCCCAGCCATCCGGGAGACCTGCGTGGCGGCTGTGGACTCAATCCTCGGCCGCCATGGTTGGGGGCGGGCCGATCGGAGCCCAGGGGGGGGCCTCATACGGGACCGGGCAATTTTTGGACGGACAGTCAGGGTTGGGCGCGCAACCGTTCGGGAGCACTATTTGGGAGATCCAGCTCCGCGGTCTGAGCCGCCGGTGTGCACATGCGCGGCCTCTAACCCGGAAGTGCGGTGGCCCGTATCTGCAGCTAAAGCTGTTAGTTTCACACCAGGTCACTGCTAACCCCCTGCAGGGCTATGAATATGGGGCCTTTTCACACCAGTTTTTCTGGAGTGAAAGACCACAGTTTTTACGACGGCGTGGGGACATAGTCCCAAAAACAGAGAATCAGCCCCACACCTCTCGCTCTCCAGCTAAGTAAATCAATCTGTCATTTTAAGATCTTACCTTTCTAGCTGTTAACCCCTGAAATCAACATGGCCCCTACCTTCTAGTCTGACCCTATGAAGCAAAAGGTAGGTAACCTTCTGAACTTCCATTTTCTTTTAGGTGTTTTGGAAATCTCTAAACCCAACACCATAGTTTCCTTACCTTCGCAATAACATTCCCCAAACTAAACATTACCTCCAAAATATTAACATGAATCAGGAACTAGATATTCATCATATCATTCAACGGTGACAATTATAAACTGGACACCCCTCACCAATTATTCTCTCACCAGAAGAAATTTCATTCCTGATTCGCCTCATCAAATATTTAATACTTTAAAAACTTTAAATCAACCCTTGAAGTTCTGTAATCCAGTGCAAATGGTCTCAGTGTCTCAATCATTGCTTCAAAACAAGAGTCTTACTACTGGCATTATCCTGGTAAAGCCGTATCTTCACGATGACTGTAATGTCCTGTTTATGAATGTGGTGCCCTAAAATGAACATAATATAATGTCTGTGGTCTGATCATTGCTGTGTACAAACCTATCATCATTAGACTCAAAGAATTTACAGTGCAGAAGGAGACCATTCAGCCCATGTACCAGCCCTTGGGAAGAACACTCTACTTAAGCCCACTCTTCCACCCTATCCCTGGAACCCAGCAATCTTTCCTAACCTTTTGGACACTAAGCGGCAATTTAGCAGAGTCAATTCACCTAACCTGCACATCGCTAGACTGTGGAAGCACCCGGAGGAAACCCAGGCAAACATGGGGAGGAAATGCAAACTCCACACAGTCACCCGAGGTGGGTCTTGTACCCGGGAACCTAGAGCTGTGAGGCAGTAATGCTAATCACTATGCTACTGTGCTGTACTGTTTTATGCCCTATTTTGTTTTATTCATTCTCGGGATGTGGGTGCTGTTATCAAGGCTAGCATTTATTATTCACCTGGAGTTTTCCTCGAGCCTTCTTGTTGACTCTTTGCAATTTGTGCACTTAAAGTGTTCCAAAGCTTTGTTAATTTTGACCTATTGATGATGAAAGAACAGTGATTTCTGTCCACATCAGGCTGGTGTGTGATGCAAAGAACTTGGAGGCACAGGTGTTGCCTTGCCCTCCTACCCTTGCCTTCTAAGTATTTTGAAGCTTTATTTATAAAACCCAGTGGACCACAGTTGTATCGACAGCTACATGCTTCTTCAAGGCCAGTAAAAGTGAACAGTGATGAAAGTTTAACATTAATGAAATCAACAATATTTTAATTTAATGTCAATGATGATCTGAAAAATGAATGCAAAGTGGTCAATTACTTGTAGTCTTTGGAATTTCAGAGTGCATCCTCAGCCCTGCAATTTTTGATACAATTTGATTTCCATCCTTTCTCACCCCACACAATCAGCCATTATTGTAGATATCAGTGGGAATCCCATGGGAATTTTAACTCCTTCCATCTGTTATGGGTCAGGGTTTAGAGAAACCCAAAATGTATCATGGAGTTCACCTGACCCACAACTTTTAATAAATTGTGGTATGGGGACCACACGGCTCACTCTACAGGTATGGTATAGCAGAAAATGGATCAGTGTTTTTTAAAACAATGTTTATTCTATGAACTCAAGTTAACCTTTCTAAAACAAACAGTGAACATCTCAACAACCAGTAAATCAAATACACCCCCAAAGAATACAACACTAAGTCATCTGTATGCTGTTCTTTCAACATCCAAAAGACTTAACAAACCTCCAAACAGGAGCACATCAGGGTTTACATTTAAGACTGAAAACATTTATACTTCTTCTGAATTCACCAAATGATCCATAGATAGTTTTTGGATGGCAGAGATCAACAACAGTGCAGCTCACAGACACAACCAAGCTTTCTCAAACTGAAATTAAAAAGCAGAAGTGGAGCTCAGCTCCACCCACACTCTGACATCACTCCAGTAACATGAGCGGCTCCATTTCTTAAAGGCACATTTCTTAAACACTTATTTCTTAAAGGGTACTCTCACATGACACACCCAATAGAAAATGGATAGAAGGGGAATTGAAATTCAAGCAGTGTTCTTACTTCCCACAGCCCACCCATGGCTTGTGCATTTCTTAGTATCCTGTGATCTTGTAAATATTTGAAATGATATTGATATTTTTCTCAATGTTCAATGCTGATTGAATTAATAATGAAACACAAAAAGGGGCCATTAGTCATCAGCGAGCAAGCCTTGAACATCAATGGTCATTTTACCATATTTTCATCTTTAATGTCAGCATTGAAGACTTCAACATGAAAATTGCCATAATTTAATAGAAGCATAAAGAATCTTTAACCTAATGGGCTACTCCACATGTGCATACTTCAAGTAATGTTGGAAAAGTAGGGGAAGACAATTGGTATCAGTTTCAGACAGTGCAATTACTTCATTTAATCTATCAAGTATATACTCATCCCTTTGGTATAGAACCTGCTATGAATCAACAGGGAAGTTAAAGACATACTTGAAACCGCACTGATTCTGTCAACAGGATTTGTCTTCGAGGTATGAGATTTCCAATTCCCTAGATCCACTAATTACTGTATATTTTATAGAAGATTAGGCAAATATGTACTAATTGAGTTCCTGGATGACAGACAGACTGGCACAAACACACGCACACATATGCATTCATACACACATACACACATGGCTGCAAATAGTCAACTTAAAGGACAGGTGTTAAGCAACTGGCTATTTGGGAAAGGCAACTGTAAATTAGAGAAGCGCCTTAAAATAATAAGAAAAATCCAAAGAAATGCAAGTTGTCTGTCAATTTCGATCATAAGGGGGGATCGACCTAATGGGAGTCGGATTGCCTACACTGGTTGTGTGTATTCCTCGAGGTTTAACACAACCTCCCACACACAACCACCCCACACTCCCACCATTGATCTAAACACATAATTTGAAAAATTCTTTGCCACCTGACTTGATTTATTTTCACCATCAGCCAAATAGCTTTCTTTTCCCCATTTCCATTTGCTTTTCTCACTCCTACATGAAAAATATTCCAAATGAATCAAACAAAATTGTGTTTACAGCTCTGACAATTGTTTTGCTGGGTTATTTCCAGCAGTATCTGGGGATTAATCTTCAATTCCAGATGAGTCCAGGACAATCCTGGAAGGTTAACAACCCTAGATGGGAGTTTGGGCTAGATTAGAACTAGTGGAATCTGACTGGCAAAAAATGCTTGCTGGCCACGAGCTGACACCAGCACGAAGCCTGGTGCATTTCATGGCTGAGTCTCATTGCCATGCCACTGCTTACACACACTTGACGGTGATGGATGTGGCAGAGTTCAGGCTGTCAGCTGCCCAGATTTTTCTTGTAGAGTTTTGACGTGTACAGCCTAGATGAGGACTTCTCACCACTCACACCCCGGTTTGTGGCCTTCTTTAGTTGTGCTGTCCAGTAACACCGGAGGGCGACTTCGGCCTGTGACCCCGACTGCTATCCCAGGCAGCATGGGTGGCGGCAGCAGCAGAGGGGAAGGAGGTGGTGGTAAACTTCATCACTGGCATTTTTCCTGCAATTTCTGCCACAGTCCCATTCCATTTCAGGCAAGATCACAGAAGCAAGGTAGTTCAGCAAATCTGGTCTGTCGGGTTCCTGTGCAACATATTGCCATTGCATTGCTATAACATTTACTCTTTGTTGCTAATGCAGTACCATAAAGGAACATCATGCAGCAGATGCAGGCTCTGGAATTGATAATAAATTTCCCAAACCTGAATTTGTTTTTTGATGCTTACAAGCTCAGAAGGGGCTTTTCACAGTAACTTCATTTGAAGCCTACTTGTGACAATAAGCCATTTTCATTTCATTTCATTTCTAAGAAATGTGAACTTAACTTATTATAATAACTTGTGTATTCGTTGAACAATTCTGCCTGGAGATTTCAACAGTTCAACTGGTTGATTGGCATCCTTCCATGTGTGAAAGGTGAAGGGAATGCAGCCTCAGAACCTCGGTGAGGTCAGATGAGATCATCTGCAACATGACAGTTGATGGCTGAACAAGCTGATTTTGAGAAGGCAAAGTTTGCCACAAGAGCCTTACACTTGCTGGTGGCACGGGAAGATTACTGCTTCTGCCTTATTTTCAGGGCTACTTTCTGCTTGGGAGCTTCTGAAATCATACGTTAAGGTGGTGAGCTTTTGCCCACAGCTGGATCCGCCACTAGCATTGATCGTCAGCAGGCACGTTACACTTGTCATGATTGATAATGAGGGCATTCAACTCTCTTTTTTGACAGCAGGCACGATCAGATGTCATTACAATGTTCACCTTGAAACATTATTCCTTAAAAATTAATTTCAGAGTCCATGGATCATGGATTCAAATCCAAGGCATGCTGGACACCTGGGACTCTACCATGCAAGTCAGTTTTGGTTAATTGCAAGGTAAGAGGAAATTACCTATTTTCTCTAGATGCAAAACTTGATTCCAAAGTATTTGAATTTTCGAAGTTTGAATTGCTTGATCATGAGTCAATATTTAGATTTGATATTCAAGTTTTGCACTGAGTGCTGAATTTGGTGCATTTTGAGTGCTATAGTAAGAGTTTGGTGACCGAGGGAGTTAGGTGAGGAGGGAGTAAGGTGCTCCTTTCATTTTGTTTCCGACATTTCCACAAAGAGTGAGAAGAGAGCCAGGAGTTTACAGAAAGTGTAGCTGACTGGGAGCAGAGTCGGAGGGCGGAGATCTAGTTAGTCCACAGGGCAGCTATATTCTGTCAGGTAAGAGGGGATGGAGGCTAGGCCAGTTGCATGCTCCTCCTGTAGGATGTGGGTGGTGAGGGATACCACCGGTGTCCCCGCTGACTATACCTGCAGGAAGTGCACCCAACTTCAGCTCCTGAAAGACCGTGTTAGGGAACTGGAGCTGAAGATGGATGAACTTCGGATCATTCGGGAGGCAGAGGGGTGATTGAGAAGAGTTACAGGGAGGTAACCACACCCAAGGTACAGGACAAGAATAGCTGGGTTACGGTCAGGGGGAAAAAAACAAACAGGCAGACAGTGCAGGGATCCCTCGTGGCCGTTCCCCTTCAAAACAAGTACACTGTTTTGGATGCTGTTGGGGGGGATGACCTACCGGGGGAAGGCCCGAGCAGCCAGGTCTCTAGCACTGAGTCTGGCTCTGGGGCTCAGAAGGGAAGGGGGGAGAATAGAAAAGCAATAGTAATAGGAGATTCAATGGTTAGGGGAATAGATAGGAGATTCTGTGGTCGCGAGCGAGACTCCCGGAAGGTATGTTGCCTCCCGGGTGCCAGGGTCAGGGATGTCTCGGATCGTGTCTTCAGGATCCTTAAGGGGGAGGGTGAGCACAGAAGTCATGGTGCACATTGGTACCAACGACATAGGTAGGAAAAGGGGTGTGGAGGTAATAAACAAGCTGAGGGAGTTAGGCTGGAAGTTAAAAGCCAGGACAGACGGAGTTGTCATCTCTGGTTTGTTGCCGGTGCCACATGATAGCGAGGCTAGGAATAGGGAGAGAGTGCAGTTGAACACGTGGCTGCAGGAATGATGTAGGAGGGAGGGCTTCAGGTATTTGGATAATTGGAGCGCATTCTGGGGAAGGTGGGACCTGTACAAGCAGGACGGGTTGCATCTGAACCAGAGGGGCACCAATATCCTGGGAGGGAGGTTTTCTAGTACTCTTCGGGAGGGTTTAAACTAATTTGGCAGGGGAATGGGAAACGGATTTGTTGTCCAGCTACTAAGGTAGCCGATATTCAGGACGCCAAAGCGAGTAATGAGGCAGTGGGGAAGGGAACACTGACGAAGGAGAGTACTTGCAGGCACGGAGATGGGTAGAAGTGTGTATACTTCAACGCAAGAAGCATCAGGAATAAGGTGGGTGAACTTAAGGCATGGATCGGTACTTGGGACTACGATGTGGTGGCCATCACGGAAACTTGGATAGAAGAGGGGCAGAAATATTTGTTGGAGGTCCCTGGTTATAGATGTTTCAATAAGATTAGGGAGGGTGGTAAAAGAGGTGGGGGGTGGCATTGTTAATTAGAGATAGTATAACAGCTGCAGAAAGGTAGTTTGAGGAGTTTCACCCTAATGAGGTAGTATGGGTTGAAGTCAGAAATAGGAAAGGAGCAGTCACCTTGTTAGGAGTTTTCTACAGGCCCCCCAATAGTAGCAGAGATGTGGAGGAACAGATTGGGAAACAGATTTTGGAAAGGTGCAGAAGTCACAGGGTAGTAGTCATGGGTGACTTTAACTTCCCAAATATTGAGTGGAAACTCTTTAGATCAAATAGTTTGGATGGGGTGGTGTTTGTGCAGTGTGTCCAGGAAGCTTTTCTAACACAGTATGTAGATTGTCCGACCAGAGGAGGGGCAATATTGGATTTAGTACTTGGTAATGAACCAGGGCAGGTGATAGATTTGTTAGTGGGGGAGCATTTTGGAGATAGTGACCACAATTCTGTGACTTTCACTTTAGTAATGGAGAGGGATAGGTGCGTGCAACAGGGCAAGGTTTACAATTGGGGGAAGGGTAAATACGATGTTGTCAGACAAGAATTGAAGTGCATAAGTTGGGAACATAGGCTGTCAGGGAAGGACACAAGTGAAATGTGGAACTTGTTCAAGGAACAGGTACTACGTGTCCTTGATATGTATGTCCCTGTCAGGCAGGGAAGAGATGGTCGAGTGTGGGAACCATGGTTGACAAGAGAGGTTGAATGTCTTGTTAAGAGGAAAAAGGAGACTTATGTAAGGCTGAGGAAACAAGGTTCAGACAGGGCATTGGAGGGATACAAGATAGCCAGGAGGGAACTGAAGAAAGGGATTAGGAGAGCAAAGAGAGGGCATGAACAATCTTTGGCGGGTAGGATCAAGGAAAACCCCAAGGTCTTTTACACATATGTGAGAAATATGAGAATGACTAGAGCGAGGGTAGGTCCGATCAAGGACAGTAGCGGGAGATTGTGTATTGAGTCTGAAGAGATAGGAGAGGTCTTGAACGAGTACTTTTCTTCTGTATTTACAAATGAGAGGGGCTATCTTGTTGGAGATGACAGTGTGAACCAGACTGGTAAGCTCGAGGAAATACTTGTTAGGAAGGAAGATGTGTTGGGCATTTTGAAAAACTTGAGGATAAACAAGTCCCCCGGGCCTGAATGGATATATCCAAGGATTCTATGGGAAGCAAGAGATGAAATTGCAGAGCCGTTAGCAATGATCGTTTCGTCCTCACTGTCAACAGGGGTGGTACCAGGGGATTGGAGAGTGGCGAATGTCGTGCCCCTGTTCAAGAAAGGGACTAGGGGTAACCCTGGGAATTACAGGCCAGTTAGTCTTACTTCGGTGGTAGGCAAAGTAATGGAAAGGGTACTGAAGGATAGGATTTCTGAGCATCTGGAAAGACACTGCTTGATTAGGGATAGTCAGCACGGATTTGTGAGAGGTAGGTCTTGCCTTACAAATCTTATTGAATTCTTTGAGGAGGTGACCAAGCATGTGGATGAAGGTAAAGCAGTGGATGTAGTGTACATGGATTTTAGTAAGGCATTTGATAAGGTCCCCGTGGTAGGCTTCTGCAGAAAGTAAGGAGGCATGGGATAGTGGGAAATTTGGCCAGTTGGATAATGAACTGGCTAACCGATAGAAGTCAGAGAGTGGTGGTGGATGGCAAATATTCAGCCTGGATCCCAGTTACCAGTGGCGTACTGCAGGGATCAGTTCTGGGTCCTCTGCTGTTTGTGATTTTCATTAATGACTTGGATGAGGGAGTTGAAGGGTGGGTCAGTAAATTTGCAGACGATATGAAGATTGGTGGAGTTGTGGATAGTAAGAAGGGCTGTTGTCGGCTGCAAAGAGACATAGATAGGAAGCAGAGCTGGGCTGAGAAGTGGCAGATGGAGTTTAACCCTAAAAAGTGTGAGGTTGTCCATTTTGGAAGGACAAATATGAATGCGGAATACAGGGTTAACGGTAGAGTTCTTGGCAATGTGGAGGAGCAGAGAGATCTTGGGGTCTATGCTCATACATCTTTGAAAGTTGCCACTCAAGTGGATAGAGCTGTGAAGAAGGCCTATGGTGTGCTAGCGTTCATTAACAGAGTGATTGAATTTAAGAGCCGTGAGGTGATGATGCAGCTGTACAAAACTTTGGTAAGGCCACATTTGGAGTACTGTGTACAGTTCTGGTCACCTCATTTTAGGAAGGATGTGGAAGCTTTGGAAAAGGTGCAAAGAAGATTTACAGGATGTTGCCTGGAATGGAGAGTAGGTCTTACGAGGAAAGGTTGAGGGTGCTAGGCCTTTTCTCATTAGAACGGAGAAGGATGAGGGGCGACTTGATAGAGATTTATAAGATGATCAGGGGAATAGATAGAGTAGACAGTCAGAGAGTTTTTCCCCGGGTGGAACAAACCATTACAAGGGGACATAAATTTAAGGTGAAAGGTGGAAGATATAGAAAGGATATCAGAGGTAGGTTCTTTACTCAGAGAGTAGTGGGGGCATGGAATGCACTGCCTGTGGAAGTAGTTGAGTCGGAAACATTCGGGACCTTCAAGCAGCTATTGGATAGGTACATGGATTACGGTCAAATGATATAGTGTAGATTTATTTGTTCTTAAGGGCAGCACGGTAGCATTGTGGATAGCACAATTGCTTCACAGCTCCAGGGTCCCAGGTTCGATTCCGGCTTGGGTCACTGTCTGTGCGGAGTCTGCACGTCCTCCCCGTGCCTGCGTGGGTTTCCTCCGGGAGCTCCGGTTTCCTCCCACAGTCCAAAGATGTGCAGGGTAGGTGGATTGGCCATGATAAATTGCCCTTAGTGTCCAAAATTGCCCTTGGTGTTGGGTGGAGGTGTTGAGTTTGGGTAGGGTGCTCTTTCCAAGAGCCGGTGCAGACTCAGGGGGCCGAATGGCCTCATTCTGCACTGTAAATTCAATGATAATCTATGATTAATCTAGGACAAAGGTTCGGCACAACATCGTGGGCCGAAGGGCCTGTTCTGTGCTGTATTTTCTATGTTCTATGTCAGCTAAATGGATCAGGTTGGTAAAGAGAGGAACATTCTTTTACATTTCCCAATTATCAAACATGGCTACTTATTACACACGGAGTGGGAATTTGCAATACATTAGAGGACCATAAAGCAGCTAATCAATTCAACAGGCAAAGATCTTTTTAAAAAAAAAAACATTTTGTAATTTTAATAAAGCAGTTCTTTAGGAAGCAGAGATAACCGAGGCCTGTTACATCGTCATTCTCCCCAACATCCACTGAGATCACTGCTGCAGAGATATGAAAACCCATTAAAATCATTCAAATAACCCTTGGCCAGCACAGGGTATATCCTTATGATGGACAGAAGTCATAGACCACTGGACTTCTGCTGGGGTACTGTCCTAGTGAAAAATCAATGTGATACAGTACTCTTTACGTGCTTGGATGTGTGCAGCTCCAACAACAATCAAGAAGCCAACACCATTCAGAAGAACACAACCCACTTGATTGGAACCCCATCCACCAAGCATGAGGGACCAAACGGCCTAGTCCTGCTCCTATTTCTTATGTTCTCATACATGCAACATATAACTTTTATACAGGCCACTTAATAACAGTCACAAGCAGAAACTGGGGTTGTTTTTAACCATCTATCCATTTCCCAGGTTATCGAGCCTGGGCTAAGGATCGAAGGTTGGCTTTCCAAATCCTTGGGGATCAATTCCCAACAGGAAACATATTTACAAACTGAGCCATCGCATAAATCTCCAAATCTTTTTCTCGCAAATTTTATGCTGTTGTTACACTTGCATCTTGATGATTCCTTATTGTTCTTTTTGGACTTGGTTTTATTAAATTCTATGTGAATTAAGAGTTGCTGAATTATAAATGAATGAGGACACCAAATCTTTTGTTCCAGCACTGAGGATTGGGCATTACATTCACAGGCCGGGATTCTCCGAAAAAGCGGCTAAGTGTTGATGCCAGCGTAAACACCTGAGTGTTTCACGCCGGCGTCAACGGGCCTCTTGGGCCAGCGATTCCGTGGCCCACAGGGGGCCAGCAGGGCTTCGGAGTGCTCTGCGGTGCTCCAGCCGCCGATACTCGGCCCTGCACTGCAGGCCGCGAGTCCACGGCGGCCGTTTCCACACTGGCGCCACGCAACATGACGGAGCCACACAGCGGGCTGGCGCGGTAGAAGGTAGGCCCCACGGAGGCTTGGAGAATCCCAGCCACAGCTTTTTCCATGTTACTTTCTACCCAATGTCTCAGATCTGGGCCGGGATTCTCCGAATCTCCGCGCCGAAATCGTGCTCGGCGCAGGGGCGGAGAATGTGGCCTCAGACCCGCGATCGGGTCCAACGCCGGGATGCAAACCTCCGCTGACCCGAGAATCGGCACCAGTCGCGCTCGGTCGACGTGGCGCCAGTCGGGGGCCGTTGAAAGAGGCCCCCACGGCGATTCTCTGCGGTTGACCAGCCGAGTTCCCGCCATCATGGTTCACGTATGGGTCCACCCGGCGGGAGCTTGGCGTCGCGGCTGTGGTGGCCGTCCTGGTGGGGGGCGGCGGGATCAGTCTCCAGGGGGTCCTCCACGATGGCCAGGCCCGCGATCGAGTGCTACCAATCGGCGGACATGCATGATCTGGGGGAGGCCTACCTTCTTCCACGCCGGTCCGCTGTGTGGCTCCGCCATATTGCACAAACCCGGTGCCACAGCCGGCCGCTGCGTGCATGCGCAGACCCACGGCCAACAGTTCAGGGCCGCGTATCGGTGGCTGGAGCAGCGCGGAGCACTCCGGAGCCCTGCTGGCCCGCTGTGAACCACGGAATCGCTGGGCCAAGAGGCCCATTGATGCCGACATGACACATTCGGGTGTTTACGCCGGCGTCAACACTTAGCAGCGTTTTTGCAGAATCCCGTGGTGTTTCAGCTCCCACTAGGGTGAGAGTACCATTTATCTCAGTGAATGTCTAAAATAATGGACAAACCTACTGTTCTGACACCTAATGGAAATAAAGTTGCGACAAATGTGCTATTGCTACAGCGAACAAAATCTTTCCGCCACCAGAGTCTTAATGTGGAAAGAAAAGAACCTGCTTTGTCGAAGTTTCAGACAGTGTCGGTTATATGTGCCGGTTTCACTGGAATTTTGCCAACTTCTTCTAATTCTTGTTGTTTCACTGCACAGATATTTGATGGTGATACTGAATAGAGTAACTAGATTGTTCATTATGGTGGGCCATTATACTGGACAGAAAAATACTACTCGAACTTTAGGTGTCTTTGAGATTAATGTATAAATTACTTCATTTGTAAGTGACGATAAATGTCACTAAGGTGATCATGACTTGGGATTTCGTCTTGCCCTGGAGGACTCAATTCAGGGAATAAGACCCATTGCCCGTTGAAGCGTGGGATCCATTTTTTTATAGGACAGTACTGGCTTCCAAACGGGTTGCCAGGATGAGCCCCCTATTTAATACACCAATAGAGCTGGTGCCATTTTGACAAAGGGATCCACTGTTACATGCCCAGTCAGCCGGCGTTAGGAAATCGGTCCATTTCACTATGTGAAACAAGTCCAAGGATACCGATTGCCAACTTAAGTTGGAAATGGTCAAAGGTGCATCGTGCAAACTCAGATCATTTTCGTTGATGTTGGAGATGGTGAGCCCCAGCCAAGGTCACTTTGATATTTCTTTGATATCAGGAGGCACAAATAAATTAATCTTTGTGCATTATAAAAATAATCTGAGTTACTGCCAAATCGGGATACCAGCCCGCTCCACGACTCCACCCCCAGGATTGTGACCATTCTGTTGCATTCTTCTTTCTGTCAGTCAGGGTGGCCCAATATTGGCAAACCTCAAATTGGCAAACTGTTTCTGAAAAAAATGAGAATGCTGCCTAAAATCCATGACCATCCATTTGTCGTGGGAATGGGGTACTGGCCAGCACATTCTGCTGGTCAGTGACCACTTGTCTGTTTACTAATAATGGAATAATTGATGGGCCAATCATTTTTTCTGTCTATCACTGCACCTTCTGAAGCCAGCATTGCATAAAATATCTGCTTCCACTCACCGGTCACATATCAACAATGACCACAAATCAGAAGATGATAAATTGAATGGGATACAGTCCTGAATCATAATGATATGACATCAAGTTTGTCCATTTTTTTTCTTAACATTTGTATAGCAACAATTCAGGAGGGAAAAATTGAGTCAAGATGATACCAGTAGTTGTGAGGCTGCCATGCTTTCAGGTGTTGACTCCTTTCAGAAGCTTCAGCTTTCAATTGGTATAGACGGACAGGC
Organism: Scyliorhinus torazame; assembly: GCF_047496885.1. NCBI lineage: Eukaryota > Metazoa > Chordata > Chondrichthyes > Carcharhiniformes > Scyliorhinidae > Scyliorhinus > Scyliorhinus torazame. The sequence continues at coordinate 100,257,845 of NC_092714.1, read as the reverse complement.
AAATGCAGACGGAAGTGGCAGGAATAGCCCGAAGACTCACCAAAAGAAACTGAACCAAGAGCAGAAAAGGGTGAGTGGTTATTCCAAATTTGGTACTGTGCTGGAGAAAGCTGAACAATGTCAGTGGACTCCTGCAACTAGCTGTGAGGATGATGAGTAATGTTGCTGTATGCAGTTATGAGATTCTGCAACTTACCAGGTTTTGGCAAGTGGTGGGTGCGAGGTACTTTCATAAAGCCTGATAGGATGGTGAAAACATCCAGTTGTAGCTTTCAAAAGGGATTTGGATAAACATTTGACGGGGGGAAATTTGCGGCAATGTGTGGAAATGGCGAGGGTGTGGGACTAACTAAATTGTTCTTTGAAAGAGCCAGCATGGACTGGAGGGGTTGAATGGCTTCCTTCTCTGCTGCACTCTACTCTGATTTGATTCTATCAGAGACATTCAGGGCTCTGGGTAAGGGAGAAATGGAGGGTTTTTGATTTTTAAGTCAAAAATAAATTTATTCTAAGAATCTATCAGGCATCCCAATTAACCTTTGTTGCCAAAGAGATTAGTAAATAAAGGTGGCACCTTGGTGGAATTCTGGTAGATTGTCTCAGGGATCTTTCCAGAAGGTCATTGTGCTTGGAGCTAAAAGCACCCAAGTTGGTGAGTAACCCTGAGTTCAGCAGTCAGAGAAAGAAAGTTTCTGCTAAGTAGAAAATCAGGGCTATCAGAAATTGGGGTTATTTCTGAGATGGAGTTACTCAGCAAGAGTGGAGTGAAGCCTACATTTGGACCGACAAGTCCACAGTCATGAGGTTTTGAAGAGAATTTGGATGATCGCTTTGACAAAATCTAATGGAAGGATCGCCATGTAACCTCAGAGAATAGCAGGAATACTGAGGAGAAATTAATGTGAATTTCAGTGGCCTGTGGCATACCACTGGTTTGATTCCAGGAAAAGTGAATGAATTTCTAGATTCCATAAGCTCTCAAGGGGAAATAAAAAGAACTGAGCTAATATCACAAAAGCCTCATTAAATGAGTTGAGCGTTAAGTTAATGGCACTTGCTCCGTTTATTTTTATATATATACAGTTGTTGTTTTTTGTTTAAAAATGTGAAGTGTTTGGGCCTTGCTCTTTCGGTTAATCACTGGACATATAAATTTCTCTTTAAATTTCAATGGTGTCCAACAGAATTGTAACAATATTTTGATAACGATAGCACTCTCCTGCAGCACTGAAAATATTGGTCCCATTTAATTCAATCCACTTATGCAAAGCTGGATTTTCAGCAATTACATCAATGAAAACAATTAAAGGATGTACACTGGCTGTGACATGTAAGTGGGCTTGTGGAAAATACTTCCATATCTCGCCAGAATCGTTGCTCAACAATAGCAACAAATTTTAAATTAAGTTAAAAATACGTGGTTCATTGTATAATTGTTAGGCAGGAGTACAGTTGATGCTTTTTGAGCAACATCTAGGCAGGTATAGGACTTGCTTATATTTATTCTGAAAACATCCAATAATGCTGTGATTCTGAAAACATCCAAAAATGATGTGGTTCTGAGCTTATGTTGGAGAGTCACTTACCTTTACTGCACAAAGGCCATCTGATCTCAAGTTACAAAACCTAGCAAAGCATTCACTGATAATATTGAATCCCCATGAGGCTAAAGGATTTCATCTGGTATTTTTCTGCAAAGATTGAGTGTTTAAATTTGGAAGGGCAAGGACCTACGAGTTGCACATATGGCAACACATAGGTTCATCGAGTGAATCACAGCCTGATGCAAAATAAGTAGATTTGGTGTCGATGAAATCAAAAATGTTTTTCTATCCTTGGGCGATTCAAGTGTGACCAAGAAAAGATTTTCCAGCCTCAAAAAGGGGCAATGGAGATGACCATCTCTCCTCACCTTTATGTGCTTCTGCAACATTGTTTATCAAGGATTGGATGGAGAGGGGTATGAAGTGGTTTGTGTAGATCATAAAAATTGGAAGAGACCAGTTAGGTCGAAAAGACTGTTTCATGGTTGTATCCTATGGAGTGGTGATGATCCCATACACCACTGAAAAGCCAGCGGCCACCACATCTTGATCAGTTATGGGACTCCTGATATGACTATATGTGCAGCAGGAAATTAGCTGCCTGTAGTTGAAGCTCCTATCCTTTTGAGGGATCAAGTCGCAGCTCCAAGAGCTGCTAGCCAATTTGAGGGTGCTCGTGCCACTGCTGGTAATGCAACCAGGCAGAAAGAGCCCCTCGAATCCACGTGCATGGGGTCTGCTCAGGGGAGCCAATTCAAGCAAGCATTGATGAGGGAGGGTGGAGAGGCCAGATGTGCAACCAGGAGTGGCACAGGGAATGGCATTTGCAGCTGGGGCAGGGTTTTCTGCCTCTGAGCTTAAATTCTTCATCCACTCGCTTAATAAGGAGAAGATTATGGTTGCCAAGGGCACAGTGTTGTTACATAATGCTGATCTATTCCTCTTGGTAACAGAGCTTGACCGGATTGATTTGAAAATCTTTTTCCTAGATTACAGTCCAATCCAACCTTCTCCAGCTTGAATTCAAAGTTCACAGCCTTCAAACCTTGACTCTAGCCTCTTCCACATTCTGTTCTCCACCATCTCTCTTTCTTTTCTCCAATTGAGAACAGTCTTCAGCTGCTTAACCAGCCCTCAGGTGAACAACTGAAGGTTAGTGAACCTGTTCTCTGTGTGCCAGATTTCATACCCGCCAGGTCCTAATTTGTGAAAATTTGAAATAAGACACAACAAACCACGTAAAAATGCACGGTTACCTTGCAAGGTGAAGGTGAAAAATAAACAAATCACCCTCGGGGGAGGGTGACAGGAGAGACATTTCCTATAATTCAGAAATGCATCAAAACTTGTCATTGCATTTCAATGTCTCTTCCTGAAACAATGTACTGGATATTGGAACAAAAGCTGACACAGACAGACTCACCAAAAACCCCTTGGAAATACACAATGGGTTGAATATTTCAAAGGCAGGCAGCAGCCATTGCAGAGATTGCAGGAAAGATGAAAGAAGAGACAGGGTGACATTTTTCTCCCTACCCCTCTCTCTTTTGGAACAAGGGTATTACCAGGTTCAGAAGCCAATACTACTAGGAATCTACCAGCAAACTGAGGTCTCGTAATGACTGCAACATCTTCCATGTCTGATTGCAATCAAGAAACCAGCCAACCCGAATTGTCCGCAACGTTAAAAATCTATGGTGGGAGCGGGGCCGTGAAATGCAGCGAATCATTGAGATGTCCATTGACTATGGCGGGACCGTAAAATCGCACTGGCATAAAATTCTGCCCTTAATGTGTGCCCACAAATGACTGCATGAGGGCTAAATGCTTTGACGTCACATTTTTATTATTTTTCTTGGGTTTGGTGCTTAATAACTTTGCTCTTTCTTTGACTCCAGAGAACCTGGTTTGATTGGCTCCTTTTGGCTCACAAAGTCACGAGATAGATATATCTGGATTTGGAAAAGCCAAATCCTTGCGAAGCAGAAACTTAAAACCTTGTTGTGAGTAACTGAGGAGGTTGAATAGACCTGCTCACTCCATCTCCCCTGGTTATAACAACCAGAGAAACAGCAACTTCCACCCAAGGAGATCGCAGCCCATGGTTACATCCTGACATCATCTTTGCAATCTTATCTCGAAATACAAAACATTTTATTGCTGCCCTATTTAGATTGAAATAATTTATAATGCCAGCACACCAAAAATCAAATTTATGAAAACAGCAGGTCACTTCAAAATGTGGATTGCATATTTGGCCACAGCAGTAACCTTATTTCAGCTCAGAGTTAAAATAGGATTACTTTGGTTGTTCGGTGTCTGATATGATCTTTCTATTTCTTCCTTTTCACCTCCAACATACGGATTGGAAAGATTGCTCTGTTTTCTAATCCTGCTCTCTCCAAACATCAGTGTCGCCTCATTTTGTTTAACTCCACATTGTTATCTTTTAATATTTTCCACAGTGAGATAAATTGTTTCAATCATGTGTGTATATGCATATTAGGAAAGCAAAAAAAAAACGCAAATGGTTTATTCTTGCTTACAAGTTTTAAACTCAAATTTAATTCTACTTAATTTATAACCCAGAAGCACTCCATGGTATAATTTGTGTGTTTTTTGTCAATTTGTGCTTCAGATGCACTCTGCCTTCACATGCATGAGCATAAATATGTATTCTGGAGTAAGAGTTAAATCAAAATTTGGTTGAATGTATTTGGGAACAAAGTGGAAATATCTTCATGTAAAAGCAGTTTAAAAATTCACCTATTTTTGAAGGATCTTAAAAAATGAACTATCTTTCTGCAAATACACTGTATAAAATTGATGTGTTTCAGTGTAATTTTCATTAGTGGAACTAGTTTTTAAAATAATTTGAAGGAATAAAAAAACCAAATATTTCTTGAAGAAAGAAGTCTTTCTTCAACAATGAGATGATTAAGTGAACTGTATTCAGCACCTGTACAAAAACAACTTCTCAACCATTACAGCAGCACTGTGCTGATCTACCACATTCAAAATAATAAAATGAAAATATTCAATCTTTACCTCAAGCAGATATATGCATTTTGCACACGTACCAATCTGCTTGTAACCTTTATTTTCAATGTCTGGAAGTTCACATGGAAAATGTAACTGTACAAAAAAGTGAGCATTTGTAACAGTGGCTTAAAAAGTTTTTCATGATGCAGATCGGTGCTAACTGGCTACAGAGTATGCCTGATCAAAATGGCAGAAGGCACACTCATATTCGGCTTCAGGTCTCATTTGAATGTGACCCGCAGTTCATCAATGAAGAGGCTTTGAATTTCCTTCAAGTGGATCAATATCAGAAGAAGTGGCGAATGGGAAAAGGAGGGTAATCTGGACATTAAGATGAACATCAATTGGGATGGGGACCAACGTGCTATCAGAATTAGAAAAGGGAACTCGATCAGACATTGGAATGAATGGGTTCCAGATGACAATTGAGTGGGGGATTGAATGGTAGGCAGCCTTCATTGGCCCATGGTTTTAATCTCAAGCTGCCGATGGACCACTCCTGGCTCCACATTTGGGAAGAATATCATTTTTACTAAAATATTAAAGATCAAATGGTTAACCTTGTGCTGACTGTCCCTTTGAGGGTAACACAACAGAACAGGGTCACCTGGCTTGGGGGACCAATCGGGACTGAGAGCAGATAATTACCACAGGGAGTGGAGTCCTCTCTCAGGCAAAAGATATCTGGAAAACACCGCGAAGGCATGTAGGTACTGGGGCTGCTCGCCTCTAAAGTTTTTCTTATTAATAAATACATAATTAAGCAGTCTGCGAGCATGCAATGTTAGATTTGGCGACGAGGATAAAATGGATTATGAAAACACAGCCTCTGGCCTAACACCTGTGGGCATTCTGTTTTAATTAAAGCCTGAAGGAAAAGGTACTCAGCCTAATGCCCGTCTTTAGACAAAAATACCCATTTTGAGATGTTGAGATTGTGGTAGACACCACTAGTGGTATATTGTATGTATTACGGCACTGCCCGTATATTACAGGTACGACGGTAAATCCCTGCCTGCTGGCCCTGCCCAGCAGGCGGCGTATAAAAGTGTATGCTCTCCTGCGCTGATTCCATTCTGGTTCCAGCTGCGGGAGGCACTACATCTTGTGCAATAAAGCCTCGATTGTTTCACCATTCTCGTCTCGTGGTAATTGACGGTACATCACTTTATTGCACAAGATTTTAAAAGATGGATCTCCTAATCAAGCCTGATCGCCTGCAGTTGAGCCCTCACGCAGCCAACGCCACGTCTACCTTCGACCACTAGCTAGCCTGCTTCGAAGGCTACCTCAGAGCAGCCACTGAAGAATGAAGAACCCTCAGACTCACAGAAGCTCCAAGTCCTCTACTCGCGGGTGAGCCCTGAAATCTTTCCCCTCATCCGGGATGCGCCCACCTACTCAGAAGCGATGACTCTCCTAAAGGGACATTACATTAAACCTGTGAACCAAGTGTACGCTAGGCACCTCCTGGCCACGAGACGGCAACTCCCCGGGGAGACTCTGGATGATTTCTTGCGGGCCCTACAGATTCTCGGTTGGAACTATGACTGCCAGGCAGTTTCGGCAGTCCAACACACAGAACCTTTAATCAGAGACGCTTATGTCATGGGCATGCAGTCTACGTACGTTCGCCAGCAACTACTGGAAGGGGATAAGCTCGATCTTGCGGAGACTAGGCAGCTTGCAAATTCACTAGAAGTGGCCTCCCGTAACCTGGAGTCCAACACTCCCGACCGCATGGCACCCTCGTGGGCATCGTGGGCTCCACCAGCTGCCGACTCCAGCTCACCACAAGCCTGCGCCACGCGGCAGCCAGCCAACTCTGGGGGGCCCAAGTGTTATTTTTGTGGACAAAGCAAACACCCAAGGCAGCACTGCCCGGCGCGGAGCACGACCTGCAATGGGTGTGGGAAGAAAGGACACTTTGTTTCTGTTTGCCAGGCCCGGTCGGTCACCTTTGTTTCCAGGCCCGGCACTTTTACACCCGCCACATGCGACCCAGGGGCGCTGCCATCTTCTCCTCCACAAGCCACGTGCGGCCAGAGGGCGCCGCCATCTTCCCCACTGCAAGCCACGTGCGACCTGTGGGCGCCGCCATCTTTGATGCCACCCGCCATGTGCGCCCCATGGGCGCCGCAATCTTCACTGCCATTTTGGACTGCGCCTCAGGACCCCGGCTAGTCTGGCCGTTCGCCGCCTACTGCTACCTCCGCCACCGCTGATCAGCCCGGGACCTCCCAACATCTTCCTACCCTGGATCAGTCTCGGCCCCACAACCTCGCGACTGCTAGGACGACAGTGAAGATCAACGGGCACGAGACGACCTGCCTCTTTGACTCAGGGAGCACAGTTAGTTTCATCCACCCCACTACGGTAAGGCGGTGCTCCCTCCCGGTACACCCCGTCACCCAGAAAATCTCCCTGGCCTCCGGATCCCATTCCGTTGAAATCCGGGGGTAGAGTTCAGCAACTACGTCCTCCCCCACCTCTGCGCTGCCCTGTTGCTCGGTGTGGATTTTCAATGCCATCTCCAAAGCCTTACTTTGAAATTCGGCGAACCCCGGCCCCCCTTACCATCTGCGGCCTCACGATTCTTAAGGTCAATCCACCTTCTCTGTTTGCGCACCTCACCCTGAACTGCAAACCCGTCGCCACTAGGAGCAGACGGTACAGTGCCCAGGACAGGACCTTCATCAGGTCGGAGGTACAACGGCTTCTGCGGGAGGGGATCATTGAGGCCAGCAACAGCCCCTGGAGAGCTCAAGTAGTGGTGGTGAAGACTGGGAAGAAGCACAGGATGGTCATTGACTACAGTCAAACCATCAATCGGCAAACGCAGCTCGAGGCGTACTCCCTCCCATGCATATCTGACATGGTCAATCAGATTGCGCAGTATCGAGTCTTCCCTACAGTTGACTTGAAGTCTGCCTATCACCAGCTCCCCATCATGAGGACCGTCAGTACACTGCGTTCGAAGCAGATGGCCGCCTCTATCACTTCCTCAGAGTTCCCTTCGGCGTCACCAATGGGGTCTCGGTCTTCCAGCGCGAGATGGACTGAATGGTTGACTACTACAGGCTGCGGGCCACCTTCCCGTACCTAGATAATGTCACCATCTGCGGCCACGATCAGCAGGACCACGACGCAAACCGCCAAAAATTCCTCCAAAAATTCCTCCATACCGCCATACTCCTTAACCTCACATACAATAAGGAGAAATGCGTGTTCCGCACCAACCGCTTAGCCATCCTTGGCTACATAGTGGAAAATGGAGTCCTAGGGCCAGACCCCGACTGCATGCGCCCCCTCCCGGAACTCCCTCTTCACCACTGCCCCAAGGCCCTGAAGTGATGCCTGGGGTTTTTCTCGTATTACGCCCATTGGGTCCCTAATTATGCGGACGAGGCCTGTCCACTCATTAAGTCCACAGTTTTTCCCCTGATGGCTGAGGCCCGCCAGGACTTCAACCACATCAAGGCGGACATCCCAAGGCCACTATGCAAGCGATCGACGAGTCCCTCCCCTTTCAGGTGGAGAGCGATGCATTGGACGTGGCTCTGGCCGTCACCCTGAACCAGGCAGGCAGGCCCGTGGCCTTCTTTTCCCGCACCCGCCATGCCGCCGAAATTTGGCACTCCTCTGTCGAAAAGGAGGCCCAAGCCATTGTGGAAGCTGTGCGACATTGAAGGCATTACCTGGCCAGCAGGAGATTCACTCTCCTCACTGACCAACGGTCGGTTGCCTTCATGTTTAATAATACACAGCGGGGCAAGATTAAAAATGACAAGATCTTGAGGTGGAGGATCGAGCTCTCCACTATAATTATGAGATCTTGTATCGCCCGGGGAAGCTCAACGAGCCCCCTGATGCCCTATCCCGCAGTACATGTGCCAGCGAACAAGTGGACCGACTCCGGGCTCTCCACTATGACCTCTGCCACCCAGGGGGTCACCCGGTTCTTCCATTTTGTCAAGGCCCGCAACCTGCCCTACTCCATTGAGGAGGTCAGGACCGTCACCAGAGACTGCCAAGTCTGCGCAGAGTGCAAGCCACACTTCTACCGGCCAGATAGAGCACATCTGGTGAAGGCTTCATGCCCCTTTGAACGCCTCAGCATGGACTTCAAAGTGCCCCTCCCCTCCACCGACCGCAACGTGTACTTCCTCAACATAATTGACGAGTACTCCCGGTTCCCTTTCGCCCTCCTGTGCCCCGACATGACTTCTGCCAAGGTAATCAAATCCCTGCACAGCATCTTCACTCTGTTCGGTTTCCCCACCTACATCCACAGCGATCGGGGATCCTCGTTCATGAGCGATGAGCTGCGTCAGTTCCTGCTCAGCAAGGGCATCGCCTCGAGCAGGACGACCAGCTACAACCCCCGGGGAAACGGGAAGGCGGAGAGGGAGAACGGGACGGTCTGGAAGGCCGTCCTGCTGGCCCTGCAGTCTAAAATTCTCCCGGTCTCCCGCTGGCAGGAGGTCCTCCCCGACGCGTTCCACTCCATCCGGTCGCTCCTCTGCACCGCAACTAATGAGACCCCTCACGAATGTGTGTTTGCCTTCCCCAAGAAGTCCACCTCCGGGGTCTCGCTTCCAACATGCCTGACAGTTCCTGGACCCATCTTCCTCCGGAAGCATGTGCAGAGCCATAAATCGGACCCCTTGGTCGAGAAAGTCCACCTCCTCCATGCAAACCCGCAGTACGCCTACGTGGCACACCCCGACGGGTGCCAAGACACAGTCTCCCTCCGGGACCTGGCACCCGCTGGGTCCTCATCCACGACCCCTGACCTGACACGGCCCATCCCCCCCCCCCCCCCACCCTGGTTGCCTCATTGACCCCTGCGCCACCCACCCTCCCACCAGCGAACCTCACCGCAGCCCCCACCCCAGCGGGATCCGTCCTCCCGCTAGATTCAATCAGGAGTGACAAAGACGAGGACAACACACTCCCGGAGTTGCAGGTGACCACGTCGGCGCCCACATCACCACCAGGACTGAGGCGATCGCGGCGAGGGTCAGAGTCCCTGACAGACTTAATTTGTAATGTTTTCATCACCCCCGCCTGACTTCTTTTAACAGGGGTGAATGTGGTAGACACCACTAGCGGTATATTGTATGTATTACGGCACTGCCTGTATATTACAGGTACGACGGTAAATCCCTGCCTGCTGGCCCTGCCTTGCAGGCGGCGTATAAAAGTGAATGCTCTCCTGCGCTGATTCCATTCTGGTTCCAGCTGCGGGAGGCACAAAATCTTGTGCAATAAAGCCTCGATTGTTTCACCATTCTCGTCTCGTGGTAATTGATGGTACATCAGAGATATTGTCAGATCATGAGGAGTGGACGTGGAGCAGACCAGAATTGGCCAGTACAATCAGAAGTTTCGAAATATATAGGGAAAAAAAAGGAGGAAATAACTGTCAGAAATAAGTGCCGGGATTCCTCAAAACAGCGGCTAAGTGTTGACGCCGGCGTAAACACTGGAGTGTTTCACGCCTGCGTCAACGAGCCTCTTGGCCCAGCGATTCTGTGGCCCACAGGGGGTCAGCACAGCGCTGGAGTGCTCCACGCATCTCCGGCTGCCGATACACTGCCCCGCACTGCTGGCCGCGGTTCCGCACGTATGCGCGGGGGCAGCTTCCGTGCCAGCCCCGCACAACATGGCGGACCCACACAACGTGACGCCGCAGAAGGTAGGCCCCTCCAGATCGCGCGCGCCCGCCGATCGGTGGCCCCCGATCACGAGCCTGGCCATAGTGGAGGCCCCCCTCGGAGACTGATCGCCCCACAAGGACAGCCACCGCAGCCATGACACTGAGCTCCCGCCGGGTGGAACAATACGTGAACCAAGCCGGCGAGAACTCGGCCGGTTGACCACGGAGAATCGCTGCGGGGGCCTCTTTCAAGGCCCCTGACCGGCGCCGCGGCAACCACACGCGCACGACTGCCACCGATTCTCCGAACACCGGAGGTTCGCATCACGGGTCCAACGCCCCATTCTCCGCCCCCGCGCCAAGCGTGATTTCGGCGCGCGGAGGCTCGGAGTATCCCGGCCCTGGAGTTTTGAAGGGGGAGAAGTCCCCAAACAGTTTTTTAAAAAAAATGTTTTAAAAGCGTCCCCTTGGACCTCGAAGACACCTCTCCAGTGAGACCAATGGAAAAAGACCTGACACATCAAAAAGAAGAGCGGAAGCGACTCTCCAAATGACCTGAGGGAACAGGAGGTTGCAGAGAGCAGGAGAAATTCAGAGAAGCTGCTGACAACTCAGTGACAGTCTTAAAGCGATAATGGATTTAATGTGGTAATACATTTAATATCACAAAGTACTTAAAGTGACAACATGAGAAGAAACAAATGCGAATGGACAGGAAAATTGTAGAAGACACCAGGTAAAGGATAACTCTCAAGTCCATAAGCAACAAAGACATCAAAGAAGAAGCAGCACAAGACCTCAGCGGAGGCAATGAAGACCTTAAGTAAGAGACAACGGAAGACTCCAGATGAAGGTCATTGAAAGACCCCAAAACGAGGGCACACAGGAAAGACCCCAGGAGGAGGGCAACAAAAGAAACTAAATAAAGGACACTAAATTAAGGATATTGCAGAATGCGAACAAGTCAACACTCCTTCAGAGACAAATGTGACCAACAGTGAAGCAAAGCAGGTTTGGCTGAAGTTATGGCAAGTTGAAATGAAGGATCCATTTGTGAAATGCATATGTCCAGTAAGAACATGATGGATTTCCCTCAGAAAAAAACACAGAAATTCAAGATTTCAAAATCAGCTAGGGACTATTGAACAGACAGAGGAATCTGCAAATGAATCAAAGCTCTATAGAAGATATTAATACAAGAAGATGAAATAACTGACAGAAAACCTAAAAAAAGTTGCAAAAACTGATAAAACAAAGTTACGAAGAAGGAGAAATTAATAAGACAATGGAAAATAAACTGAACTCTGAAAAGCAACCAGAAAATAAGAACAAGACCAGTGAATAACTGAATCAGGAAAATAGGAACTTGAAGGGAAGCTTGGCATTGAGACATTAGCTGAAGAGGTAAAAACTTTGAAATTGACAGCAAATTAGCAATTCACACAGAGAATGAAACAGAGATTACGTGTCGGAACAAGATCGCTGAAATGATCAGGTGGATAGAAAAGCACAAAAACCAATATGATAAAATGGTAAATAAAAAGATGCTGAATTGAAATGTTAGAAAGAGAAGAAGTGTTATTACACAACCTAAGTAACAGAAACAGAGTTCTACGACCATTCTGTCACAATAGATTGAGATGGTGAAAAAACTGACAAAGCCATACTTAGAACTGTATTTAGTTGAAGCCTACCAATGTAAACGTTTATATTGAAACACGTCAGCTTCAAGATCAATGAACCATCATCACTGCAAGAATTAAAAACTCATATTAGGTACATAATATGACATGGTGTGATAATATGAAACTTTGATAGCGGATCAAGTTAGATCCGTGGAATTATCGTCTTACCAAGTAGACATAGAGGGATGGATCGCTCGTAAACATATGGATCACTTGAGGAGTAGAGAGAGGCGTTCCAGCAGTCAGTGTTGCCATCACAAAATTTTTTCGAACCTGTAAGCACCGAAGTACCTGATCGATCTGTTATAGACATTATTGATATCTCCATGGAAGCAAGTAGTAATGAACTGTCTGTGTCAGAAGAGGTATCTGTTATTGCAGTTCCTGGTAATGTCAATCCCATGGAAGCATCTCAGACTACCGCTCTACAAGGAACAGAAAACCCCCTCAAAGACTCTATTTATAATTGTTCAACTCATGTGTATGATATTTAGTTGGAATTTAGGACTGAGTAACTTAGTTACTGAAGATTTTCTAAAGGAGTTAAAGCGGGAGGGATGTGGTGATTGTCCCTTTAAGGGCAACACAGCAGAAGTGGGGGGGCTTGGGGGACCAATTGGGACTGAGTGTGTAATCACCCCAGGGGGTGTAGTCCTTTCTTCCGCATCTGAAGGACACTAGAAAATATGTAGCAGACATGTCAGGGCCAGGCAGCTGGGTGGGCTGCTCTGGGGCAGTTGTGAGGCCATTGGCCTCTGTGTACAGTTTTACTATTAATAAATACCTTTCATGTTTCGAAAGAAGTCTGTGAATGAGCATCACTACAATAAAAGGTGCTGGAGTGGGTTGCAATGCAACATTTAAGCCATTACTCAGATGTGTTAAATGGCAGAAATGGCTTGTGAGATTTATCTGAACTTGTGCAGAAAGGACTTCTACCTGAATCACACTGTGATTTATTCACTTGACATACTGCAATCTGTATGTATTTTTTAGTCATTTCCTGAAATGTGTTTCTTTCTTGGAACAGACACTGATAACGTGAGGAAAATCAGTGCTGCATGTTGAAGTTAACTTGCATTCTGCAGTAACAAATAGGTTTGCCTTACATTTTATTTGCACACGTTGCTTAAGCCTAAATTGTAACCCTTAGCATTTTAGGTAATGCTTTCAGTAGCTTAAAATTACATATTTTCTCTGGGAAGCAGCAACCTGTCACTTGGTACATTTTGCACAATGAGTGGGATCCAACAGTTTAACTAGCATATTAAAGCATTCAAATTAATGTGAACATAAACAGAAGTCATGAATTTCAGATTGGCAGATAAACTGCAGAAATTTGATTCACACCTCAATTCAAACTTTTCATCTTTGTTTTTGAATCTTTCCTTGGTCCCGTCTCTCCTTATCGTCTGCACTCTTCTCCAGCTACACAACCCTCTCAGATTTCTGTGCTCATTTAATTCTACAGGGGATGATTTTCATGGTCAAGATTGGGACCAACAGAAGCAGGGAGAGAAAAAAAGGTGCTGAGCAGCACACCCATTTCCTACCTCCATTCCCACGCTTGGCCATTTTCATAAGGGTGAAGGAGGGAGCCCAGAACACACTCATTTCTATTAAGGAGGGAATTTGCAGTATATAGACCCATTGGGAGCCCATCTGAGGCAAGATTTTTAATTTTCATTAGAGTTCAAAAGGTAAGCAAAATGGTTTTGCCTTCTTTACAGCTCATGAAACGTTGTGGCATGGTTTGTATCATTTTTTCTTAAGGTGAGTCATGAGAGAGTAGTGACTGGAAGGTGAAGCTCTCCGATAACGGTGTTTGCCACACTATTATTTCTGCTGACTTGAAAGCTGTCAAATAAACGATTCACATTATAATCTTCAGATGAGTTAAAAGTTCTTATTTAATGGATAAAAAAGTAGAGTACATTTCACGCTACTGAAAGCGTAGCCTACTATGATAACCATGTTTAAACATAGAACATAGAACGATACAGCGCAGTACAGGCCCTTCGGCCCACGATGTTGCACCGACATGGGAAGTCAAAAAACAAAAGCCATCTAACCTACACTATGCCATTAGCATCCATATGTTTATCCAATAAACTTTTAAATGCCCTCAATGTTGGCGAGTTCACTGCTGTTGCAGGTAGGGCATTCCACGGCCTCACCACTCTTTGCGTAAAGAACCTACCTCTGACCTCTGTCCTATATCTATTACCCCTCAGTATAAGGCTATGTCCCCTCGTGCTAGCCATTTCCATCCGCGGGAGAAGGCTCTCACTGTCCACCCTATCTAACCCCCTGATCATTTTGTATGCCTCTATTAAATCTCCTCTTAACCTTCTTCTCTCTAACGAAAACAACCTTAAGTCCATCAGCCGTTCCTCATAAGATTTTCCCTCCATACCAGGCAACATCCTGGTAAATCTCCTCTGCACCTGCTCCAAAGCTTCCACGTCCTTCCTATAATGAGGTGACCAGAACTGTACGCAATACTCCAAATGCAGCCGTACCAGAGTTTTGTACAGCTGCAACATGACCTCATGACTCCGGAACTCAATCCCTCGACCAATAAAGGCCAACACTCCATAGGCCTTCTTCACAACCCTATCAACCTGGGTGGCAACTTTCAGGGATTTATGTACATGGACACCGAGATCCCTCTGCTCATCCACACTTCCAATAACTTTACCATTAGCCAAATATTTCGCATTCCTGTTATTCCTTCCAAAGTGAATCACCTCACACTTCTCTACGTTAAACTCCATTTGCCACCTCTCAGCCCAGCTCTGCAGCTTATCTATGTCCCTCTGTAACCTGCAACATCCTTCCGCACTGTCGACAACACCACCGACTTTAGTGTCGTCTGCAAATTTACTCACCCACCCTTCTGCGCCCTCCTCTAGGTCATTGATAAAAATGACAAACAGCAACGGCCCCAGAACAGATCCTTGTGGTACGCCACTTGTAACTGAACTCCATTCTGAACATTTCCCATAAACCACCACCCTCTGTCTTCTTTCAGCGAGCCAATTTCTGATCCACATCTCTAAATCACCCTCAATCCCCAGCCTCCGTATTTTCTGCAATAGCCTACCTTGGGGAACCTTATCAAACGCTTTACTGAAATCCATATACACCACATCAACTGCTCTACCCTCGTCTACCTGTTCAGTCACCTTCTCAAAGAACTCGATAAGGTTTGTGAGGCATGACCTACCCTTCTCAAAGCCATACTGACTATCCCTAATCATATTATTCCTATCTAGATGATTATAAATCTTGTCTCTTATAATCCCCTCCAAGATTTTACCCACAACAGACGTGAGGCTCACCGGTCTATAGTTGCCGGGGTTGTCTCTACTCCCCTTCTAAAACAAAGGGACCACATTTGCTATCCTCCAGTCCTCTGGCACTATTCCTGTAGCCAATGATGACATAAAAATCAAGGCCAAAGGCTCAGCAATCTCTTCCCTGGCTTCCCAGAGAATCCTAGGATAAATCCCATCAGGCCCCGGGGACTTATCTATTTTCAGCCTGTCCAGAATTGCCAACACCTCTTTCCTTCGTACCTCAATGCCATCTATTCTAATAGCCTGGGTCTCAGCATTCTGCTCCACAAAATTCTCTTTTTCCTGAGTGAATACTGACGAAAAATATTCATTTAGTATCTCGCCTATCTCTTCAGACTCCACACACAACTTCCCATCCCTGTCCTTGACTGGCCCTACTCTTACCGTAGTCATTCTTTTATTCCTGACATACCTATAGAAAGCTTTTGGGTTTTCCTTGATCCTACCTGCCAAATACTTCTCATGTCCCCTCCTTGCTCGTCTTAGCTCTCTCCTTAGATCCTTCCTCGCTACCTTGTAACTATCAAGCACCCCAACTGAAACTTCACACCTCATCTTCACATAGGCCTCCTTCTTCCTCTTAACAAGCGATTCCACTTCTTTGGTAAACCATGGTTCCCTTGCTCGACGCCTTCCTCCCTGCCTGACCGGTACGTACTTATCAAGAACACGCAGTAGCTGTTCCTTGAACAAGCTCCACATATCCAGTGTGCCCAACACTTGCAGCCTACTTCTCCAACCTATCCCCCCCAAGTCATGTCTAATGGCATCATAATTGCCCTTCCCCCAGCTATAACTCTTGCCCTGCGGGGTATACTTATCCCTTTCCATCACTAACGTAAACGTCACCGAATTGTGGTCACTGTCCCCAAAGTGCTCACCTACCTCCAAATCTAACACCTGGCCTGGTTCATTACCCAAAACCAAATCCAATGTGGCCTCTCCTCTTGTTGGCCTGTCAACATATTGTCTCAGGAAACCCTCCTGCACACATTGTACAAAAAACGACCCATCTAATGTACTCGAACTATATCTTTTCCAGTCAATATTTGGAAAGTTAAAGTCTCCCATAATAACTACCCTGTTACTTTCGCTCTTATCCAGAATCATCTTCGCCATCCTTTCCTCTACATCCCGAGAACTATTTGGAGGCCTATAGAAAACTCCCAACAGGGTGACCTCTCCTTTCCTGTTTCTAACCTCAGCCCATACTACCTCGGAAGAAGAGTCCCCATCTAGCATCCTCTCCGCCACCGTAATACTGTTTTTGACTAGCAGCGCCACACTTCCCCCTCTTTTGCCTCCTTCTCTGCGCTTACTAAAACACCTAAACCCCGGAACCTGCAACAACCATTCCATTCCCTGCTCTATCTATGTTTCCGAAATGGCCACAACATCGAAGTCCCAGGTACCAACCCATGCTGCCAGTTCCCCTACCTTATTTCGTATACTCCTGGCATTGAAGTAGACGCACTTCAAACCACCTACCTGAACACTGGCCCCCTCCTGCGAAGTCAAATCTGTGCTCCTGACCTCTATACTCTCAATCTCTCGTACCCTAAAACTACAATCCAGGTTCCCATGCCCCTGCTGCATTAGTTTAAACCCCCCCCAAAGAGCACTAACAAATCTCCCCCCCCAGGTTAAACATTTAACCTTTCCCCATTATTTTTATATATTCAGTCCAGGCATCTGTTGAGATAGCAGTTCTGAAGTATGTCTATTCAGGCAGTTTTATGGGCTCTTACTGCCGAATAATTGTACGTCTTTTTTTTTCTAAATTTAGAGTGCCCAATTCATTTTTTCCAATTAAGGGGCAATTTAGCGTGGCCAATCCACCTAGCCTGAACATCTTTGGGTTGTGGGGGCGAAACCCACACAATCATAGGGAGAATGTGCAAACTCCACACGGACAGTGACCCATAGCCGGGATCGAGCCTGGGACCTCGGCGCCGTGAGGCAACAGGGCTAACCCACTGCGCCACCGTGCTGCCCTATAATTGTACAAGTCTTGATGTGGTTCACACAGCTGGTTCAAAGTTTGTTTCTTTGGGGAGTGTTATGGGCTGTTCAATTAGTTCCACCTATTACAATTGGACTTGTGAATTCATAAAAGTGGATATTGGGTGAGGATGTAAAAGTCAAGAGGGGTGAGTGAAAGTTTAAAGTGGTCAGAGAGTCCAACTGTACATAGATGAGCTATTGATTGCACTGGAGGCATCAGAAGCACGGGGTCAAGTTTTGTTCTTCAGCAGCAGGCGCTTCTCCAGACCTCTGAGGGCCTGGAAACCAGCAGCAACAGGCTGTGGAATGAATCCTTTCTCCAGATTCCCTCCTCTGACATGAAAATCCACCCCCTGCTCTCTTGGTCATTTCCAATTTAATCACTCCACTATTATGACAGTGCTTTCAACCGCCAGGACCATAAACTCTAAAATTCCCCCATATCCCCCCGTCATCTCCCAACCTCTCCGCTTCTCTTCCTTCCTTTAATGCACTCCTTAAAGCCTACCTTCTTGATCAGGCTTTAGGCCACCTGTCCTAATATTGCCTTATTTAGCTCAGTGCTTTATAATGCTCCCACAAAACGCCTTGGGATTTCTTGTTATGCTATTGCAGCTATGTAAATTTAAAAAGTTGTTGTTGCTATTGAAACAAAAAATCTTACACCAAAGAAAGCCAATTTAAGGCCTACTCTATTTTGTGAGTGTCACATAAGTGAGAAATCACTTTAAAGAAAAAACCTAACATGTGATAATGAGTCCAAACATTAATTCTGCAGCACCAACAGACTGGAAAATCTGGAAACCTATCCTCAATTAACCTAACCTCATCCTTCATGGTAACAAAGATATATCAACAGCAAATTGGTTTCACCTAGTAGTCACCATTATACCTAGGCAACAATCAATCACAAATATTCTGCGAGTACAAATACTTACATGTTGTATTTAATCAGTTCTTTGAATGTGCCAAATTCAGAAGTAAACCTTTCAAAAAATAAATCTCCAAAGCATGAAAGATACAAGATTATAACTCCTGAATTTTGACCTGGAACTCATGATCAAGTGAGCGGATGCAATTGTAAAATGTATTGCATCAAGTTATTGAATAAATGTAATTCGTTGTGGGAAATTTTTTATGTTAAGTCTTTTCTTCACTTGAATATGCTGTTCCTAGTGATGAATTAAACCTATGCATCTTGCGCAACTGCAGTCTCCTTCAAACTGCGTTGTAGGTCTTCCCAGACCAGCAGAATGAACTTCAGTGACGCTACAACTATTCCGCGTAATTCTCCTGGGACACCAGCTGTCTTCAAAACAGTTACCGGTCATTATCCTGTCACAACTGTTTTACCATAAATGTTTATTGTGTTCAAGAGTATGCTTTACCCTTTCAGAAACAATTGCCTTTGACCTATGTAGATTTTCTATTTGGCATTGGCAAAATTCAAATTCAAATTCTGTTTCTAAACACCCGTCAGGTTCCTGACAACCCAAGTGCTGAATAAAAATAACTAACCGTCTATTTGAATTCTTGAAGTTACAAAATTAGTTAGCCAGCCTAATGGTTGAAATATTTTATGAACATTTTTGCTTTTTTTCACATTAAAAAAAGGTTCCTCAATCTCTTTCTTACCTCGTTACCTCCACTAATGATCTTTGTGATCTTTATTTGGCTAAGGCAGAGGAAAAGGAGACCTTTATCTCTTGTTGTGTCTTCATAGATTATTTTAGATTAAAAATACCTGCAAACATTGGAGATGTGAAATAATACATATTGAGATGAAATTCAACATCAATAGGAGTGCAAAGCAGTTAAGCGCAACTTCTGCCCAATTTTCATTTCTATAACTACTGGACAAACGCCTGACCTCTCAACATCCAAAGTTTGCAGATGTTATCAGGAACACTGATGCTATGGGGGCATAACATCCACATGTTGAAGTCAAAATGATGCCATTTAAATTATATTAATTTTAAAATGTTCATGAAGATCCTGTCTTTTCTGGATGGCAAATGAATCCTGCCTCAGAGCTCCTCATAAAATCCAGTAGGGTTAGACATTAATAGACAATAATCAGGCAGAACTAATTTCTAGCCCATTTTGCAATCCATTACATTCAATTAGCACGTGTTTCAAGCAGTAACAGTAAGTAGTTTGTCTTCATACGTTTCAAATGCACAAAATATCTTAGTATACCTAACAGACATTGAGTTTAGAATTTCAGCACACATTGAGGAGATCTTCACTCATTTTTTGGCTCCACTTCCAATAAAGAACCAGCAATTGAATTTAAATAAGGGCCACAACCCGACTGCAAAGTGACAAAGAAAATGGTGAATGTGCACCATTTGTGTTTCAATTCTGCTGTGTTGCTGCTACAACAAAAGACTTAGCCTAAAAAATGAACACTCCATCTTAAAATTAATGCAGCATGGCAAATGGTAGGTGTCAGAAAATGATGTTATAAAACCATCAAAAATGTGTTTACTTACTGAATGGGCTGAATCCCCAGGATACGTTTTAAAAAGACTGACATTATTTTAAGTGATAGAAACACCAGCTCTTAAGATGGCCAAATATTTACATAACATCACCTTTCAAGTTGCAAAACTATCAGAAAGGAGTTGCGTTGTTTGCAAGTAGCCCACCAGGAAAATCAACTTAATCATGCTTAAATGGTTCATCCATTCCTAAACTGTCCACAGATATCAATACATCATCTGTTTATCAAGCTGTGTGTGGACCAAGCCATTGAATTTAATCACTTTGGTCAATGGACCCCAGCTAAGGGGGCTCCATTAACCATTTAATCTAATAACTATTTTGGAAAAAATGGACCAGGAATGAGGGTTCCCCCTCATTCTTTAGCTTGCTGATCATATTTAGTCATTGACAAATTTGTGAATGGAGGTCATATAATACCAAGCTAACCTTTTGTGTTTGAAAGGAAGTTGCTTTTCCAGGGTAGGAATCCACATGGGGAAAACCACTTATGGTTCCACCCGCACTTTCTCTCTATCTCCAGCTATTCTGCAAGTGTGTGCCCTGCTTGCATCTGACAAGTCAAATACCACAGCAGAATGTTCATCACAAACCAAACAGCTTCATACTTCAGAGGAAAAGACAAAGATTGTCTCTCAATACTTTAAACTGTCCCTGTGCTAAATCTGGAAACACAGCCTGAAAACATCCAACACATCAATCTACAGGCTCCATTTTTGATAGACTTTCTTCTGTATACTCAGTTTGGACAACAATTTATCTTACGCTCCTTCCTTGTAACGTACTTGTGCGTGTGTGTGTGTAAGTAAAAGAGTCTCTTGTCTACATGTATAAGTGTGAGCTGGAGTGTTTTTTTCCATCTATCAGATGTTAAGGACAATAAGTGCCATTTATTTGCCTTTTCAAAACACCTTAGAAAACCTGTCTGCTTGAGTCTTTTACTGTCACAGCACCTAAATAGTTAAATACGTCCTAAGGTGACAAGTAATTATTTTAAAAGCACCGGTGTGGTCAAGCAACAGGCAAAAAGAGAGGGAAGCATTCTACCATTTTTCACCCAGTTGTAATATGATCCAACATGTCAGGTTCTTCTCTCATGTTACAGTAACTGCGTCAGGATTTCATCCTGACCCTCTGACTCAGACTTGAATTTGATTCATTTTCCCATGCCAGGATAATTTGGTATCCACAGCAGCGATCCCACTGGGATAGGCACATTTTCTTTTGTAATCAATCTATATTCAATTGTACCAATGAGACTTCAGTGGCACAGTGGTTAGCACTGCTGCTTCACAGCGCCAGGGATCGGATTCAATTCTGACCTTGGGTGACAGTCTGTGTGGAGTTTGCACATTCTCCCACGTGTCTGTGTGGGTTTCCTCCAGGTACTCCGGTTTCCTCCCACAATCCAATGATGTGCAGATTAGCTGAATTGGCCATGCTCCATTGCCCCTTAGTGTCCAAACATGTGTAGGTTAGGTTTAGGGTGTATTGGAATCGGGTGGGGGAGTGGACTTGTGTGGAGTGTTCTTTCACTGCAGACTTGATGGACTGAATGGCCTCCTTCTGCACTGGAGGGATTCTATCATTTTATGATTCTATGATTCACCATGTGGCCAACTTTAACTACATCAGGAAATACCTTTGAACAAAAAATTGATCGATTTAAAAAAGCTTTGAAATGATGCCCATAACACTGGTTCATGGCACATGTGTCCAGCAATATGTCAACAAGTTTGAACAGCAACTTGGTGATGGGGGAGGGAAATAACTTGTCAAAATGGTTGCAATTTGGGCACACTATGCACTCGAATAGCCAATTGTGCCAAAATGGATATTCTATCTTTGTAATAGATTATTGACGGCTTTTGTTTACCCAATCAATGTTTATTCCCCAATACCGCCTCCCGATCACTTTTGATTCTAGAAATTAGGTCAGAAATCGTTAGTGGATATTAAATGTCAACTTGCATAAAACCTGTGAGCCAAAATCCATGTAGTCTGGAATAGTGTTTTGATAAGTTTTAGTGGAATTTGAACAGACCTCATACCTTTAATTTGTCAGACTGATTGCCTTAGTCTTCTTGGCATGTCTACATGTTTTGCAATGAGGCCACAAGTTATTTTTTTAACTTCATATAATTAATAGCTATCTTCTCCAGTATTTCAGATTGCAGAAAAAAAACAGAAATTTGTTTTCAATCTTCTAATATCTTGCAGTCAATCTTGAACCCCTAAAATAAGATGTGTGATATAAATAGCATGCCAGAGATGGTTATCTTTTATTGGCAAATGCCACACTCCTCTAATTTACATTAAAGATACAATTACAGTTGCAGTGCTCTATTAAAGAGCATTCCAAGAGTGAATCATAATAGTGAATAATACATATTTAATTACCATTTTCTAATTTATCAGGGCAGCATATGATAATTATTTCCACTTTATATATTTCCCTTAATTTTATTTTACTGTCTGTCTAAATTCATTAACATGGCTGTACCAAATTTCTTACATGTCACATTGAATCTTTCTTGAGTAATGTCTTAAACATGATCAGGAATGCATATTAGCATTCAGTCATCTCACTTAACTGACATGGCAGGGTCATCATTGATATTAATACCTGGAAGTTGTAAATGAGCTGTCGCTATTTTGACATATTGTGCAAACGGACATTTTAATTTCCTTATTTCCTTACAACAGCCCATCATACAGACCTGAAATTACATAAATCTAGTCGCCTTGCTAGATTGTATATGCTAATTCAGAATAATGGATTACTGTATAAATATCAGTGTGGCCAGTTCCTAACAGTGAGGCTTACACATCTTGATTCTTTTAACTTCCTTGTGTTGAAGTGAGATTTCTGTCGTGAGTTTGTTATGCTCTAGGTGTATCATAAGCGGCTTCCTTGTGGTGCACTTGACAAAGGAAGGTTCAGACGTGGAGATAACATCAACACGTTTATTAAACTATTTACACTTCTATTGCTCGGGTTTGACACTACTGCTAATCCTACTATAGCTACCCAGACTGACTAACCAGTTGCTGCAACACACGTGGTGGGAGTGATATTCAATCAACCCTGTGTCTGTACTCACTGACTGTCTCCACTGGAAAGAGGCAGATCATGTGTGTGGTGCCCTTTATATATGGGTTTGTGTAATGCCCACCTGTGGTCGTGTCACCTCTGTGTGTATCATGAATGTCATTGGTTGTGTCCTATCTAACTGATCTAATGGTTGCGTGTGTGTGTGTGATCTCTCTAGTGCTCCCTCTAGTGTCTAGCTAGCCTGCATGTATTTACATTAACCCCCCGTGTACTCACAGTGATGCACATCACCACATCCCCCCTTTTTTATATGTTACATATTTTCTGTACAATTTAAGAAAATTGAACAAAAAACAGGTAGATAAGTTAAGGTATATACAAGTCTTGGGAACAGTGATTAAACAATAAGTCCAAATCATTTGTGTGAGTCCAAAAACCATCAATCATCATGGTCAAATGTCTTTCTTGGTTATGAACACCATCAACGTCCCTGTGCCACAGGAACCAAGAAGTGGTCAAATCACTTCGCTGTCTGATTTGGAGTCCCTTTCTTTTTCGATGTTTGTGGTGGTGCTGTCGGATGGCATCTTGTAGCTGATAAGGTGTTGACATTGAAGAGGTACCATCAACAGTATCATTCAAGGTCATGGATGTGCCATATGGTGAAGTTGGATTAGACTGTACATAATGGTTCTGGCCACATGCTGTGCAGGAAGGGTGATCCTGCTGAGAACTGTTGAAGCTTGTCGAATTGGAAACAGAATTGCTGCCCGCAAAAATACCTGGTGATGGTGTGAAACTAGAACCTTGCATCTGATAGGAATATGCCGTCTGATCAGGCTGGGGTGGAGCAAATCCTGGGCTGTAACTAAGGCATCCAGTCTGTAATGCAGATTGCGCTTGCGGTAGTCCTCCTTCGGTCTTGATTCCATTATTGGGCAATCCGTAGTGCTAGCCTGTTTGAGAATATGCTGCATAGACTGCTGGCTGCTGCATGCCTGAATGCTGGGTTTGTCCAGCATGAGCTGTCATTGGCTGCACTGCTGGTGTGGAAAGAATGTGTGGATATAGCTGTGGTGAATATTGGTGTATTCCTCTTGGACTGTAGCCGCTGCTTGTTATTACTGACCCAGTGTAATTGTTAAGTGATCCATCTCCTGTCGTTGTGGCATGCTGTCACCCTGAGCGTGCCATCACTGAGGTTGCAGCACTCCCTGTCTGGAGTAAAGTCTGGCTTATATGAATCAGAGTCGCCGTTTGGTTGCTCCCCATCTGGAGTCTGGTCTGTTTTGACTGAGTCAGTGTTGGTTTCTTGATGCTCCCCGTCCAGAGTCTAAGCAGGTTCATTGGAGTCAGCTGAGATTTCTTGAAGCTGCACGTCTGGAGTCAGAACATGCAGGAATGCATTGACTTGTGGAAAGGTTCGAGCGAATGAGGGTGGAAGTATCATGGTATCACCGGAGTCACCAGTGGTCTCACAGTGATCGTCGAGTGCCTCTGTATACAATAGTTGAGGTCTGTCACTTTGCACATCTTGCATGGGAAGTGGGATGCTGTCGTCACTCGTCTCACATACCGTGGGTAGAGCCTCAGTAGCTGCTTGTTGTTCACTTGGGTTGGGTAAATTGTCAGAGTCTTCATCTGATGGTGCAAACAATGTGGGTGGACTGTCATTGTCTTGCTGTTGTCCTTCATTTGGGCTTGGACTGTCATCGTCGCTTTGTTCTTCACTGTAGCATGATAGACCGTCATGGTCGTCCTGCTATGCACTGGAGCGTGGTGGACTGTCATAGTCTTCTTGCTGTTTATTTGAGCATGGCAGACTTGCATCGTCTGCCGCTAGTTGGTCAGAGGAGGTTGCTAGACCCTCATGGGCTTGTTCCTGCAAGGACTGCACGTTGGAGTCTTCCGTTGCTTCTATCATGAAAGCTGTCCATGAGCTCGCTGCGGAGGCTTGTGACACTGGAGTCACTTCTTGTTCGTGCAAGGACTGCGCTCTGGCGTCTTGTGTTTCTGCAATTGTGGAGTCTATCCATGAACGTGCTGTGGAGGCTTGTGACACTGGAGTCATTTCTTGTTCATGCAAGGACTGCGGCGTGGAGTCTTGCGTGTCTTCTTTCGTAGAGTCGGGAACCCTGAGCAGTGCGTGGACCACACTCTGTGTGGCAGCAGGCCGCTCTCTGTGGGCTTGTACTGCTCTCTGTCTCTTGGTTTCAGGCCGCAGCATAATCCTGCACTCACGAGTCGGGATGTCGTAGATGCTGGGCTGAAGATCCTCAAATGCGAAGAATGAATCCGCGTCTGCGTCGGATTCAGTACGGGAGTCGCCATTTCTAATGAAAAATCCTTTGTCCGAGTCGTAGTCTTCTAGGACCATATCATCACTGTTTGCGTCGGAGGTGGCATTGGGCTCGCGAGGTCCAGAGAAAATGTAAAGGTCGGTTTCGAAGTATTCAAGGTCGGAATCATCGGTTTGGGCATAATTAACTGCTTGTTGCCGGGTTCTTCGGAGGTTAATTTCATTTCCTGGTTCAATTTGGGGCATTGTGCTGTCTTTCCAGGTGAAGGAAGTTTGTTTTACGGCTTTAAAAGATTTTTTCTTTGATTTGGGATGTTTCCCCTTTAAATGGGAGTGGTCCGGGGTCTCATACGTAGGAAGCGTTTGCACATGCGCAAATCGCTGTTCCTGTACCGGGGACCGTTTTCGTGATTGCGCATGCGCGGTGTCTCGCACATGCGCAAACGGACCTTCAAGTTCTGTGCACTTCTCGTGCAACTGCGCAAGTGCAGTCCCTTTAGAAAGATGGCCGCCGATCAAAATTGTTCTCAGCTCCAGGATCTCGGCCTTGTGGTGAATACTGGCGCTTCTCATACCTTTTCTTGCTGGTTGGAGTGTGTTTTCCTTACAGTATTTGCCGAATTTGACCAGGACTGCCTGGAAGTCGCTCCTGTTTTGCCCTTTGGAGAACTTGAATTTTTAAAAGATTTCTTCTGCTCTGGCATCGGCAATGGTGAGCAGAAGCTCTGTCTTTTCAGCATCGGCCACGTCTTGTAGGTCGGCTGCTACCAGGAAGCTTTCAAACTTTTGCCGGAATCCAGTTTTCGCGGAGATCGCCGTTGCACTGGAGCTGCTGCGGAACCCAGATCTCAAACATCTTGCCTGGGTATCGTTGCTGGTTGTCACTGTACGCTGAGGTATGGCTATATGGATTGAAACAATTCACTGCTGGTACCATGATTTGTTATGCTCTAGGTGGAGCATAAGCAGTTTCCATGTGGTGCACTTGACAAAGGAAGGTTCAGACGTGGAGATAACTTCAACACGTTTATTAAACTATTTACACTTCTATTACTCGGGTTCGACACTACTGCTAATCCTACTATAGCTACCCAGACTGATTAACCATTTGCTGCAATCCACGTGGTGGGAGTGATATTGAATCAAACCTGTGTCTGTACTCACTGACTGTCTCCACTGGAAAGAGGCAGATCATGTGTGTTGTGTCCTTTATATATGGGTTGGTGTAATGCTCTCCTGTGGTTGTGTCACCTCTGTGTGTAGCGTGAATGTCCATTGGTCGAGTCCTATCTAACTGATCTATTGGTTGAGTGTGTGTGTGATGTCTCTGGTGCTCCCTCTAGTGTCTAGCTAGCCTACATGTATTTACATTAACCCCCCCGTGTACCCACAGTGATGCACATGACCACAGTGATTACTGTTGAAATGACACTTCTATATATATATATATAAACCGCATTTAAATGCAGATTTAATGTGAACATGTGCAAAGTAGCTACCGAGTAATCTGCATAATAAAGGAATAAAAATATGCAGAACAAATATATAGATGGATTTTGTGCAGTATCAGGAAACCTGACAAAAGGATGCTATGCACTAATCTGCTTTCAACATGGCTTGCTAAAATGACAAGGTTTGTTCGAAGCAGCCCAGTTACACAGGGCGCAAAAAATATTTCCTTCAATCAGAACTTGCTTTGAACAATAAAAGGAACTTTACAAAAGAGTAATAAAACTGGAAAGCAATAACATTGGAATTCCCCAACCAACACTGTCTGTGAATACCCTTTCAGAATTCAAACTCTAAAGGATACTCGAGACTGGCTGATCCAAGTAGCACACAGCAAGATTATTGTTGTTGGGAGAAAGAAATCTGATCGGTCCCAGTTAGTTGAACCATTCTTGTGCTGAAGCTGCAACTTCACAAATCATTTAATATGATGATCTAGCATGTAAAGCTCGGAACAGTGAAACAAGTGAATTGATGGGTTAAGGTCATGCTTCAGTGGAACCAGGCTAGTTATAATTGTGGATAGTGCAAAATTCTGCAGTGCCAGAACATCAATTACGAAGTCAGTCAATTACTACTGAATACAGTATATTGGATTATTAACACTCAAAGTGTTTCTCAGAGTTTTTGCTGTGCAAGCTATATGCATTTGTATAAATTTAGATTGTTAAAGAATAAAATAATTCTTATACTGAAAAAGGAAATTTTCCGTTCCTTTTTTCTGCACAATATCACAATTGTCCAGAATTTTACCAATCCAATACAATACAATTAAGATTGATATATCTATATATGGCTCATTGTTAGGTGTAGTATTATTTTTTGGTAATTTAGTTTTAATTTCTGGGGAGAGATTTTCCTGCGAATAAAAGCCTGATTTTGGGCGATGATGCTAAAGCAGGTAAAATGAGATAGTAAGGCCAATGCCTCAAATCTACCCGTCAGCATTCATCTCATAAACAAACGCTGCCATTTCAACACCTGTCAATTTGAAACAGGGGCAGGATTGGTTGGGTATGGCAAATGTTTCCATTCCTTTTCCTGAAGTTAAGTTGCCACTGAGAGTGGCAGCACATGACACAGTGGTTAGCATTGCTGCCTACAGCGCTGAGAACCCGGGTTCGATCCCGGCCCTGGGTCACTGTCCGTGTGGAGTTTGCACATTCTCCCCGTGTCTGCATAGGTTTCACCCCCACAACCCAAAGATGTGCATGCCAGGTGGATTGGCCACGCTAAATTGCCCCTTAAAAAAAAAAGTTGCCACTGATGAAATAATATTAGGAGCTGCTGAACAGTATGGCTGAAGTGGATACCTCATTGAGTCATAGGGACATCCAGCACAAAAGGCCCTTCGGCACATCGTGTTTGCGACGGTCAAAAATAACTACCGAACTATTCTAATCCCATTTTCCAGCACTTGGCCCATAGTCTTGGGGTTGCAAGTGCACATCTAAATATTCTTACATGTTATCAGGGTCTCTGCCTACACCACTCTTTCAGGCATTGAGTTACAAATTCCCACCACCCTCTGGGTAAAACAACTTTACTGCAGCTAAAGGCCTGTGAAACATTTCCCTGCCTACACATTTCAGCTGTTTGAGACTCGCATTGTTGCATCAAAACTTTCCTTGCCATATTTGATCAATTCTTCAGAGCATACAGTTTTCGACTGACAACCTGGATTTCTCAATATCTTGGAAGTATACTCTAAAACAATACCAGTTTGGATGATGGAACCACCCATCATGTGGCAAAAACAAACTTTGTAATCAGCAGAATCATCCACAGTCTTTGAGAGCGAGAACATAGTGTTTGTCTCAGAACAATGACCAAGGGTGCAATTCAACTAAATGGGATTAAAGTCCCATAGTGACGGGTTTAGCTGTGTGTTTCCCGGAACTCGCAGCTCCTAGAAACACATGGCTATAAAATGCCACTTGCGTTAAATAAGGGGCCTCAGCGGGGTACACAAAGCCACAAACAGCCCCATTTTCTACACTGAGGAGATCTGCTCCCTGGAACTCCTTGGTGTAGCGAGAGATCGAGACATGGTATCCCGATCTCGGAAGCCCTTGCCCCACCAAGCCCCAATGCACTATGGGAGAGTCCGCCCCTCCTCCCATCCACCCCACCCAAACATCTGCGCAGGGCACCTGTGGCCCAATTGCCAGCACACAAAAAATACCAGGTTGGTATCCTTGCAGTGCTCCTGCCAGCTGGCAGTGCCACATGGGCACCTTGGCAGTGCCAGGCTGGCATCCAGGTGGCACTGTCAGGGTGCCAGGCTGGCAAAGCCAGGATTCCAAGTTGGCACCAGCAATGTCAGGGTACCACCCTGCTCAAAGGGAATGCACCTGGAGGCCTTCGATCTCCTGGGAGATTCCCATGAGTGCAGTCCCACCTGGTCATTGATTGTGGAGACCAGTGCTCAATGGCACTCGTCAGAGGTCTCCGAGGCAAAGGGGATAGATCCCACGGGTACCTCAGGTATCTGCAATTATAAAGTGAGACTAGCTGTCTCGCTCTAAACTGCAGATTTGCTAAAACGATATCCCGCCCACACAGGATTTACATTTCAACGTCTCACAAGATCGCATTTTGATCTCGTGAGGCATTGTGAGCCAGGTAGATCGTAGGAGCGGGGTCTCCCAGCTCCATGCTGTACCACAGCAAGTTGCTTTACTGGTACAGTGTGGGCGTTGGTTCGCAGTCCAAGGGTGGAATTTACTGATTTTTTTGTCAAAATGTCAATTTGGGGGAGAAAAGCAGAGTGTTGCCCAGGACTGCGCTGACGGCTTTTCCTGCTGTATTTTTCAACTCTTTGACAAAAT